>NC_132998.1:15314483-15939483 GCF_048564905.1 Vicugna pacos | reverse complement strand
TTTAGGGTATAAAAGAGAATTTTGCTCACTTTTCTCTGTATACCTTCCAAAGAGTGCCCTTCCTTCACTGCCATTTTTTCTTTAACTATTATTATTTTTCTACATTTACTTTCTCAATCTGATTTTTTTTACATCAAATCATACAGACTTTTTCCCTGTTACTGCTTTGATAATTATCCCAAGTATTCCAAATGACCGACACTTGAATAATTTCCGTATTTATGTGCAAAGAGGGAAAATAGCATGCTCTTCCGAAGAAAGTAACCAAAGCGTTAATTTCTTTAACCAAACACACCTGAGGATGTTGTTACTACTATTATGAATCAGGCTGCTGATTTTTTAGTTGCCCCAGTAGCAGTATAAGTTGTCAACACTTCACTGTATCAACTCAACCATTCCTTCAACAAAGGTTTAATTAAAGACTGTGATGTCTGGGATACTGAACTAAGTACAGTACTGGGCACCGGCTCATTTTTCTTCAAACTCTGACTGTTCTTCTTATTCTCTTTTACCAGCACAGCTCTCCCACCATCCCTGAAGGACTGGTGGCTTCCAGCAGGTTGTTTTTGAATCTCTGCTTACTGAGGATGGGTCACACCTGCCACAGGTGCAATCACTTCCATCTCTGGAACCAACGGTAGGTCCTAGTCGTCATTTATGACACTCTTTCCCACTATACCTGAAGGCGACCTTAAATTCTTTCTCAGCACAGCACCTCAGACAGCTCTGTCATTTGGATGATATGAAATAGGAAATCTGTCTCCTTCCTTTTCACCTCTCTCCTGAATGACATCGTCTCCTCCTATGACTTCGGTATTCGCACCTATGAAGTTGATTCCCAAACTCTACCTGATGTTTTTCCTGAGTTCTAGTTTCATGCTTACAGTAACCTGAAGTTCTTCTTCATTTAGTGTCTCAGACTCAGCCTGTTTAAAACCAGACTTACTATATTCTCCATAAATCCTGCTCTAGGGAATTACTGTTTACAGTCACCCAGCCTAGAGATTTTAGGCTTATCTTCGTACTTCTCACTGCTCATTTCCATATGAGGCTGATTGCTAGGTTATATCCATTCTGCTTCATAAATGTCTCTTAAATACGTGGTTTTTTAACCTTTTTCACCTCCCTAGGTTGGACCATCAGGGATTGCCTAATATATTCTTGCAATAATATTTATCATTTACCATGAATGAATTACTCTCTTCTCTAGATTTTTCTCCTCCTTGCCATGTATTATCTTCTTAAAGCACTGATCTGGCTGTATTAGTGGTTGCCCTCACCTCAAGCAGTGGGTCCTTAAAATCCTTCAATGTCAGCAGGAGAAACACAAATTCCTTCTTAGCACCATATCCAGCTCCTTTCACATCTAGCCCCACGTTACTTTCCCAAGCACATTTCTCATCGCTTCCCCAGTTCCCAGCTTTCTGCTTCAGGCATTCAGTATAAGCTACTCCCTAAATACACCATGAACTTTCATACCTGTGTGTTTTTCCTCATACTGTGCAATCTGCTTAGAATCTCTCCTCGCCCGCCCTCCCTGAACCATAAACTGCCCAAGGATATTCTCCTCTTTCAAAGCTTAGCTCTCTCTTCCCCTGTCCCCCTTACCTCTCCGCTCCCCAGCCCAGCCTCTGTTCATGGTGCATGTTGCTGTGTTGTGTGATAGTTTAGTTGAGTCTATTCCACCAGGCTGTTGAAATCTAGAGTAGTCTTACTCATTTCTTTTCATTGAAGTATAGTTGATTTACAATGTTGTGTTAGTTTTTGGTGTACAGCATAGTGGTTCAGTTATACGTGTATATTCTTTTTCATTGCAGATTACATTCTTGTATCTATAATATGAATAGCCAAGTTCCTAACATGCAGTAAAGTATGAGTGAATATACCAAAGCAAAGCACACCCCATTTTCTAACTCAGTTTTCTCTTAAAAGAGTAGCTGGTTGGTTAAAAAAAAAAAAAAGATGATTTGTTTGGCTTATATTTGAATCTTATCACATGGTCTGGAATTGGAAATTGTTCAGTGGCCAGTATTTTTCCCAAGTCACCAGTGAGATTTTCTTGGAAAGTTATGCAGTGAGGTGATTCATCCAGATTTTGTAAAACAAAATTGTCCCTTCGTTTTCTTGTTTTAGAAACAAAAACAAAACCATCAGTGCTTGATTGACATCAGCAGAAAAGCCCTTTTGTTTTGTGTAATGGAGTGTTTTCATTAAGTAATTTGCAGTGTAGGGGGGGAGGAAAAGAGTCTTTGTAGGGGGTTCCAGAGGCATTCTCCCCAAGAAAATCTGATTAATTTGAATGGTAGGGTTCAAGTCTCCAACCGCACCTCGTAAAAGCCATCCTTAGAGAAGGGACTTCACGATCACAAGCTGCTTCTGCTTCTGGGTAGAAATCCCATTTCATGCTGCCTGCAAGCCCCCGGAAGAAAGTGTTTTGTGACATTTTCAGACTAAAATGTATTTTAAAGATGGGAATCTGCTTATGGTAGTGATTGGGCGTAATAATGTAATATAATTAAAAGATGGCCTATGTGACGATGTAACTCCTTACTATAAAATAAAAATTACTAGGAGGTATGTCAGAGAGTTAATCAACTAGACTTTAAAATTAAAGCTAACGTACCACTGTTGATGGCAAGTGTCCCCTAAACCAATCTAATACTATTTCCTCGGATTATAAAACTGCATTTAATAAGGCGAATGGTATTAATGAATTCCAACATGGTTTATGAGCGATTGAAAGCCTCCAGGCCAGATATTGCTGTCAGCAGTTCACACTGGAATTCTTTCATGAACTGTGGGAGTTGATTTAAATTATGCAATCCAGAATGTAAGTGGAAGCATTAAGAAATGGATCGACACCGAGAAAGGTGGGGAAGAAAAAGTCCCACAAAGCAAGGATACCAGTAAGTGAATCTTTCCTACAAAGAAAAAAATGCCAGATTACAAATGAGCACTCTCTTTAGTTAGCGGGCTAAATTAGTGTGCAGGCCTGGATAAAGGGAACAATAGGTACCTTCTGACACCAGGCTGTGTGTCTGGTGAGCGTCCCTCAGTGCAAATGTTAGTACTGTGTGAGTATTTATTGTGTTTCTATAAAGTCCTAATGAGCTCCTTGGGTGAGAGTGAAACCCTTTGCTTTTTCACACTGTGCTCAAGACCCCTAAACTTCGTGGGGTCAAATCTAAAGAAAGGGTAATGGACCATGAGGTCCAGCTTAATAGACCTGATATTAACACAGCAGCAAGAATGTCACCAGATGCAAAGTTTAGGGCAAGCAATGAATGAAGTATTTGTTACACTTAAAGAATATACAAAGGTTATAACAGAGTGGTGGCACTCTATCAATGTCATCATTTCAGGACTTTGAGAATCTGCCATGTATGAAATAACCCTGTAACACATCTTTAGGTTGATTACAATACATGAATTTGCTTTCCAACAGCAAATAGTAAGTTAGAATAGAAAGTTATGCCATTACAGCCACTACCTATAGTTATTTTTAGATATTGACAGTTTCTTGTCCGTGGAAACCATCAGGACGCTCTCAGTATCTCATACCCACTCAGGTACTTTTCGTGCTGGTTGTACAGTTCATACACTTAAATGTACACTTTCCCCAAATGAAACAAAGATTTTTCTCCTCCAGTGGTCTGGTTTCTTTAGAATGGGACAGAGGTCGCTTGCTTTGAAATGAGTAAAACAAAACCACGCTGAGCATGATGTCAGGAAACACAACGGCTTGTGTAAATACAGAACCCTTTCACCAGACTCCTTCCTCCGTGTAGTTGCTGGCTCATTACAGTCAGCCTGGTCTGTTATCACAGTGAACTTCAGTTCAGATGCTGCAGTGTAAGCCACAGACCTGGGCTCTGAGAGCACTGCACCCCACGGTTTTGTTTGTAAGTTAACATGAAAAGCACTGTTGCTCTCTCGCGTGGGTACGGACAGGAAGATCTGAGGGTATGAGCCAGTGAACACATTCATGTGCTTCCTCACCCGCCATGTTTTTATTTTCTGGTGGCTTAACTAGTTCCCTTTGGAACTGACTCAAGTAGGGTATAAATTATTCGAGGACAAGGACTGTATCTCTCCGTCAGCTGTTTTCTGTTTCTGTTCCCAGCACCACAGACAAAGCCACAGCGTTGTCTGTACACCCATACCTGATAAATAAGACAAGAAATAGTATTCATCACTTACCAACTCCTCTTTTTTTCCGTGACTTGATTGTCACAAAAGTGGAAAATTGCATTTATTCAGGAAGTTCAGGCAGTACATTGTCAAATTAGTTAGCTAACATGCCACCAGGAATTTTCGGCAGATTATTAGCTGCTGATTCTCCATTTCACTTTGCATTTTTTATTTGATTTCCAGTAGTCTGCCCCGTCCTCTAATTTTCAGAGGTTATTTGAATGTCACTTTCGTATTTGTAAAATTAGACTAGGTTCGAATGAAAGCAAAACCTCATAGGTTTCAGATAACTAGTTTCAATGTTCAAAGGCCATAAAGCAGGGACACTTATAAACCAAAAAGTCCCCCTGGACTCTTTAAGTTTCATAGTTAACTGCTGTCATATCTCCTCAACTGCTCTCTTTGATGAATAGGAAGAGAAAGAATGACATAATCATTTTACTTTGACTTGTTGCTATTTTTAAAGGAAATGCAGAGAAATTTAGAAGTGGAAACCAATTAATTTCTATTAATAAAGAAAAATCCGGAAGCATTTATCTGTTGATGGGTTTGACCCTAAAAAAGGGGTTTTACAAGCCAGCCAAATGGGTGTAATACAGGGACATCAGAACTCTGACCTACGTAAATATATCACTTCCACTAGCCTACCAGAGAACCTAGAATTTCTGTCGTTGGTGCCATTGCCGTGCATAAAACATCATTCACAGAAGGCTCATTAAAATGCAGACACAGTGTATTTACCCAATAATATCCATTCTCTCTCTAGTGTATATTGACGTGTATATATGTCCAAAGCAGGACAGAGTCCAGAGCAGATTGTCTGAACTGAGAATACAGACTGGGGTAAAGTAGGACGTGAAGGGAATTACAGGGATTCAGGGGTCCTAAGGCACTAGGTACAAACACTCAGAAGGCACCACTGAGAGAGTAGAGCGATACTAACACTGCTTTTTATGAAACTGGGCATAAAGCGTGGTTATGTCTATGAGTGACCTGTTTCTAAGTGTTTCCCTAAAATTGACAGATCTTAAAGGAATTTACATTTACACTCTCTGGTTTAAACATACAAGGTGTAATTTTTACACTAAAAATAAGTGCAATTCATTTCTTCTGATAGAATTTTAGAAGTGAGACCAACACAGATGTTGGAAAAGAGATACTTCCACTTGCAGCTAAGTAACAGGGGCCATGGTTTACCCTCCCACCGTAACTAATATATGTATATGTATTTCAAACAATGATTTTCAAGACACTGAACATTAGGAAGTGAAGGACTATGATGCCCTAAATGATGACTTTTGAAAATAGACAATTTTTTTAGAGCTGTTTTAGATTCACATTAAAATTAAGTGGAAAATACAGCGTTCCCATATATCTTCGCCTTCCTCCATACACACAGCCTCCCCCACTATCAGCATCTCACCCCAGAGTGGTACCATTGTTACAATGGGGGAACCTGCATTGACACATCATTATCACCTGAAGTCCACAGCTTACGTTCGGGATCACGTTTGGTGTTGCACATCCTGTGGGTTTTAACCAGTGTGTAAAGACATGTACCCACCATTGTACTATCATACATAAAGTTTCATTATCCTTAAAGTCCTCTATGCTCTGCCTGTTTCTTTCTCCCTTCCTGTTAACTCCCCAAAACCACTGATTTCTCATTGTCTCCACAATTTGATTTTTCCACAATGTCATGTTGTTGGAATCATACAGTGTGTAGCCTTTTCAGATGGCCTTCTTTTACTTAGTAATATACATTTAAGATTCCTCCATGTCTTCTTATAGGTTGATAGCTCATTCCTGCTTAGCACTGAACTATATTCTATTGTCTAGAGGTACCACGGTTTATTTATCCATTCATCTACTGAAGCACATCTTGGTTACTTCTGCATTTTGACAATTATAAATAAAGCTACTATAAGCATCCATGGGCAGGTCTTTGTGTGAACATAAGTTTCCAGTTCATTTGGATAAATATCAAAGAACACAATTGCTGGACCATATGGTAAGATTGTGTTTATCTGGTGAGGAACTGCCAAACTGTCTTGCAAAGTGGCTGTAACATCTTGTATTTCCATGGACAATGAAAGAGAGTTCCTGTTGCTCCACATCCTCACCAGCATTTGGTGTTGTCGGTGTTTTAGATTGTCACCATTCCGATGGGTGTGTAGTGGTATCTCATTGTTATTTTAATTATGCATTTCCTAGTGACATAATGTTGAGCATCTTTTCATGTGCTTATTTGCTATCTATGTATCTTTGGTGAAGTGTCTGTTTAGGTTTTCTGCCCACTTTTTAATTGGGTTGTTTGTTTTCTTATTGTTGAGTTTTAAGGATTCTTTGTGTATTTTGGACAACAGTCCTTTACCTGGATATGTCTTTTGCCAGTATTTTCTCCCAGTCTGTGGTTTGACTTCTCATTCTCTTGACATTGTTTTTCGCAGAGCAGATGTTTTTAATTTTAATGAAATCCAGCTTGTCTATTATTTCTTCATGGATTGTGCCTTTGATGTTATATCTAAAAAGTTATTGCCTTGCCCAAGGCCATCTAGATTTTTTTTCTGTGTTATCTTCCAGGAGTTTTACAGTTTTGCACTTTGCATTTAATTCTACAATCTATTTTGAGTTACTTTTTTGTGAAGGTTGTAAGGTCTGTGACTAGATTCATTTCTTTGCATGTGGATGTTTGGTTGTTTTAGCACCATCTCTTGAAGAGCTGTTTTCTCTCCATTGTATTGCCTTTGGTCCTTTGTCAAATATCAGTTGACTGTATGTCTGTGGGTCTATTTCTGGGCTATCTATACTGTTCCATTGATATATCTGTCCATTATTCTGCCAATACCACACTGTCTTGATTACTGTAACTTTATGGTAAGTCTTGAAGTCTGATGGTAGCATCAGTCCTCCAGCTTTGTTCTTCTCCCTCGATATTGTGTTGTCCATTCTGGATCTTTTGCTTCTCCATATAAACTTTAGAACCAGTTTGTCAATATCCACAAAATAACTTGCTGGCATTTTGATCAGGATTGCATTCAATCTATCAATCAAGTTAAGAAGAACTGACATTTTGATAATATTAAATCTTCCGTGAACATGGATACTTGAGATGATGAAATTTTTAAAATGTTTTGCATATATATTTATCTAAAAATAAATAAGAGATAACTTGAGTTGGGAAAATTACTGATACCATTATTAAAAATAATGTAATCAGTAGTTTTTTAAAAAGAATACTTTTGATGCCTTTAATTACAAAAGCTATTAAGCATTTCAAAATTTTCTTACAAATTCTAAAACAATAGGTATACTCAAATTTTTTACAAATGTCATAACAATTTATTTACTCAAAATATTTATTGAACACTACTGGGTGCCAAATGCTGTATAATATCATGCAAGGTAAGGTTTCTCTCCTCTAGAAACTCACAATTTGGAGGGGGGTGAGAAATAGGAGCTTGCAATACAGTGTACTTTCAATGATGTAAATAATACAGGAATGCAAATAATGTAGGGTGACTTGCAATCAGCTAGTAGGAGCAAAACTTAGCTTGAAGGGTCAGGGAGAGCTTCCTGTAGGGGGTGACAGGTAAGCTGAGACTCCTCCTCCTCTTCCCAACTTTTAAATGTTGAAGGACTGCAGTCCTCATCTCTACCTACATCCCGTCCCTAGACAGTTGCATCCATTCTAAGACTTTAAATAGTATCTTCAGCTCCTGAGTCCCAACACTGATTCTCCAGCACCCTCGACTTCTCTTGAACTCTAACCTCAGGTAGCCACTTGCCTACTAGACATCTACATTCAGATGTCTAAGAACTGTTCCAGATTTAATATAAAAATGTTCTTGATATTTTTCTCCAAACCTGGTTTATTCCCAGTCTTCTTATCTTAGTAACCTGAGTACTTAGTCTAAAAACTTCGGAGTCGCTTGTGACTCCCCTATGTCTCTCCCACTCCAGTCAGCTCATCAGTAAGTCTGTGTTGACTCTAATTTCAAAATAAACCCCAATGCCAATGACCTCTCACCACCTCCCCCGCTGTCTGCCTAGTTCAAGCCAGCATCATCTCTTGTCTGAACTGTTGTAATAAACTACTGGCACCTCTCCTGTTTCCAGCATTGCCGTCCACAGCTGTGTGATTAAAAATTAATAATAATAATAATAATGACAATAATAATAATAATAATAATGACAATAATAATAATAATAATATAATAATAATAATAATAATAATAATAATAATAATAATAATAATAATATGTATTGTGTCAGTTTCCTGCTTCAATTCTCCAGAGGCTTCCTGTTACATAGACTAGCACCTGAATTTCTCAGAATGGCCCATGGAGATTATTTGCCTGCTGCCAACCTCTCTCATCTGTTTTCTACTGTTCTACCTTTTGCTCACCTCACTCTAACCACAACTGGCCTCTTTGCTGACCCTCAGAGACGCCGTGCTTGGTTTCACATTAAGGAATTTGGACTTGCTCTTCCCTCAGCCAAAAATGTTCTTTCTTTAGATCTTTGCAGGGTTCTAACTCTGCCCCACCCATTTCAAGGGCCTAGGGCAAAAGTGAAAAATAGCTGCTTAAAATGGTAAGGCAAGACAACAGACTGTCAGAGAAAATGTGTTCTATCCTCTTGCCTTGACAAATAGACTTTTATGCTCACAGTTTTTTTAAGGAATTGCTATATGATATAGCAGGCAAAATAGCAAAGATGACTAAACTTAACTTAAAAATTTTTGTGCATGTCTAGGTGTTCTGTTGATGGAGCAGCAATACTTAGATGAGTAATAAAATACTCACATAATTCATAAATTAGTATATGTTTTATTTTGTATTTTTTATATATTTTTATTGAAGTATAGTCAGTTTACAATGTTGTGTCAATTTCAAGTGTACAGAACAATGCTTCAGTCATATAGGAACGTATGTATATTTGTTTTCCTATTCTTTTTCACCATAAGTAACTACAAGATATTGACTATAATATATGTTTTAATCCATTAAACTCAAGCAAAATCAACATTTTACAATCAAAAATTTTACATGTGTTTTGTTGACAGTCCTAAAGGATTAAAAATAAAATGAATTGTAGTCAAAATGCACAAGGATCTATACATACTCCAATGAAAAAGTTAAATGAAATATAAAAATATTAAAATTGTTTTTCAGGTTTTCAAAGAAGTTACGGTAAAAATTTTCAAAATTATGCATTAAAGCTAAAAGGCAAAATATAACTGTAACTAGTGACTATCAAAATCTTAATAAAAGTATTTAAATGAAGATGAAATTTTATTTCTTTTTGGAAAATGCACGTAAGTTATACTAATATTTTTATACACATAAAGCAATCCACAGTTCTAGGGTTCAATGTTCATCTGATTGTCAATGTAAAACACTGAATAAATTTTTATCTCCCCAAACCACAAATCAGAACATGAGGAGAAGGAACTTAATGGACATTTAGCACTAATGGGAGATAATTTTTCCTTGTGCAAGAATCTATGCCTTTCTGAGGGGAAGAATTCGATGATTCAATTAATATTACTTTTATCTCAGCACCTCTGATTTTCTCATCCTCTCCCCCGTGAACAGCAGCACAGCTCCCTGGCCCTCGCAGCGTTAGGACACCGTGGTGTTTTGTTGACGTCACAGCACAAGAGATTTTTGGCAGGAGTTTCCCTGGGGCCTGAGCAGTTTCATTCATGAAAAGATGTGCAGGGTCATGAGCCGTGCTGGGCTGGCACTCAGTGCCAGAACCTGAGTAACAGAAGCATCCGTGTGTTTTGGGGCTTTTTTGTATATATATTTTTATTGAAGTATAGTCAGTTTACAATGTTGTGTCAGTTTCTGGTGTACAGCATAATGCCTCAGTCATACATGAACATACATATATTCGTTTTCATATTCTTTTTCACCGTAAGTTACTGCAAGATAATGAGTACAGTTCCCTGTGCTGTACAGAGGTTTGGACTTGTTGTTTATCTATCCTACATATGGTCATTAGCATCTCCAGATCTTGAACTCCCAGTTTATCCCTTCTCACTTCCTTCCCTCTGGTAACCACAAGTTTGTCTTCTATGTCTGTGAGTCTGTTTCTGTTTTGTAAATAAGTTTGTTTTAGATTCCACATGTAAGTCTTTTTTTTTAACATTTTTTATTGATTTATAATCATTTTACAATGTTGTGTCAAACTCCAGTGTTCAGCACAATCTTTCAGTCATTCATGGACATACACACACCCATTGTCACATTTTCCTCTCTGTGAGTTATCACAACATCTTGTGTACACTTCCCTGTGCTACACAGTGTAATCTTGTCTATCCATTCCACAATTTTGAAATCCCAGTCTATCCCTTCCCACCCTCCACACCTCTGGCAACCACAAGTCTGTATTCTGTCTGTGAGTCTATTTCTGTCCTGTATTTACGCTTTGTTTTTGTTTGTTTGTTTGTTTTTGTTTTTGTTTTTTAGATTCCACATATGAGCGATCTCATATGGTATTTTTCTTTCTCTTTCTGGCTTACTTCACTTAGAATGACATTCTCCAGGAGCATCCATGTTGCTGCAAATGGCATTATGTTGTCGGTTTTTATGGCTGAGTAGTACTCCATTGTATAAATATACCACATCTTTTTTATCCAGTCACCTGTTGATGGACATTTAGGCTGTTTCCATGTTTTGGCTATTGTAAATAGTGCTGCTATGAACATTGGGGTGCAGGTGTCATTCTGAAGTAGATTTCTTTCTGGATACAAGCCCAGGATTGGGATTCCTGGGTCATATGGTGAGTCTATTCCTAGTCTTTTGAGGAACCTCCACACTGTTTTCCATAGTGGCTGCACCAAACTGCATTCCCACCAGCAGTGTAGGAGGGTTCCCCTTTCTCCACAGTCTCTCCAGCATTTGTCATTTTTGGATTTTTGAATGACGGCCATTCTGACTGGTGTGAGGTGATACCTCATTGTAGTTTTGATTTGCATTTCTCTGATAATTAGTGATATTGAGCATTTTTTCATGTGCTTTTTGATCATTTGTATGTCTTCCTTGGAGAATTGCTCATTTAGGTCTTCTGCCCATTTTTGGATTGGGTTGTTTATTTTTTTCTTCTTGAGTCATATGAGCTGCTTATATATTCTGGAGATCAAGCCTTTGTCAGTTTCACTTGCAAAAATTTTCTCCCATTCCATAGGTTTTCTTCTTGTTTTGCTTCTGGTTTCCTTTGCTGTGCAGAAGCTCGTAAGTTTCATTAGGTCCCATTTGTTTATTCTTGCTTTTATTTCTTCTAGGAGAAAATTTTTGAAACGTATGTCAGATAATGTTTTGCCTGTTTTCCTCTAGAGGTGTATTGTATCTTGTCTTATGTTTAAGTCTTTAACCCATTTTGAGTTGATTTTTGTATATGGTGTAAGGGTGTGTTCTAGCTTCATTGTTTTACATGCTGATGACCAGTTTTCCCAACACCATTTGCTGAAGAGACTGTCTTTATTCCATTGTATATTCTTGCCTCCTTTGTCAAAGATGAGTTGACCAAAAGTTTGTGGGTTCATTTCTGGGCTCTCTATTCTGTTCCATTGGTCTATATGTCTGTTTTGGTACCAATACCATGCTGTCTTGATGACTGTAGCTCTATACTATTGTCTGAAGTCTGGGAGAGTTATTCCTCCAGCCTCTTTCTTTCTCTTCAGTAATGCTTTGGCAATTCTAGGTCTTTGATGGTTCCATATAAATTTTATTATGATTTGTTCTAGTTCTGTGAAATATGTCCTGGGTAATTTGATAGGGATTGCATTAAATCTGTAGATTGCCTTAGGCAGTGTGACCATTTTAACAATATTGATTCCTCCAATCCAAGAGCATGGAGTATCTTATTCAGAATGCCAATCTCCAGGTCCATCCATGTGGCTGCAAATGGCATTATTTTATTCTTTCTTATGGCTGAGTAGTATTCCATTGTATAAATATATCAGGGCTTTTTTATCTAGTCATCTGTCAATGGGCATTTAGGTTGTAGCATTCAATGTGTTCTTGAATGAATGTATTTTTGTATGTGGGGATATGTGGGTCCGGGGAAGCAGAGCCCGGGGAAGCCACCATCTTGCCTGAGTCTCAAGGTGGTCTCACAGAACTCACTCCTTTCCTTCTTTCAGGTTTTGATTCAAATGTCCTCTTATTAGACACTGCCAACACACATGCACACAAATACACACATGCAAACACATACACATGTGTGCACACACACACATGCCCAGACATACACATATGTGCCCTCATGATTCTCTAGACCCTCCCCTGGATTTAATTTTTTTAGAGGACTTGTTCCTACCTGACATATGTGAGGTGCTCATTTTTTAAATTGCCTATCTCCCCAACTAGAATGCAAGCTCTGTAAAGGAATACTCCTCTCCCCTTTCCTCTCTAGGTCACTGCCGGGCAGTGTGTGCTGTCTTTCTTGGGGCGGGAAGGGGAGCATCTGCTGGAAAGAAGGGAACACAAGAAACTCAGGAAATTACCCCATTTGCTGTTGTCCGAAGATATGTCTGACAAATGCCATAAAAATACAAGTGTTTTCCAGATTTGTATGTATACAATTAAAACTAAGAACCTTCTGATAGGGTTCAGTTTGGAAGCAGAGAAATTAAGACTATTTGCCAGCAGTCCTCTTCAGTTTCTTCAATGAGAGCATGAGGGAGCCCTCTGAAGGCCTTTCTCACCCTCTGTGATCCACCTTGGCTTGTTTCCTTGTGTGAGATCATAAACACATTCTCCAAATCAGGCCCTTACCCTTACAAATACGTTTACATGATAATATCATTTACTAAATAATAAACTGTAACATGTTAAAGATGAGCTTATTGTCCTAGCCCAATAAAACTAAGATGGAAAAAACAATTAGCAAGACAACTACAGTCTAAATAAATGTAAAAACAAGATTTTCTTGGGGAGGAGGTCTCATAAATAGAAGACTACTATAATTCCTGGGCTTCTCTTTTTTCTTAATCTTTTCCTTTTCCATCTCCTTAGTCTCTTTTCTCTCAAACCATCACAGTAGATTATATCAGTTAAAAAAAAAGTACCTAAAGGAAGTCATTGTAAAAACAAAGTTACTATATCATGAATGAAGCCAAAAATATATAGTTTCCTTATAACAGCGGTGAAGGAGAAGAACTATAGGATTCATCCCATTAAAAGGGTCATTAATAACACTTCACTAGTACCATAGACTTCACTGGGTCAGCAGTTGAGCTGAAACAGCCCCTGACAGTGATCAGCCTCATCAAAGTCTGGCTCCTTTTCTCTGTTGAAATGTTTCATCACTAAATTGTTTGCGGTGTGCCTACGCCAGTGGCTTCAAAGCATTTCTTTTCTCTCTTTTTTTTTGCTCAAACTTTAAAATATATGCTCTCGCTGTAGACGTTTCACACAATCTTTTGAACAGTTAGACATTGAATCTTTTAATGGCAGCAATGATGATCGGTTAACTGACACAAACATTCAGTAGCTATCCAGAATGTCGGCATCAAATGTTATATAAAAACATCAGATTTCATGTTTTATTCTAAAAGATTTAGACTCCTTTGTAAACAGACATCAAGGATTAATAGTGATTGGTGGTTTCCTAGGAAAATTCTGTCACCTTGAATTTAAATGTGGGAATTTACAGTTAGAAAAAAGAAACAGACCTCAGAGTTTTGGGGAGGAAACATGCTGTGCAATGCTGTGTACAATTCCCTAAGGAGAAAAGGAGAAAGCAGAAAAGGAAATCTTAAGATTTAGGACACAAATTACATAAAGTTCACAAAGCAACTTCAAGTTTGAGTAGTTCTCAGGGTACAACCTGCATACAGTTTGTAATCATAGCTCTAGAGCTTTCTTAGATACAACTTCCAATTATCTGTGGGTATGTTTTATTTAGAAAGCCTTTATTAAATTACTTTGTGTCAGAAAATATGCTTGCCACTGAAGATGTAAATTGTAGCTCATATTCTAGAACTGCCTCCAAAAAAAATAAATTACATCAAATGCCAAAAAAGAATTAAAAGCAGAGTCTTGAAGAGATGGTCATACACCCATGTCCACAGCAGCAACGTTCACGACAGCTAAAATGTGGAAGCAACTCAAACGTCTGTGGACAAATGAGTAGATAAACAAAATGTGGTATGTGCATACAATGGAATATCATTCATCCTCAAAAAGGAGGGAAATTCTGGCACATGCTGCAACATGGATGAAACTTGAATATATTGTGCTAAGTGAAATAAGCCAGTCACCCAGGAAAAAACTAATACTGTGTGATTCCACTTATATAAGGTACCTAGAATACTCAAAATCCCAAAGGCAGAAAGTAGAATGGTGGTTACCATGGTCTGGGGAAAGAGGACATGGGGAGTTATTGTTGAATGGGTAGAGGGTTTCAGTTTTGCAAGATGAGAAGAGTTCAGGAGATGGATGGTGGTGATGGTTGCATGACAGTCAGAATGTACTTAATGCCACTGAACTGTACTCTTAAAAATGGTTAAAATGGTCAATTTATGCTATGTGTATTTTACCACAATAAAAAATTGTAAGAAGTAAATTTAAAAAATCTAAGTACAGAATAGCAACATAAGCAATGGACTGTAGTCACAGAGGAAGAAGCAATTACCTCTGAGTCTGGTGGGAAGATGACTGGAGAAGGCTTGCAGTGGAGGGAGTAGTTGAGGCTTCAGAGGACACAAAACATGTTAGCACTTCTCACTCAACTCTACTTCCCACCAGATTTCCTGACACTGCCTCCCGTCCCCTCTATAAACATACTGCCTGATGGTCATGGCTACTGGATGCTGGTTGTAGTAACTGCCCTCTGGAGGGCCCCAGACTCCTCTCTCACCTGATGACTTATGTGCTGATCAAGAGTCAGAAGCCTTGATTCCCCGGTATTTATGCCAATCATATTTATTGTTGTAATTACTCAATTGAATTAAATATTATGTAAACAAACTATTTCAGCATGAAAAGGGAGAGAATTTTTTGTCTGTAAAAATGAATGCTTTGGAAAGGCTTTATAAATTAGTCACTATTTAAAAAAAATTGAAATTTGTTGCATTAGGTGTGGCTAAGACACCTATAAATTATTGGCAGAACCTTGGAAACATCTAGATGAAGTTTGAACCCAGATTACTTTGCAGGAGCACTTACATTTCTCTTCCTCTTTGATGAAATCAAACTAAAAATGAAAGGAAACTACCAAAAGGACAAAGACGATGCAAGATGAACCATAAGAAGGTCTTCAATCAGCAGACTCATTCCCAAAGGAAAAATCTTGGCACTGAAGTCTGACAACCAAATGAGACATTTAAATGTTTTAATTTTAAACAAATATACATAGATGATAAATTGAAAGATAGATAGATAGATGGATGGATGATAGATAGATGATAGCATCTGTTATTAATTCCCTTTCTCTACCACGCTATCAATCACAGGTATGATATTCTAGATCAAGAAGGTGTAGTGGTTTCGAGCGCAGACTCTGGAACAAGATTGCCTTATGAGTTATGTGACCTCGACCTCAGGCAAATTAGTCTCATTGTACTTCAGTTTTATTATCTATTTTAAATGAGGCTAATAATAGTATTTATCTAAGGGATTTGTTTTAAGTTATTTAGTACATATAAAGCACTGTCTGGCGTAGAACAGTGCCAGACAGAATAAATGCTGTGGAATGCTAGCTATTACTGGTATCAGTAGTGGTACTGATGTCACTACTACTAACTGTATTTTTAAAATTTTTTTCTTGTTTTGTGTGTGTGTGTGTGTGTGTGTGTGTGTGTAGGAGGAGGTAATCAGGTTTATTTATTTATTTATTTATTTATTTAATGGAAGGACTGGGGATTGAACCCAGGACCTCGTGCATGCTGAGCACACGCTCTACCACTGAGCTCTACCCTCCCCTACTAAGTGTATTTTGCCCACGAGAGAGGAGACAAAAGAAGGATAGGAAGAAGAGAGTACACTCTGAAGAGAGTGCAAACCACAGAACCGTGACCATGCCAGGTGAAGTATGTATCAAACATGAATGATGAGATGGTCTCAGGCCCGGGTGCTGAGGGTGCTTCTCCGCCATCCCAGTCCTAACCTGCTCTGTACCTCCGGTTCCCTCTGCTCTCTTGGTCACTTGTCACATGCCCGTTTTTGAGAAACTAATAAACAGAGAGATTGAGTACCTCAGAGCCTAACGAATTTGTAATTTAGCAGGAGATTCTGATGCATAAATAACACGATGAACACATGTTGTTAAGAATATGTATTAGGGGATACGGTATAGCTCAGTGGTAGAGTATGCACTTGGCATGCACGAGGTCCTATGTTCAATCCCTAGGACCTCCATTAAAATAAATTTTAAAATAAACCTAATTACCCCCCCTCTAAAAGAAAAAAAAATCCAAAACAGGGATCATTTCAGTCCCTTAAAAAAAAGAATACATTATAATATTCTGTATGTAAAAATTTGTTACTCGTGCAAACAGGAGAGTGCAACAAATTAACCTGAGAGAGTATGACAAAAGTGACAATTGAGCTGGATTTTTAAGGGTGAGTTCAGAGTTTCTCCATAAAGGACACCATGAAATAATAAGCATCTAATGTGCATAATTGCCATCACTAGAATTGACAGACAAGGTGGTCAAAGTGCCCTTTCCAAGCAGTGAGAACAACAAAGAAACTGTTCACTCAAGGATTTGCAAACTATACCATTGCTATCACAAGATCATGGATTTTCTTTCTCTTTGACTTATCTTCAGTAAAGCTCTGAAATACGTCATTGAGCCAAACCACCTATCTATGATTCAGTCTTATGACTTCTGAAATACTCCTTTCTTCTGTCTTTCTGTATTCTCGCTCTCTAGCTTAGACAACCGGCAAGATAAAAATGACCACGAAATGTTGAGAATGACCAAGAGAAGGCTATCACCATTGTTGACTGCCTTTCCCTTCACGACAACACAATAAAAAGAGATGCCATAAAATCATTCCACTTTTGTGTCATGCGTTACAGGCAGTCATTTGGTATTTTTATTCTGTGCCTCGTGTTGACGTTATAGACACGCGGAGGAGGGAACTAACTTTTTCCTGAATGCTCAGTAAAGACTTGAAGTGGACAATGAAGAGATCAAACACTCCGCCGTGGGACTCAGCACAGAGAAAGGGCTGCTGCCCAGTCACTGAAGCCAGCCGGACTCCTGCCCACCATGGGGCACTGGAAAAGTCCCTGAACTTCTGTAACATGTGGACACTAGTTCTTCTCCTCGAGCATTTCTGGACGACTGAGTAAAAGAACAGAATACTTGGCACGTAATAGATGTTTAATAAATGTTTCTTGAATGAGTGAACTTACAAATTACACTTCTTTTCATTCCTTGCCTTTTTCAAAATTCCTGCATTGGTTTTTAATTTTCACAGTAATTGCATTCGCTCGCTAGGCCAGCCGTAACAAACATACTACAAATCAGGTGGCTGAAACAACACAAGTTTGTTGTCTCACGATTCTGGACGCTGGGAGTTTTGAGATCAAGGTGTTGGCAGCAACGGTTGGCTGTTTCTGAGGCTGTAAGGGAAAGATTGCGTCCAAGTCTCTCTCCTTGGCTTGTGGATAAAAGAATTCACCCCATCTTCTCTCTTCGGCGTGGCTGTCTCTGTATCTAAATTTCTCCTTTTTATAAGGACACCAGTAATACAGACACCTACTGCAGTATGATCTCATCGTCTCATCTTAGCTTAACTAATTATGTCTGTTAACTAATTCCATATAAGGTCACACTCTGAGGTACTGGGGAATTGGGACATTAACATATGAATCTGGAGGGGGACACAATTCTACCCATAAGACTCATGAAGGCTTGTGTAATTATTCAAGCAACATAGAAATACAAAAAATTTATGGTCTCCTCCCATAATCCAATTCCACTCCTCTGCTTTTAACATTTTGAAATGTGTCCTTGCATCCTTCCATAAGTCTCTCTATGCCCACACACACACACGTTAGTCTTATATTTAAACACACACACATAATCTTTTTCTTTTCTAAAAATTCAGTCATTCTAAACATATTATTTAGCCCCTTGCTTATTTTCACTTCACAATATATAATGGACATTTTTCTAAATCAATGGGTATAAACCTATGTAAATATTTACATAATATTCTATTGTATGTATAAATAATCTATTTACTAACTTGTCCTGCTGGTGGAATTCAGGGTATTTCCAGGCTTTGGAGAAGGTCCATTTTTAAAATGCAGCAATATGCAGTTTCACTCAGTTTGTTTCTTTAAAACTACTGCTTTTATTTATGTAAGTTAGAGTCTTAGAAATGCATTTCTAGGTCAAAGATATGCACATTTAAGTGTTACATTATCAGATGACTTTCAGAAATGTTTTAGTGATTCACACATTCACCAAGAGTGCCTAAGAGGTATCAGTTTTCCCCACCCTTTTGCCAAATAGATTTGATTAGTTTTTAAATTTTCTGTTTCTCTGATACATGAAAAATGATGTATCTTTCATATATATATTATATATCTTTTCAAATGTTTGTTATTTGTATCCATCTTCAGACAATTGCTAGATCACCATGTGTACCTATTTTCAAATTATATTTCCCATCTTTTATTCATTTGCAAGAGTACTTTGTACATAAGGGAAATTAACACCTTGTCTTATATTTTGCAAGTATTCTTTCCCTGCCCATCATTTCTTCTTCTTCTTCAAGGTCTTTCAACCTTGTATTAGTGCCTTTTTCCATCAGAAATTTGAGGTTGTTATGGAGTCAACTATTTTTTAATAACTTGTGAATTTTTCTGTCTTGCCCATAAATTCCTCAACCCTACCCCCAAGATTCACTCTCACCTTCATTACAGTCTAATATTCCCTCTATATTTGTCGTAGATACAGATCTATTTTGTTTTCCTTCCAGGTGCATATATTTCATCATTTGAACACTGTTTATAAAGTAATTCTTCCTTTTCTCACTAAATTGAAATGTAAGCACCATCATATACTAATGTCTTACTTTAATGAATACTTGAATCCACTTCTGTGCTTTCTGTTCTGTTTCATTGATCAGTTTGTTCATCCCTGAGCCAACATTCATATTATCCTGATGGTGGGAGCCATACAGGGAGGTTTGCTCTCTGGTATGGCCAGTTCCCCTTCACTGTTTGCTTTTCTTTCCCGCCATTTTTCTTGACAGTATTTGTACACTTTTTCTCCCATATTAACTTTAGGATGATTTTGACTAATTAAAAACAACACCATAACAACAATGGGACTCTGATTCAAACTGCTTGACATTCACACACATATTTGGGAACATTAGCAGTTTTTCCTATCCAGGGATCACACTCATCAGCTACGTGAATTTAAGATGAAAGCTGTGGGTTAGAAAGCTTCTGTGACTTGCCCAGGCCCTGCAGTGGGCAAAAGACAGAAACTACCTTTAACATCTCTCTGGTGCAAATTCCACAACATTAATCACCTGCTTTGTTCATATCAGCGAGGGAAGGTGATAAATTCAGTGACTAGAATTCTTCTAACTAAACTACGAGGCAGCTTAACCATGTACAAGGCTGTCAGGCCCAAGCAGCCCTTGACCAAGCACGGCAGCAATTTATAAGCAAGTCGTTGGCTTTTATCCCAATAAACCGTTTCTCATCCTTAAAAAGAGCTAGATAGAATAAGAACGAGAATTACCTTCCACTTAATAAGTACCTGGAAGATTCCTGGCTCCAACACATCTTTACCAATACGAAATTCTGTCATTATAGCGTTATTTTTTTATTTAAAAACTTGTTCTTCTAAAATGTGAATACCCTTCAAAAGATTACTGTACATACTGGTATGAAATGACTTAATCTCTACTCCTTTAACAACCAGGTAGCCAAGTCTCTATTGAAATAAAATGTGGGTCTTGGGTGGTGGGACTTGGAGATGAGAATGTTTCTGAACAATGGACACCACCTCAAGGCAGCCAAGCTTAGTAAAATGCTAGTGGCCAGGAGAAGCCTGGAAAGGTGAAGGGATTGACAGGTAGAGAGCTTGAAAAGGCCCAAGAGCTGGGAGACAGGGCAGAGTAGGAGGCAAGGGGCCACATCAGTTACTCCACACTTTCCTGTGAGCTAGTCCCTTCCACCCAAACACCAGGTGACAAAGGAAGCAAATCACCTGTGGGAAATGAGATGGCTGGCCATGGTCTGCTCTGCCTTCCTGCCCTGATGGCACTGACATCCCTCCTATTCCCAGAGCAGCTCCTGCTTTTCTTAGCAGGGAATCTGGTCACAGCTGCCATCTCTCCTGCTCAAAAATAACCTTTTCTGAACATTTTAAATGATGAAACAATAGTAAGAATGAAAAGCCTGGCCTGAAGCTAGTTGATAAAAGATGAACCAATCAGGCAGCAAATAGGGAAACAGATAATGACTAAACCAGCCAAATCAATGACTTATCAAAGTCAGTTAGGTGTATTTCTGGAAAAGATGAAGACTCTAATTTGAAAACATACAAGCACCCCAATAGCAGCTCTGTTTACAACAGCCAAGACATGGAAGCAGCCTAAATGTCCATCAACAGATGACTGGTTGAAGAAGATGTGATATATATATACAATGGAATACTACTCAGCCATAAAAAAGAATGAAATAATACCATTTGCAGCAACATGGATGGACCTAGAGATTATCATACTAAATGAAATAAGTCAGACAGAGAAAGGCAAATATCAGATATCACATGTGGAATCTACATAAATAATACAAATGAACTTTACAAAACAGCAGTAGACTCACAGACAATGGAAAACAAAATTATGGTTACCAAAGAGGAAAGAGAGGGGAGGGAGGGATAAATTAGGAGTTTGGGATTAGCAGACACAAACTACTATATATAAAATAGATAAGCAACAAGGACCTACTGTATAGCACAAGGAACTATATTCAGTATCTTATAATAACCTATAATGGAAAAGAACCTAAAAATTCAGATTCATTTTCATACATATGTACAACTGAATCACTCTGCTGTACACCTGAAACTAACACAACATTGTAAGTCAGATATACTTCAAGGAAAGTAAATTTCTAAGAATTTTTTAAAGCACTCAGTTTAACAGCTAATATTGCATACACATCAGCTGAATGCCCAGTGCTTTTCATGTCTGCACCTCCTTTTTGTTCTTCACAAAATAAAATTAGATTCTGCCCCTCTTATTAAATCAAAGTAGTGACACTGAGCACAGGTTTTCTTCTCATTCTGCTTGTGTGTTACGCATATTTCTTTAAACTATTGGGTCAAAGGCATGCTTATCCTATTTCCTCAAAAGAAAGCAATAAGCATGGCATAAACTGCTGAGCGAGTAGTTTTCATTACAGAGAGAAGTGATGTCAAATTACAACTCCTCCAGAATGTAGGATGAAATATCAGTCAAATATTCATTAACTTATGCAGAAGATTGGCATCTATCCTAAAATTACCATAGGTGGGTAAAATGGATTTGCTTAAAACATTTTCAAATAAAAGGGAAGTAATTTTCAAATGTGATACCAAATGTCCACTATTTAAGAGTTTAAATGACATGTCTCAATATTTGTCACTCAATGCACAAAATTTTAATGCAGCCAGGGGTCCAAAAACAATTTTATGTTATTTTCAATAGACACATGCCTCCACTGGAAAAAAAAAAATAACAAACAGAAAACCAAAAAAACAAATACAAAAACAAACATCCTTGTAGGAGTGGAGTTTTGTGAAAGGAATGCTGGATAGAAGTTGCAGACTTTATACTTGGTTGGGTTTCCTGTGCTGGGGAATAGTCCACACAGTCAGTAGAGGATGCAGATGAGATGAGATCCAGTAACAGGCTTTGAGAACTACAAAAACTTATCAAATATGAAATACCCTGTGATCATACAAAAATTGGTGTGCTTTATTGCGGTGTGCCTAAGTGAAAATTTTAAACGCCAATATCAAAATTTAATTTAACAGGAAAGCTCGCTATTTGGAGAATTTTGCGGAGGTTTCTGTAATGTAAATACCATCCCTAAATGAATTTCATCTTGTGAATTTAATTGATTGGGTTTTCTTGAAATGAAGTCGCTTTACTCTATGTATATGATAGTTTCACTTTGGTTCGTCTAACTGATTCAAAACACTTCTGTACTGATAGTTCCCCTGAATGCTCAGTTTGGTGCAATTGCTGTCAAGTCAAGCCCTCCGTGTACTGGACACCGAAAACAAGGGCAGTGCTGCCACCAACAGGAAAACGCAAGTCCCAGTGTCTCCCCTGAAACCAAAATCCTCCATTTTCTCTACTTAGAACCCTTGTTAAATAAATTAAGGCATAATATGGGCAACAGGAAAAAAAAAAATGGAAAGTGCTCCTTAGAAGAAGGAAACAAATTTAAAACTAAACAAAATTGCATCTTGTAACAGCAAAAAAAAAAAAGGCATCCTGGATTAATAGATGCAAAGGCAGATGTTCTGAGTGTAAGGGGTACTGTGGGCATCACAGATAGTGGCTGATCTCTATTAAATATTTAGTAAGGATTCTCCAGGAATATATTCTTTCTTGTCTACATGACTAAAATACAAAGAAAAATGTCAAAGAAAATGCTAGCATGCATTTAGTGAAGAATTTGGTTGGCATAATATAATTGCACGATTGTACTGTTATGTAAGAATACAGATGTGTTTCTGCTGTCAAGTTGCTGCAAAGTTGGGCTTTTATTGCAAAAATAAAGGTTTCCTTTTACAAAGGCATCACTCAAAATGACCAGGAGAAATGGAATGCCAACATTTAAAAAGTATATAATGTGATTTTCCCCTAAAACTAAAAGGTTTATATGATTATCAATTATAATTACCTAGTGATGTATAATTTGTGTTTTAAATTTGGACACAATGAGGAGGTAGGTGATTTATCCATATAAGGCTTTTCCAGCGTTACATTCAAAGGTTTTCACCGTCCTTGGTCTAGAATCTTCTTTGTGAGCATTAGAGGAAATTAGAAAAATGTTCTTTCTGTAGTCACAGCCGTGAGAAGAAAATTGTGGAGTACAATGAAATCCCCAGCTCCTCCCATCCGTTTTCTAAACTGTTCAACCCTTCTCATTTCAAACAGCTCAAAATTACAAAAGACCAAATTCCTCACTCAGTTCCACCCACACAATTCCCACTGCTGTTTTTTTTTTATAAATTGTATTAAACACATCTGAAGCTTCAGTTATCCTCAATGAATATGGTATTTACTTATTTTGCTTCCAATTAATATTTGTTTCATGTTAAAGAGATTTCTTAGACTTTCCGAGAAAATTATCAGAGGTCCTAGAAAATCAGTTTTACTCAATGTGTTTTTCATTCTTGACTTTCAACCACTGATTAAACACTTATTATATGGCAGTTCCTGTCTGAGGTCCTGAGTGTGCCAAAATGAACAGGATACAGCCTTCTTGATTCCAGAGCTAAGAATTAATAAAGCAATAATGTTTTAGCCCTCACCTATGAAGATATGTATTTGCAGATACTCCGTGTAGAATTCACAAAACAAACATAAAAAGATGAAGTAGCAATTGTTGGTGAAATCTGTCAACTCTGACAATTTCCCTACATTGTTTCACCCATCTTTTAGGTGTTCGGGGGTCAGTACTCAGTGTTTCCGTGTTGAGTAGCATGACTTTTCCCCTATATCAAATTACATTATTTAGACCACAGCATTGTGCGTATGTGATTCTTTAAAAATGAAGATGACATGATTTAACAATTCTTACAAGGGTGGAGAGCACAGATGGATTCCAAATTCCTCCACCCCCCATCTCTCCTTTCTCAGCAAACCTTTCATCCACAGCATAGAGCGGGAAGAAGGGGCACCATGTTGGGGCCCATGCTTCCTCAGCTTGCGTTTTCACAATAGGCTTTTGGCTAGAATCCTTGCTTCCAGACTCACCTGCATGCCAATCCACTCTCTCTATACTCAGTCATGTTACGTCTATTTAAAACCCTTCAATATTGTCTTAAACCTTAGCATAAAATCGAAACGTCTTGAAATGGCACTGGGGACCTTCATGATCTGGCCTTTCCTTAGCTCTAGCCATACCCCCTTCTTGCTCTCCCCAAAATCTATCCTGCTCTCTTTTGTGTCCTGACCTTTGCATATTTTAGCCCCTCTACCTGGAATCCATTCTTCCCTTCTGTTCCCTTATTCTTGCTAACCCTTATTTGTCCTTCAGTGCTCTGCTTAGTTATCTTCTTCCCCAGAACTTTCTCTCATCCAAAGGAGTCAAGTGACTTCACATCATAGAGTAGGTTGGGAGCCTATCAAAAATTGTCGTGTAGAACTTTGTGCTCACCCCATCCTGTCTTAGCGCATATTGTTTTTTGATGATCACCTGCTTAATTGTCAATTTCCCCAATTATAAAAGCAGAAAGTCAGCCTTACTCATCTTTGAATCATCAATCCATGACATACAGCAGGTGCTCAGTAAAAATAATACTGACTAAAGAATTGAGGAGTAAATTTGTTCTCCCTAAAATGAAGCCCGTATGCTTGTCTGCTTACATGCGCGTGAGGTTCTAATCTACCAAACTGAGCACTCACAGAGGATGGATAACTCGCAGGAGAAGATTCACTTGCTAGGAATCATGCCCATGGGAATCTGTGTGAGGATCACTGCTTAAAACATTTTCCTTTGGCTAAGCTTTAAGAATAAACTGGCATCCCAATTTTAATTTAGTGATGAGTGGGGCCGTGCAACAGATCAGAAAAGAGATGGAGAGCTGAGTGCAGATTGAGGGGTCATAAACTGTGTCTACTTGTCCCAAAGGACTGCTCCTGAAGGCTTGAGTGATAAGCCACAATCAGCTATCTAATCACCTTTCAGGCTTTGTCAGATGGCCAGGTGTCCTTCCCAGATGACACCTTTGTCATCTCCCCGCTGTCACACATCTCTCTACACATGATCACCCAGAATTAGATTCAACACTCACATAATAGAAATAGGCCAGTACAGGCTGACTAAAGATCCAGTCACGACGTGGCCCTGGTCAGGACGTATTCCCACAGCTGCCACTGATAGCAGATTTTCTGCATGACCCCAGTAGGTCCATTTAGACCATGTAGCCCTTCTCAGACACCAGCCCTCTAGGATTCCATTCTTGCTCTTAGCACTTCTGTTTTTCTTCATTCTTATGCCACTATTGCTTTTAATTAGTATAACTTCTTGCACTTTAAAAAGAAAACCAAATCCAGCAAATGTCAAAAAATACTTCACAGTGACTAAAACCTAGAAGATCAATAACTCATTCCAGGAAACCATTTCTGCTGCCGGTAACATGTCTCTTCTTCACCTGTTAGAGCAAATGTCTTTAGCTCTCCAGGATTTTCACTTTAAAGGCTGAAATTAAAGCTGGGAAAAGAATACTGAGGATAAAAATAAAAGATTTTGAAGGGCTCAAAATAACAATATACAAAATTTCATATTTGGAGTAAGGTTTGCCACCAAAATAAACAGTGTAGATATCTTGATAACATCTTTTTCATTGTCATGTTTAATCTAAACGTCTGTATAATTTTATCTATTAGGTTAAATAGCACCACTGATAAAAGCAACATGTCGGAATTTACAGCAGAATAGTCTCCCTCTTCCAGGATTTGATTAACATTTTTTCCAACTGTTATTTCCTTTACCTACCAGATGATAAATGGCAGGTATGAAAGTTAGCCTAAGGCGCTGTAGGAGTATGTGACTTGCGAATCATCGAAGGGTAATTAAATGTTGGCTAATCCTGGTCTAAGGTCTGAGTGTGTGTTGTGGTACTTGATAGCTGCAAAGTAGTAAGAAGTGCTGAGCTCTGAGTCTCAGTCCTGCCCGTGCAACTCTAGGTTTGCAGTGTGGGGCAGGTCAGTCCCTCAGCCTTGCCTGCCTCTCTTCTCTTTCACGGGGCAAGGCGGGGAGAATACAGAGATGATTTCGTGAAGCTCTCACAAGAAGTTTCTGATGCTCAGTTCCTTTATCTGTAACACGGGGCTTTCTCGATGAGGATTAAATAAAGTAATATATATGAAAGCACTCTGTAAATGGTTAGGAGCCCTGCATACGCTTCCTTATTATAATAGCTAAAACCAATGACAAGAATGACTAGAGGACCTCATTAAAATATTTGTTTCACTTTTTAAAATTTTTGTTGTTTGGAAATAAATTCAAGCTTTCAGAAAAGTTGTGCAAAGAAGAACAGCACAGAAGGGGGGAGGGGAGAGCTCCGTGGTAGAGTGCGTGCCTAGCATGCACGAGGTCCTGGGTTCAATCCCCAGTGCCTCCGTTAAAGATACATAAATTAAAAACAAACAAACAAACAAACCTAATTACCTACCCCCAAAATAAAAAGATAAAATAAATAAGTAATTTTTAAAAGGAGAGCACAGAGAATATAACACCTTTCACCCGGATCACCTATTTATAACACTTGACCCCATTTGCTCACTCCCTCTTTCTCTCTCCCTCTCCTTTGAGATAAATATTGCCCCTGAACCAGTTGGAGATATTACAAGTATCATGGCCCATCACCCCTAAGTAGGTCAGTGTTTCCTAAGAATAGGGCTGTTTGCTTACGTAACTGTCATACAGTTTTCAACTTTAGTGAATTTTGCATTGGCATAGTTCTTTTATCTCATTTGCCATCCATATTCCAATTTTGTCAGCTGACCAGATAATGTTTTAGAGCATTTCGTCTCCTCCAGAACAGGACTCAGCCTCAAACGAGTATTGAGTATTGTAGTTAGTTGTCGCGTCTCTTTCGCCTCCTTTAATCTGAAACATTTCCACACCCTTTCCTTGTCTTTTATGATGTTGATGGTTTTTAAGAACACAGTCCTCGTCTTTTTTGTTTACTAGAACATCCCTCTCGTTCTTTGGTGGTTTACTTTTTTAATGATTACTTTATATTCATCAGTTGAAGTTTCTATTCCTACCACTGGGAACTCAGAAGCCATCCTTGTCTGAAGAAAGATTCTTTAGCAAACACATCCTGCCTTGCCACACGTGGTAATGTAGTGTTAATTCCATCCCTTTCCTTTCCTGCTGTTTCTTCCCTCATTCTTCTGTTACTCTATTGATCCTCAACCTGTGACGTCCAACTTACTGTGTCTCCCTGCTATCTGTGCTAGACGGATCCTGGACAGAAGGCCATACCTGTTCCCATCATTCCCACAAGGAGGAGACGGGGACCAGGAAGAGCTAATGGTTCTGACAGCCCCCCAAGAGGGTAGCATCCATCTTTGCTTCTGGTTCTGAGTCACCCCTGATTCTTCTACTGTATCCCCAACCTTCCTAACCACCCCTCCTTGGTTTCTTCTACTAAATGACAGATTCCCATCCGAGCTGCCCTTCCAAGTTTTCAGCATGCTACCTCGAACCTTATTTCTCTTGAACACTAGAACAACCAGACCTGTTCAGCTGGATTTATCATCACTACTTTGCAGATAAGAGAACAGAAGCTCTGACACATTAAGTGAGTTCCCCCATCATCAGATGCTTAGAGGGAAATGGTAGAGATGTTTCTAGATGACACATTTAGGGCATCTAGCACTTAAATTCTGACTTAAACTTGAAATTTGACCAAAAAAAAATACATAGAAATACATTTGTCGTAATACACAGTTAGCAAATGTGACAGAAATACACAGTTCTGAGAAACGCTTCATAAGTATTTAACAAAACTAATCTGAGATCTCAAGATCAATAGCGTTTTTAAGTGAGGAGTTCAAATTGTGAGGACTTGCAAATATACACAGTCCTGAAAAACACCAAATAAGAGGCAGGGAAAGAAACTAACAGATCCTGCCCAACTTCCTTATTAACAATATAACACAAGCTCATTAAAGAAAATTTAGAAATACACAGAATTTTAAAAGGACGGAACACTAACCACCTAACCAATATTTTGGGAAGTAAGAGAGATTGAGTCTTAAGCATGTCTTGTATGCGGCCATGCGGGCTGTTGGTAACAGATCTGGGGTCACTCCTTGGACCTCTTGGCTGTTAGTACAGTGCACTTGCCTACAATTTATGAGTTATTTCTGATATATAAATTCAAAACTTTTCCAGTCTTCTCATCTAGAACAAAAATATGCACTGACCAAAGTTGTATAAAGCCAAGAAAGACTTTTAATAAAAATTAAATATTAAATTGAGCAAATACTTTTTTTAAAGAAAGAAAATGCATTCCATGGGGCCTCTAGTGAAGAAAATGCAGGGGAGAGATCTTTAGCCTCAGGTGAGTAGGAGAGAGTGTAGGTGTACCAGAATTGTCCTGTTTCTTCAAAGATTTTCTCAAATTGGGCAGTCAGCTGAGGCTTGGGTTACCTTTAACTACATCCATTTTCAGATACGCTGCAAAGTAAGAGTTGAGGTTCATTTTTTGTATATGGATGTCCAGTTGTTCCAGCGCCAGATGTTCGATGTTCTAAATAGGTTAGTTCCAGAAAATCTGCAACATCCAACCACACCTAGGCAATGCGCATTGGTTAGTTTCTTATGTAGAGTTTCATGATTCTTAAACATGTGGTCATACGCTTTACGTAGACTTCTCTAGGAAAGAGAATTAACCTTTTAGAAGCTCACACAAAGATAATGGGGAACTGGCTTTCTCCCAAAATAGAGTAAAATTGAAAGTAAGAGCCCGTGATATTGTACATCACAAATGCTTTCATTAGGAATTTTCTTAAGAAAATCGAGTAGGGGTTAAAGAGAATAAAATTTCAAGACGTTTAAGTGAAGCAATTATTGGAGTTCATCAAACAACCAAGTTACAAGAATGCAGAGTATAAAATGTGCCCTTCTGTAGACGAGCTGGCCCAAGTGCTCTGGTTCCAGATTCACTCGCCAGTTCACAAGGGATCGAATTGTTCAGAAACTGTCCACTGGGTGGCACCGTGGTGCTGCTGCAGGAATGAGCCTGTTGCTTTGGGTAACGGTTCATTTAGGGACTGATTTCTTACGTAGGGTTTCATGATTCTTAAACATGTGGTCATACCACAATGTGTGCCAACAGCAGACAATTGCCCTAGTCACGGGTGCAAGGGAAGAAAAAGAAAGGAGTGTTTGTAGGTTATTCAAGCAAAGAGAATGTGCAGGACTTAAGAGGACTTGTAGGGCGAGTTGAACAAGTGGATGGATGGGAGCCAACCCAACCTTTCTTTCATCCCTGTTCTCAGACTGAAATGCCCCTGCAGGTTTCCCTCTCTCTCTCTCTTCTTGTGACTTGATTCTGCGCAGAAAAATTGACACTAACAACTGCACCCCAAAGGAAAGCTCAAGTTGTGCTTCCTTTGCTCCTTTATACATATTTACTGAGCACCGGAAGTTAGTGGTAGAAGGCTAACCACAGGTTTTACCCTTGATGTCGTTGCAGTCCACCTGAGAAGACAGGATGTCTGCATGAGACTGCAATGGCTGGATGGTATGCTCGAGACGGCACCAATTGGAAGCCATAATTAGGACAGCCTTCACTGAGCAGGTGGGACTCTAGCTGGTCTTAAAGAATGGCTTCCTTCTGGCAGACAGCCTGCTGCTGCACAGCTGAGTGGAGACTGTGCAGGCGGGGGCAGAGCTTGCATGGGCAGTCATGCTGGTGGCCTGGCTGGGGAGGGAGGTCAGAGCCTCCTGCTCTGCAGTGGTTGGTTGGGGAGCAGCCATCCCGGCTAGACTTTCCTTCCTCTCCATCCAGCTGAGCCATAACTTAGTGGATCTATTGACCCAGTGATCCATTCTTTAAAATTATATATACTTTTTTCCTTCTAGATACTGAGGGGAACACAATCTGTTGATTCATTTAATTTCTTCTTGATATAGTTGAGTTATAAATTTGAACACCAAACGTGTGGGATGTTTATGAAATAATTTGCTGAATCATGAACCTAGAGAATAAAATCTGTACCTCTTAGAGGAGTGCTGGTGACATTTAACAACCTGGCCTCAATCCAGACTGCAGTATGTTGAGGGGGGAGGGGCTTGACATGAAGCCTGGTGTGTGCTTTAACATATTTCAGCAAAAAAACTACATATGTGTGTGTGTGTGTGTGTGTGTGTGTGTGTGTGTATACAGTGTTGTATAATTTTGATAACTGTCGATTCTGAATGATGGATACATAGGGCTTTTATTTTACTCTTCTGTCTTCGTGTCTGTGTGAAATGTTTTATGATAACTTTTTCTTAAAAAAAATTAATTGATGATTTGAAAAGATACTTCTGGGACTGGGCAAGACTGAGCCTGAAGTTAAGGGAAGTGGGTCCAGTTGAGGGTGTGGGTGATGAGGAAATGAAGCAGAAGTTAGCTGAGACCTTCCAGCTGGGAAAAGCACTATTTACCCATTGATTCCCATCCAAAGTGTGATGGAAACAATGCCTGTCCTCCCAGGGAGATTTACCAGCTAAAAAAGGAATCTTTAGGAAATGGACTGTGCCCCTTGCTTCCACCCACGTGTCCAAATGTGACACTTGGGAGTTAAAGAGATAATCAGTCAGATGTGGATTATCAGGGACTGTGCGTTGGGAAGATAGTAGCACCTACTAAACAAGTAATGTGTACGCACTTAATTGTTAAAGTACTTTTATACAGATTCTCTCAAACATATAGGAAAAGCCATCCTCTGGTATGTCTGTCCCCTAGAATTCCCCTGGCTTTCTCTTCTCTAATTTGTAGGCTAAAGAGAAAGAGGCAAGCGAATCAAGGGGCACCAAACAGGAAAAAATTTAAAAAATTAACAGTTCTAAAAATGAGCCATAATGTTAGAGGGGACAGAGCAAGGGACCCAAAATAAGAAAACTTAGCTTGGAATTCTGGTTCTTCCACTTTGCAGTTGTGGGGTAGAGGACAAGTCATCTAACTTTTCTAAGATTCAGTGTATGCCTCTATAAGATAGGGGTGCGAATAATTCCGCAGGCCTGCTACAAGGAATAGATAGTGTATTGGGGTGATCGTCCAAGTGCTTGCTTGTGGCCTTAATTTGCCCTGAAGATATTTTCTCCTCTGACCTCCCTTGTGTGCACCTCGTAAGTCCTCGGATCTACAGAAGAGGAGGGTAAGCACACGGGGCTGCAAATTATGGGTTCAGTAGAGACCCAGCCAGGCAGGCGATGAAAGCCACGTGGGAATGAGAGAAATGGCAGAAGACCCTCGTTGGGGGAGCCCAGGTGGAAGACGAGATATTAGAGAAAGCCTGAAGAATGGCGAGAGAGGGAAGGTGCGGGGAAACAGCCTTAGAAGGGAGAACGATGCAAGGAAAAGCGCGTCTCACCCACCACATTTCCTTTCTCTGAAGTCACACCCCGGACCTGTCTTTGCCCTCTGGCTTAACTCCTCCCCCAGGCAGGTGCAGGACGTATCTGAGTTTGGGAAACTAGTCCTTTCCTCTTCGTTTCTCTTGTGGCACCTGCCTGCCTGCCCAGAGCTTGAATTCTGGGCTGCTTATTACTGATAGCACTGCTGTAAACATAGCATGGACGTGTGATCAAAAACTGGCTTCCCAGTGCTGAAATCCAGGGTTAGATAGAATTACTCACGTCTTCCATAGATGCCAGAAAAGTACGGACCTACCCTAGAGAGGGCAGAACTCCCTTCCCAGCTAAGGTTACCAGATGGCCCGCCCAATCTGCCGTGAAATATATTTGTATACTTGTAATGTTATCAATGATGTTGACTGCTTGCAGTAATCAAATCAACCAATAGACAAAGCACCAGTGATTTATCAAGTTACAGAATTATAACAAGTTAGTGCCACAAATCTTGATGATGTAAAAATAATGGCGGAGAAGAGAGAGCTAGTATTTTGTACAGAATGTTCATGTTGCCTCAAATTCATATGTTGAAATCCTAACCCCCAGGGGGATGGGATTAGGAGGTAGGGTCCTTGGGAATGGCCATTACACTACAGCTCTGCTTCCAACCTGATGTGATCTGAGGGACATCACAGATGTCCCTCAGTGTGATTGCTCGTTTGTTTCATCCTCCCTTGCCTCCCCATATAGACCGCCTTGTATAAGTTAGAAAACTCTGGCGGATGTCAAAGCGCTTCTTTAGCTTACCTTCACAGTCTGGAAGATCTGCTGCTGTCCCCATGTCCCTTCACACACAGTATGCCTGCCGCAAGTCCTCAGTAATATATGGAGCATGTGTTGCCAGATCTGGTTTGTTGTCGTTTTTAATTCAGCCTGAGTGAATCTGAATTAACATTAGTTCAACCCATTTATATTTATTTTAATTTGTGCTGTGTTAGGACTTAATGCTATCTTATTTTATACTTTCTATTTACTGTACTTTATTTTATTTCTGAATTTCTACTTTCCACTCAGTAGGTAAAATTTTATTTGTCAGATGTGACCATTATGCGTTCTATTTTTATTCTTCTGTGAGTACTCATTTTTATATTTATTTTACTATAGTTTCTTAAACTTATGAATGCTCTGTTTTTTTCCTGAATAAGACAAGCGCTTTAACATCCTCTAAAGTCCCTTTGATCGCCTCTCCAACCACACCCTGATCCTGAATTGTCATGATAACACCATCTGAACATTTAGACTTCATGAAGGGTTGTTAGACACTTTTTAAGAAGCTAGTTTTATACATTAAAAAATATTATTGAATCACTCTTATTACTCAAATATTTCTGTATCAAAATAAATGAGTGTAGAAGAATTATGCATTATATGTTTGAATTTGAATTTGATGAAGACTTTGATTTACTTGCAAGTCTACAAGAACAATAAACTAAGGATTCAAGGTATCAAAATTAAGGAAAATTTTATAAAAAGTACAGAGTATGCAGATTTAAAAGGCACACTGTATTCCAGACAACGTATGTAAAATTAACCATCAATTATTCTGGCAAATTTCCTGGACATCAAGGATAATGAAAAATTTCTGTAGCCTTTCAGACAAAAATTTGGTTTCCTACTGAGGAACAAAACCAGCCTCACTTCAAACTTTTCTTGGGTATCACTAATGCCTGAAGACAATGAATCAAAGATCACAAGTTAGTAAGGGGAGAATGTGAGACTCACGAACGTAAAACCTGGTACATTGCCAATCATTTACTTAGACCACAGATATGTTCTCTCAGATATGTAAGAACTTATATTCTACCCTAGAAAAGAAGTAATCAAAATTTAGAATAGGAAGTACATGATATAAAAAAATGTGGTTGCAATTTGAAAATAAATTCAAAATGGAATGTATTCTAAATAATCATTGAAAATATAGTTAGAAAATCAAATGCATATAGTAAAAATAATTCAAAAGAGAAGGCTTATAGAAATTACAATGTAATAAATGTAATCTGGACCCCAGGTTATAGCAACAATATAGCTGGATGTGGAAGGAAGAGAAAGGAATCTATGCAAAGGGGACTGGTTCTTCCCCTGTCCTGAGATAAAATTTAAGACAGGTTCTGTGACTTTTCTCATTTCCTTCAGGTGGTAATTAATACGTCAAATAATAATCAAAATTTAAACTCTATTTAAAGATAACTCCCTTTGCCAACTCGGGCCTTTTACAGGTTAACCCTCCATGAGAAAAGTATGTTTTGTTGGCTTTTCCTCTCTTTCCTGGCACTGCTATTGCTCCTCCCCGTCTTATTTTTTTGTCTATTGAAGTACAGTCAATTACAATGTGTCAGTCCCTGGTGTACAGCACAATGTCCCAGCCATGCATATACATTCATATATTCATTTTCATATTCTTTTTCATTAAAGGTTATTACAAGATATTGAATATAGTTCCCTGTGCTCTACAGAAGAAACTTTTTAAAAATCTAGTTTTTTATATAGTGGCTAACATTTGTAAATCTCAAACTCCCAAATTTATCCCTTCCCACCACCTTTTCCTGGAAACCGTAAGATTGTTTACTATGTCTGCGAGTCTGTGTCTGTGGAATCTAAAAAAAAGAGGACAGTATGAACTAAGATGGGTATTTTTTTAACTCAACTTTGTGGGCGCCTAGAGGAGAAAAGAAGTCAGTGCGAGAAAGAACTAACCCCACAAATAAATCTGAAGGCACGCCGGTAAATAAAAATAAAAATAAGTTACTTGATGGTTACATTCCATGGGTCACACTTGTTTAATGTATGTGATCGTCCCATAGTTATATCCTTTGTTTTGTTTGCTGTTGTTTCTCCAGCATCAAGAACTGCCCAGTACACCATGGAAACTGGGCAGCTATTTGTGATAAGTGAGGAATTATATGATGCAAATAAGAGATGCACTAAAACAAAATGACAAAGGTTAAAAATACAAGGATGGGCCAAGATTTTCCGGCCAAGGGAAAATTCAAATAAGGCAAGGGAAGCAGGATAAATTGTACAAAATAGAGTTCAAGTCAAAAAGAAATATATAGTATGAAAGGTACCAGTTCACAATAACCTGACTGACCTTTAAGTACTAAGTAAAGTAGTTTGAAAATATAGAAAATAGATGATTGTTAAAAATGAAACAGAAATCAAAACGTGTTTTTCTAGAAGATTTTATAGACCGTTTTTAGCCTCTGACAGAACAAATATGCAAAGAATGAACAATGGCATAAAGAAATTGAAATACAGGCAAAAAGGAACCCAATTTTAAGACACATAGTTCCTTGTGTCTATGATACATTTATAAAAATCAATAGTGTGCCAGATTCACTAGGTTGGCTACCCAACAATCATTCTGAACTTTAGTGCCTCTGACAGAGACCAGAAAACTGCAAAGGAGCCTACCTGTGGGCTCTCCTGTGGCTGGTGGGGCCCCCGTGGTTCAGTTCTGGCTGAAGACACATCCGCGCAAATCTCCTAGGGCTGCCTGGTCCCCTTCCTCTTTCTTCCTGCGCAAGGTGCAGCGCCATCTCTGTGTACCCGCTGAGCAGGAAGAGGGAAGCAGACTTGTTCCTTCGCGGCGGGCCTGGACTTCCCACCTGAGGACCTGTTTCAGGACGCAAGTCCTCCGCTCACTCATTCAAGCCTCTTGACTGGGTTCTCTGGCGCTCGCTGCTCAGGACAAGGCTAAGTGACACAGCCACAGAGAACACAGTAATAAACACGCCAACCCAAAACCTGTTCAGGCCACATCCTCCAACTACAATTCAGCAGAACTAGAAATAAATAATCAGAGTTTTAAAGTCAGTTATAAAATTTAAAGCATTCCTCTCGGTAACTACGGGCAAAGGAGGAAATAAGAATGCAAATGTGTATTTGGACAAAAATAAAATTAAGGTATTAAGAATCCTCAAGATATAACAAATTATGAATTCTACTCCCCAGAATGCCTTATCTACCCTGTCCACTACAGTTTTTCCTAAATTTATCACTTTCTCATATACTGCATAATTCACTGTATCTTTTACTTAATTTTCTCTTTCTCCTGCTACAATGTGAGTTTCATGAAGCCAGAGACTTTTGTCTGTTTTATTCACTGTTGTATCCCCAGTACTTGAAATATTGCCTGGCTCACAGGAGACATTCAATAAAATTGTTGAATGAATGAATAATTCCTCCAGAGGCTAATGCATAAGCTGAAATTTTTATTATTAAAATTATAAATGAGAGTAAATAATCCAACTCAAATTGAAAGCGGTAAGTTGCAGTCAACTTATCTAAAACAAAAGGAATAAAGCAGAGAGAAAAGTAAAGATAAGCAGAAATTAATGAATTTTGAAAAGTAAGTTGTATAATTAAATGAAGAATTTCTTGGTGAAAAATTGTTATAGACAGACTTCTAGTAAATCTAATCAAGAAAAGCAGAAAATCACAATTAAACGAAAATAGGAAGGCAGCTATGCTCGCCACCATACCACCAACGCTATTAAACAAAAATAGGGACAAAAAAGAAATTATTATAACAGCTAGGGAAAAAAAGAGTAACAATAGTAGAAGTCTATTTATAGTTCCCTGCCTATAAAATTTAGTCATAGAAAAATAGACAATTTTATGTGAATATACAAATTAATAAAATTGACTTAAGAAAGTCGACAAAATCAGCGCAAAGCAATAATCATTCATAACCAAGAAACAGAAGGTTATCAAATCGTTATGTTTAAAAATAAAAAGCTTTCAGAAGGATTTTTTTCAGTCAGTTCTTTCAAACTTTCAAGAAAACATAAATCTCTCATGCACAGAAAACTATTAAAGAACATAGCAAAACATGAAATTGGTGTTGGATTTTATCAAGTTGCCTTTCCACTATCCACTGACGTTAGTTTTTCTGAGCCTACTGACTTGATTTATAATGTTAATAGAAATCCTAATAATAAATCACTGTTGCATTGTTGTGGTGGAGAAATCTTTGACTCTACTGTTGAATTCAGTTTGCTGGTCCAACTGCACAGTAGAAAATTAAGCAGCCAGTGAAAGGGGAGAGCCTAAACAAATTTTTATGACATAAGAAAATGCTTATGAGATAATATTCTCCTGAATCATTTTATTTCCTCTAGTTGGTTGAAAACGATGTGTTTTTATTCTTCCAGTATAGCATTTCTCAACCTTAAATTCCACCTTGTCTGTAATTCCAGTGTCACCTTGACTTGATGTTTCTTGCGGTGTGGTTTATTGATAACTGGTGGCCTCCGGGGGTCTCTTAAATGGTCTGCCAGTAGTTTGACAATTTTAGAGGAAAAGGTGATGAAATCGTTTTGTTCACATACATTTCCTCAGTTTGAAATATTCGGTTAATAATGATTTTTCACAGAAGCCCCGTCACAAACACCTAGTGTGTTTTTTAAAGTTGTACAAGAACTGAACAGCTGTGTCAGTTCATCTCAGCTAACACTGAGTCATGAAATTCTTCTCAGTTAACCTGTTTTCCCATGATCTGCGTTTTGGTGCATTTTCATTAATGAAAGGCCCTAATCCAAAGGAGCTGGACCAATTTGGTTCCCTTTTCTCTCCCCTGTACTCCGCAGCTGGTAGGAAGCCCATTTGCCTCTAGAGTAAAGCTGTGACGTCATCCACCTGTCTTCGGTGTGTTCTGCTCCTGGAAGTCAGCGTTTTTTTCACACTATTTGCATGTGATTCGCATATATTTGCATTATTTGCATGCTGTTTGCATTTGGTCTATTTGCATTTTGCTTTTTATGTTAGAGCTTAAGTTCAACAAAATGGATCAGCGGGTCAAGAGTATTAAAGGCAAGGGGGAGTAAGAATGGTCATTGATGTACATGGATGTACACGGAAACACAAAGGATCTAGAAGGGTCAAAACTATCCCAATAAAGAATGAGATTTACTTTACAAATTAAAAATTTTTGCTTATAATTTTGAGTTACTCATGTAGTATATGCCTAGATCTTGAATTGCCTAAACTTGGTATTTTAGGACTGGCATGTGTAGAAAATAAAACATCAGAATTTTTAATATTACAAAGTAAATAGCACAACATGGTTGAACATTGAACTCTTTCCCATTTCTTGAGCGTTTTCTTCTCTAGTCCAAAAAAGAGATTGACAATAGTGGGCCTGTTTAAACACTCATATCCCGGTGCCCCACCTCTTCTCCCTCACCTGAAAGGAAGAGGGGTCCAGCTTCCAGTAGGCGGGGCTGGCCCTTCCTCGGCCCTCACGTCCAGCTGCATGTCCCGGCCGAGCTCTGTTATGGTTTTATGCTTGGAGGATATGCTGAAGTCCCTTGTTCCCTTCCCTCCTACCAGTTGTTAAGTTCCAGATGGCAGCAACTTTTTCTCTGGACCCACGGCTCATGCTAGAGCCTCACTCAGAATTACATTCACTTTTTGAGAAGTTGTTACAACTTTAATTTGGAGGCAACCAGCTTGCTTGCTGCCAACCGCTCAATACTGAGGAGAGAAAAGAGCTCCAGCTCCATCAGATACAACTAACTGTCTGATCATTGCCCCAAACACCGCCCCCACTCCATGCCCCTCGTAGTGGTTTGCCCTGAGATGCAGTGTGTCTGAGGCTTCCTGAATTTTTGTCAGTTTCATTACTGTGTTCCTCGGCGTGTTCCTCTTTGGGTTAATCCTGTGGGGGACTCTCTGTGCTTCCTGGACTTGGGTGGCTGTTCCCTTTCCTAAGTTAGGGATGAGGCTTCCTGAGGAAGGAGCCTGACTTGTGTGCAGGTGCTCCTGGGAGTGTTTCATGAGGGAAGAAATCATGGACAAAGCAAGGTCCCTGAGGGTCTGAAAAGGATAGAATTGAGAACACAGATGGGCTAGGAATAGCAACGCTTTTCTTCTGTTAAATGGAGAGGAGAGGAAAGCAGGGGGCAGGGACAGCTTTAGAGAAGTCATCACAGTGCCTTGTGCATAATAGGGACTCAGGTACTTATCAATCAAGAGCTGTTAACTAGGGACACAAACTACCAGCCCCTCGTGAATATGGAAAGATGTCACTGAAAAACCTTAGCCAGCGATCAGCCACAGGGAAGCTTCTTATAGATGTTTGGAGCAGAACACTGGGCTGGAGAGGCCATGGAGTTCACCTGATGGAGCAAGTGGGACATTCAGTGGTCTTCTGTTCTTTTAAATACAGTGATTACCAAATGCATCCTGTTAGTCAACATACCAGGACGAACCTGCAGCAGCAGCGCAAATGCCTTCTTCACCCTTAAACGTTTTGAAAAGATTAAAGAAGGAAGCTAACAAGGATTGAGCCCTTAAGTGTCAGGCTCTGTGCTGACTACCCTAATACACTGTGGTTTCATTTAATTCCTCAAAACCACACTATTGAAGAAAGCGACTCAGAGAAACTAAGTTCGTTGCCAAAACCCTGAATCTGGAAGGCAGAGCACGGATTCAAACTCAAATCTGCCTCTCTTAAAAGCCCGCTCTGACTACGTGTAGCAATGCAACAATGCGAAAGAAAAAGAAGTTTAATCTCCAGTAAATTAACCTCATGACAGAAAGAGAACATTCAAGTATCTAACAGAGATACTATCCAGCAGAAAAAACAATGCCACTGAACCTTACTCTTTTCTGTAGTTCTGTAAAGTGTCGTCGATTTGTGGGCATTTTCAGAAAACTGACAACTTGGTGGACAGAGCATAACTTTTTGCTCATCTCTAGACTTCCTCTATTCTGGTGAGAAAGCAATTTTTAAATGCTCCCTATTTCTCTCCCTCTGCATTTGAGGTCCTCTATTATTTTCCAGTGTCAAAACTCAGACAAACCTTCTTACTTTATTAGGTCATTGGATGATTGATGTGTCTCCTAGAGGAGTTCCTGTGGAGGGGGAGGGACAGGACACATCGGGCCCCGGGTGGACTGAGCTCACCCATTCAGTTAGCCTGTCTGCCCTGCTCTGACAGTTATTAACGCTTCTGCCTCCTGCTGCTTCCAATACGTGCTCTTCCGGAGAGTGCCGGTTCCAGATGTTATTGTTACATCGTGGCAACACTTAACAGCCCAAACGTGCCAGTGGTTTCTGTGTCCTGGGCACAGTCCTGCTGGAATAGTTCCCTGGTTGGCTGCCTTGTCAGTGCATCTTCCAGGAAGCCCAAAGTGACCAGTGTGAGTCAGTACAGTTGCTCAGGCAACTTTCAAGGTCAGTGAGTTTCTCAGTAAGCAAAGCATTGCGTGTTACTACCTCTCCATTTACCTGACAGTTCCTGCTTGACCTTCATCAGCCTGGTGAGCCCTCCAAAACGACTATTTGCCCACAGCAACAGCTGTCTCTTACTGCAGGGTGGGCAAGTAAGGACTGTGAGAGATTTGATTTCCTTGTATCAGTCAGGTGTGCTAGGTTATGCTGTTGTAACAAATGACCCCCAAATCTCAAGGGCTTTCAACAACAAAGGTCTACTTCTCATTCATGTAATATGTTCACTGTGGGTGGACCTCAGCCCTGCACCATGTTATCTTCACTCCAGGACCCAGGCTAATGAACCCAGGCAACCTCTTCAGGGAACATGGCATCTGTGGCAGAGGCAAAAAAAGGCATTACAAAACACAGGCTCGTTCTTAAAGCTTCTGTCCCCACTTCATCAGCAAAGCGAATCGAATGGCCACTCCTGATGTCAACAGAGAGGGAATGTGAAATCTTCCTTCCTGGAGAAGCACCCCATGGAGGGGCAACAAACATTTTGAGTGTTAATACAATCTACCACCCTCACTTTGATGGAGACCTGTCATGACATCATCAAGTTGCCTTAGAAGGAGCACCGTGGATGGAGACCACGTCTCAAGACTTCACAAGATTTCTGCCAGGACAACAGAGACCTGCCTGTTTTCTCAGTCATGCTGGCCACATTGAGTTCAGCTCCTCTGACACTGACAGATGGCACTGGTTTCCTAGCCACTCCCTGAGGCGAGTCTAGGTGTTGCTCCTGGTCTTTGTAATTCCTAGACTGTACAGTCTCAGTGCCTAAAGAGGTGGACCTCAACCCTTGCCCAGCCCCTGGGGCAGGATGGCTGGAGAAAGTCCTCCACTGGACGCCACATCTGTGTCAGTGAAGGACACTCTTCTCTGAGTACTTCTTTTTACAGCCTGTCAGAGACCAAATTAGATCACTTTGAAGGAATACATTACGACCCATCTGTCCATTCAAATAAATCACTGACCTTTCTTTTTTTGCCCTAGCAGAAGGGTGCTCAAAACAGTTGTCTCTGTGATAAATCTTGACCAGTTTAGCAGTATACATGTTGTCGGGCTTGGCGTTTTATGTGATGATGATTTCTGTGTGGCAATGTGTACGACTTAAGAAGATAATGCAGTCCTCAGCCACGTGAGACACGTGAAATAAAGATGATTCAATGACTTGAATTATGTTAATATCCAGAAAATGCCTGTGCGGAAGGGTCTTCTTCTAAATATGGTTATTCAGAGTCTACTTGTTGCAAACCATTTCAAAGGTGTTAATAATGTAATCATTTTAAATATACCATTTGGAGGCTACGTGCACATAAATTATATATACGTGTATATATAATTCATTGAGTATCATGCACTTATTACTCATATAAATCGGAAATACAAAGAGAATTCACTTAAAAAGTGTCTCCCATGGTGATATATTATAAATAGCTTAGTAACTACTGAACTATTATAGTCATTTTTAAACTCATGTTAAAACAGCAGATATCCCTTCATTCAAGAAATTTTACTCAGCGCCAGTCTCGAGCCAGGCACTGTCGTGGACACAGAGGATGCAGCCAAGGATAAAGCAAATAAAAATCCCAGTCCTCATGGAACTTAGGACCTAACTGGAGGAAAAAGACGGCGAACAGAATTCAATGGCTACCTTCTGTCCACTTTGCCTGACCTGCTCTCCAGCCTTCTCCACCCTGATCTGTGCATCTGTACAGACCACATCACAATACACAAAAGAAAGAAAGAAACCATATAATAATTTAAACGTTGATAAGTGCTCTTGAGAAAAGCCAAGCAGGGAAAGGTGATAAGGTGTAGCGGGCCAGAGCAGGCGGGTGCTTTTTCAATCATGTGGTGAGAGCAGGCTTATATGCCCCAGCAGAACTTTCCTTTCAAAGGAAATCTTATGAGGAGCCCCTAAGTGTAAAACCTGGAATTGGGGAACATCACGTGGAAGCAGAGGCAGGAGTAGGGGTGAAGGTCAGGGCTCTTCCATGTGGCCTGGTCCTCCGCTGCCCCCAAGGTCACACGATGTCATCCACTTCCCCACCCTTGGCCTCTGATGCACTTCTGCTGACCCTAGGACTGTGAGATACCCAGAACCAGGATGGTACAAAATACTCAGTTCTTAATCTTCTACAAATTGGATACCATGTCATTCCAGAGAAACCTAACCCTACTCACCTCACCCTCAGGAGCAGGTCTTACAGAGCCATGATTTGGCCTTCCCTTCTCGTCTCACCCACTGCTGAGGAAAGCAGTGGCCTCACATGGGCTGGTCTTTTCATCTTTGCTTGTAATATTGTCCTCAAGGATCTCATCTCTATTTTTCTCAATGTCCTCTTTATAGAGACCTCTATTATAAATTATCTCAGGACCAGGAAAATGTTTCTCTTTCCTGTTGAACTAAGATGTTTCCTTCTCTTGGACAAGAAGTATGTATTCGTTCCAGTTTTCCTCTTGACCTTGGCTGACAGGAGACTCAGAGCTAAGTGGCATGCTAAATTACTATGACTTTTTTCGGAAATATTTTCTTAACATATCTTTCTTCTTCAGGTTCTCTGTTTTTGGCTTTGGTTTCATATGTTTTATTTTATTGTATTTATGATATTCTTATAGCAAGAGATAGGCTGGAAATAAATATTATTAGGCAATCTAGTTAGAATATTTTATTTTGATTTTGGTTAACTTTTTCCTAGCTATACCTATAACATCAAAATAATCTATAAATTACAAAAATTTTTGGTCACCATGTTAACCAAATTAAGCAGTTTGACTGACTTTTTTTTTTTTTTCAGTCAAGAGACTGTGTTTCTTCATTCATGAAAGTAGAAAACAGTAATACTTCAGGATAATTCACTTTGGCCAGGATCGGATGCTCGGTACCGAGGGCTTAAAAATGGTATAGAGCCTGTCCTCAAGCAATTTACCATCTAGAATTAAAGTTATTTCATTCTTTCAAGCTTCTCATGCAGAACCAGTATTTATTTGTAGTTAAACTGACTTGCAAAAAATACATTTTTGAAAGCAGAGTTGCTTTCCCCACTTGTTTCTGTTCTCTCATGCCAACAGATATGGAGATAAAAGAAATTAAAATTCTAAACATCCTGCAACTATAGCTTGCTCTCAAACAAACATAGGGTTGTTTGTAAAATACCGCTTACGATAAGCATTTGTGGAGACCAGCCAAGGCTCTGACAAGCCACCGGGGCCACGTGCTTTTGCTCTGGAGCCATCCTGCTCCCTTCAACATCGAATCCTCTTAAAGCATTTAAAATCAATATTTGGCTTAGAAAGCCTGAAATGCATTCCCCTCACAGGTCAAGCTACCTTTTTATATCAATCATAATTCCCAGCAAGTTCTGTAGCCTTCCAACGTTGATAAATTATTTCATGCCATTGACTGTGCTAAAACTATCCATCAAGGTGTTTTAAGACCTCCAGATATAGATGTGCGCAACCCCAGTGAATCTCCAACTTCTGTCCCGTTCATTCATTTGACAAATATTTGCTAAGCACCTGCAGTGTTCCGTGCTCAACATTATGTGTTCAACATTACGTGGGGATATAAAATGGTAAACAAGGCAGATATGTTCTCTGCCACGGAGCTGCATCTCACAGAGAACACAAACAGACGAATAATTCCAAATGTGATGAAGACAAGGATTTTTGTCTAGTCCCTTCACTGCCTTACCTCCCATGCATATAGCAATGCCAGGCTCAATAAGTCTTTCCTGGGTGAATAACATAAAAAAAGGAAGTACAGAGCGCTACAGGAGCATAAGCCGGGGGGACCTCATCTGGGGTGCCGAGGAGGGTCATCCTAAAGAAGTGGCATTTCATCAGATACTTTATTAAAGGGTGAATTGAAGCGGAGTGGGAAGAGTGACACAGGTGAAAGAAGAACTTTGTTCAAAGGCCCAGGTGGAAAAGAACTGAAATTTTAAAAGTGAATAAATAAATAAGTGAATGAGGGGAGGGTGTCGCTCAAGTGGTAGAGCGCATACTTGGCACGCACAAGGTCCGGGGCTTGATCCTAGTACTGCCTCTAAACATAAATAAATAAAACAAATTACCTCCTCGCTCCCCCCCACAAAAAAAAAAGAAAAAAAGGAAAGAAAGAAGTGAATAATTACCCAGAAAGGCTGACTTGCAAAGAGCACAGAGCAGAGTGACAAGAGATGGGGTTGAAAAGTTTGAGATAAGCGCCCAGCTTAGTCTCAACAAACACGTTAAGAATTTTGTACTTTATCTTACAAACAATGGAGAGCCATTGATGTGTCCCCAGTAGGTGGGTGATGTGATCAGATTTGTATTTTTAAATGAGCTCTCTAGGTGTTTGAGATGATGTTAAAGATTGATGCCTTCATTCTCATAATCTTCCTGTTGCTCTATACTGTTTATTCCGCTTTCTTTCTTTTATTTTATTTATTTATTTATTTTATTGAAGTATAGTTGATTTACAATGTTGTGTTGGTTTCAGGTGTACAGCAGTGATTCAATTATACATAAACATACATACATATACATATGCTTTTTTCAGATTCTTTTCTATTATAGGTTATTACAGGATATTGAGTGTAGTTCTCTGTGCTATACAGTAGGTCCTTGTTGTTTATTTGTTTTATTCTTTATCCCCCTTTCTTCCTGCTCTGTAGTGTTCAACCTATAAGATGCCTTTGTCGGAATCCCATATGCTGCTTGCACACCCAGTTTTCCCCTCAGAGAGGCAGCATTCACGTCTCCTAGACAGACCTTGTTCACTCATCCGTGTTTTTTAACTCCATGTATTTTTCAGTGATAAATATACCATGTCTTGATTTATAATACCATATATGTGTAATTTATATCCCAAGATTCTCCTCTGTCTTGTGATGACTCAATACCCATTATATCCAACCAAGCACATTTAAATCCTCTGCGCAGTTCCGAGAACTTCCTGAAAATGCTCACATTCCTCTGGCATTGCTCTCTTAGGCAAAACTGCTCCTCCCCAAATTTCCCTTGTCACTTCCGGCTACCTCGTCATCACTGTTGTACGCCGCCCCAACGGTCCGCAGGTGTACATTGCTCCCAAACGCAGCCCTCCCTTCACTCCATGAAGCGCCACCGAGGACACAGGATCAGAGGGAACTTTCGGGGCAGAGAAGCAGAGCCCCAGTTTGGGGACCAGCTCTCACTGTTGTCACTCCCTTTCAGCGGGTGTCCCCTCTAGGCAGTCTCGTCCATCGCCCCCAGCCAGCTGCTGTGTTGCTGGAGCCAGTGTCAGCTCAGACAAGAGTCTGGGAGAGCCAACCTCTCCCTCTGTGTCTACAGCCCAGACATTTCTTTCCCTTAAGCCCAGCTGGTGGGGGCTAAACCAGGAAGCTCGACCATAAGACCATAATCTACAAGAATTGCTAACCTATGCAGAATGACGATGGCTGTTTACACTGCCTGAGGAAGGAGTCTCACTCCTGTTTCAACCTTTCCCTTCCAGACTAGCCTCTGGAATTTCCTTAACTTGGCAAACCAAAAGGCCCACGAAAACGATTTCTTCCAAATGAAAAAGTAACCTTCCTTTTAATTCTGCTCTGTCCCCTTAGAACACAGACATGGGGGCAGTTTTTGAAATAACACTTACTCACTTTATGGATGTACAAATGTATTTAAAGGGGAGAAAAATCTTATGTACACCCATGCAGTGTCTCTCAAATTTTCCAAACTGATTATTCCTAACAAGTGAGGAACTGGGCATGTTATCTCAAAGCAGCCTATGACAAGCGTATTATTTCTTTGGAGTCTTGGATTTTATCTTCTAAAATTCACATACAGTTCTGCATCCCAATTTATAATATCCCATTTATTTCAGTATGTGACAATGGAATGAAATACATCTAAGCCCAGCCATAGTGCTATGAGTGGGAGCCACAAAATTCTATCATATAAAATACAGAATTTCATCATCCTGAGATTATTAAAATGATCAGGGCATGCCTCCAGGGCTGGGAGTTCTGAGGGTCCCCAAGTTATATACACACCAAGTTACGCACATGTTTGCATTATTGTGGGCATGGTGTATAGAGATGCTTTTTGAGAACACTATAGTATATGATTTATACCAAAAATGTGGCAAGAAGTAAATATAGAGCAATCAAGCTCCACTGTGATACGGATTTGGGGCACTTTTCAGAGTTCACTTAGGCAAAGTGATTTGATCCCATCCCCCAATTTTAATGAGCATATGATTCAACGTCTTGCCTCAACAAAATTAGAAATTACTGCATGTGATGAAGACTTGATGTCACTTCCAAAGAGTTGGCACCTTGAACGTTTTCTTCACCCGTGTCTCCTAGAAAACAAGAACCTGAAGCAAAGATTAAGATGCTAGCATTTTATGAGAGAGGAACAAGCCATGGGCAAGGAGGTGATGGAAAAAGGGAAGTCAGACAAGGCGCAAAGCATTGCTTTCAGAGCAGGTTGCTTATCTCAAGATCAGCATGATAACCCCAGAGGAGGCTTACCGGCTGGATTCACGCAGCACACGCAAAGTCTCTGGAAGAGCAGGAAGGGGAAACCATACCTTGGAGTAGTTCGTGGGAAAGAATGAAGGAGAATCGATCTGTCTCCTGTCTCAAAGGTTTATTTCAAAAGAATCTCACTGCCCGACGCCTTCATTCTCTGGGCAACTGCTCAGGACAAGAGAGTCCATGGTCTAGAGCAAGGGGTTTCATCTAAGTCCGAAAGTGGAGGGGATCCCAGTGTAAGTGGAGCGCCGACCAAGCAGAAGGAGGATGTCGTTGAGGCACTCTGAGAAGGACAGAGCTGTGTCCCAACACAAGCAAGTTACATAGAAAGGTCAGAGTTCTGTCATATTCAATGATTCCGATATGATTTCCAATGAGACTATGTCAGTCTTACTTACTTCTGTACCTTTGTGCCTAGCACGTGCCTAGCATGATAAATATTGAATAAACAACTTGAGCTACTCATATTCCTTTGATTTGAGCAGATTAAAATAATATTTATATGCTATTTATCTTATATCCAATAATGTCAGTAAAACTATCGTATTTTAGAGCCACTCAATTGTGGATTATGTTGCTTGAGCAGTTTTCTTGTCTCTAGAATCCAGTCTGTTTCTCGTATGCTTGTCACAGCCATACACCTAAGTGTGTCGTGGCTCTGAAATGACAGTCAGCAATCCACCTTTTCCTTGTGATCTCTCTAGCAATAACATTTGACAAATTGAATTATGATCCCCCATATGTAAATAAAAATGTTGGAAGAAATTATAACATGCCAGAGCTCATTTTTTTTTGATGTTAAGGGAATTTTTTAATTAAAATGTTGTTAAGTGAAAAAACATCTTGAGTCCAGGATTACGAGAGAGGAGGGAAGGGCATACCAGGCAGCAGTTTTTGAAAAATCAACCTGTTATCCCATATGTGCAAGAAATTGTAATTCTGAGAAAAAGAGGTGGGAGGAAGGGGTAGAGGGTGCAGGGAGGGAAAGAAGGAAGAAAGAGAAAGAAGGAAGAAAGAGAAAGAAGGAAGGAAGGGAAAAGGAGACTTTCAGTATTATCAGCCTCTCTGATTGAAACTGAATTGGAACAGAAGCTTCTGTCTGTAAAACAAGTCACCTTCACTGGGCTTCTAAAACAGCTGTTGAGGGGTTAACAGACAGTCTGAAGGCTGGAGCTCTGGCCAGTCTTTGCTAAAGCAGCTATGTAAACAACAGCCTCTGTGACCTTCAGAGCAGCTGTTAGGAACAGCAGAGAATGAGGGTCAGCCCATATGGGCAGAATAGGTCAAATCAGCATTTTTACACGGAAAATTTCAAGGTAAACCTTCTTGCGGAGTTTTTTGACAGTAGCTTGTATAGTTTCTAAAATCTGTTCTTCTATCTCTATAAACCATTAACAAATAAGACCAGGAAGGCCAGATTTTATCACGGTTCTCTTCAAGAATGACCCACATGAAGGGGTCCCAAAGCACCTGTGTTTCTACACCTGGGGACAGAACAGTTTGATAATAAACTGAGCTGAATCCTAAGGGTGGTTGGCATGCATGGCTGGATTCTTAAGTCTTAAGTAATATGAGTTGGATATTTCACATTACACCCGTGCGGTGAATGTTGATGTTCTCATAGACCCCAAATAGCATCTGTTCCTGGGATGGGCTAATGCCTCTCCTTAGCCACAGGATTAAAGGGGAAATTGCCATTTGCTTTCAAATCCCAGCTAGTCACCAACCTTGATTGGCCTGGGCATGCTTTGCCAACAGAAACTGGGTAAATAAGACTGTCCCACATCCTGGATCTAGTTTAGGGTCTGGGACAGGGTACCTGACATCTGTTGAGGTCATTCAAACTTTTCCTTACGCTACAGTTTTTTTGTTTGTTTGTTTCTTTATTTATTAACTTGGAACTAGAGAGAGTATTGGTCCCTCCTCAGTGGTGCAGTGGGGAGGAAGGAGGAGAAAAGCCACTGGCATCTGTTTCTTGCTGTGTCATGAAAGCCAGCAACACGCAGAGCATAGCAGAGAAGACGGGCCAAGCTAGTGACTGGCAAGTCCATGTTCCCATTACCTCTAAAGCGAGCTGGGGTCCCAGTTTCTGTCACTTGCAACCCACAGTTCTGACTCCTAGTAACAATTCAGTACCTGGTGAATTGTATCACTGAGTGTACTGACCGTATTTGAGAGACCCCAAATCAAGAAGCCTAGTCTGAAAAGGGATTTTTTACCTCTATGATTTTTCTATATCCAGTTCTTATAAATGTGTAAATGCCCAGTGGTACTTCATCCAATATTTAACATGTCATCTTTTTAAAAAGGAATAAAATTATGCGGTAGGGGGAGTACTCTGAAATACCCTAGAAGTATGGGTGCCATGATCAGGGATGTTAAAATCAATAGTCATGATATGGAAAGACACAGAATTGGACTACTCCTCCATAAATGAAAACAAGTCTGAATTGAAAAAAATGAGTTAAGCTACAGTGACTAAAATCGACATTAAGATTGTTTATTACACTCCTGTGGGTACCAGAACAAATGTATGTTATCAGATTATTCCTGTGGAGAATTTCAAATGCAAAACTATGAAGAAGAGAGTATATTTTGATATTTAAATGCATCCAAATGCTCTCAAGCTCTAAGCAAAGCAGCTTCAGGAGCTAGGAGTTCAAGACCGTTCCTCCACCCAGGCGGAGGCAAATCGAAAGTATGAAAGAGGCGAAACTCATCTTCAGTGTTTTTCTCATGGGCATTAGATTCGTGCATCTCCCAAATCCAACTGCGAACACGTTTCATCGGAAACTCTCCTGGCAAGATGAATTGCTCTCTGCTCTGGACTCCTGTAAGATTGTGCTTCAGGCTGTATCTCCCCCACTGTATAGGGTTTCCACTTTCCACGCTACCGTACAAGCTCTTCAAGGACAGAGGTTGTTTTGAAAAACAATACATATTAACCAAATTCATTGTTCTCACCTCACAAGGACTCAACTGAAGAAATGAGTTAAAAATTCAATCACTAAAGTCACATTAAAATGAGCTCCTTGTTTTTCTGTTCGCCAAGGATAAAAGCATGTTTTTGACCATGAGCCAGAGTAAGAAATACATTTTATTTTGTAACACAGGACACATGTTCCTAGATACATAAAACCAAAACAGAAATGTCACAAAACAACATTTATGCTTAAAACACATGATGAGCTCTGACGTCTGTTCTAGTCTGTTTTTTTTTCTTTTTAATAATAATTGTTGTGATCTGTGAAATCAATTTCATGACTCCTACTGAGTCATGACACATAGTTTGAAAATACTGTTCTAATGAGAACCTGTGGCTCGGTGCATGTTTATCAGAGAGGGTGAGAAAGTTGTGGACTCCTCAAGCCAGGTGAAGCCTCAGATGGCCATTGTGTCTCTATGCCTACTTAACTGGTAGGTTACAGAATGATAAACTCATAGAAATATTAGCCCAGAAGCAAAGTTTAGAGGGCACGTTCTCCCGCTCAGAATATTTTTCATCTGCGGATTACAAGGTCTGCATTAGGTGAGGGAAACAAAATCATGAAGGGTTTATTCATTCCTTCAGCAATAATGTACTGAACACTGGTGTTTTAGGTGTTGGGGCTGCAGAAGTGAACTCAATAGGCGAGGCTCCTTCCAGCGAGGAGACAGAGAATAAACACAGATGTTTAATACCATTTCAGGCAGTGGTAATTTCAAAAGAAACACAAAACACAGTGAGGGGCTAGAAAGTGATGGGAAAAGGACAAGGGCTCTTGTAGACAGGGTGGTCCAGAAAGGCTTTTCTGTGAAGATGTGTCAAGAAGAGGGTATTATGCTGAGTGAAATAAGTCAGACAGGGAAAGACAAACACTGTATGTTATCACTTATATGTGGAATCTCAAAAACAAAGCAAAGGGATAAATTGGGAGTTTGGGATAGGCAGATACAAACTACTATGTACAGAATTGATAAACAGCAAGGTCCTACTGGATAGCACAGGGAACTATATTCACTGGCTTGTAGTCACCTGTAATGAAAAAGAATATGTATGTGTGTGTGTGTATATATGTGTGTGTGTGTATATATATATATATATATATACACACACACACACCTGAATCACTATGCTGTACACCAGAAACTACGCAGTGTTGTAAATCAACTATACTTCAATTAAAAATGTAAAAAACAAACAAACAACTAAATGTACAAAAATGGAAAGAGACTCACAGATACAGAGAATAAACCGGTAGTGACCAATGGGGAGAGGAAGGTGAGGAGGGGCATGAGAGAGGTAGAGGATTAAGAGATACAAACGACTATGTATAAAATAAATAAGCTACAAGATACGTTGTGCAGCACAAGGAGTATAGCCAATATTGTATCATAGCTTTAAGTGGAGTATCATCTATAAAAATATTCACTATGTTGTACACCTGAAACTAATGATACCGTAAATCAACTATGAGTCAATAAAAATAAATAAATAGAAAAATAAATAAAACAAGTTACTCAATAATGAAAAAAAAAAAGGGAAGAGGGAGCAGGAAGTGCTGTAGATACATGTGTTTGTGTTAAAGAAAGGGGACTGTTAGGCGGGTGACATGGTCCGTGGCTTTAGCAGTCATGTCAGTGGTATAAATGGGCCCAAGCACAGCCTCTTCCAAAGGAAACCACCTTGAGCATAATCACTGGCCATTGGGAAGAGGCAGGCAGTCGTGATGGTAACATCTCCTACGTCCTTTTCCAGCGTGCCAGCCACAACCAAGTGAACCAGGTTTGGGCACCTGACCCAGGGTACCCTGGATGTAGGTTTGGTTTCAGTAGCTGCATAGGAAACAGGGGCTACATCTTGTTATGGGCTGAATTGTGTCCCCCTCCAAATTCATATGTTGAAGTCCTAACCCTTAATACCTCAGAATGTGACCTTCTTTGAAAATAAGGTCATTGAAGATGTCACGAGCTAAGATGAGGTCCGACTGGAATGGGTTAGGCACCTAATCCAACATGACTGGTGTCCTTGCAAAGCGGGGACGTTGGGACACAGATACGTGTTCACGGAGAACACCATGTGGACGCAAAGACGATCTGCAGACAGAGCAGGGAGACCTGGAGCAGCTCTTTCCCTCACAGCCCGCAGAGGGAACCAACCCCACCAACACCTTGATCTTTGACTTCCAGCCCCCAGAGTTGCTCGGCAATACGATTCTGCTGGCTACCCAGCCTGTGCTCCTTTGTCACGGCAGCCCCAGCAAACTGACACGTCTCCCGTGGGGAGGAGTTGGGTGTGTTCTCTGTGCCGTGGGATGGAGAACACGCAGATGAACTGTGGCACGTGTGGCAGGCTGCTCGTTGACCTACTTCCATTGTAAACGTGTCCCCATATTTCACCTGAGCCAAATTGTGTACGTTTCCCACTCTCCAGCGCAGCTACGTTTGACCAGATCACTAAGTTCTGGCCGATGAGCTATAATCAGTTGTATCTGGTGGCAGCTTCCAGCAGCCTTCCTTAAAAGATAGCTGACAGCTGTCTGTTGCCCCTTGTTTTTCATCCCCTCCTCCTTTCTGGTGGCTGAAATGCAGGTGTGATGACTGTATTTAAACCAAGAGTGACATGGAGAATGGCAGCCATGAAGGATGAAAAACCAGAATAAAAAGGAGTGAATAATTGAACACCTTGTGGAGCAGAGTCATCCTACAACAGTGGGCCGCCCACATCTGGACTTGGACAGGGAAAAGAGATGGTCTCTTATAGTGCCTAAACCATTATCTTTGCAGGGCGGGGCAGAGGTGGGTCCTCTGACTTGCTGTGGAATCTAGTCTTAACTAATAAAAGCATGCAGAGCGAATATAGGAGAAAGACAGAACCAAGAGAGGATGTTAGCCATAGAGTTGGGAAAATCAGATTGAGAGGGCATAATCAAAGAGATCAGAGGAAAACCAGGAGAAAATTGTGTCTGAAAAGCTAAAGGTACATCTCAAAGAAGGGAGAAATAATGCATCAGACGTTCCTGAATCAACAGCCATAAGGATGAAGAAATATCAGATGGCTAGGTTGGTGCTTCTCTAACGTGCACGAGAATCATTTGGTGTCCTGTTAACGTGCAGAGTTTGATTCAGGAGGTCTGGGGCGGCCGTTCTAAAAAGCTCCCGGGTGATGGCCGTGCTGCCGGTACACTTGGATGGCAAAGATTTAAGCCAGAGACCCTGGGGCGAGGGGGCAGACATCTGGTATGTTTTTTTGGGGGGGGATTTGGTTTACTTGTTTATTTCTGGAGGAGGTGCCGAGGGTTGAGCCCAGGACCTTGTGCATACTAGGCACGTGCTCTACCACTTGAGCCACACTGTACCGCCGCTCAGGCATCTGTTTTAACAGACTTAGCAGGTGATTCTGACCCACCCTGAAGTCTGACAGCCCCTGGTGAGAGCAATAATAGTAACAGGAAGGATGACGCCCCCAGAGGCTGAGTGCCCGCTGTGCGCCCGGTGCTTTGACCCTTTTCTTACATTGTCTTATTTGGTCCTCATCACAATCTGTTTTATCAATGAGGAAACTTAAGGCTGAGAGAAGTCAAATACATTGCCAAGGTGACACAGGCGGCAAGTGGTGCACCCAAGAAGCCATGTCTGTCTGACACCATTGCTTGGGCCATTTTGCCGACTCACCCTCAGGTCAGCGGTGATGTTATCACACGCGACGTCAGCGGGACATAAAGACAGAAGCCAGGCTGCGGTGGCTCTGGCAGGGAGGAAGTGGGAAAACTGAGTGCAAAATGCTTTTTCAAAAACTTCAAAGCAAAGGAGAGAAATAGGATGAAAACTAGAAGGTAACGGAGGGTGTATGCGTGCCTGCTTGTTGTTAAGAGAAGACACTCAAAGATAAAAGAGGAAGAGAGGGTTTCAGGACATAGGAATACGTTAGAGATTTCAAAAGATCAAATTTGAGCACAGTCAGGGGAGGAAGAATGAGGGGAAAAGATTATTGATTATGTTATGAGTACTCTGAGGAAATAGGATGTTTATCCAGGAAAGGGGAGAGGCTTAGGCAGAATGTAATAGTGAACTTTGAGTATCTAGTGGACTATTACATAGAAGGGGAAAAAATTGTATTTTTATAGCTTCAGAGGGTGGATCAAGGCATAGAAGTTCCAGGGGATAGATTTCACCTTAAAATGAGAAAGAACAGTCTAATAGTTCAAGTTATTTGAAAACGGAATGGCTTGCCCTTTGAGATGGTGATTTTCTTATTACTGAGAGCACTTAGGGCAAAGCTATTTGACATCCATGAGGCAAGTTATATTAGGGATTCCCGTGACCTCACTGGGCATTTTACCTCTGCTAAAACTCTGTGCTGTGTCCCTGCACTGCCTTTTCCTTTGGTAAACCAATGAAGTATAATACTGTTTATGGTAAGAAAGATTTTCTTTATGTCGTTTACATCTCGAAGCCTCCCTGCTCTAATGTATAAGTAATGGATGTGGAAATAGGTGACTGCCTACATCTTTGACATTATCAAAACAATTCATGCTTTCGGAGTAGTTTAAGTCACTGTTCAGACTTAAAATCTGGGCTTCTATATTACTCAGCCATAAAAAAGAATGAAATAATACCATTTGCAGCAGCATAGATGGACCTAGAGATGATCATACTAAGTGAAGTAAGTCAGACAGAGAAAGACGAATATCAGATGTCACTTTTATGTGGAATCTTAAAAAAAAAGATACAAATGAACTTATTTACAAACTAGAAATAGACTATGGTTACCAAAGGGGAAAGAAGGGGAGGGAGTTAGGAGTTTGGGATTAACAGATACAAACAACTATATATATAAAATAGATAAATAACAAGGACCTACTGTATAGCACAGGGAACAATGTTTAATATCCTAATAACCTATATTGGAAAAGAATCTGAAAAGAATATATATACATACATTTTTATATATACATATAAAACTGAATTGGTTTGTTGTACACCTGATACTAACACAACATTGTAAATCAACTGTATTTCAATTAAAAAAAACAGGGATTCTAAATTCTCACTTTTTAAATAAATCCTGTTTCTAAGCCTCCACTCATTTTTCTTTTCCTAGATGATTCTGATTATTTAGAATCAGATTATTCTGATATCAATTATTATGTGCGACTGGATTCATCTATTGTACTAAATTGGAGTCCCTTCATTATATATTTTCGGCCTTCCTGCCTTTAGCAGAGTTTGGTCAGAGCATCCTGCAAACATTGCCATGACTTAATAGGTAGAATATCTCTTCTCCTCTACAATCGACATCATTATTTCCAAAGCAGAGGAAATCCTATTTCGATGAACCTATGAAACGGAAACCACCACACCCAGCACGTCTCAGCAGATCCCAGGCCTCAGGCTGAGCTGTTTCTTTTTCTCCTGGCCTAGAGACAGCAGTGTGACCTGACAGTTTCCCGGTCCCTTCACCGTGAAACACCAGGCCATTGGAGAGGAAGCCAAAACCAAAGCCCTCTGCCCTCTGAGATGAACACAATTCACCAAACTGAGTGGTGGCATCTTTGCCCACTGATGAAAGGGCAGAACAAGGCATCTGGGGGAGTGCTGGAGAGTGACACCATCTGTTGCACCTGTTGTCAAGAACAGTTGGTCCCCAGACCATATTGTAGATTGCAATCAAGAATTGGCGTTCACAGAACCGCCGTTTCCCTCTGGGGTTCACATTTGTTGCCGTAGCAGGTGCTTTGTGAAACTTGATTTAAACTTAGATTTTGCAGAGTTTTAAGTGACCAGAACCCTCCCTCTCTCAGGATAAACTGAAGAAATAGGACATTGATGTTTCGTTCTTGGCTTGTGAATTTGGAGAGGTTACACTCAGGTTTTTAACTTGAATCCTACACAATCTGTGGGTCTGCTTTTGAGCAGAATGCCTCTCCCTTCACATAACTTTGTAATAAGTAGTAGAATATAGTAATTAATGTATAATTATATACACATGCATATGTATATATGTGTGAGCATGTGTGTGTATGTATATTATATATATATGGGGATTTATATATGTGAAATTTTGGACAATTATCTCTAGAGCTGCAGATTGAAAGTGGCAATTCCACTCGACATATTGTCACATGATATTTGTATCCACGTGTATTATTAGGAACATGTCAGAAGAGACTGAAAAGAACATACACCAAGTGCAGTCCATGCCTTTGAAATATTTTAAAGAGAAACACTGTTTTTAGATGGCAGTTTTATATTGCCAATATTTGAGTCCTTCTCACAGGCTGGAAGGTCAATAACATTTACAAACAATACCATATAGAAAGGCAGAATGCTAAAATTCTGGGGTGTCCTTCAAAAATAGTTTGCCAGTGGCACATACTACACTGTATTTCAAAAGATAGTATGCTTTTTTTTTTTCCCCACCTTTTAAAGCACCAAATAATCCTCCAACGGACCTTTTAAATTTATCTGTAAAGCAGTCATGCCATTTTAGTTAAATGAAAAGGATTCTCTATAGCGTCGTCATTCCTAAAAATACTTGGAAGGACTGGTTTGAAAACTAGTGTAAAATAGGTGCAAGAAGATTTCTTTTGGATTCAACTCCTGTTCTGTGAATCAGTTTCTTCTGTTTCTTCTTCTGAGGGACAGAACATTTCTGTCCTCTGCCTTTGAAGTAGGGCTGTTAGGGTTAGACCACTAGGAGGCAGCACAGAACTGGAATCGGGAGCAGTGGGCTTGGTCCTGCTCATCCCCAGCTCATCGCTGCCCCTTGATTGTCATCCAGACTCTTCGGTGTCCTCATCATAGCCATGCCAGGATTCTGGCAGATCTACTGTTACCGTTTTAGGGTTTTGTTGAGACTGTGACCCACTTAGAGGGCCTGAAGTGCTAGGGGATATGGGCTGGGAACCCAGAAGTGGGTCACCCCAGGTCTATGTGTTTGAGAAAAGATGGAGCCACCCGGGGAGGCTCCATTCTAAGACACAGTGTGTGGGTCCAAGATCAGTGGGAGGGTAGGGACAGGGAGGGACTCGGAGCACAGCCAGGGCGTGCTACTTCCCCTTGCATATAATGGGGGATGTGATGTGGCCAATTTTATCTGCAGGGCACGTGCAGATAAATATCAGTTTGTTAATTTGTAAGGAGACATGGCTGTCTCAGGGGTCAGAGCACTCATATCTCTGTGATCACAGCCTTCTCTCCCTTTGGGCGGGTTCACGCGAAAAGCAGACAACAATCAGATGGTTGCAGGGCGACAACTGTTGACCAGCAGCCGGATATGACCCCTCTGTCTCCCATAGACCGTCTTGGTGGGACCAGAACATTTGAAGTCTGACGGGTAAGCCCCCTTTCTGTTCTTGGCGTGATATAGACTCCGCCCACCAGTGCTGTTTTGTGACATTAGTGTTTCCCACAGGCCTGGGAAAACAGGGGTCATGTGTCTCAAAAAGCACCCAAACAAACAATCCCTGGTTTCTCTTCTGACTTCGTATCGGCGACGCAGCTGAATGGTGAAGGGGTTCTGGCACTGGAGCCAGACGGCCTGGGTTCAGCGCTTGGTGCTGTGAGCTGCTGTGGGAAAACCGCTTCATCTCTGTGATTCCACTTTCTTCATCTCTAAAACGGGGAGGATAGTAATATCTATGTTCCAAACCTGTTGTCGAGATTCAGTGAGTTGGGGGGTAGGGTAGAGCTCAGTGGGAGAGTGTGTGCTTAGCATGCACGAGGTCCTGGGTTCCATCCCCAGTCCGTCCATTAAAAAGAAAAAAGTAAGTAAATAAATAAACCTAATTACCTCCCCCGCAACAACAACAACAAATGGGTTATATTTTAAAAAGATTAAATGAGTTAACAGCATTTGACATAGTGCTCACCACGTAGGGCGTACTTCCCAATTTTAGCTATTTTAAGCATGTCCTTGACTGTTTTCTTTGTAAAACCTTTGTGACCTTAATGAGCCTAATACATGTAATGATTTTCTGTGTTCCGAAAGGAGGTGGATTTATAACAAGTCAAGTATTTAAGATATACATGCTAATTACTCGGTTGACAAAGCTAATCTTTTTAACAGTGGTATTGGTTATTACTATTGTCATTGGAATGAATTACAATGAGAAAAGCAAACTTTTTTAAAATTAATGAACATGCATTCGTTAGGTGCAAAGGATCTAGGTATCTACCCCTGGTTGAAGTCTTTTTCAACTTGAGCCATGGCCTTCAGAGAGAAACCTCTATTGATCAGTTCCAGAATCCTGCCAGGGAGAAAGAGAGGCCAGAACAAGAAAGCCTTGGGGACCTGTTTGGCAGGCATTTCAAAGCCCAAGGTGAGCTTTCTGCAGAAGTGTGTCAGGGAGTGTTTGTCCTGTCTTATTCCTGTTCCCACCGTGGGGTCAGAGTAATTAAGGAAACCAAATGATTCCTAACTACCAGGTAAAAGTTGCAAAATAAAAGAGAGGACAATTTTGAACCACATAGATGGAACTCAATTTAGCAATTTTAAGTAGATGCAGTTGGATTGGCTTCTTTTACAGTTGTTTTTGAAGCATTTAATTCATGTAAAATATGTTATTCCAAGCCATTTTTTAACCTCATCTTTTAAGGGCTTAGGACTTCATAAGCAGCAAGCTCAAAATGTAGTCAAATGTGTAAATCCTTTGTACAAATAATCAATGATAGGATTTATTAGAGAACAGAATAGCCAGTATAACACTTAATCTTGAGTAAATGAATAATTTGTGAAGGACTTCATGGCTTTTCAAGACATTTATAATCCCACGGTTAGATTTAGATCCATGCCTTGGGTAATTTCGGGATTAAAATAATAAAGATATTATAGGATGAGTTTTTGAATTTGAGGATGTAAAGAGCATGATTGATGCTGTGAAATCATTGTTTTAATTATAATTTCTTTAGCTGTTGGACTATATCCACTGCTTCTTAATGCCAATTTCTGTAATTTGAAATAGTCTCCTGACATTCGTCTCTGCTACTAGCAGCTTCTGCCTGCTACTTTACGTTCCATGCATACCACGAGGGGCAGGTCGACAGGTACTGCCATTAAAAACAAAAACAAAAACAAAATCAATGTCCATTTTTTCCTGTTTTTCAACAAATGTGTCTGTATGGTGATATGTATGGATGGGCTGAAGAACTTCCTCCTGCTGAAATTAATGAGAGCAGGCTAGAGTTTTCAGAAACAGAGATGCCCGCTGAGCACCCAGAGGCAGCGCCCTGGGTCACAGCGCCTCAGTGCATCTTCAGGGACCAGGTTTGGTTCTCCGCTTGCTGGGTTCTGAAGCTCAATTTGGTCCAAGTACCTAGATAATCAGTTTCTTGGGGACTCGCGTTAAACAAATCATCCCAGACTGACGTGTAAATCAAAATCCTAATTAATTAGGTGGCATTAAAAAAATATGCATTCTTTCCTTGTTACCGTAATATTGAAGCTGGCTGAGGATGGTGTCTCATTTTTGTGACCAAGGTGCTTAGTGCAGTATTTCTCATGTAGCAGCCATTCAATAGGTATTAACTAAATTTTAAAAAAGAAAGAAGGAGAGAAGGAGGAAGGGAGGAAGGAGTAACATTGAGGAAGAGATGTGGTTCAAATCATAAAAGCTTGGGATGCCATCCCACCTCCTCAGAAACATGCCTGTGATATTCTAGTTAATATTAGTTCACACTAGTTTTTCAGATTCCATTTTTATCTCTTGAGAAAAAGAAAAAGAATTGATGATTTTAGCCTCCTTGATTTTCAGCCTTCTTCACTTCCCTTTATAACTTAGTCTTTCTTCAGACAGATTACAGTGTAATTGATAAAGTGTCAACCCTGGTCAGCTAGCTCAGACTTTCCAAGGCTCCCTGGTACATGTTAGTAACAGTTCCTTTGTTCTTAGAGGTTATCTCTTCCAAATTCAGGGTCCCCTTCCTTACCTGGATGTATCACCCACAAAGAGCATCTGAAAGAGGAGCTACTGTTTCATGGAGTAGACAGTTTATTTCCACACAGCTCCCTCCCCTTTCCGCAAAGAAAAAAAAAAAAAAAGGCAATGGTAATTGAATGTGGATGGCTGGTACCCCTCAACAAGAAAAGGAAAAAAAAAACTTATTTCCAATTTATACTTAAATTAAATATATAATTTATATTTGAAACAAATTGCTACTTGTTACTTCAGAATTATGCATATGTGTTGACAAGACTAAGCTCATCCTGTCTGACTCTTGAGACCCAGGGTTTTGTGACCATTTTCCAAGTGAAAAAAATTTCAAAGTCCAATAGGTTTCTCATTCTGTTTCTTGGCCCAAACCAGGACTGTGCATATCTGAAACAAAGAACTTCTTCTCTGACAGCTCAAGGCTTCCATGGCTCCTGGCCGATCAATTGCCTGAGCAGCTCTGATCCCTGCTTAGAAAATGTGCAGGAGGCTTAGGACCAGATGGTGTCCCTGGAGGTTGCAAAGGAATCTTGTGGACCCTGTTCTGGGTCACAGCCTCAAACACAGTATTGAATTGGGAGGAAGCATGCACAGAAGTCAGACTTCCTCATCACTTTCTTTCCCAGCAAATGCCTAGGGAAAGTTACGTGTACTTAACTGTGAAGTCTACTGCTATTATCTTTATTATTAATGCTAAAAGCAATAAAGACAAGGTTGAGAATCACAATCGTGTGACGATGCTAATAATAACTAATATTAATCAAAAGTCTATTCGGCCAGGTCTTCCCCTAGGATTTTACAGATATTATCTCATTTAATCTTCAGAACAACTCTCTGAAATTTTATCTTTCTCATTATACAGATGAGAAAATTGAGACTTAAAGGATGAAAAAAAAACTTGCTTAAGATCACACAGCAATAAAGTGGCACATCCAATGTTGAAGTTTTATTTGTTTTTCTTCTTCATTTTGTTTTGTTTTGTTTGTAATGGAGGCACTGGGCCTGAACCCAGGACCTCCCTCCTGCGTGCTAAGCATGCGCTCTTCCCACTGAGCTATACCCTCCCTCCCTGGAATTTTAGATTGTTTGACTCTAGTTTCTTAGACTAGTAGTTTGAGGCTCTCCTATCTTAAATCTTAATAGGGAAATCTTTTTGGATGACACATGCCACCAGGAGAATCTCAGATTCCTAAAAATCTCATGAGATTTCTTCTTAGATGTCCCTTTTGGTCCATCTTGACTTATCTTGGGGAAGATGTATATGTCTAGCTAGCCCTCCTAGCTCACCTGTATTTATACTCTGCTAAACTTTTTTTCCTTTTGGGATTGACATCCACCCTATCAAAGGGAAAAGAGGGAACACAGAAGAGGTAGAAGGTAGATCAGTTAATCGTGTTACCATAACAGCTTTGGGTACAGCTGAGAGACTTAGAAACTAATGTACAAAATTAAGCTTCAGGATTATCTACTTCGTTAGTCCTTCATTCATCTGGATATAACGAGATGAGTCAACCAGTAGCCAAATCCCATTTACAATTGTGATTGTAAGCATCAGGAGGAAAAACTTCATATATCATACTTCTGCCATTTTTACCCTGAGAACGGTTGGTTTACACTTTCTTTTTAAGATGGGATTTTGTAAGTGCAATATGTAAACAGTATTTACTTGATAGGAAACCACTGTTTTCCAGTTTTTTAGTATCGACTCAATTTTTTAAAGTGTTTATAAAGGCAAGCTAATACAGAATTGCCTTCATATCTATTTTTTCTTTTATTTTGCTTTTCTGTGACTTTGTAGAAATTAGCAATATGAATAACGGAAAAATATGCAAATAAGAGTCTATAATTATATCTAGAGAAGACAACCTACAGTTTCCCTCGGTATTTCTTTCTTGAATTTTTTAGAGTTCATTGAAGGAATTACCATCTAATATCTAAATATGGTTCCTCTGCTTGAGTTGTGTTTCCTCCTGTTCTCTAACTGTAGAGACAGTATTTTGTTTGCCATAGGACCAGGAAAGGGTTAACTTACATGCGATGAGATGTCCTGACCTTTATCTATATATGAAGAAGACCCAGAAATCAAATTTTAATAGGCCTCCAGATTTGGACAGCAATCTAAGATTTTCTCTATAGCAACAATTACACACACCACTGATCTGAGATCAAATATTTATGTCTTCCCCTACATGCTAGAGAACTAGCATTTTGCCGGTTACTGTTATTACCAGGGCAATTCAACAGAGGGCAAAAGAGACTAAAAATATCATTTCACAGTGGAAACTGGAAGAGAAAGCAATAAGAAGCCTGGAAAAGATTAAGCCCAATTGGAAATGAGTCTATACAATTGGAAATAAAATACAGTATTTGAGTAGATTTTTTTTTAAGGCTGTAATTTTAACTTCTACTAAAGTACTGTTGTTTTGCCCACCACTGAAACACACACAAAAGAAGACAAAAAAGCCTGATGCTGGCAGGAAACAAAAGCTCTTCCTTATTTCTTAAAAGTACTTCCTCTTCCAGAAATATATTGTTCGAAGAAGTCTCTTCCATTATGCCTTCGGGAAAAATGTAGCCATTAAAAAAAAATGAAATATAGATTATACTTTCCTTTGGAAAAACATTGTTTCCTTTGGTGTCTAACATAGAAAGCAGTAACAGAATATATTCTACTCATGCAGGAAGGGACCCCACTGAACGATACCAATGTCTCACCCATCTTAAAGAGTGGAAGCTTTGCCTTTGTCATCACCACCACCACGGTCACCACATTACCAGCTGCTACGCTCTAAGACCTTTTGGAGGTACAATCTTGCAGCCAATTCTAAGTTCTTTTCAAGAACTGCTATGGGTATAGAGCTGCCATGAAGAATTCATCACTTAGGAACTTAACATTAAGGATTGTATTGCCATTCTTACATGACTTTATTTCTTTTCTGTTCCCATTTCTGGTGATTTTATTTGGTTCCAGGGAAGCTGTCAAATTCTGTTATTTCTTCCGATTTGGCTCCAAATTCCTCCCCAGGGCCTCTTCAGTCTCCACTGGGGCTTCTAAACTGGGGATGGCTCCAATGAGAATATGATCCCTGGGTAGAGTGCTTGAATACTCCAAATGGGTGGATAGAACCAGATACAATAGAAGATAGTTAGTAATAAAAGGCAGTTCTGAGTAACAGAATGGTTACTGGCCAGGGTTCAGAAAAGGGAGAGAAAACTGGCTCTGCCGGCACCTGGGAATATTTCATGGAGAAGGGTCTTAAAGTAGGAATAAGAGTCCTAGATGACCAAGATTAAAGGGAAGTTGATCTCCAGATGATGTAAACAGCTAATGTGAAGGTTTGTGGTGTGGAAGGTGTAAGGATGCTCATGGAGTGATAAAAAATCTGTCTGTCTGTGTTGGATGTTCATGAAGATAAGAAGTAGGAGATAAGGGTGGAAAAGCAAGCTGTCGCAGGCCTTGAATGGCAGGCTGAGGTTTGAACTTTATTCTCCATTCATGTGCCAGTTGTTGAAGATTTCTAGGATAGGGAAGTGATGGGATGGAGGTGTTATTTTAAGAAGTTTAACGTGGAAGCAAACTACAGAACGGATGTAAGAGGAACAGAAATTCCCTCCCTGGAATGGGAAGACACATTCAGAATTCCTACAAAATGCCAGACGTCATTCATTCATTTGTAGACCTTTATTGAGTGTTACCTGCTAGGCACCATTCCAGGCCCCAGGAATACAGTAATTAACAAAGGTGGGGCCAGATTGTGTGGGGCCTGAAGATCAAACAATTTGGAGAGCCCTCTTTAAGAAAAAGGGTACAAAATTACAAATACGAAATTAAATATAGGCAGAGAGTGGCCAAGATGGTAGAGTAGGGAAATTCTGAGCTTATCTCATCTCACAGGCACAACAAAATTACAACTACTTACAGAACAATTTTTGATGAGAAAGACCAGAAGGCTAGCAGAAAAGATCTATGACTAAAGATACAAAGAAGGAACCACAACAAGATGAGTAGGAAGGGCAAAGTCATGTTATAGTCAAGATCCAAGCCCCCGATTGGGTCACCCACAAATTGGGGGAGGATAATTACAATTATAGAGATTCTCCCTGAAGAGTGAGGGGTCTGAGCCCCACTTTGAGCTCCCAAGACCAGAAAAATAGGTGAGGGAGGTCAAGAGGTACAAGCTTCTAGCTTCAAAATAAATGAGTCACAAGTTTGGAATGCACAGTGTGGGGAATACAGTCGATAACTATGCAATATATTCGTCTGGTGACAGTAACTAGATTTATCACGGCGATCACTTTCAAATGTATAGAAATATTAAATCACTCTGTTGTGAAACAGGAACTAGTGTTGTAGGCATTTCTACTTCAAAAACAAACAAACAAGTAGAAAAAGAGATCAGATTTGTGGTTCCCAGAGGTGGCGGGGACAGGTTGTGGGGAGGGGGAACTGGATGAAGGCAGTCAAAAGGGACGAACTTAAAGTAGTAAGATACATAAGGACCAGCGATGTAATGTACAACCTGATACATAGAATTAACACTGCTGTATACTATATATGAAAGTTGTTCAGAGAGTAAATCCTAAAATTCTCGTTGCAGGGAAAAAATTGTTCCTATTTCTTTAATTTTGTATCTGTATGAGATGATGGATGTTCACTAAACTTATTTTGATAATCATTTCATGATGTAAGTCACATCACTGTGCTGTATGCCTTAATCTTGTATAATGTTATGTGTCAATTTTGTCTCAATTAAACTGGAAAAATAAATATCTTTTGGTTTTGAAAGTAAAAGTAAAATTAAAGATAGGGTTTTTGAAGAGGTGCATACAAGTGAGGGTCTCTGAGCATAAACCTCATGACTTTGTTGGGAAATCTCCATCTGGTTGACAAGACAGACGTAGTACCTGCCCTCTTGAAGCTTATGTTCTAGAGGAAGTGAGAAGGAAAGATAGACAATAAGCAAGTAAATAAATAGTTATTTTTCCGAAAGTGATACTTTCTTTGAAACCAAAAAAAAAAAGACATGATAGAGAGTAGGGTGGAGCGTAGGACAAGGAGGGAGCAGTGGAGGGTAGGACAAAAATGGGCTGTCTGGGAAGGCTTTCTGGGCATGTGGACACATTCCAGGCAGAGGTCCTGGTGGATGTGCTAATGCTGCATGTATGAGGGACAGATACAAACCAATATGGTGGATCATGTTGAGCAGAATAGAATTTGAGGTCCAAGAGAGGGGCAGGAACCTGATCCTGAACAACTTCACAGGCTGCTGTGAGGAGGAGCTGAATTTAATTTTAAGTGTTGCAGATAACCATTGCTATATAACAAAGCACCTCAAAACTTAGCATGTTAAAACAGTAACAGTTTTATTATCCCTCACAATTCTGGGCGTTGACCTGGCTCAGCTGCTGGGTTGTTCTTCTGAGAGACGTGATTCATTGGAGAATAGCTATTGCAGAAGCCTTTCACTTCTTAAAAGATCACTCTAGCTGTGGAGAACGCAGTGTAGGAAGACAAGAATAGAAGCAGAGAGACCAGTTAGGAGTTACTGGTAATATCCTGGTAAGAGGTGGTGGCTGTTTGAACTACAGTGGTTGCTTTGGATGTAAAAAGAAGGAGATGAACTTGTACATGGGGTGAGAAAGGTATGCTCATCCAAGAGTTAAAAGCATGTCTGGCACACGGCGAAGTAAAAAGTAGAGCAAGGTATTAGGACTTTGTCATCAGGGAGTTATCGAAGATTCCTTGAGCAGGAAATTGATAGAACGAAAGTAGCGCTCTCAGGAGATTCGTGTGGGATTCAGGTAGAAGCAGAGTGCAGGAGAGGCCAGCAGATCTGAGACAGGGGTTGGGTTCGCAAATCCATTCTCCCCATGGTCCAGGAATTAGATGCGCAATCCTAAACCGTAGTGTAGAGGGTGCAGGTGAAGCAATGGGAGAGAAGAGCCCGGAAAGGAATGGGCTGTTGGAGAGGGAAAGCGAGAACTGAGGGTCAAGGGCAAATTTTTTTAGAAATTCGAATTTGTAAAAATGAGAGTTGCTAAAAGAAAGGAGGTGTTTGTTAGGATCAAAGGCTACAAAGTGTGGTCGGAGTATATAAATGCTGAGTTTGCCAACCGGGAGATCATTAGCCATCTTTTGTCTATTTGTTTATCTATATTTGTTTATTTCATTGACATATAGTTGGTATACAATGTTGTGTTAGTTTCTGGTGTGTAGCATATTGATTCGGTAATACATGTATGTGTTCTTTTTCTTATTCTTTATCATTATAGGTTATTGTAAGATATTAAATATACTTCCCTTTTAGAACACACTATGGAATGATTGTATCAAAGATGGGAGACAAGATTTCAGGGACTAAGAAAGAGTAAAAGAAGGAAACAGGTTTTGTGGTGACTGTGGCCCAGAGAAGTACCTTATATTTAGTGATTATCCATCAAGTGCAGAGGGAAAAAAAAGAAAAAGTGCATGTTTTACAATGAGAAGGCCAGCCTTAAAGGCACCTAGGATTTTGAGTTATCCACTGATGTGATACATCACTCTATTACAAGAATTGAATTTACTTATGAAGATGAAAAAATAAAAATAAAAACAAAGCTTGCCATGTTGTAGAGACAGTAGGTCAAAATGGACATGACATTTTTTCTGTTCTAAACTAGAAAGACAGTTCCTCTGCTTTTAAAAACAACCACTCTTTCTTTCTTTGCCAAGAAAATGAAAACACGGTTTATTCCTTTTTCATCCTCAGAAATAGTTTCAAGGGTCCCTGTTTGTAGGGGTGATGGGGACAAAGAAACTTTTTATTTAAAAAAAGCCATTTCACTCCGTCTGATTGACTCTTCCTGCATTATCCAATTTTAACCAGACCTATGGTTTGCTGCACTGTCCTATCTTTAAAAGATCTCCTCGTAACAGATTTGGCAAAGAGATGGCAGTTCTTTGAAGTGACTATATTTTTTTCTTTCTTTTTTCTGTAACTTGTTTAACAAGTAGTTCACATGAGTCACAAGGCCAGGCTGCTGCAAGCCTGAGATATTTCCAAGAAAACTGGGGGAAAATAATATTGGCATCTATAGGAAGAAAAGTTGATGAAACAATGCCCCTATATTTCTGAGAAGTTGCGATTCCAGTTGCTTGCTCCTAAATTATAATAATAAAATTATTATTTTTATTATTATTATTATTACTATTACTATTATTACTATTATTATTATTCTGCACTGCAGAGAAATGGATGGAGAGGCAGGTTTCTTTAGCTCTTGTGTCTAAAAGAGAGTGGCATGGTATTGGATTCAAGCAAGTAGGTGATGAATTCCTGCTTCATCACCTACTAGCTATGCCAGAGTCTGCTGACTGCTCTAAGTGCTCATTGTCAACTTACGTTTTACTAAAATATCCTACGTTCTAGCAGAGCACATGACTGCCCCACTATAGACTACATTTCCCAGCCTCCCTTGCAGGTGGGTGTGGCCAAACACCTACGTTCAGATAGTAGGATGTGAGCAGAAGGGATTTCCACAATTTCTAGGTCATCTCCTTCAGAACAAAGCTACTTGCCCCGTGTATTTTCTTTTCCCTTCCCATGGGTTGGACCACGTATATGGTGGTGACTCAGTTTTGGCCATGCAGGAGACGGCAGTAGCAATGGAAAGGGAACCTGGATCCCTTTATGGAACGGGAACCTGGATCCCTTTATGGAACAGAGCTGCTCCAACAACCTGAAATGCTCACATTGGGGCTGTTGAGAAATAAACATGAATTTATTTAATGAAGTCATATATTTTCTGGTCTCTTCATTACAGCAGTTCAGACTATATCCTCAAATATACACTTGTTAAGAAGTCCTTCGTGTTTAACCGCTCTGAACATCAGTTTCTTCTTCTGTAAACAGGATAATGCCTACATCATACCCTTGTTGTGAAAACTAAATGAAGAAATGCACAGGGGGACCAGAGCCTGGCAGATGAAAGGTACCTGATACATACGTGTTGTCTTCCCTTCAGCCACTTAGGAACGTGTGTTTTATGCACCTTTTCAATGAATCTAGACAGCACAGAGACTGAATGTCAAACAGTTGAATAACATGGTTTGCACTGTATAGGAGACACTCTAAGACACTCCACGTGATGTTTGAATAAACTCAGGAAATAATTGTGTTAATCAGATGAGGTCCAGTTGATCCAGCACAAGGTTCCCCGTTCAATCTCCTGTGCCAACACAGTGCCTGGCACCTTTAATATTTATTGAAAGAACAGCTACTCCACAGACCATTCAGAGCAGAGGTCAGGAGTGCTCAGGAATCCTGAGTGACAACACTCCTGTTGTGAGGATCAGTGGATGCCGTGTATGTGGGAGTCCCGGGCAAATGCATGACGTACGTATACAGTAGGCACTTACAGGTTTCATCAGGCCATAAGCTTCTCAAGGACCAGTTCTGTCTTGTCTACCCCTGTATCCCAAGCGCTTAGCACATACTAAGACAAAATGTTTGTCGAGCGCGGAGAACACCGGTGTAAAATGTGAGTTAGCTATCCTTATCTTGATCACTCCCCTGCCCTCCCCCTGACCCAAGGAAGGAGGAAGCTGACGGGCAAAGTGAAGCAACTTGCCCAAGCTGACTCAGTTTAAAAGGAGCAGAGTCAAAATTCGCACCAAACACAGGCTTTGCTGGGTCCACCTTTTGAGGTCTTTTTTACTTTCAACCTAGAGAAATCCTCGTTTTTGAGAGCAGACTTTGAGATAAGAAAGATATCTGTGCACCAGTGGATGAAGAAAAACAAGCTGAAGGAGAAGGAAGTTTGAATTTTTTTTGTTTATTTTACAGATTTGTGTAAGTATTACACAACCCTTCCAGCAGCAGGAGTTTTTCCCATTCCTCACTTCTGAGAGGGTATACACTGTTTTAAAGTACTCCCACCCCCCATTTTATTCCAGTGGTCTGTGATGTAACTAGAACTTTTGGAACTTTATAGAAAAAAAATCTAAATAATTTTCTTTAAAAAGTCTTGGTTAAGTGGCCAGATGAACAAGTCTCCAGCCTTTAGCCCTGGGTGGTGTTTACACTAGAGAGGAGACAAAGGAAGAAGCCAGCAGCCGGGCTGTCGTGTTCTCACTTGAGCTGATTGGCAGTGCCCTTTACATTTTCATCATAAATGTAGGAGCAACAGAGGAGTCACTGATCTTCAGCAAGATAAGTCACCTGCTCTTCAGCAAGAGGATCAGCAGAGCTAATTTCCCTGTGCCTGCGTTGGCTTGGTTAGGACTGACTCAAGACGAAATTCTAAAGAGGGCAGAGTTTTCCTCCCCAGCGTAGCTTCCCTCCCAACTTACCTACTCAGCTATTTTTGGAGGCATTTTGTTTCTTTGCAACCATCTGATGAGATACTGGCTGACTAGGTTTTGGTTGGGTGCTTTTGCAGAGCTATTTGCATATTAAAATGGCATGTGAGGATGCAAATTTCCAGATGAAAATCTTTTCTCTGTTTCGATTCAGAAATTCTTCCTGTGTGCTACCTTTGGACTACTGGCTGATTTGGGAAAAGACTAAACTTGTAACTGACTATCCTTCTATATTTCTTCTCAAGATCCACCTCAACTCAAAAAAAAAATTAATACTTATTTGTATTAAACATCATCTGTGTATATGTTCCCAGGTTTGCAAGTATTATTTGTAAATATTGTACCGGGTCTGAGACATCCATGATGGTGTGTACTTTAGTAACACTTTTAATTAGTACTCTTTTCTTTCCATCTTCTTTCTTTCATTTTAACCCCTTCCTTCTCTTACCATTTGTTCCTCTTTTTCTCTAACCTGAATCACAAAGGTAGACTCGGTTCAGAGTGGGCATTTGGAAACCATATCGGTTTCTGTCCAGTTCTGTCCCTGGATGTGGGAAGAAGATGCTCTTAGGTCTTAACCATCCTGAATCTGAACTTGCGGACACCCTTTGGTGAGAAGCTGTCGCCACAGAGGACAGTCATAGAATCTGCCTTCAATTACAATTGGTTCTCTAGGGCCATGACTGCATCTGTACGTGAGTGCTTTGCACCCATGTAGATGTCACGGCCACCCCACAGCTACCCCAGCTGGTGGTGAGATACACAGACAAAGAAGAATGTGCCCTGCACAACCTTCCCTTATCTGAACCTTGTGTCTTCCGAGGTTTGCGTTATCTTGATAGAAAAAAAGAAGTTGTTCTCAAATTAGAACCTATAAGAAAAGATAATAAGGGAAATGCATTTGAGGAAGGGGAGAGCTGGGGAGGTGGAAGAGGGTTTAAATCGCTGACTTAGTGAAAAGAGGAGAAAAAAGTATCATGGAGCCAGTGACGTTTTGGAACTTGCAGGCCTTTGATTAAAAAACCAAACAAACACTAAGCCTCTTTTCCATTTTCTTACCTCTCTGTGCATGAGAGACCGGAGTGGGAGCGGCAGGGAAGGGTACACAGAGCGGGTTGGGGGCAGCCCAGGGACAGAAGTGTGAAGGGACACAGATTTAGGTCAGAGAAACTCCTCATGAGAAAGAAGCTCTGTAACTTCCTCCTCTCACACCTAGTTTTTTAAATGGAGTCAGTTTTCCACTTGAAGGAGATGTGACAGCACCCAACAGCTGGTCAAACCAAACTGTGCCAAACGTGGTACTAAATGAGCGTGAAACAAACTTCCTTAGTAATCCGCGCATGCAAAAAATACACAGAAAAAGAATGAATATTCTCCAAGTTGATTTCAAAATAGAAAATATGTCATACATTTATGATTATTTAGGAACACTATACTTTGCCTAAATTACTAGACAAAAACTTTGCTATTGGTTGAAAAGTTCATTTGAATTTGTGTTGTCTGGTTGAGCTCTCACTTCTGGAATCCAAGAAATGGACAATAATTCCTTATTGCCTGCACAGTTGTTCCCCTTCCAACAGTAGGGTTGGAATCCACAGCCAGCTCTCCTGCGCCTTTGACACAGAGACCGGTGACAGCTTCACTGGGGACAGCCTTTGGAGGAGCAAGGGACACAGCACATCTGATGATCAAGGACAAGGCGGTGCCACCCTGCAGAAAACACAATATGCCATCCGTGGCTTCGCTGTTGGGTCAAACAGGAGACACCGGCCTATATGTTTGTAGAGATTTTAAATTCTTTTCACATATGCATACCCCATAGAAGGTTTTGCCTCTGTTATTGGAGCATATTGTTTGGAGCACAGAAAGATCCCAGTAGTGTTTTATATTCTCCCACCAATTTGAAAAGAGGGCCCCATGCTCAAATACAGTTAAGACATGCTTTGTTAGATAAAAATAAACAGAATTCATTTCAAGAGGGCTTCTGTGAGGCCTTGTGAGTGTCTCAGAGGGGCACGGTGGGGAGTAATGTATTTGGCCACCAAACTCTATTTTCTCCTCCTCCTGTTCCCCCTCCCCTCTCCCTCCCTCATCCTCTTCCTCCTCCTCCTTCTTCTTCTTTTTAGTTTTTTAAATTTTTTTTCTTTTAACCAGGACCCATCAAAGGACTAGAATCCTAAACTGAAAGGTTGCTCTAGAGGATCCATATGTCAGTAATTCAACAAACCTTTCAAAACCAGTCTGACAGCAACACTTAGTAAGCACCTATTATGTACCAGGCACTGTCCTAGCTGTTGACACAAACGGTGCTGGAGATATTGGAGATGCTGAAAAAGTGTGGAGAATGAGGCTTGAGATATATACACAGGACCTCAAGTCATGAAAAAGTTAGCCACTGTCCACAGTGCTATGGGAATCCCTTGGGGAATTTGAAAGGAGTGATTCCATCCAATTTTCACATCAAAGGGATCATTTCTGACCACAAGAGGGAGAACGGATTGGAAAGAAGAAGAAAACTGGTAAGGAGGCTTCAGCAGGAATCCAGGTGAGAGAGAGCTGCAGCAAATCCAGCAGTCCCACACTGCCGGAATATTCAGTCTTCTGATCTCACCACTTCTGTTCAGTCGTGTCCTCACTGTTTCATCTTTTGGACCCTATAATGCATTGTTGAAAGATCCCCTTGCTTGTATCATCAACTCCCACCATCTCTCTCTGTTGACCTTGCAAAATTCAACCCTAGTCATATTCAATTGTACACCTAGGTGATATATGGACCCGAGTATCAGAATGTGCCTGGAAAAACAACAGGACCATGCTAGCAGGTTTCACTTTAAATTCATGGCCTCATGTGGGTCTCTGGTGTCATCCTATGCTGTTTCCCTCGTTTGTTTACTTTCCAGCTATCTTAGATACAATTTCAGAGCTTCTCTCTGCTTAAACCTCTTTCCACCTTCTCATCCCCTGCTCATGACCTGTGTTTTCTATTCGAGAAACTCAGAATTATCAAAAGATGGCTTCCAGACCTTGAAGACATTATATTAAGTGAAAAAAGACAGTTGTAAAAACAAACGCTGTATGATTCCATGTATATGAGGCATCTAAAGTTAAACTCATAGGAACAGAAAGGAGAAAGGTATTTGCCAGGGGCTGGGGGTAGGGGAAATGGGACTTGTTCAATGAATATAGCATTTCAGTTTTGCAAGATGAGAAAGTTCTAGAGAGCTGTTGCACAACAACGAATGTACAGAACACTCTGAAACACATACTTAAAAATGGCTAAGATGGTACATTTTATGTTATATGTTTTTTACTCCAATTAAAAAAAAACAGCTTTCAGTCTGCAACTTCGTCCACTCCCAGCTGGGTGTGCCATATCCACGCTAGTTCTCCTGTCCCTGCCGCTGCCTCCCGGCCATCTGGCCCCACGCACTTTCATACTCAGGCAGAGATGCCAGTGGAAACACATGAGAGATGTCTGTACAAAGCTACTGCCCTAAGAGAACCTCAAGGCAGAGGGAAAGGTGAACGTATCACGTGTAAAGCCTCAGAGCTCTCAAAGGCTGCAGCCCAGACAGCAGCGGGAGTGGCCCCGGGAGCCCGTCACTGATGAGAAGCTGCTGGGACTCCTGAAGACGTTTGAGGAAGATTCAAAGAATGGAGTGCACGTGAAGGCGGACTGTCCGGTTCAGCACAGGAAGGGACAAACCTCGGCATCACCCACCAAGAACTGTGCCAGGGGACTCAGGAAGCAGAGCAAAGGTGACAGGCATGCTGCCCGGGGTGGGTGAACTGACTTCTGCCAAGGCCTGGAAGAAAGGGCAGAGACTCCGGCACTTGGCTCTTCCGTTCCTGGATGCTGAGAGGCCTCAGGGCCAGTTTGGAGGGAAAACTTAACATTCACCACTCCATTCTTGGGCACCGTTTTGTCCCACGTCTTATGCAAAAGGACGTTTAACACGTGTCAGTAACATCCCAGTAGAGCACTCGCTTCGAATTGGCTGCTAATTCTGTGAAATATTTTGTGATTTCTCACACAATCATCTTTGGGAGGGAGATGTGAAATTGCTGAAAATAATGAGGGAAAAATCAACACATAAATAAGCGGTTATTTAGAAATACCCATTTGTGCAGACTTTTTACCTACTGAAACAGCTCTATCTCAGAAATAGAATATATATTCCAGAAGTTAGGTCAAGAGGAGGGACAGTATACACCAGGGGTTGGCAAACTCTTTCTGTAAAGGATCAGATAGTAAATATTTTCAGTAGGCCACTGGGCTCAGTAAATGAGGCAAAGATACCAAGAAGGCTTAATTAGTTCTGTGAATTGACTACAGTCATAAGACATGCTTCTTCTGTCAATTATAAAAATATCTAGCAATGTTCTAGCAAAGGGGATTTTTACTCCATTTTCACTCACAAAATTATTTGTGAATTAAGTGCGAGTGAAAATGAAGACGGTGCAGCCAGTCGAAGGGCCATGAGGAATCATGCCTGGATGTGGTTCGTCCACTTCCCTAAACCACTGCTCTGGGCGTTAGAGAAGTTATTTCTAACCTCTACACGTGGGACTCTCATGTCATTTTATTCCCTGATCCCTCACCTAGCTTCACGAAGTGTTATATATTTTTAAAATGGGATTAAAATCAAAGTAACTTCGAGAGTTGTGTTATAGAAATCCATGTTGTCCCCTCCGCACCAGTAGTGATTTAGATTTTATAGGATTAAACTGGTTAAACTGGGCACATGAACATTCGAGGCTACTTGATATTTTCCATTCTGTGCAGCAGATGAGGACTAGCTATTGGCAAAGCTGTTGACCTTCACCCAATTTCATAAGCAAAAAAACAAAAACCAACAAACAAAAAACCCACAGAATAAAAACCAAGAAGAAAAGTCTCTTTTTTAAGAAAGCATCCTGCTCACCACTAACCTCCCTGTCCTCCCACTGTGGCTCTAACCCAGTCCAGCAGTGCAGGCAGTTCTAACCCTAATTTTTAATTATTTTTTATTTTTTATTTTTTATTGAAGTGTAGTTGATTTCCAGTGTTAGTTTCAGGTGTACAGCAAAGTGATTCAGTTATATGTATACATACATACATACTTTTTTCTTTTCAGAATCTTTTTTATGTTATTACAGGAAATTGAATACAGTTCCCTGTACTATACAGTAGGTCCTTGTTGTTTAAATATTTCCTCTATAGTAACGTGTATTTGTTAATCCCAAACTCCTAATTTATCTAGCTCTTAGCTAGAGAGGCAATATAGCAAAGTGGTGAGAGGCACAAACCCTGGGGTCAGACTGCCCGGGTTCGAAGCTTGATCTAATGAAAAGATCAGGCGTTTGCCATGTAGCCTCATGATCTAACTTAGCACCAGTAACGGTAGAACAGTCTGCCAGTGCACACCTCCTACTGTAATGCTGCATGAAAAACATAGCATCTTCTGTGCCAGGTTCTTGCCCAAAACGTTCAACTAAAAGCCTGTGACTTAATGTCTGATCTATAGGAAATACTACACATTGAGCCATAGCGTATGGGGAAAAAAGTCATCCACAGCTGTTCTCTTCTCTTGAAAAAGTCAAAGTCAGTGGGGAAAAAAGTTGAGGAATATAATCAGTTGCAGTGTGTGAAATGTGACTGAGTGCTTGTATAAAAGCCTCAGCCTTTAAAAGTCTCTGAGACTTGGATATGGATTGGCTATTAGTTGGTATGAGGAAAATACTATGTGAATGTATTATGTGGAGATGACATGTCATGAGGTCTGCAACATTAACTTGATTCAATGTAATATATAGAGAGAGACAAACAGATCAAACAAATACAACAGAACATTCACAATTGCTGAAGCTTGGTGGTGAATGGATAGATGTCTGTTACACTATTCTTTTAATTTTTCTGTATCTCGGAACGCTTTCAAAACAAACATTTGAGAGGAGAAAGATAGCTTCCGCAGCTCCTACCAATACATTTCCCGGTACACTTGCATCTGTATCCTTGTCTTCTCTACGGTATTTGCGATGGAAATTTTGTCTTGCTTTGTACAGCCGATATCTCCATGGTGGACTGGAGCTCATCAATTTCACTTATCTGAAGACAGTATGACAGTGAATTTCCCTCCTGTCTCCCACCTTAAACCTTTCCCTCTCTTGGCTCCACATACCCTTCTGTGTACTACTGCATTTCTCCACTACCTTATACAGAAAAATGCAACTCAATTTTAAGTGCCTGCTGTGTGCTGGGAATATGGTAGTGAACAAAAGACAAAAGCACTGCTCTTATGAACTCAGCTTTTAGTTGGTGAGGACAGATAATACACAGAATAAGTAAACAAATCATGTGGTATGTAAAAGGGAGCTAGGAGATAAGGAGAAAATAAGGCAAAGTAAGAGAGTGGGGAATACACATGTCGAGGTGACTACTGGGTGGCTGACAACCTATATGGAACTTGCATAGACAGAGTCTTGCCCCAAGACAAGACGCGGCTTGGCAAGCAGAGTCTGTGCTACATTCCAGGCTTCACTTTATTGCCCTTGACCAGACATCTGGGTAGAATAAACATCTTGCACAACCATACGGAGTGACTCTGGAGATTTTGCAATTTAAATAATGTGGCTTGGTAAATACTTCAGATTTTCCTATAGTTAGAATGGGGAGCTGTTGTGGAGCAGAGAGTAATATGATCTGACTCCTGGTGATGCTTTTAGCATCACTTTGGCTACTGTGTCAAGAGTGGACTCTAGGGAGACGAAGGTGGAAGTAGGGAAACCAGATAGAAAAATAATCCAGGTAAAAGAGGATGATGTCACAGACGAGATGTTTGTGGTGAAGGTGGTGTGTAGTGGTCCGGTTCTAGATATATATTGTGATGGGCTTAAAAGGATCTGCTGATGGCTTGGAGATAGGGTATACAAGAAAGAGGGGAATCAAAGATGACTCCAGGGTTTGGGGCCTGAGCAATCAGAGGGATGGAGTTTTGATTATCTGAGATGGAGAAGGTTATGGGTGGACCAGAATTTTGGAGGAAGATCAGGAGTTTGACTTTGGACTTGAAATTTTATTTTATTTTATTTTATTTTATTTATTTTTTATTTAAAAAAATTTTTTTTAACATTTTTTATTGACTTATAATCATTTTACATTGTTGTGTCAAATTCCAGTGTAGAGCACAATTTTTCACTTATACATGAACATATATATATATTCATTGTCACATTTGTTTTTTCTCTGTGAGCTACCACAAGATCTTGTATATATTTCCCCGCGCTATACAGTATAATCTTGTTTATCTATTCTATATATTTTTTTAACATTTTGGATTTGAAATTTTAGCTGCCTATTAGAATCCAACTGGAGGTAGATCTAGAAGTTTAGAAATTCATGTGTCTCAAAGAGTTTCAAGTCTCCTCCAAAGAGTTGTCTGTAGTCATTGTTACCACTCCCTCCCTTTCCTCATCCTCCTGTGACTTGTGGTATGTGAAGGGATACATTTGGTCTTTGTCCCCAGTTCTTGGCACAAACCTCAAACCCTTAGACTTTTCTGAGTGATGGGAGTGTCTTTCGTCCTTCATGAGGATCCCCTTTCGAGCTCATGCTAATGAGGTGCCCTAGGGCGACGCCCCTAGATAGCCTAGGTTGGGGCTGGTCACGAGAAAGACCATGTAGAGTGCTGGAAATCTCATCCCTACCCACTGACCTCTGAGAAGGGAAAGGAGGCAGGTGCTGCAGATTAGGCTCCATAAAAAACTCCTGAAAACAAGATTTGATAAGCTTCCAGGTTGGTAAACACATCCAGAGGCTGGGAGGATGGTGCACCCAGGTCCCATGGGGACAAAGCCTTCTATAGTCAGGACCCTTCTGAATCTCGCCTTACGCACTTCTTCGTCTGGCTATTCATCTGTATTCTTTACAGACCGCTTCTAATAAGCTGGTAAACGTAAGTAAATGTTTCTCTTGAGTTCCGTGAGCAGCTCTAACAAATTAATCAAACCCAAGTTGTGGGAACCTCTAATCTGCAGCATGTTGGTCAGATGCACAGGTGACCACCTGGACCTGTAATTGGCATCTGAAGTAGGGGGAGGGAGTGCAATTTTGTGGGACTAAGCACTTACCTTGGGTGACCGGAAATTATCTCCAGGTAAATAGTGTCAGAATTGAGTTAATTGTAGGATACACAGTCAAGCGTCCACTGACAACTGGAGAATTGTTTGGTGATGTTGGAAAAAACACATTGGAGAACTCATTCCAGACTTTTGTCCCCTACCACTCCTGTGAAACTGTGAGGTCACTGATGACTTTCCATTACTAAACCCAGTGATCAGTTCTCTTCACACCTGAAGAAAACTGTTCCAGGTACAGGAGAATATGACGTCTTACAGAGTCACCGTACCAGGTTCATTTGACAGAGGAGATCATTTCCTCCTTTTTTTGAAAAAAATTTAACTGAACCTCATCCTATTTTGTTTTTCCTCATTCCTCACTGGAAATCTCAGTCTCCTTTGCTAGTTTCCCTCATTTTCCCAGTGCAAGTTTGGGAATGGAGAGTCCTAGAGCTTAGTTCTCTGACTTATCTCTTTATATAGATTAACTTTCCAAGCAATCTTATCCAGTCCTAAGTTTCTATCTCCAGTGCAGATTTCTCCTCCAAACTCCAGACTCATGACTACTGGACATCTTCACGTGGATGTCTAATTTCGAACTCAAATGTATGGGTCTAAACCCAAACTCCACCACCCTTACTGTCCTGTGGTCTTCCACATCTCAAAAACAGCAACTCCATTCTCCTAGTTACTCAGGTCAAAACTTTGGCAACAGCCTGGACTCCCTTTTCTCCTCATATCCATATAGTACATCAGAAAGTCTTCTCAGATCTACCCTCAAAACATATCTACAGTCCATGTCTACCACTACCACTTTGGTTCAAGACCATCATCCCTTGTCTCAGTTAAAGAACTCATCTCTCACCTGCCTCCCTTCTTCTATACCTCCTCTTGATAGTCTGTTTTCCATAAAGCAGTCAGAAACATTCTTTTAAATGTAAGTTAAATTCTGCTATTCACTTACTCAAAACTTTCCAAAGTCTCGCCACCTTATTCAGAGTAAAACCCGATGTCTTGCTGATGGCAAAATTGACTCTCAGCTCCCCCCTCCCCCACCAAGCCTGACCTCCTCCCACTCTCCTCCTCCATCACTCACGCTGCAGTCACTGTGGCCTCTCTGCTTCTCTTGAAGACACTAAGCATGCTTGTCCTCAAGGCTTTTACACTTCCAGTTACCTCTTTTTTTTTTTTTGAAATTGAAGTCTAGTTGATTTACAATGTTGTGTTAGTTTCTGGTGTACAGCATAGTGATTCAGTTGTACGTTTATATATATATTCTTTTTCATATTCTTTTTCATTGTAGGCTATTACAAGATATTGAATATAGTTCCCTGCGTTCTACAGTAGGATCTTGCTGTTTACTTTATACATAGTGGTTAGTATCTGCAAATCCCAAAGTCCTAATTTTTCCCTCCCACCCCTGACCCTTCCTCTTCGGTAACCATGAGTTTGTTTTCTGTGTCTGTGAGTCTGTTTCTGTTTTGTAAATAAGTTCATTTGTGTCTTTTTTTTTTTTTTAGATTCCACATTTAAGTGATATTACATGGTGTTTTTGTCTTTTTCTGTCTGACTTACTTCACTTAGCATGATGATCTCCAGGCCCATGCACCTTGCTGCATGCATTTGCCTCTTCTAAACTCTGTTCTGTCAGGGACTGACCTGTCTTGGTCCCTCACTTTCTGCAGGCCTCTGCTAAAATGTCAGCTTAACATGGAGGCTCTCCCTAACCACTCCATACCGATCCTTCCCCCAACCATCATTCTCTATCGCTGTTAGAGACAAGTAAGACGAATGTACTTATTTATCTGGGAATTCCAGGGGGTAGAGATAAATAAGCACGTTTATTTGTCTTTATTCACTGGAATGGAAGGTCGTGAGGGCAGGGATGTTGTCTGTCTTTGTCTTTTGTTTTTACTATTGAAGCCCCAACACCCAGGCAACCGGCCAGCATACAGTTCTCAGTAACTCAGAATGAAGAATGATGGGGGTCTGTATCAGAACAGTGATGGTGGAGATGGCTGGCAGCCAGACTCCAGGCTGGCTCCCAAAGATCCCTGCCTCTGGTCTTCATGCTCCGTAGAAGCCCCTCCCTCAGTGAGTTGAGCTGATGGACCTGTGTAACCGATGGCAGAAATGACGATGCCTGATTTCCAAGGCTGGGCCATACCGGATGCTGTGGCTTCTACCTTGCCCACTCCTTTGAATTGCTCGGGGAAGATGTGTGATGTCATCAGGATGCTCAAGAAGCCTGCAGGCAGCCGGTGTAGGAAGGAACTGAGGTGTCTGCTAACAAGAAGCACCAGTTGCAAGTGAACTATCTTGACTGTGAACCATCGTAGGAGCAGACCTACAGCACTAGTCCTGCTTTCAGGTGACGAAAGCCCTCGCCAACATCTTGACTAGAACTTCGAGAGGATGCAGGCCAGAACCCCTTGACTGTGCTGTTCCAAATTCCTGACCCCAGAAACTATGTGAGATAATGCATTTATCGTTGCTCTAAGCCACGAAATTTGGGGTAATCGGTTATGCCACAGTTGTCATGACCTCTTTGCTGGTTCTCATTGGAACTTTTTTTTTCAATAGTAGCTAACATTTATTGAGAACTTAATATGTGCCAGATGCTTTACTAAGCTCTTTTTAAAATTTATTAGTATTATTTTTTATTGAAGTAGAGTGTGTTTACCTTGTTGTGATAATTCTCTTTGGAACGCTTGTACTTGCTTTTCTCTCTCCCTAAATGCTCCACTCTCTCAGATAATTGTATGTCTTAATCTCTTGCTTCCTTCAAGTCTTTGCCAAAATGTCACGCTGTGGGGTTATGTGGCAATGTAACAATAGATAACAAATACAGAATATGTTTGTAGTACCCTGCAGGTAGATAACCACAAGATTTAACCACTGGGTGGATATGGGGGATGAGAGAGAGAGGAAGGAGTTAAAATGATTCTCAAATGATTGGTTTGTGTAACTAGTCAGTACCATTCCTGGATTTTGGAAAACAGTTTTGGGGCAGAGATTATATATTTGGTTTTGGATCAGCTGAATGTGAAGTGTCTGAAGAAATATCCAAGTGGAGATGTCCAGCATGCACAGATGTGCCATTGGCAACACAGAAGAGAGATCTGGGCTGGAAATAAAGACCTTAGGATCAGGGCCAGCTATACAATTTGCAGGGCACAGTGCAAAATGAAAATGCAGGGTCCCTTTGAGACAGGAGGGAAGAGGGCAGGGCACAGCCATTAAAAGAATGACACAGCAGTTAACACCAGGATGGTGGAAGATTCAACTCCCAGTAGACCTTGTGTATCAACATACGCTCACTGTAATACAGCAGCATGCTAAATGGTACTCCCACTGGTGCCATGACAGCTTCAAGGCTGACCATAAAAGGTCAAAAAGTGGGTGATGGCCTAGTTCCCAGGAATCCCAGCCCCTTCCTCAAAGTAGTTGGAAAAATCCTCCCACTTGTTAGCCTCCAAGCCCATAAAAATCAACCCTGAGCCTCATGGCTTTTTCTCTTGCCTCTCTCTCACCTTTTTGAGGTGGCCCACACTCTTCTATGGAGTGTGTATCTGCTTTTACTTTAAACACCCACCTTCATGCCTCGTGGCCTCTTTGGCCTTCGGAGATGGCCTGCACTCTGTCTACATATATTTACATATATATATATATATCCCTCTGAATAAATCTACCTTGAGTCTACTGGGGTTCACTCTTGAATTCTTTCTTGCTTGAAGACAAGGACCCTCACTTAGCTGGGCACATCTCAGGGACTCGACTGAGACCTGGGACACAGCTATCCTCTCCCGCCCCACATGTTTCCTGTATCATGTTGTTCAAAGAGCCCTTGGGGCCCATCAGCTGTTCTGTCCTCATCCCATCAATTTGTAGGACCTTCTGGCTAAGGGTGGGGAGGTTGAACCAGATATCTCCCTTTCCCATGGCCTCTCCAAACCATGTTGGAGGGACAATCTCCAAGAGATTGCAGCTTCCATGCCAGGATGCCCCAGCACAGGTAAGAGGCTCATCCCTACCGAGTTGCCCACTGAGTGCACTGTGGCACTGCCGGTCCAGGACAGCTGCCGCCATGCCTGCCCTAAGACACCATGGGTGCACACACACGACCCTGACTTTTCCTGTGCCTGTGCCCAGTTTCCCCTGGTCCTGGTGGTCCTGGTCCCTGGTGCTGGTGAGGAGGAGGGTGGGCAGGGCTGAGATGCCAGAAAATGGTGGGGGTGAGGGATGGGAGTGGAGCTGAGAACCTATCCCAAGGAGGCAGAGAGGTCACAGGAGGCAGGACAGCATGTGAACCAAGGCATGCTCCACTCTCACATTGGACTTAACTTGCAAAACAAAAAACCCAAAGATAATGTTATTAAGAATTTCAAACCGGCAACCACAGAGCATTAAGACCTCAAGCATTAAGCCCTTTTGAGTGCAGGACCCTGTGTGAACGAACTGTTAGTATGCAAGAAACTGACCCTGCTTAGAAAGATAGTGAAGTTATAAAACTGAATGAGTTCAGTAGAGAAAGATGAGAAGAAAAGAGGCCTGAGTATGGAATCCCTAGAAACATCAATATTTAAAGGATGCGCAGTGAAAGATGGTCCATCCTGTGGCCAGACAAAGGTGGCAGTTAATCAGAAGACCAATGAAGAAGAAAGTACTTGGTTTATGATCCCCTACTTGGAAAAGCTTTGCAAATCCTATAACCTGGCCATAGACTGTTAGGCACATTTTATTTCATAAGTTATTCATGACGTAGATGACAATGTTTGAGAGTCAAGGGTGTGGTTCATACATAGGCCTATTAACTCTGATTATTTTTGAAGCATATATTACTCAGTTGAAAAAAATAATGCATGAAAGAAGCTGCAAGAAATAAAATGAATTAAATGAAAGAATGGAATTTACTAAGAATAGACTTACAGCTAACTGAAGTAAATAATTCATTTCCCTTCTAGCAACAGTTACTTTTCCATATAAGGCCTGCAACATCTATCAAGCAAGAAAAATGTAAACTCTAAAATCTGTGAAGAATTTCAAATGGCTCATTGAAACCTGCCACAAAATCATCCACGAGAGTTTTCTAACTGCTAACTTTGAGCAGTCTTCGGACATAAGAACCAGACTATTTAGTGAGAGAACCATGGCAGAGAGTTGATGAGGCTTTACGAGCTTAGAATTGGTGGGGGGAAAAAGTGAATTTTTAAAACAGATTCAGAAATGTCTCTGGAAGTGGTTTATAAAGTGGCTAAAAGCACAAATTCTGGAACAAACTGCTTGGGTTTGAAACCCAGCTCGGCCACTGACTCCCTGTGTGATTTTGGACAAGTTACTCAACCACCCTGTGCCTGAGTGAAAGAGTGGTAACAACTTCTAGGGCCGTTTTGAGGATTAAATGACTGAACATAAAACATTTAGAACTCTGTCTAGCACACAAAAACTACCATATGCATTTGTTAAATGAAAATCGTGAAAACAAATCATGTAACCAAATACCTCTGGAGTTTCTATTTTAGTAGGTCCCATAAGTACTGGGGAAAGAGTTCGCTAAAAGAAAACAGTCTTTTCTCCTCATTTTTTCTTCTTTATCCTCTCATCTTTTATTGTTTCCCCCTCCTATTTTCAGAGTACTGTGTTGGTTTCCCTTTATATTAAAATGTTTTTTAATATTTCTTTTCAAAAATTTTCTTACGAAATTAGTACAATGTTTCCTGGATGTTTTCTAAAAAGTAATTTTCTCATGTCTTATAATGCATATTCATAGCTGTCTTCCCACTCTTACTTATGGTTGGTCTTAACGCTTTATTCATATGAAAATATCGGAAATAAGTATATAGGAGAATACAATGCATAGATTTAGTGTTATCTTAATATTTATTCTTATTATTATAATAATTCTGGAATTTAAGTGGAAAAATGTCAGTAAATGTTAGGGGGACAATGACTATAATAAGGATTTCAAATGCGCCCTCTAGCCCTTTTGAGAACTGAAAATGGACCCATCTGAATTCACCAGCTTCTTTAAAAAAACATCTGCAGATGCACAATCCTAGGAACCCACCGTTCAAGCAACCCCATGTGTCTTAAAAGCGGAAATCCCTTTGCATTTGTGCTCTGGCTGCCTGTGGTCTCCAGGAATGCATTCTTACACTCTGCCTCAGCTTTAATTCGGTACTTTGTTTCCTCTCGTTTTGACTGTGTGTCATACTGCTTTAGAGTTTACACCTAATCACAGTGGCGGTCTTTACTTCCTTTGCCTGTGTGACACCAAGCACTAAGCTCTGGAGGCCCCAAATCTCCGCTCGCTCGGTGATCATCTTCCGACCACTCCCTGGTGCGCTTCTGCGGGCGTGGGTAGGGGGCGCTTCTCCCGCCTCCTAACCTCACTTTATGCGGAAATCCTCCTGCCTTTTGTAAACATGTTTCTTCACATCTCGCTCTCTTGGTCTCTTTTCTTCCGTTGTTTCTTATCTAAGAGTTTTGGCTCTTTTCTCTGTACTCTCCCCCTCCCCATCCCCCTACAGAACACACGTTCCCCGCCTTTGGAGTCAGAGTAATTGATACTTTAAGGTCCTCCATTGGCTCCACGTCGCCTTTAAACACTACCCAGACGTGCTCGCCTTCGGGGTCCTTCCTGTGAGCTGCAGCAGCGTTTCTCCCCTCTCCGTAACTGATGTCAAAGAAAGCCGGCCCCAGGACGTGCCCATGTATGACCTTGGAACAGAAAGCCGCCTCGTCCGGGGGCAAAGTTTGGGGAACCCTGTCCACTCCCACCCTCGCGGGCTCTCCCCTCCCCCTTCCGCGAGTTCTCTCGCGTGCCCAACGCGGACGCCAGCTGCTCCCTCTCTTCTCCCGACTTCCTTCTGAGAGCCTCGTAAACCCAGGGAAGTTCAATCATTCCGCGACGAGCCTCGGCGCTCACTGGGCATGCTCAGTGGCCGGGCCCGGCTCGGGTGGCCAGAGGTTGCCTCGGGCGCAGGGCTCGGGTTGGCGGCCGCCTGGGCTCGGCTTCCCGGAGCGCGGGCTGAGCACTGCGGCCCCTGAGCCGGGAGCCAGACGCGCCCCGCCGTCCCCGCCTGGGCGCTGGCCCCTGGCCCCGGCAGAGCGCCGTCGTTCGGGACCCCGGGAGCCCCCAACTTCCCGCCAGTTTCCGAGCCGCTTTCGCGGGGAGCCATGCAAATGATGACCAGGGACGTTCTGCTAGAAATGGAGCTGGAGGACGACGAAGACGAGGATGGGGATATCGGTAAGCAAGGGGTTCTCCGGATGGGCCGGCGCGGGGCCCCGCGTCTGCACTCGAAAGCCGGAGGCGACGCGGGCAACAGTCGGGGACTGCGTTTGGGCACCGCACCCTCCTGGTGGAGATTTGCGGGGACGCTCGGCCGCTCCGAGGAGCTCGGGCAGCGGGAGACCGGGAGGAGGAAGCCCGCGCCGCCGGCTCGGGGCCGCAATGCGGCGGCTTTTTGCGGCGGACCGGCAGCCTCCCGACTCGGCTCGCGGCGGGCGCGCGGGCGGCCCCCGGGAAGGCCGGGAGGCGCGGGGCACGCGCGGGTCCCCAGATCAGTTTCGGGACGGGCAAGGGGCGCGGCTCCCAAATGGTCACGGTAGATACGGGGACGCCCCCGCGCGCGGAAGTCTTGACTCAGAACAACAACTTTTGGGTCATTTCCTCCGGCTCGAAGCGGCGCGGGGGATTCCGGGGAGTCGGCGCGGGCGGCGAGCCTGTGGGCGGGGTTCGGGGAGCGCGCTGCGGGTTCGGGGAGCAGGGGTGTGACCCGCCTGAATCGTCCTTAAGGCGAAAGCAGAAGCGCGGCTCCCGGACGGAGGGCGAGGGCTGGGTGGGGCGGCCCGGGAACGGATTTGTGACCCCGGGTCGCGGGCCAGGATCCTTTTTCCATCCGCAGCGCCCGTGGGGGGGAGTGATGGGAGGGGGGAGCCCTTGGCAGGCTGGACCGCAGGGCATTTCTACCCGTCCAGAGGGCCCCCGGAGCTTGGGGGCAAGCCTGGGGTGCCCCACTTCCAGTTAGTTACAAACGCTTAGCAATAGTGGACGAAAGGAAGGGAGAGCTAAGAGTTAAACAAACAGAAGGGATGGGAGGGGGTGTGGAAGGGTTAAACGGTTGAAGGAGTGGGGGAAAAAATCAGGTCCCTAAAGAGAATACTGTCGGGGAATGATTACATATTGGGTCCCTCCAGAAGACTGGCAATTAAATTACCAGGCAGACTCCGACTCAGTTTCCTGGACGCCAAATCAGTTTAAATAACGTAACAGTTCCTGCTCGTGCACTAATCTTCTCTAATATATTCTTATCTAATATATTCTCTAACATAGTCTAATATATTCTTCTCTGATAACTTTAGAAGTAACTTAATTTAGTAGTTAGGTTTAGTTTTTGGTTCATATTTTAGTTACTGCTTATTTATTTTTCTGATATTTCCAGCTCTATTGAGATATAATTTGACATGTAACAATGTGTAAGTTTAAGGTATTCAACGTGTTGATTTGATACGTTTATGTGTTGCAGAATGAGTACTATCAGAGTTTGCTAACACCTCCACCACGTCGCTTAGTTACCGTTTCTTTTTTGTGGTGAGAACATTTAAGATCTTCTCTTAGCAACTTCCGAGCATATGATGCAGTATTATTAACTATCATCACTATACAGTACATTAGGTTCCCAGAACTTAATCATCTTATAATTGGAAGTGTACCCTTTGGCCAACATCTTCCCGCCCCCCCCATTCTATTTCTGTGAGTTCACCTTTTTTTTATATTTCACTTACGTGATTTCTCTATTCCTGTCTGATTTATTTCTCTTAGTATAATGCCCTCAAGTTCTATCCATGTTATTGCAAATGGCAGAATTTCCTTCTTTATCATGTCTGAATAATACTCCATTGTATATCTATACCACATCATCTTTATCCATTTATCTGTAGACAAGTAAGTTCTTTCTGTATCTTGGCTATTATTGGCACTGCTCATTTAAATGCAAAGACAAATTGAATAGAAAGGATTACACTCTATGGTTTAGATTCACCTTTTATTCATTTGAGAACAATTTATTAGGTGTCCATCCTTACAGAGGGAGCAAATAGTATTGTTTTTTTACAGGTGAGGAAAGCAGAGCTCATAGGTTGATCTGCCTCACAGCTAATTAAGATTCAGACCCAGGTTTTCTGACTTGCAGGACCTGTGCAGATTAATGCGCTTTCCACCTGGTGACCCCCCTGTCAATAACGTAGAATGCTGTTTAGCAGGTTTTCGTAGTAAATCATGATTACATAAAAATATAAAACATAGGAACTAACTTTAAAAAGTTATAATAAAATTAGCCCAGTCTGTTTCATGGGAAAATACTCTTGACTATTGTGAGGTGAGGTGTCACTGTTTACATTGACAGCTGTAAATAAATATGGGTGAAAACTCAAATGGAAATTGAAGCAAGAGACTCAGCTTTTTTTTCCCACTGTCCCATCAGTACATCTCAGTTTAGAAAGAAAACCAACTTGGTCTAGTCTATGTTTACCTGACGAGGTGTCATAAAATTCACCTTAAGTGTGTGGCTTTTTAACTTTTTAATTACAGATGCAGTTTATGCTGGTTCTCTTGTCAAACAGCATAGCTGTACTTAAGGAAAAGTTAAATCTCTCTACCTCTCCTTCATCCCTCCTCCATAGTCTACTAATATTAATACTTGAATGTGTATAGGGATCAAATTGACATATTTTATGTCAGTCAACAAAGATCATTTAAATAGGTCCAAGCAATTTGGGGTTGCTATGCAAATTTAATGTGGGTTGCAGTGATTTCATATCAAGGGGAAATGTTTCATATGCCAGTGAAAAGTTTATGTCATTGTAAAATATTAAGCCTTTATAGAGATGATCAGAAGTAGGCTGATGGCATACAGCCTTTTATGAAATAATTATACTTTCCAACTGTGGGAGAGGAGACTGGTGAAATGAAGATGATAATTTTAACCTCTGTCTCTAGTTTTGTAATGCAGGGCTACGTTAAAGCTGTTGACTATCGTATTTCTCCTAGTACTTGATTGTCACTACTTATAGTTGTATAATTTAAAGCCCACTCAGGTACTAAAGATTTCTATGAAATCTCTATAATTAGTAACTTTGTAATTCAGAGCAAGAGTTATTTTGATGTGAATCAGTTAATTTGCAAGAGACCAAAAAACTATGTAAACTAGATGTGGTTCCTGGTTACATCATAGACATATGTGGAAGTGGGGCCTCTCGTAGACTGGGATTCAAGGCTGTTTTGATTTTGGTTTTTACTTGTAGGTTTCTGCTTGCTCTTGAAGCATCGTTGAGTACTTTAAGTGTAAGGATTGCTTTCTTGTTTGGCCTGAACCAATCTAGAGAATCAAAGACGGTACATCTCACTGTGGGTGTCTTTTCCGTATTTACTTAACTCGTGGCCGCCAGAAATTGTGCCCAAAGGTTTGTAAAAGAGGCAGCCTGCTGGCATGAGAGCATTTTTGCAAAAGGCTGCTTATTATCTAAATCAGCTCCAGTTGTGGGGAAGGGGATTTAGCTCAGTGGCAGAGCGCATGCCCGAGGGCCTGGGTTCAGTCCCCAGTACCTGCATTAAGATAAATGGAGCTAATTAACCACCGCCCCCCCCCCCAAAAAAAGCAAGGTGATCAAAACCACGCGCACATGCCGAGAAAGAAGGAAAGAAATCAGCGCCAACAACCATCCACAGGTGTTACATCCAGGCAGTAGAGGCAGGGAATACTTGGCTTATGGCCTTTATTGCACTGGTGCTGGGGGAGGTCACTGGTTGAGGCAGGTTCTCTGCACCTCGTGTGCGGAAGAGGGTTTTCAGCTGCCTTGCCTTCAGGAACACAGCACCCCCTCCACCCTGCCCCGCCCCAATTAATCAGTGAATTGAATTCAGCATCTTTCTGTGGATGTAGAAAGTTATTGAAGTATCTTTTATAGCCAGAATGTAGATATTTAGTATGCTGTTTTATTTTGTTTCCTGCATTTCCATAGTTCACACTTGGCTGAGGGAAGAAAAGTGCTCTCAGAAAAGAAGGAAGTTAAACAACCTAGAAGTTGAGAATTCCGTTTTGTTCAGGGGCCTTACTAAGAACTGTGGCCTGGGATAATGGCTTCTCAGATATCTCTGAGGGACTGTTGCAGAGGTAAGGGAGGAGCCAGGATGTATAGGAGCTTTTTGCTGGAAAAAAAAAATATGTAGTTGAACATCCAAAGACTAATCACAAAAAAACAGACATCTCCAGTTAATGATTTTAGTGCTTTTCTTTGTATTGGAAAATGCAAGAGTCTGGGTTTATTGAAATCGTTGCTTTGAAATGCATGTTAGCTGTCTAGGGCCAGGGTCCTGCTGTTCTCCATCCTGAGTCTCCTTCAGGGTGCATCATTGGGGTGGCTGCAGTGGTTGGTGGCTTTCTGACAGCAACATCCTTTGTTTACTGAAGTGGCAGGCGACATCCCAGTCTATCCGTGGTAGAGTTTCCTCTCGGGCCCCCACAGCTCACGGTCATGTCATTGGGGTGGGGGATGGGTGGGCAGAGGCCCATTACCCCTGAGAGATGATGGTCTGCTCCTCTCAAGTGTCTTTGTTGGCTCCCTTTTCACTGTCACATTTTTATATAGGCTGATCTTCCTATGCTGAATCTATCCCCTCACTATGAACTTTATGTTTAATCACTTGCACGTCTGATCCAGGCACCATTTTTGCTTTATCAACGTTAATTGCACAAACCTTCTGTGCTCGGTCTAGGGTGAGGTGCTGAAATGGGTGTTGGGAGACTACGAATGAGTAAGCCTTGGCCTTGGAGATACAGGTTCCACGGAACCAGCCACTTGCAGTCAGTGTACACATTATTGAGGTATGTACACAGCCATGGATGAGGATGGAAGACAGTGTCACAGAAGAGACTGCTGGGCTGGGGGTTAAAGAACCAGGCAGGCAGAGGAGACTCTGGAGTTCCAAGTAGTTCCTGTGATGGAAGCGAGCAGTCACCAGGCTGGGAAAGCAGGGAGGGGCGGGACCCTGAAGAATCTTGTGCACGTTGTAAGGGCTTTTGATTTCCCCCCGAAGGTGATTTGGAGCTCCTGAAACATTATCAGGAAAGGAGGACAAGGCTCAAGTTTGCTTTTGGAAAGATCTCCCTGGCAGTGCATTGGAAAATGGTTGGGGAGGAGAGATGGGAGGGGTAGGCATTTTTGGCTGTCACGTTCAGAAATGGCCTGTAGTGGCCCTGGGAACAGAGCACAGTGGGTCTGAGAGCTTATGAGAGAGGCACCATCTGTAAGGTCTGGGGACCAGATGCTTCCAGCAGGCAGAGAGGAGTCCGGGGTCACTATTGGACTTGAGCTGAGTGATTAGGTGGAAAGTAGTAGCAGGAGGTGTAGGAGGAGAGAATTTTGTATTGTTCCAATAAGCCTTACACTTTTGTCCTCTGCTTTGGCTCAGACCACACCCCTTCCAGGTAATACCAGACTCTCCTTTCTCAGCAGCTCCGCCTCCTTCCAAACTCATCACAAACGCAGAAAACTATGATCCTCTAGCCCAAAGCACCTGCTGATAATGCTCACACCCTTTATTTTTCTGTTTGACACCATGGGCATTCGCATTGTATATTTGTTGTTCATTGTTTTTGCATTAATTACCCCCCAATTGGAATGTAAATTTCTTGGAGACTGATTGTAGATGACACAAGACATCTCAAATGCTGTAGACATTCCATTACTGTAATTTGAGAAAATTCTCTCTTCTTCCACCTCTTCTGAAATGTAAGCTTTCCGAAGGCTGATATTTTGTGTGCTTTGTGTTTTAAGCTTTGTCCTTAGTGCCTGGAATGGTGCTTGATATTCAGTGGAAGCCAAGCAAATCACTGTTGAAAGAAGGAAGTAATGAATTACTCTTTTAAATAATAAACGTGATGCTTAGTGGTTTTTCTGTCCCTCGTCGAATTCTCTTCTTTAGCACTTTGAGATGTCCTCAGTCACCTGTTATAAAAATGTTGATTGTGTGTATTCCTCCAGACACTCTGCTCGGTTCTGTGGTCCCCGACCCCCAGTACCTCACTGTCTAGGAAGGAGGCAGATACGTGAATAGATAATTGCTGTCCTCTGGGATTAATGCTGTAGTCAAGATGTGTACCTGGGTCCATGGTGGTACCAAGGACAAAGCATGTAACCTTGCTTAGGGGAGTCCTGGATGGCTCTACAGAGATGGTGCCTGCGCCTGCCCTGGAGGGAAGAGAAGATAGGTGAGGGGATGGGGCTACAACAGTGGGCATCCCTGAATGTGCCATGACTTCTCAAAAAATGAACCTTGGTGCTTGCTGCCTCTGCCTTATTTGCTATGACAGGGACTCATATGTATATGGGGTGTGTATGTGTGTGTGTGTGTCCCCGTCTGTCCATCCCCTCTACCAGGGTCATGACAGGTAAAAAAGCACAACAAAGCAAACTCATCTTTAAGTCTTTCTCTCTGAGCATAGTCAGTCTTACCCTGTTTCATAAACCTTTTGTTATTTTCAGTTCCAAATCCAGAGTCACGATTTATCATCCATGTTCTCACTCTCGAGTCAAATAATTGCTTTCCAAAGAGGTTCCCTCTTCTTCTACGTGTCATTTTTCTTTGGGTCTGACACAAACACAGTTCTAAAAGAGGAAGAGTTCTAGACACACACCCTTTTTTTTTTTTTTTGCTCAGGGGTTTGCAACAGTCACATGTGTTGATTGCTGTGCATGTATTTTTTTTTTTCTTTTAGAAACCAAGAAATTTAGACTAAAAGCTCCTGTGAAGTTTTCCCTCTGAGAAATTTTGACATTCTTGTGGGGAGATTATAATATGTTGTTAAGAACCCCACAGTCTTAGCTTTAAGTAAAAGGATGGTCTTGAACTCTCAAAGTGTTATTTGTAGCAAGTTAGATTCAAATCATGGTATTTCATGGAAGTTTCCACTCTAGCTAACACTTTAGGTTTTCTTGTCATCGTACTTATCAGTTTGTACCCTAGCCACTTCAGTACATCTTAACAAAAAGCTTATAATCTCAGAGGGAGAAGGGCTATCTTATTTCCCTTTGTGCCCAACAGCCTGCATATGGTGGTGCTTTGCACATAGTCTCAAACATTTGTTAAAGGACTGTTTTTTAGATTGTAATGGGAAGCTTTGTTTGCTATACGATTTAAACTGCTTGATCTGCTTTTGATACAAATCAGTCCAGGCTGGGTCTGTGCAAAAATCGCTAGTTTTAGAACAGAAAAACATCATTTCCAATTACTTTCAACCTAGGAAATGTCCTTCTTGATTGACTGGTACCTCATATATGAATATCGAGATCGGGAGAATTTAATACAGTCAAGTGATCGTCTTATGTCATGATTGCTTTTCCTTTAGTTTTTGTCTTGCTTTAAAAAAAATGCAACTAAATTTAATTAGCATCCATCCCAAGAAGCAGCCAGTTTAAAGAATCCTGGATGAAAATGTCAACGATGGAAAATTTTGGACACATACCAAAGAGCAAGCCAAATACTATTCAGCCCCAAATCAGATGGAACGTTTGCATAGAAGACAAGTTGAAGGGTTAATAGGCAATTTACTCTGCCATGGTATTTATTACTGCCCTGGCTACGTGTCTGAATACTAATTGAAAGAACTTGCTGTCGTAAGTCATTCAGCCGCTAAAAATACAAATGAAAGAAAAAAATATTCTTTTGTGAAGTCCAGATGTTGCTTTTATATTTAAAGCTTTCAGTCTAGCACATTGAAACGCTACTATTTCCCACATTATTTAAAAATACAAATACTTGAAATTAGGGGGAAAAAAAGGATATGGTCATTAAAATTCTCTTTTCTATAATTTTTTACTTTGGCAGAACTTTAGCCAAAGGTCAAAGTCATGTAAGTAGGCGTTCTTTCACAGAGTACAATTATGCAAATTATAGGCTTGTTTATAAAGCTTGTTTTCTATAAACTAACATTGTGTTTACATAATTGATTTTTTTTTTAATGATTTCTTCAGACATTCTAGACATTTGAAAAACAGCCTTTGGCTTTGCACAGACAAGATGATGGTTAGATTTTTCTTGTGGCATCACATGCACAACCTGAAGCATGTTTAAAAAAATTTTTTTTCCTGATCTGTGCTAAGTTTTTAGGAAAAAATTCTCCCCATTAGGTTCTGAACAAAAATAATACACTCTCCCCACATATAAAACTCAGCCAGACTCTTAACATTATTTTAAATGTTTTTGTTATAATTTGTGATTTTAAACAATGACATTCATTTGTTGTATCATTTTATTTCCTTCTACTGTTACTTGTTAAACACGTGCTGAATGCTCAATCTCTGTAAAACATACTTTTTTCCAAAAAAAAAGAAAAAGACAGAAAGAAAAACCAACAAATGAAACCCACCTTTGTTTCTAAGAAATGCAAATAGTAAAGAAACAAAGTACAAGTTCGCTGATCTTAGATGCCACTTAGGGAAAGTAGGAGATTTTAAAATACAACTAAAATTAATTAGCATCCATTCTAAGAAGCAGCCAGTTTAAAGCATCTGGGGAGAATTAATCCCTAAAGAGGACAGGAGAGAATAAAAAAAAAAGAAAGAGCACATGCTGGCGGTGCTGCTGCAGAGCTGTGAGGGGGCAGAGGCCAGGCTTGCAGTCGGAAGACCGGAATTATCGGTTGGCTTTGTCACTTAGAATCTGTCACCTGGGGCAAGTTTCTTGGCTTCTCTGAGCCTGTCTTTTCAGCCCTGTGGGGTTGCCAGGAGGAAGCTAGGTAGCCCGTACTGGGCTGGGTGTGGGGCCTTTTCACTCACACTCCAGGAGTGGCGAGTTCCAATCTCACCTTCGTAATGAATTCTTTTATTTAAAAGCAGTCAGGGGAACTGCTGCTCTTAACGTCAGAGAGCTTGAAGTCCTCCCTCTGCTGTTTCATGTTGCTCTGTGTCACATTACGGATGCAGGAACTGCCCACTAAGTGTCAAGTTAAGGGTGATCGTGACCGTGGCTGTGCAGCAGACACGTGTGTTTAAAGATAAAAGAGTTGAAAAATAGTGTCTGGGTTCTGCAAAGAGATAATTATGGCGTGTGTGTTTTCCTGTACTTTTACTGATCTTCAGACAGAATGACAATGTTCTTCAAATTCCCGGAAACCTATTCCAGGGGGAATCTCAGGGAATTTTAGCAAAAGGTTCCAGTGGCTGACAGTAGGCGCCTAATAAATGGCTTATAAATTAATGATTCAATTTCCATCGATCGTACCTGTGGCTTATCCCGTTCTCCCAACTGCTGTCAGGCAGTTCTTACCAGAGGATGTATGTTCCCCTGTGTCATTGTGTAATTGTGTGCACAAGAAGTGAGGAAGAAGACTTCTAAGAGAATAAAATTGAGCCTCCTGTATATCGCAGAACAGAGGAAAGATTAATGATGAGATTCTCAGCACTCAGCGTTCTCCTTGGTTCCAATTTGGTAAAATTGGAGAAACGTGGAGGATCAGAGAGTTCAGTCAGTGGGGGAGGGCAGTCATGAGGCGTGTGAGGGCAGTGATTGCAGACCTGATGTGCAAAACCTATTTGCCTTAGACGTCCTCCCCACCGCCGCCTTCCCAGTCTGTGACCACTGTATACGCAGGCAGTGGCAGTTCTGGCCCCTCATCCTCTAAATGTCTTCTAGAATTGGAGATTGATGATCCCAGGTCTCTGAGAGAGGACCTTCTCAGCCCCCTTGTGACCCCACATACCCAAACCCCACTCCCAGGGGGCTGCGGGATGCCTTGAGAATCTGCATCCACTTGGATCTGGAGGGGAGGAGAGATGAGGCCCCAGGCAGCCCCCCACCCCCCCTCCCCACCAAAAGCCTGGACAAGTGTAGGTATTAGGGATCAGGTGAAAGTGATCTTTTTTTAAGGTTTGCATTTGCAGGTGAAGACCTGAATATCATTAGAGGTACTTAGGCTGAAGATGAAAGAATGACTCTTCCCTGGGTTGCAAGATCATTTCTGCCACCTGTTACAGACAGCCTCCCCTTGGCCAGGGGCGTGGGCTGGCGTCCTGTTGGACTGCGAATGTCTGTAATGAGGGAGAGGGACCCCTCTGCCGGCCTGTGGTCCTTTTTATTTATCCCACATCAGCTCCATCTCTTATGCCTCGGCTTACCAGTCATCCTCCTCAGAGTCCATTATCCTGCCTCTGTCCCAGGACTTTCATCAGACGCTTAGCCTGGGTCTGCAGAGATGGAGACCACCACTGCTTAAACTTAAGTTTTAGACAGACATGAGTTTAGACTCTTGCCCAGACGTTCACTAGCTGTGTCACCTTGAGTGATACAATTTTCTACTCTTCTGTGAAAGGGAGCTGATATTAGAACCTACTTCAAGGGTGATTGTGTCAAAAATGGCATAATTTTTAAAAAGCTTACCTTGCAGGACTGGGGTGCCTGATACACTAAAAGCCTTCCATAATTATGAGCTAATGTTGTTAATGTTATGTTAATGTGTCTCTTCTTATTTTTCTTAGAGATTTTACCTTTCTTCCATTTATACAGCTCATTATCACTTTCTGTCTTTTTCATTAAACTGTGGGCTTGAGTTCTTGAGAACTGTCCCCTCAGTGAGCAGAATAATGCCTGGCACAGAGTGGATGATCAATAATTCTTGTTGAATGAATGAGTATATGAATGAAAGTTATCGATTATTGAAGAGCTGTGTGGTATGATTGGGAAGGTAGGACTTTGGTTATAGATCAACTCTTGGGCAGGTTCATAAAACTATGGAGCCTTGGTTTCCATATCAGAAAGATGCAGTAGATGTAATAATACAGAAGAGGTAATGATAGTTTATAGGATTGTTTTAAGGTTTAATATTAATGTATAAAAGGATGAGGGACAGTTCCTGGCACATAAGAGACCAATAAATAATAGTGGCAGTCATCATGAAACAACTAAAAATGGAGACATATAAGTGACTGGCAAAACCTAAATTGGATTTTCCAGTAGATGCATATTACAATAGGATCCCTTTGAATATATAGAATTTTAGGGAGAAGGGTAAGAGAATACAGGACAAAGATTCATAATGAAATTTAAATGGTACATGTGATAGCCTTTACATTAAAGAAAATATGTAAGAAATAAGAGCATTTCTTCATCTAGCAAGTTTAAGATTTTGAAAGTATCTTGTATTAAGGTCTAAAGGGTAATGTTCTTGATACTGTTTGTGTGAACTTTTAATGAAACAAACTTAGTAGAATATGTGGTTTTTAAACAGATAATTCTGCTTATCATGTGAATGGTCAGTTATTTTAAACGGAAAAATTCTGAAATATTTAATTTGCCTGCAAGACTGAAGTGTCTGTTAGCTTATTGAAAAGTTTGAAGTCACATAAAGCCTGTTAAAAGAGATGGATGTGATACAGCTCAAAATGACAGAACAGAAGATAAGAACACACAAAGAAATGGCTCCCCTTATGGTCTGAATTGTTTTGAATCGAGTGATATAAATAAATAAAATAATCTCTACCTAATTGGCAAAGTAGGCATGTGAAACAACATCTCTCATTTTGTAAGTCTGAAGTTTAGGAATGGTTCAGCCAGTACCCAGCTGTTACAAATTCAACGCTGCCAGGCTCCCTCCAGCAGCATCAGACCTAAGAAAAGTTAGGCATTCCATCCCTTTTGGGTAGGTGAGAGCAGAATGAAAGGAAGAAGGCTGTTTTTATCCCCAGATAAAGTAGAGTTTAAGGTTATTTGCTTAATCGGTCAGCCTTTCCTAGAAGTGACTTTTCAATAAAAGCCAAGATTCCATCCTTCAGTTTCTGCACTTAGGGTCTCACTTCTTGCTGTCCACTGGGTTTCAGCCTGCACTCCAGCCGGAAGATGCCAGACCAGGCTCGTATTTCCTGCCTGCATTTAAATTTAGATAGTATTTAGTACCCAGTGGGTACATACTTCTATAACAGGCATCTTGCAGCTTGCAAATCACAGAGGAGACGTGAACATGTCTAAGAGCCCTAGTCATCCGCTCGAAGGGAAAGCAACACAGCAAAGGGCTTTTGAGCAATGGGGTAATCATGGTTTTCCTGAGTTACAGTTGCCTAAACTGTGGCTAGTGGCTTGTTTTACTCTTCAAAATACTGATTTGCTCAATCACAATCTTGACTGGCTTATTTGGCACACACACAAAAACCTCTTTGAAAGATGATCATGGGATTTGCTAGCTGTGGCCTTCATAAATCAGGTCTACTGCATTTTAAAAAAGCCATGCGCATAGAGATTTCGTTTAGCGCAGAGCACTGGCTTGATCTCATCTCACGCTCTCTGAAGACCCTGTTTGGGTCATGAGCTATTTAAGGTCTGAGGGTACAGAACCAGGTAGAGGAGGTCCCATCTTCAGTGGCGTTTATATTCTAATAAGTGATCAAGTAAAGCCCAGAAAACACATCTGGAAATCCATTGACTTACCTAATGTCTATCCAGCGCCTTCTCTGTGCCAGGTGCTAGGAACTGAATACACAAGACAGAAGAAATGGCCTCTGCCCTGGACGAGTAGGCCTGCTGGCAAGGGGTGACAAACATGCCCACAGATACCAGCAAATTATATTTAAAGATAGTTCAGAAAGAGCCGGAACCAGGAGAGCACAGCTGAAGACAGACCTGGGTGGGGGGATCCAAAGCCGGTTCAGGGGGCTGGGTAACAACGGCAGCTCTTATGCTCATCAGTCTGAAAACAGCATGGCCTTAGAGTCTAATCTTTAAAAAGCAAGTCTCCAGTGGGAAGGGTGGAGCTCAGTGATGGAGCATGTGCTTAGCATGCACGAGGTCATGGGTTCAATCCCCAGTCCCTCCTTTACAAATAAAGTAATAAACTTAATTCAACCCCTCCAAACATTTTTTCTTTAATTAAAAATTAAAAGAGTGAAGGGGAAAAGGCAGGTCTCTGAGAAGGCGCACGATGCACATTAGAGTAATGTGTAAAATACCGCACGTATTTTTGGGCTCACGACTCCAGCTGTACTGGGGGAAATCCTCCAGGCGGAAGTTTTGTTTGCACTGATTTCTACAGATGTTAACGCACCTTGCAAAGGTGAGCAAGGAGCTCCGGTGCTGCACCCTCGGTCCTGTGCCTCTTTATTCCTTGGTAGGTTGGCTAACATGTGAGCCCTGGGTTGGAAAGCAGGGAAACTTGGTAGGTCACTCCCAGTTCCTTTTATTCTTTCTTTGTAGCTCAGCTTAGCGTAATCTTCTAACTTCAGTTAAAGGAGAAGGAGAGGCTGGGCACAAGCAATTCTGTGCCTCCCCCCCCCCCAGCCCGAGTCGATCAAGGAAGAGGCAAGAGATGGAGCAAGTACCTCTGTTCCCTGCACTCCGCCCTTTCCTCTCTTGACTTACAAGGGGCGAGGAGCCAGCAAGAGTCCCTTTTCTAGATTCTCAGCCAGAAACTTGTTCTCTAGTCGTTCTGCCCTGCTCACGGAGGGTGTGACTCCTTCCTGTTAGGAAGTGACTGACTTTGGCTGGGTAGTCAAAGCCTCGCCCCCGAGGCATGAATCAGAATTTGTGTGAGGGTGGACAAGCCCCACAGGGACTCTGAGATGCTCGCTCAAGAATTCTCCCCTTGAAAAGCCCAAATACTAGAGAATCACCCTCCAGAATTCCTTCCCTGTGGATAGCCAGAGTACCCTGCTAAGAAACAGAGTAATATGGAAGATGCAACTTAAAACTGGTTTGGTTTTCAGTTCATAGGGCAGAAGAAACAGATGCAAATTGTTTTCATTTACTGTTGAAAGATCCTGTTATTTTTCTGCGTTAGGATCTTTCTTACACGACTGAAATCTAGCAGGCGATACGACTGCGCTGTTAAACGTATTGTTATATCCGTTACAGCTCATTCCTTTCAAATAGAACATTTTCTTTATAAATGCCATCAAGTATAAGGGATACGATCATTAACCCTTTGCCATGCTTTTATTTGAACCCTCTATTCCTAGTACAGTGGTGTTTGCTTTTTTTTTTTTTAACATTTAAAAGGCATATTTCACATACTGTAAAATGCACGGTTAACTGTTCAGTTTGGTAAGTTTGGGCAGTACTATGCCTGCCTACCAAAAACAAGACAGAAAACATTTCCATCATCCTTTCAGGTCAGGCTGTTCCCCCCCCAGGCCAGGCAAACATTTAGTGACATTTGCTACCATTGACTGCTTTCACCTGTTCTTAAACTTCATACAAATGGAACCGTGTAGAATATAGTCTTTCGTGTATCTGGCCTCTTTCACTTAGCATAACATTTTTGAAATTGCATCCATGTTGTTGTGGGTGTCAGTAGCAGTGGCTTATTTCTGGCTTATTTCAACTATAAGGATGTCTGGAAAGAAACATTTTGAATGGAATCTTGACGGATCACATCTCTGATAAGGAGCAAGCTAACAATACTTAACCTTTTAATTCTATTTTTACTCTACAGCCAGGTATTTATTTGGTTTCTTTGTTATCTGTGCAAGTTTGCCATCTTTTTTAGAAGCTCATACAATGCCTTGTCTCTAATAGGAAATTAGCGAATGTTTTCTTTAAGTTGGAAGGGAATGTGTGAGGAAAGTGAACTCATACCTGGTTTATAGAAATTCGGATTTTAATTGCTCTGCTCTGATCGCAAAACCAAGCAGCACGTTCATTCTGAGCATCGGTCCCCTGACGATTTTACTGATGGGAATGACAGCTGGTCCAGGGGGCACTGATTGTGGACACTCTCCCTCAGTGTCAGGAGTTCCAGTGTAATAATTCACTTTTCCAAAAGGTCAATTCCTACTGCTGTTTTTTAACTGCTAAAAATATTCTAAGCCGGAATTATTAGCCTCCTCTGGTAACTGAAGAGCTCTGAGAACAGAAACAGTAACTGTGACCCATCCAAAATGTAGGAGTGATTCAGTCTTGTTGGTGCAAGATATTAGATTCTAAAATATTTGTTCTAACACATGTGTTCCAAGTTCCCAGAGAAGTTACTGACGCGAGCGGTGGTTTCCCTTGAGGGTGACTCACGAGTTCTCGAGTCTGGTTTCTACTGTTAGTCATCCCCACTGCTTGGGTTAAAGCAGGCTCTTAGACTCTGCCTGGATTCCAGCCTTCACAGACCCCACCCCCCACCCCCTTGAGCTCCACCTCCTGACTCAGCCACTCAGCAGTCTCTGGGACCAATTCTGACTCCAGGCAAGAAGGATTTGAAAAATCAGCACTAGTATCAGTGCAGCTCTAACCTTGGTTTGTGTTTCAGTTTGGATACTTGCTCCCCCTGTGTGGTGCTCCCTGCCCACTGCCTGTAGCTGGCCCTGATCATGGTCTGCTCGTGTCCCTCGAGTTAATAATGTGAGCTGTACCTCCCTTCCTTTCTTTAGCTGTCTACCAGGTGTTAGTGGCCGCGGAAGCCCCCTAAAAGAGGGGGAAAACCCTGAAGAGTGTGTTCTTGTCTTCTGGCCGTGAAAGAATTCACAGTGGAGACAAAGGGGCAGAGTGAAAGCTGCTTTTTTGCTCAAAAGAGGAAAACACACTCAGGTGGAAAGACTCTAAGTGAGGGAGCCATCAGCCCAGGTGGCTTTTCGGAAGAACCCCCGCTCCGGTCCTTTTCTTCGTTGTCTTTGGTGCTTCTTGTCCCCTTTCCGCTGGCTGCTCTTTTCCTTCTTGGTTTCCAGCTCTGTTCTGCTCTGTGGAACAAGCATGCTGCAAAAACAAAATCAGGTAACTCGGGACCCTCAAATACAGTGGTCTGGCTCAAATTAGGTAACTAGGGACCCTCAAAAAAATGTAGTCAAGCCAGATGGAAAAAAACGAGACCTGTAAACAATGTGGTCACATAGATTAGATCTGGTCAGGCCTTTGTATTCCTTCAGGGTGGCCTTTTCCGGTACTCAAGCAAAAGTATCACCTAAGGCCAACAAGATGTTAATTTTAAGCTTTTAAAGATGTCTCTAGGCAACAGGCCCTGGTTTGGGTTCCCTTGCTCCCTGCCTCCCTCACGGTGGTACCTTAAATCTTGGGCCCTCAATTGCGGTCAAAGTATATTTCTTTTCACCCCACATTATTAGTCATGCTTTGCTGGCTGCTCTGAGTGGGATCCGGTTTCCTGCAGAGAGAGATAGGAGACCTAACTGCTTCCCTGCGCCTAAGAAAGATCAAGGGTTGACTGGAATGTAAGAAAACCACCTCCTGGGCTCAGTAGAAATCCGGGCCTGGCGGTAAACAGTTCTATTCAAAAGCAGCTCCCAGTGCCCGGGAGGGACCTAGTGGAGCCGCGGGATATCTGAGCAGAGCTGGCACTCAGCAGAACGTGCTGATGGCTGAGCCTATAAACCTCCCTTCCCCATTCTTCAATATGAAAAACGGCTATTTTCTCAAGCTTCTGCATGCACTGCTTTAAGAAAAGTGTCCTGGTCAGTGTTTCCAATATTTGAATATGGGCCGGGAACCCAACAAGTTGGAGAACCACTCTTGGTTTTTCCCTTCCCTCCCTGACGCTGACGGTGTGCCTGAACCCGCATGCCCGGCTGCCTCCACATTTGTTGGTGACCACATCCTCTGGCAGGTGGCCCTCCTCCTGGCTCCCGCACGGGGGCTATTTAGTCCAGGCACTTGGTCCACCCTGGCAGCCTCATTCCTCCCGGGCCGCCTCCACAGTCTCCTCCCGGATCTTCCTGGGGCCAGGCTGACTGTCTTTGGAAATGGCAGCCGCTGTCTGTGAAGGGAAGAGGCGTCTGATCTGCCTTAGGAGAGGGAAATTGGCTAAGATGAACGCGCGGGCAGAACACTCTTAACCCTGTTGTGGCAGAACCTAGGAGGCATCAGATGCAAATCTTTTTTTTTTTAACAGAATGTTTTTAAGGTTGTGCTTTCTGAAGACTCACTTTGTTTTTTTTTTTAAATTTTATTTTATCTATTTTGGGGGGGAGCAGGGAGGGGAGGTAATTAGGTTTATTTATTTATTTACTTTAATGGAGGGACTGGGGATTGAACCCAACCTTGTGAATGCTGAGCACACACTCTACCATTGAGCTATACCCACCCACCTTGACTTCTGACTTTCTGTTTGAATTAGGAGTCTTTGGTCATAGGGGACAAGTAAGCCAAATGGCCTGAATAATCAAGGGAATTCATCAGTGCAACGAGTGAACGGTTCAGAGGTGGTTTTAGGTTCGGGAACCAGCCTTGCCCTCAGGTTTCATGGAGGGCACTCCGGCAGCTCCAGCTCTCCCCTTACAGCTGAGGGCAGTGGTGGTTTCCCACCTGTTTCTGGCCTTTCTCCGTGTCACCCGCGGAAAGAAAGGGTTCAGGTAACTTCTCTTCCCTAGAAATCCCAGCAAATAGCTCTGATGGGATTATATGCCCTTCCCTGAGACCACCACTGTGGATGTGAGCTACCAGCTGTGCTGATGCGCCCTGGACAACAGGGGAGCTGCTGAAGCCTTTTGCATTAAAATGAGGAAGGGGTACATTTCTTTTTTTTTTTTTAATTTGGTGTTTGTTTTGATTTATAATGCTGTGCTAATTTCCAGTGTATAGCATAGTGATTTATTTATACATGTATATATTCCTTTTCATATTCTTTCTCATTATAGGCTATTACCAGGTACTGAATGCAGTTCCCCGTGCTGTACAGTAGGACCTTGTTGTTTATCTAACGTGTACATTTCTTTTGAACTTTTCTTACCTATTAAAACTGGTGAAATAATCTGTCCGTTCAATGTACTGAAATGTAATTTTTAATACTCATAATAATCAAATAGTTTGCCCTTAATATAAAAATTGGAGATATGAGATATTTTCTACTGCTCTTTGAAGAACAAACAAAAAAATTAAAATATATTTTTTGGGGGGTCTTCATTAGAGACCTCCTCTCTCTCCTTGGTTTGGTGGTATTAGTAGCTGTTTGCAGAAAAGATGTTTCTGGTTTAATCTGTTTTTTCTCTGTGTTACCACAAATGTTTCTCAAATGTCTCTCTAGTACGAAGCAGTAGACAAGGCTCGTTGGGAAGGGCTTTGTGATGTTAGAATGACTGAATTTAAATCTACTCTGATACTCGTTGTGCAACCTTAAGTAAGTTGTTGAATCTCTGAGCCATTTTTTTCTCATTGTAAAGATAAAATGAGATAATATACTTAAAGGACTTTGTACAGTGCCTGGGACTAGTAGCTGTTTATATTAGCCAAATTATGCAAATCTCATGATTTCAAATTATTATAATGTGTATAAGAACTTAATTATACACATTCATGAGTGGGCCCCTGGCTAATTATTATGCCTGTAGAATGAATTTGTTCATTGTAATTTTGCTTAGATTCTCTTGGGTGGGATTCCAGACGTTAGATTGACATTTTAGTCAAAAAAAAAAAAAAAAAACCAAGAAGAACATTCAGTTGACAGAGCTAGCATATGGCACATTAATATTACTAATAAGCATTACTTGTGCTATTGAATTAGGTCTGAAAATACCAAGAGGGAAATTAGCTTAAAGCGCTGAATTTCCAAGTCTGTCTGAGTGTAAGTACACAGTGTGTCTGTAATTGATTTTATTCCTCAAGTGACTTTATTCAGTTTTTACTGGGGCTCAGTTTTCATAATATTATAATAGGGATGAATAAAAATGAATATATTTGTTTACCTTCTACAATAAATAGTTTCGATCAGAATTGTTGAATCAGTGGCATTCTTTGGAGCCAGTGCATGCAAGACTGAAACCTATTGAAAGTTTACTTTGTGGTTTTTGGTTTTCTTCCACTTTCCAGTGTAATCCTCTTTGAGTTCTTCAAGAGTGTTTTAACCTAGGTCAGTGTATGCCTGAAATATTTCTACACTTGGGAATTCAAATGAAAATAAACATTGCTAACCCTGAGGAAGGAGTAACGGGGCTGAGGTGGCTGGGTTTTGAAAAAGAAAGCTGACCAATAGTCTGTAATAATGTAGAGAGGCCAGCTGTGGAAATGAATTTAGGGGCAATCCCAGTGGATTTAGGGAATTCATTCTTATAATTAACCTAATGGTATAGATTGTTAAATACGTAATGAGGTTCAAATATAGACATGTCCTTAAGAATCTTTAAAAATAGACAAAGCAGTGATTGATCTGATTGTTCTGATGTAGCCTTGCTGCCTATGAGGGTAGACCGGATGACTTCACATGTTCATCCTGCTTTCTAATCCATCAGTCAGGATTTATTGTGTCTGCTCTATGACTGTCAGTATTAAAAACTAGACAGTGCATTAAAAGAGTAACATTTATACAGTACCCTGTATAATAATAAATACTATATTTATTAATACATTTAATAATTGTAATAATGCTGTTAGGTGCTATTATAGTACCCTTTCTATGTATGATAAAATTGAGGATCTGGAAAGTTAAGTAGTTCACTAAAGTCACGGCAAGTAAATGGTGAAAGTAGGATTGGAACTTAGGCTCAATCATTATGCCGATTCCTGGACAGTCTAGTTGTGGATATAAGAATGAAAAATAAAATAAGAACAGTATAAATATTTGATTAGCTAATGGACTGGGGGATTATGGATTTTATTTCATGAGACTCTCATTGCCATTAGTTTTGTTTCATCCACTTGAAAATCCTGCTAATTTCTCCCTAGGTGGAAGGCTGATCTGGATATGATAGTGAATCCTTGGCGTTAATGAGGAAAAAGTTTGATAAACACTGCTGTAAAGTTATCCCCCACCCTGCCCCCACTGTGCGTATATAAATAGCAATAGCTTCATTTTGTGTCGCCGTGGCACTCGTAGTCAACACATTTTTGTCTCACTTAATTCTTACGACAGTCATGTAAGGTTGGCAGGACACCCATTTTATGGGTCAGGACACCGAAGTGCTGTGTGACCGTGAACTTCGGTGACTACACTGTTCTGTTACTCAATTTAGATAAATAGGATGGCCGAACTTTCTTTGTGTTTATAGGGAATATACATGAGGTAGTAATGAAAATGTGTCTCATGATAGCCAAACGTTTTAGGAGAAACAAACCCAGGAATTTGGAGTCAGTTGACCTGAAGGAATATGGACGAAGACACTGGCAAAGGCATTTAAACAAAGAGTTGTGCCGCTAACCAGTGTGTGTGGGTCCCTGCTGAGTCTGTCTTAGAATGCTGCTCCAGTTCAGGGGTGTCTGGTCTGGGCTCATTTGGCCAGCCTCGGCCGAAAGTAAGACCTGCCATTTATAATTCTTCCTTTCTTGAGGATGAGTAAGCTGTGGAAATGGAAGCGGGTACTGTGAGGTCAGGATTGTTAGTCCAGTGACGTAGCTCAACCTCACTGGTCTTCAAGTTGTCTTAAAATTATAATAATACTTACTGGTGGTACTGTTGCCTGTGGATGTAACCAGTGTTCCAGGTTCTTGTCCCCTCCCAGAAAGAATTCAGGGACAAGATGTAGTGGTTAAAAAAGTAAAGAGAGAATTTATTAAAGGATGGATAATACACTCCCAAGGGGAAGGCTCAGGTGAGCGGCTGCCCTGAGTTTCTTTGGCAAGTTAGTTACATAGGGTGTAAAAATGAATGGGCGGAATATTCACTGGGGAGGGAAGGGTTTGGGGTCATGTTCCCTGATTATCATCCCAACTCCACCTTCCCAAAGGGAGGAGGGATTTTTGTCTTTAGTCAGGATCGGAAGTGTCATGGCATCGGTGCATGATGAGTACTTCTAATCTGGAAGGCTAATTTTATTGAGGTGAGGACATAATGAGCAAAAGGTTACATTCAGGCACTAAATTCCTGCCTTTTCTCACCTTTCTTTGTTCATCTCCAGACCAGTCATCACCCCAAAAGGTGTGACCACTTACCAGCCCAAAGGTGCCTGCTTTTCTTTCTCTGCCCAGGGACCCCTGGTGCTTACATGATGTGTGGTTTCCTGCATTTGGCCTGTGCCCCTCCTTTCTGCCCAATTCTTGCCATTTGGTCTGCGTCCCCCTTTCTCTGCTCATATCTAGCTATCTGCCTGTTCTAACAGTATCACCTAGGAATTTTTGCAAGAGTGAAGTGATAAGTGTAGATGTTAAACTACTTTGAAAACTTTAGAATTGGAAGCTGACGCGGAGCATTGCCCCAGGTGCTGAATGCTGTGATGCCCTGGACCTAGAGTACCTTGTAGATACAATACCTGAGTTTGAACTGAAGCTGCAATTTCCAGATCAAAGAAGCAGAATCACAAAATCTATGATTCAGAAACTATCTGATCATAGGAAAGAGTACACTACACAGGAAATTTGCCTCGTTTGTATCATGTTCATGAGATATTCACTAATATTGTTTAAATTGTGATCAGCATTTCCTCTTGAGTAATTCTTCTGAGATGTTTATTCCTTCGGATCGTAGCCTGCCATTTTGAATTTGGTTTAATAAATATTCTACAAGTTTATAAAGGCTTGCAAAATCAGAAAACTTGTGGGTTTTTTTTTTTTTTTCCCTCAGAACAAATTCATTGGCAGGGCAAGCCTTGCCAGTGTAAGGCATTTTAGGGATCTCATTTTTGCGTTGAGAATAGGATACGGAGGCTGTAGGTTTGTTAAGGGAAGAAGCAGAATCTTCTTCGTCTTCCATCAGGCGATAAACTTGACTTTCAAAAATCTGGATAATACTTCATGTAATTTTAGAGCTTCTTCTGGAGGAAACTGTTAGACACTGAGGATTCTCCAAATCATCCAGTCATTTATGGCCACCTGACCTTTAGATACTTAACGGTGTGCCAGTTGCCTGCACACCAATATCTTATCTACTGTTCCTTTTAAATGGCTGCCAGAACTTGTTCTTTATCTTTGGAATTGTCTTCTTTTCTTTACTAATTAACAGTTTAATGAACACAGTATCCAAAAGACTGAAGTACTTAATGAGAAAGCATCTGACTGAGCAGATCATTAATTTCGACTTTCAGGTTCATATGGAGCTGAAAGAGCACCGGCAAATGCTCCCTGTGAACTGTGCACATGAAAGGCTAACCTTGGGATGCTTCCTTAGTGTTGCCTTTTAACATGTATTTCAGCTGACTAAAGAAATAAAACTCAAGACCTGTGTTACTACATCTAGGAAAAGGTCATAGATTGTCTTAACAAGTTGGAGCAAAACATTGACCATGTAAGTACTAGAAGACAGTGTTGCTGAAAATAATCAAACAACCTATAATAGAAATAGAAAGAATTTTATTTGTGCCAGATTGAGGACTAAAGCCTCTCAGATAGCTCTGAGGATCTGCTCTGACGAAGCACAGTTTTATATCTTGTCAGAACAAAGAACATCAAACAAATTAGGGAATCCTTCAAGGTTTCCAAAAAAAAAAAAAAAAAAACCCCACCAGATCTACGTGTATGGAGTGAGTCATTATGGCCTTATCATCGAAGGGGTACCAGCATTGGCAACCCAAGAAGGAAGGCATTTAATCTTTTTTTTTTTTTAACATTTTTTATTGATTTATAATCATTTTACAATGTGTCAAATTTCAGTGTAGAGCACAATTTTTCAGTTATATATGAATGTATATATAATTCATTGTCACATTTTTTTCTCTGTGAGCTACCTCAAGATCTTGTATATATTTTCCTGTGCTATACAGTATAATCTTGTTTATCTATTCTACATTTTGAAATTCCAGTTTATCCCTTCCCACCCTCTGCCCCCTTGGCAACCACAAGTTTGTATTCTATGTCTGTGAGTCTGTTTCTGTTTTGTATTTGTTTTGTTTTGTTTTTTTTTAGATTCCATATATGAGTGATCTCATATGGTATTTTTCTTTCTCTTTATGGCTTACTTCACTTAGAATGACATTCTCCAGGAACATCCATGTCGCTGCAAATGGTATTATGTTGTCAGTTTTTATGGCTGAATAGTATTCCATTGTATAAATATACCACATCTTTATCCAGTCATCTGTTGATGGACATTTAGGCTGTTTCCTTGTCTTGGCTATTGCAAATAGTGCTGCTATGAACATTGGGGTGCAGATGTCCTTTTGAAGTAGGGTTCCTTCTGGATATATGCCCAGGAGCGGGATTCCTGGGTCATATGGTAAGTCTATTCCTAGTCTTTTGAGGAATCTCCATACTGTTTTCCACAGTGGCTGCACCAAACTGCATCCCCACCAGCAGTGTAGGAGGGTTCCCTTTTACCCACAGCCTCTCCAGCATTTGTCATTTGTGGACTTTTGAATGATGGCCATTCTGCCTGGTGTGAGGTGATACCTCATTGTAGTTTTGATTGTCGATGTTAAAAATAAAGATTAGTCTTTACTTCTGGTCAGTGTGCCCTTTTCTTGAATAATTAAAGCAGATGTACATGTATGTTTCATGGGCCCCAAACAGGCTGTTCTAATTAGCACAAGATTTGAGTTAAGTCATGTATAAGCCAGAATGACTTCCCCATGCCTCAATATGTGAAAACTTCTTTTTATCCAAATTAACACCAAGGTTTACCTTGGAGATATTTCATGTGAAATGAGAATAAAAAGGTGAAATCTTATGCATATTTCTTGATGCTAACACTACTGTCCATGTTACTGAAGCAAATTCCAGTCAGAAGTTTTATTCCATACTCTCCAAATAGCAATTCTTCCCTAGTTTGACCCAAGGAAAATGTTTAAGATAAAGATGTGAGAAAGAAAATATGCCAGAATTGTCCTTAACTTTTAAAAAATAGAAGATAGAACTTCTGAGAACATGCCGTGGTACTTTTTGAGTTCCCACATAACGAGATGAAAGTGTGGAGCTAGAAAGTGATGAAACCAAGGTGGGCTCCTTGAAAGAACCGACCTGGGAGCCTGGAGACCTGGTTTCTGGTTTTAAACCCGTTGCTAACTAGTGATCTTGGACACTTAACTAGCCTGGATCTCAGTTTCCGCAAAAGCAAACAGAGTGTTTCACCAGCAAATCTTTAAAGTCCCTTCCAAATTCTGATTCTCTACATAGTTAGTTACTACATGACAAACTGTCCTAGAGCTTAGTGACTTAGAGCAACAGCCAATTAATTCCATCTTGTGATTTTAGACAGAGATTCAGCCACAGCTCTGAGTAGGTACTCTGCTGGCAGACAGTCATGTCCAAGACGGCTTCACTCATGTTTCTCTGACCTTAGCAGGAAGTCTGGAAGGCTGGGCTCAGCCGGAGCCGTTCATGAGAATGCTTTTCACCATGGCAGCCTCAAGGCAGTGGGACTTAGGACAGGGCAACCCAGGGCTCAGAGACCAGCATGCCAGTGGCCAAGACGGGAGCTGCATGGCCTCTAATGGCTTGGCCTTCCGAAGTCCCAAGCACCATTTCCATCCTGCTCTGCTGAAGGAAGCAGCCACCAGCCTGCCCAGATTCACGGGGAGGGGGAAGAGCCTCCACCACCTAATGAGAGGGGTTTCAAGGAATTAATGGCCTTATTTTCAATTTGCTATAGTCCTATTAACTGTGGTAAAACTTGCTATTTGACTGTGGTTCAGCTGTGGTAAAACTTGTTATTTTAAATATAGCCTTCTTGAAATATTGGCAAGATGAAAAAGTCATCCTTATGCCCTGGGAGAGAATGCTGGTGACCAAAATTGACACCCTACTTGTCCATTCCTTTTTCTTGCCCAGTCTTCAGTAGTATTTGCTTATTCATTTAATTTTTTAAACTTGTGTTTTATTTGTTCAGCCTATATCCCCTCAACCACTGCTGAAACTTTAAAAAAAATTGTTGTTACTGTTATATGATATATAAAATTATTGTTATGTAGTGTGAAGATTCTGAAATCTTGGAAGGTGGAGTTGGAGAGCATATTCTAAGGGCTTGACTTGGTGTGAAGTTGACCAGATGTTTCCCAGTCTTATTTTTTTTTTAATTGTATTTTTATTTATTTAGGCGGGGTGGGTTATTAGGTTTATTATTTATTATAGATTGAACCCAGGACCTCGTGCACGCTAAGCACATGCTCCAGTGCTTGAGTTCCATCCTCCGCCTCCCAGCCTTCTTACTTCTACTGTGTGGTTGTTTGATGGGGCGGAGGGGGGGTGGGCAGTAGTGCCAGCTGCAGCTGGCTGAGTGCACAGAGAAGTCATGTCAGAAATCACAGAGAAACCATTTCAGCAGGTGGAAAACCGAGAGTAATTTATGATCAAACAGCTAAACTGCCTGATTCCTTGCATTGTGTTTCTGCAATTTTAAAGTTAAGTGAAAACACTTTGAACTTATCTCTCCTGGACACCTGTCTTATCCTGACCATAACAGTGGTATTGCAAAGGGTTTAAAGACATTACGAAGCAAATATTACAGGAAAGTGGTCAAATACAAACGTATCTGCCTCTCCAAATATGCTTACTCATTTTTTTTTAAAGTCTAGGTGATTTTTAAATTTTTATTTTTATTTAATTTTATTTTTGGTAATTTTTTTTAACTGCTATTTTTGTTAGATGCAGTATATAAGAAATGACCTCTCTCCATTGCTTCTTAGACAGGGGCACATGCTAAAATTTGGCTGACAGTCAGTGTTCTCATTAAACACTCATTTCACTGCTGTGAAGGGGTTTTGTTACTCAGGCCCATAAAGCTTAGTATTGTTGCAACACAAAAACTTGAAAGTGGGGCACTTGTGCCAGGTCACCAGGTCGGGAACAGCCTTCACAGCAGGGCATTTAGCTGCTATTGGCCAAAAAGACTCTCCCATTTTACCTGGGCTCAAAGTTAACGGTAAGGAAGTGGTGGGGGAAATTAGCATTTATTTTATTTTTTAAAAAGTGTTGTTATGTTATTTCATTACATTTTATATATAATGGTTTGGTCTCTGACACACTTAAATGTAAATATAAATTTTGTCTCTGAAGGGGAAAATTGCAGTGAGGACTTGATCTTTATAATCTTCTGTCTAGCTTTGGAGATTTGTGGAAACCTTCACACAACAGGAAATAATGATTCCTGACTCATTCAGTTGTCAATATCTTTCTCTTGAGAGTGCTCAAAGAAAAAAGTTACCGCTGCGTTTTTCTTGCTTACTCTGCAGATGCTGACGTAATTAATACTTTTATTAGCCTTTGATTAATTAGTGTTTTATTAAAGGCTTATTGTCTTTTATTAATTAGCCTTTTATTAAAGGCATATTGTTTCTTTTTTAAACTGGCCACCCTTCCTTGTTCTGCTTTATTGATAGTGAGATATTCCGGAGACCAGATAACATAAATCAAGATCCTTATGGGGAGTAGAGAGCATTCTGTAATTCAGGTTATTTCATATTATATTTGTTTAATTGTAAGTATTACATTATCACTGGAAGAAAATGAGACTATCAGAGAAAGAAAAAATGATGGCACCTCAGACAATGTCTGTTAACATTTTGTTTTTCTCAGGAGTGAAAGAAAAAAATATTTAACAGGCAATATGATGTAGGCACCAGCTAATCAGAATGGACTCTGACTTTAAGCATTATACACTGGTGAAAACTGGTCTTGGGTTATACCCCTCTGGGTATGTCCCCATCTAGGCATAGACATGCTACATGTTGTAAACAATGAGCTTTCTTACCTTGGCCCCTCAGAAGTGTCTGGAAGGTTTTATAGCATGATTCTACCAACTTAAATCTGTCTATAAGGAAAAGAAGTTGAGTCCAGAGAATTGAAAAGTACAGTGATTTCTTGTTTATTTGTCTATGAATTTACTTTTGACTTAGCCTATTAAACATATAATAAAGATTTCCTTTCGGTAAATATAAGATGATGCGTATGTCTTTTTTAAGGCAGAGCCCATCTTAGCAAAAGAAGCGAGCCTTACGGATTAACCTCACCTCACTGCTTCCCGCTGGGCTGTCCCCGTTGAACTCAGGGGGATTCCAAGCTCGTGTCCCATCTCCCACCAAGCCCTGCCCTGGTCCAGCTGCAGAGAAGAGAAAATAGAAAATAGAGATCTTAACCATATACGATTATTCATTGCTTGAAAATCATCTTTGAGAGGCATGTTGATGTCGTGAGTAACGATGAAATGTGAAATGGGGGGTCCACAGAAGAAGCCCGGGATTTAGAAAGCTTAAGTGTTATTCTAAGTCTGCCTGATTACAGGTGAGAAGATATGCAGTGTCATTAACAACCTGGATTTAGATGATTCACCTCTTAGCACATTGAAACATGAAAATGTGTAATTAAGTTGTTTCTTAATGAGTGCCTTAAAAGTTATATGGACGCGTTAGGTTGCCTTGAGTGAGTTGTTACTTTGGCTATAGGTGTCAGTGTCCTAGTTTCCATATCTATCAAATGAGCGGTTTAACCTAGATTATATCTGATTCCCCCCAGCTTGCTGATTCCATAATTGTATATTAATAACTCTTAAAATGAGGCTAGTAATGTTTGGTTTACCCTTCAGATTTGCAAAAGGCCTTTAGAACTCTGCACATAATTATTCCAGAAAATTTACCAATCTTCTGAATGAGAAGGTTGATGGATGCTGGGTGGTACAGAAAGGGGAGGGCAGTTGGGAAAAACCTACGAGTCAGAGTCTGGAGAGCTGGGGAAGGTTACACCAAGATTCTGGAAACCCAGATGTGTAACACAGTTGTCCACGCCTCCTGGAGGAGGGGCCAGAAGTAGTGGGAGGGAGAGGATGGGGATGTTGGTGGCTGTTACCTGGGAGGCAGAACCTGCTAGCACACAGCTTTGACCCAGTGAAGGTGACTTTTCCTGTCGTGTTTTCACATGGCTCTCACTCTCACGTGCGGCCAAAGAATCGAGGCCACAAAACTGTACAACTGGATGTTTCTGATATATCACTTTTGCTTTTACTGTGATCTGTGGGGAAATATACCACTAGGTGAGTTATTGATTTTTTTATGGCTTTATTTTTGTGACTGTTGGTGTAGTTTAATGAAAGCCCACCAAGATTAAAGGAGCATCGACAAGAGTCAGAATACCTGTATCTCCCACTCACCAGCCTTTGACTAATTATTGTCTCTTCGAGTTCACCAAAAGCACACACAGGTCTTACATTCTACCTATGTTGTGCTGAAAATATGGTATCATGTGAGAACTGATTGTGGGTGAGACCTGAGCACTCGGACCGGAGTTGACTTTTGCTTCATGGAAAGCCCACAAAATAGATGATAATTATAATGATGATGATGGTAATGGTGATAATGTAATCATAAGCCAGTCTTTACTGCGTATGTGCTGTGTGCCAGGCAGTCTTCTAAGCTCTTCACACTAATGCATTTATTGCTCACAACAACCTTGGTTTGTTAGATACTCTTATGATGACATTTTTACAAGTGAAGAAACCGAGGCCCAGAAAGACTAGGTAACTTGTCAAGGTCATAAAATTAGCAAGGGGCTGATCTGGGAATTGAACCGAGCCCATGCCCTTGACCACTATGCAGCGCTTTCTCTCAGAAGACAGGGCTGCACAGGACTGGACAAGTATGTTGAAAGCAACTGCTTATACTTACAGAACCAACTCTATATTGTCAGATTTTTTTTGAAAATAATATAAGTGCAGTTTAGTTTCAGTAATTTTTTTAATTTGGCTAATCAAGTGTGTATCACACTTGGGCGTGAACATAAAATGGTGACATTTAACTTTTTTCAGTAGCTATACTTACAATTAAATGCAGTATAGGTGTTTCCCAAAATTGTAAATACAAAAGAGGAGACCTGTTATCAGTTGAAAATGAAGGAGAAATTGCATTAGGGTGAAGTTGTCCTAGAAACAAACAAACTCAATATAGTTGAATGCATACAAGCAAAGTTTCCTGGTTCTAGTGTAATTTTTATCTGAATGTCATGCCATGAATTAATCATATTTTAAAACAGCTCTGATCGAGATTTGAGTCATCAAATTTTTAACTCCTTTACATATTTTATAGTTGAGAATAAGCTAGTTTCTTTAGTTAAACTTGGCATTTTGAGTGACCATCTCTTACACTGTAGACACTAAAAATTGTTACCCTACTTTATGCGTGTCCAGATTATCCAACTCAGTAAAAGTTTACTCCTGTTTGCTAGAATGTTCTTAATTTTATAGCACTTTTTCTGTCCTTTATTCGTTTATTTCTTGCCTTTCTCCTTCCTTCTCTGATTTTATTCTTCTGGTATTTATTGAGTGTTCAGTGTATTGGAAGCCCTTAATCTTGGTCACCTTTGACTACTGAGAGAAGATTAGCCATCACTGCTATATTCTCCCTCTTCCTTGGAATTCTTTCCTCCAGTAAACGTAGAAATGTTGTTGGAGGAAGTCATAATGGACATTATTCCTGAAGGAGTCATAGGATGTCAGAAGACCATCATGGAGCCAAAGGATTCTTCTCAATTTAGGACAGTCATCCCTAGTTCATTTTCATTTTGTTGAATTACAGTCTTTATTAGTTCTGACTCCCAGTTCTGGGTGGTGGTTCATCAGTCCCTGGGTGGATGGATCTTACACCTCCTTCTGGCCCCACATCTCCCCACTGCAGTCTTGAAGTTGTTGCATCTCTTCATATGATCAGAGTGGGATGGTATAGCTTAGTGGTAGAGCCTGTGCTTAGCATGCACGAGGTTCTGGATTCAATCCCTAGTTCCTCCATTAAAAAAATAAATAAACCTAATTACCTCCCCACAAAAGCAAACGAAGATATTAAAAAAAGAAATTAGTTTTCTTATGATCAGGATGCCATCAATTTGAGTGTGCATATGTTGTGTACACATACACATGCATTCATACTATTGACAACGATGACAAAGGATGAAGAACTCACAGTATTTTGCCTTTCCAGGCTTTATCAAACACTGCCACTGCAATCACCCTGGTGCTTTCCTGGCTTTCTGAACCACATTTACCTAAGGCAGTGAAGGTAATTTATTTTTATATCTGTCTGTGTGTCATTGCATTGGTGCCGTGGAAGGGCTAGTGTTTTCCATCTATTGGATTGTTACTACTGTTAATCATTATAAAATCGTATTTATAACTACCTATATATAAATCAAAAAACAAATTTGATTTCTAGCATTCTAATGTGAAAAATTCATGAGTAGTGGAAACTTCTTATGCAAATGTAAGCAACTGACAGAGAATAAATATGGGCACAAACTCTTGTTATTATAATCATCTTTTGACCTCAGCCACCCTTTGTATCACCCAAGTAATGACTGTTTGATATTTATTATAAAGCATATTAACTTCCTTGATTAACTGAACCTTTCCATCCTCTTTTTTGTTTCACATAGCAGTGAAAATAGATTGTTCTATTATCATTCCTGCCAGGAAATTTATAAAATGTATAAAATTATTCATAAATGTATTTTAAACTGGAGAGACATTAATGTATTATTGGGTGTACTGAGCAGAAAACATTTCTCTTCACATTTGAATGGCAGGCTCGTGATTATAAATTCACTTCCTGCTGAATATTAATCATCAACTCCATATGGCTGGTGGATAAAGCTCTGAGAGGCAGCCAGGGGATATAAATTCTTATCCTCATCATGGACTTTTTCTCTGATTCTGTTTAACGTTTAAAGTCAACGGAGTGACCTTTGAGTTAAAAAAAAACAATCATTCTTCCTGAAAAGTCCAAGGGTGAGATGGTCTCAGGATGGGCTCTGCTTCCTTCTGCTCTCCTCTTGTCTTCTGGAATCTGGGCTCTCTTGGCTCTGGGCTCTCTTGGCCGTCCTCTTGTGTCTGATGGTCCTTTTTAGTCTCCTGTTTCCGCTGCTTGACTTAAAGCCCTGATGTTATTTAGAGCGCCGACCTGCGTCCACTCCTCTTCTCCGTCTGTGTACGTGCTTTCTGAGGGCATTCTCATGCCCACCTGAAGTTTATGGGGTCTGGCCAACCTGTGGCCGTCAGACCCTCCTCTGGGCCATCTCCACCAGGACGCATTCCCCTCTGTGCTTCCTTAGTTCTCATTCGCTCTGTTAACCTGACTCCACCCTGGCCTGTGACCTCCTCAGCCTGGTCCGCGCTGATTCCCCCAGCATCCAGCAAGTCACCTGTAAGTCACACATAAAGTAGGCACTCCGAGTGTGTTCAGTGACCTGATGTTCACAATCAGACTCATTATTCCACACCTCAAAATGCACACACTGAAAAACGCATCTCTTCCGGTGGCCCCTCTCCCAGTGAATGACACCCCCCACCCACCTTCCCCGTCCTCCTCCATCTCCTCACGTCACCTTGCTGCTACTTTTCCTCTACATCCAGTTCTTTAAATTCCGTCTCCTGTGTTTTCTGAGTCCATTCGCTCCTCCTCCATCCCAAATATCACTGCCTCGGTCCTAGATTTCCGTGTCTCTCATGTGGACTGCGTTCACATCTCTTAGTGTGTATTTCAGCCTTCCAGTCTTCTCACACCCACCTTTTCATACTGTTGCCAGATTCATCTGTCCACCAGGTGTATCTGAACATGTCACCCTCCTAATAAGCTTACAAGCCTTCAAGGAAGAAAACGGCAGGCTTTACTGAGACTGCAGAAGGTTGAAGTCAGTGGCTGGGGATTGGGGTCCTCCCTGTCTGGGGAGACAGTAGTCAAGTCCTCTTGCTTCCTAGGTTTGTTTTTCCGGTTTCTTACAATGCTAATCAAGATCCCAAAGAAGTTTTTATGAGAAAACTGGATAAAATGATCACACTCATCTTATACATTAAATGAGTGAGAATAAGTAAGAACAACTGAGGCGTAAAAGTGTGGTCTTTGCAGTGAGAAAACTTGATGTTGACTCTCAGCTCTGCTACATCCATTAGCTGGTTGGTCTTGAACATACTACCCCCCACCCCCAACCTTTACTATGTTTTCCTCTTTAAAATGGCATTACTATAGAAACTGCCTCTAAGAATTTGTGTGAGTATTAAATGACATAATGACAGAATGTGTGTAGCGTATTTAGCACAATGTCTGATATGTAGCAAATGCTTAATAAACGTGAGCTGGATGAAAGGTGCGTGAAAACCAGTGTCACACACACCTGTGTACGTGTTTATGTAATCTGTAAAGATGAAAGGCTAGTGATAGGGGTGGTCTCAGCATGGTGGGGTTATAAGTGTTTATGACTTTTCTCCCATTTTCTACACCTGTCATCTGTTACTTTTCAAGTAGGGAAGAAAGAAAAGGCTTTCAGTGACTTCATTCTTTTACGAAGTAAATTCAAGCATCCTCCACCTCCTGGAGTGCCCTTCGTAGCTTCTTCCGTCTTTACTGCTCCTCTGTCATCTCTGAGAGCTTGCTCCTGCCTGCCTTTCTGGTCACCATGAGTCCTGAATTACTTTATTCCTGGTACCCGCTGTTTCCTGCCTGCCTGCCTGCCTGCCCCTCCATCTATCGTGTCCACTCCTAACTTTTTCTCACTTATTAGCACTCCTCCTTTAAGATTTAGCTTAAAAATCACTCAGCCCATCAGGTTGAGCATTAGGACCTTGGTGTTAAAAAATGATCTGGTTTTGCGTCTGTTTCCCTCAGTGGGCTGTGTTTCTCCAGAATGAGAACTTTACTAGAAGCTGGAAATAAGAGATGGTTAAGTTACAGTCCGTGCCCTCAGGTTGCTTATAATCTCGTGGGAGGAGAAAGGCACGTAAATACACGAAGGTGTCTCCTGGGCAGAGAAGTGGGAACCAGTGTTCCAGGCTGGGCGTGGGAGAACGGCCCTGAGAACGGTGACGAGTTGAGTTTGAGTCGGGGTCTCCAAAGTGCTTAGCACATGGTAGAAGCTCAAAAGATACTCAAGCTGAACGGCATGTCCCCTCCTGGTGTTCCATGTATGGGCTTCAGGAGTTGGCGAATCCCCAGAAACTGTATACGTTTTGTTTCTGTGCTTCTGAGATTTTTTCTAGAGAGAGGGTCCTTAAATTTCACCACAATTTCCCAAAGAGCTGCATGGCCTATGAAAGGTTAACAACCACTCTCTTGACAAATATTATACCAGTGGAAATGGGTGAGGCAAGGGGTGGAGGACAGAAAGTGATTTGAAGATAGATGGTCTCCAGATGGAGCTGATGGGAGTGCCCCTGAGCATCCACAGGGCGGTGACTCACATGCTGGGGCCACTGGAGACCTGGTCACAGTTAGCACTGCTTAGAATGGTTCCGCATGTTTTTCTAGCTCCTTGCATCAAGCAGGTTCATTCCTGCCTCTTTGTTGGCTCCACCTAAGCCATTCCAGTGGTCTTTCTCTGATAGTCAGAGCAACCCTCCAGGGCAGGAAACATTGTGGGGTTGAAAGAATGGGAAGAGAATGGAAGCACATATGTTTTATTCTGCAGATAAGGAAGCGGGTATGTGAGGAGAACAAGAAAGCAGGTACAGTAACCGAAGCAATGAGTGGTGGAGGCCAATGGGATTAGAGAGACTGCATTAAAAGCCTGCAATGACTGAATCACAGTGCTGTACATCAAAAACTAACACAACGTTGTAAATCAAGTATACTTCAATTCAAAAACAACAACAAAAGACTGCAATGGCATTAATGTCCCCAGGGACAGTGTGGGTCAGCTCATTCATTCCTCAGTGACCAGCAAGAGATGTGTGAACTACCCGACTCCTCGAACCCTGTCCAGGGAGACCCAGTGTCCCCTGCTATAATGATACCCTGTACGCACCTTTGTTCTGGAACATACTGCACTGGGGTGACCTTGTTTTTGAATACCCAGCACTTAGCGCAGGGCTCAGGACATGTTTATTGAAGGAATGCACTCGAGCTTTCTAGCCAGAAGGTAGTGGGGTGCCTATAGTTCAGCCTGCACAAAGGAAACCCCAAACAGCTGCAGATTTCTATCATCCTTTGCTTGGTTCCTTTCCTCCTTGACCCAGAGAGGCACATAAGTAAAAGAGCTAATCAAGGAAGGCTGCAGATCTTCCGTAAAGATAGAGGCTGCCCGTTTGAAGGGAGGGATTTGACGCAGCCTCGAATCTGATGCAATCTCCGAAGCGATCAGCTTGCTAAAGTATGTTGGTGGCGACCAGGCAAAGCAAAAGACAAAGGTTACGGAAGCAGATGTGGAGGGCACTGCCGGTCACACTTGGATCTGTTTCGGGAGCACCTACCCGCCCCCCATCAGACGCCCAAAGTCTAGGAACCTTCAGAAGCATAGCGATTTGTTGTATTTTCCAAAGCTCCATGCTGGGATGCGTGGACCAGGTGCCTGCCTTAAGCGCAGCTCAGGCCTGCTCAGAGGAGTCGGGAGGGCCCCCTGCTAACAGCGTGGGGGGAACTTGCCCAGGGCTCGGAGGAGCCACAAACATGGTTAAAGGAGTGAAAGATTTAAAAATGGGGACACTGAAGAACAAAGTGAAGGGTAGCTTCAGGGTCTCAGGTGGATGAAATGCACAGAGACTAGTGACTGGTATTTTCCTATGACCAAGGAACAAAGGATAGGAAGATTGTTTTCAACTGTATCATAAGGGCCTCCGAGTTGAGTTGGGTAAATTAAAAGATTGTTGAAATACCTTCTTGTACTCCTGTCCGCGTTAGCGTTATTCATTACAGACAGTTGGTCATTTTCATCATTCAAGTCACTTATGCTGTTGCTTTCCCGGATCAGACATTTGAGCTGCAGAAGGGAGGGGAAGGAAGCCAGTGATGCTGGTTGAACACCTATGACAACAGGCTCTGGCTTTTCCTGCATCTCTGATTTGCAAACATCATTCCATTTAATAGCCAAGGGGCTGATATTATCGTCACTTACTTGTGGGGAACCCAAGGCCAGGAGCACCCCAGATGACAGTCACAGGTGGCAGTGCTAGGTCTGTGTCATGTGTAACTTCAGTCCTGAGTCCGTGTGACTCCAAAGGCCTTGCTTCCAGCAGATCCATAAATGTGATGAATCCAGTGTTTACTGAGGCCGTCTGGATGCCTCGTTCTCTATGAGGCGTTCCAGACCGGTCCCTCCCAGGTCCGGAAAGTCTTTGCCTCTGAGAACAACTGTGCATTTGATCCAGTTTGGCACCTCTATGTCCAAAACAACCTTCGATTGCCATTTCTCAGCCTGGACAAAGCCTTATGTCTGGGATAGCAAATGTGTGATGCATGCTTTTGGCATAGCAAAAAAAAAAAAAAAAAAAACAAAAAACATTTCAGTATAATAAAATTTTGACTCCAGCGGCAGGCCTTTGGGTTATCTCTGCAGTGAAGGCAAGCACAGATGGTGTGCAGTACACAAGTACATGAAGGAGCCACAACAAGGGGAATGATTCCTGTTCAGATTAAACCTGTTGGTAACCACACCTTCCCATCCCAGACATCTGCTGTGCCGTCCCTGTTTCTGGTTGTAAGCGTTGCACAGTCAGTCAGCCCTCTCTATCCACAGGTTCTGCATCTGCAAATTCAACCAACCGTGGATCAAAACTATTTGGGAAAAAAAAAAAATTCCAGAAAGTTCCGAAAAGCAAAACTTGAATTGGCCAGGAGCCAGCAACTATTTACATATCATCTACCTTGTATTAGGTATTATAAGTAATCCAGAGATGATTTAAAGTATCAGGAGGATGTGTGTAGGTTGTATGCAGTCATTTTTATATAAGGGACTTGAGCATCCATGGATTTGGGTATCTGGGGGGGGTCCTGGAACCGATCCCTGGTGGATATTAAAGGATGACTAAAGGTGGGCCATTGTAGAGATTTTGGAAAATTGCAAATAAAACAAAAATCACCTCTAAGCCTACAAATCAAGGATAAACCAAACATGAATATCTTAGTGTGCTTCTTTCTAGCCTTTAAAAATTCATGATTTTGCATAGTAAACTGAAAATACACAGTATCCTGTCTTTTCAGTTAACTTGCCTCCTAAGAATTCCCTAATGTTTATTTTATTTTTCATTGTAAAAAATACAGAACATAAAATTAACCATTTTACCCATTTTCAAATGTACAGATTCATTATGTACATTTAACACTCTCTATCTCCAGGACTTTTTCATCATCAGCAGTCCCTATGCTTAATAGGGACTTCACAAACCACATCTAATAGCTGCATAGTACTCCACTATACAGAATTTACTTGGAAACATTTGCTAGCAAACATTCAACAGATAACTAGTTTTGTGCTCACCATGGACCTTAAATGTGGTGACCTTAAATTTCCTCCTCTAGGACCTTAAATCTGGTGATGGGATTGTTCATAAGCAGGCAGTGTGAGTCCTGCACAGCGTGAGCACAGGGGCTAGGAGCATTCAGGAAGCGAGCCTAACTTGGGTACCGTTTATGTAATCATCCCTTGATTACTGCAGATCTAGCCTGGAGCAGGTTATCTTGCTGTTATAAATAATACTGTGAGATAACTAGCTGTAACTGTAGGTACAACTAGTTGTTCACATTTCAGGTTATTTTATGAAGCTTTTGAAAAGCAGAATTGCTGGATTACTCACGGTAAACAGGGCAGTAAGAGGTACCCTCTCCAAACACTGGTGGTGGTTATCCACTGTGCTGTTCTCAAGGTTAGGAGCCGCCACCACTTTCATTGCCTGTTACACCCAATGAGTCCTAACTTTTTTATAGACGAGTGTCTCACTTGCATTTGGCAGGATTATGGGAGGCACTGGGGTTGAGTAATGAGTGTATCCACCTGGGAAGAGCTCGGGAGGGCAGAGGAAAAGGGATGGTGGCCCAGGTGGACATTGTGGTGCAGGTGATGTTCAAGCTGTCTAGCCGTTTGTACTGATTTCAGAGGCTTTGGTTTGACTCATGCTTCTGGCTGTGCTCCACGCGTAGGCTGACAAGCTTGGCTCCGTTCTGGGAAACTCCAGATTTGTGAGCATGAAGCCCACTGTGAAATAAAAGTAGCCTATTAAAAGTTTTTAAAAAGTATCTGTTTATCATCGAAACAAACTTCTGGTTTATTATCCAGACTGGAAGAGACTGTTGGATATCATAGCAGCTGCCCTGTTCAGACCACAGGTAAAGATTTTCTGAGGCCTAGAGAAGTTAAGAAACATTCTGAAGGAAACCAGTTGAGTAAACCAAGGTCTGTCTGGTGGTCGCACCTTTTCCTCCCCGTGTTGCTTGGCCTCTGTTCCTCTCCTTCCAGGAATTTTCTTCTTCCCACTTGTAAATTCCTGGTTTTGTTCTCTGCTGTTTTCTTCTACGGTGTCATTCATTTTCAGTGTTGAATACACATCTGTGCTGGCCAACATCGATCGACAGGCACCACATACGCTGATGTGTTTGCGTTCTTAGCCTGCTAGTTTTTTTTTTTTTTTAATTGAAGTACAGTCAGTTACAATGTGTCAGTTTCTTGTGTACAGCACAGTGTCCCAGTCATGCGTGTTCATACATATATTGGTTTTCACATTCTTTATTTCGCCTGCTAATGTGTCTCACTGCTGACTGCACTCTGCATCTTGGCCTCATTGTTTATTGGAAAGTTTCTCTTGGCTCTGGCCTAATCAGTTAAATTTTTTTTGAATTTTTATTTTATTTAATTTTTTAACATTTTTATTGATTTATAATCATTTTACAATGTTGTGTCAAATTCCAGTGTAGAGCACAGTTTTTCAGTTATACGTGAACATGTGTATATTCATTGTCACATTTTTTTCTCTGTGAGCTACCATAAGATCTTGTGTATATTTCCCTGTGCTATACAGTATAATCTTGTTTATCTATTCTACAATTTTGAAATCCCGGTCTATCTCTTCCCACCCTCCGCCCCCTTGGAACTACAAGTTTATATTCTATGTCTGTGAGCCTATTTCTGTTTTGTATTTATGCTTTGTTTGTTTGTTTTTTTTTAGATTCCACATATGAGCGATCTCATATGGTATTTTTCTTTCTCTTTCTAGCTTACTTCACTTAGAATGACATTCTCCAGGAGCATCCATGTTGCTGCAAATGGCATTATGTTGTCAGTTTTTATGGCTGAGTAGTATTCCATTGTATAAATATACCACATCTTTATCCAGTCATCTGTTGACGGACATTTAGGCTGTTTCCATGTCTCGGCTATTGTAAATAATGCTGCTATGAACATTGGGGTGCAGGTGTCATTAAATTAATTTTAAGAAGTAATATACCCTCCAGTGATATAGTGAATGTAGAAACCTGGTTCAGGGCCAAAGAGTAAACAGTTTTTAAATAGAGAATGTAGGTTGACAGTAGGAATATTAGCACAGATCTCTGATGTGTTAATTTCGTATCAGATAACGATTAGTCGGTCAAGCTTTGTCATGAATACACCTGTATGTATTTATGTAAATGTGCGTATACTTTTTTATGTGTAATAAATTCTCCTTCCAAGGTCAAATTGACCACCCCCACCACCACAAAAAAAGTTAGCATTGCTTTGTGTTAGACAAAGTTCTGTTATGTTCAGTAGAGCTTATATCTACATAATGACCCCAAAAATAGGACCATGAGCCCTCTGATAATAATTAGAAAAAGGAACTTAAAAAGCCAGAGCACTGAATTTGGTCTGAGGCTGCCAGCCCCAGCACGAAGTGATTATAATGCTGTTGGAAAATCCTGTAGTTTAGATTCAAAACAATTTCTGGTAATCAGTATCTCAAAAGTAATTCACAGAGCTATCAGGTCTTTTCATTTATGAGAGAAAGGAACAATTCCTCATTTATCTTAAGTCTTTTATGTTGGCAATTCCATCCTTAATTAAAAAGGCCTTGGTAATTTTCATCATGAAAATGGTTTTCCTGGATTTATGGCTGAGTCTATTAATTTAGTGTTTCAAAACTGATTAACATTAACCTGGATAGTTACTTTTATACAAAAGCAACATAAAAATTGATTTTGGAGTTATCTTGATTTTGCACTTGATCTTAGCCAAAAGGCCGAGAAGCGATAGGAGTATCTTGATTTTGAAGATCATATTAGACATCTGATTTTCCTGTGTTGGGCGTACTGTATTGAGGTATTACGTGCTGGAGAACTATGGAATAAATGCAGGGCACTCCACTTCCAAAACAGACAGCAGCCTGTTTAAGGGACTTGAGAGCCCACGGGGACCCTGGATCTGCACCGCACACGTGGTCTCTTGCTCATTGCCTTCTCTGTCTTTCAGTGTGGAATGGCAACTATGATAATCATAGCAATTATATTTCTTAAGTTCTTTAGGCCATGTGTTAGGTCCAGTTTAGTATTCACACCACCCTATGAAGATGGGTTACATGATGCCCATTTTGTGGATTAGGAGGCTGAGGCCTTTTGTTTTTTTTTGGATGATGGCCATTCTGACAGGTGTGAGGTGATATCTTACTGTAGTTCTGATTTGCATTTCTCTGATGATTAGTGATGTTGAGCGTCTTTTCATGCGTCTATTGGCCATCTGCATGTCCTTTTCGGAAAAATGTCTTCTGCCCATTTTTAATTGTTTGTTTTTTGACGTTGAGTTGTATGAGCTGTTTATATGTGTTGGATATTCATCCCTTATCGGCCATATCATTTGCAAATATTTCCTCCCATTCAGTAGGTTGTCTTTTCATTTTGGCGATGGTTCCCTTTGCTGTGCAAAAGCTTTTAAATTTAATTAGGTCCATTTGTTAATTTTTGCTTTTGTTTCCTTTGTTTTTAGAGACAGATCCAAAAAAATATTGCTATAATTTATGTCGAGGGGTATTATGCCTATGTTTTCCTCTTCAAGTTTTATGGTTTCCAGTCTTACGTTTGCGTCTTTAATCCATTTTGAATTTATTTTTTACGGTGTTAGAGAATGTTCTAATTTCATTCTTTTACATGTAGCCGTCCAGTGTTCCCATCACCACTCATCAAAGAGACTGTCTTTTCTCCATTGTATATTCTTGCCTCCTTTGTCACAGATTAATTCGGCCCCAACTTCTTTAACTTTATATCCATGGCCTCCTTACAAGAACCTGCACTACAGACCTACCCTCCAGTGAACACACCGTGTCCTTTCCCACTTGTTCCTCCCCCACCCCCCGATACGGGCACACGCTGCTGTTTGCCAGGCACTCTGTCAGGATCTTAGGTGCACAGTTCTTGCCTTCAGACCTTTATGCTCAGTGGCAAGACAGAACTGGACAGAAGGCACTTCTCCTTAACCTTTGTGTGTCTGATCCCAGGCTGGTTTAGAGCTCTTGCCTAGGCTGAAACTTTCCCCAGCCATTGAAGGCAAAGATGACTCTGCCTTCCTCTGAGTGTAGCCTGAACTGACTGTACCCAATATGTGTCTTCAGATTTTTTTTTCCAGTCTTTGACTTTTTCCTTTTATTAATGTATTCACTCTACAAATACGTGTAAATTTATAAAACAATTTGTATACAATTTGTAAAGGCTACTTTCCATTTAGCACAAAATATTGGCTATGTTCCCCATGCTGTACAATACATCCTTGAGCCTGTCTTACACCCAATGGCTTATGTCTCCTAGCCCGTATCTTCGAGTTTTGGTCTTTTCGTGTGCCTGAATCTTCGCTCACTTCTGGGTTATAGATTCTGCAGGTAAAGTCTGTGGTTTTTAATACATCATTGATCTCTACACTCTAATTTTTAAAGGGAGGATTGATAAATTTGTAAAAATCTATGAAAGTTCATAAAGAAATTTTCACTCTGGACTACCATACTTTTAGTATATTAATCTGTGGCTTGTGAGCACGTATATTAAAGTATGAAAAATTAGGTTGGTGCATAATTATAGCATACTGTTTGTTTTTCTGGATTAAAAAAAAAAACCCTTGTTCCAAATCTTTTTTTTTTAATTGAATCAATAAAATTATGGTTACACCTTCTTTTTCATTAGTAATCAGCATAGAAAGAAAGACATTGAATGGGAGAAGCCAAGCCTTTAAAAGACACTAATAAAAGATCTCGGGCGCTCGCCCTTCGAGTCACAGGATTGGTTTGAAAGTCCATCATAGATAAGAGGCATGGGAAGACTGAGTCCTGGCTGAGGGAGGTCACCTGTTCTAGTCCTGCTCACGCCACTAAGTGGGGTCACCCGGATTGAGTCAGAAGCACGTGAGCCCAAACATCTTCACATGCCAGATGAGGCTGTCTGCATCACGGCAGACAGAGTGGGGTTTTGACCCGCTGAAGACGTTTTTGAATGCCTCTCTCCACACTCCATAAGTTGAATTGCATCCTTCTCCTTACTTACATACAAGCGCACCTCGGAGGTACTGCGGGTCGTGTTCCAGACCACCACAATGAAGCGGGCATCACAGTAAAGCGAGTCACACGTTTCGGGGTTCCCAAGTGCATATAAAAGTTACATTTACACTCTACTGTGCTATAGTGTGTGTGTTAAGTGTGCAATAGCATTATGTGTAAAAAAAAACCCAATGTACATCCCTTTATTCGAAAATACCTTATTGCTAAGCAATGCTGACCATCATCTGAGCTTCAGCAAGTTGTTATCTTTTTGCTGGTGGAAGGTTTTGCCTTGATGTGGATGACTGTCTGTGGACTGATCAGGGTGGTAGTCCCTGAAGGCTGGGGGGTGGAGCTGTGGCATTTTCTTAAAATAACACAACAGTGAAGTTTGCTGCAGTGATTGACCCTTCCTTTCACTTGAACACTTAGAGGCCATCGTAAGGTTAGTCACTGGCTTAATTTCAATATCGTTGTGTCTCAGGGAGGCCCAGGGAGAGGAAGAGAGGACTGTGAATGGCCGGTCAGTGGAGCAGTCAGTGCACACAAAGTTCGCCGTCTTATGTGGGTGCAAATTTTTGTTGCACCAAAACAATGACTGTAGTAACATCAAAGATCACTGATCACAGGTCACCATAACAAATGTAATAATAATGGAAAAGTTCGAAATACTGTGAGGATTACCAAAATGTGACACAGAGACATGCAATGACCATGTGCTGTTAAAAGAGTGGCAGCAATAGACGTGCTTGATGCAGGGTTTCCACAAGCCTTCAATTTGTAAAAAAAAAAAAAAAAAAAAAAAAAAAGCAGTACCTGCAAAGCATAGCAAAGTGAGGCGCAACAAAACAAGGTCTGCATGTACTGTTATTCGCTAGGACTTCCCTGCAAAATGCCAGACCGAGCGGCTTAAAGAACAGAATTTATTTTCTCACAGTTCTGAAGCCTGGAAGTCCACGGCCAGTCTCGTGTCCTCTGAGGCCTCTCTCCTTGGCTTGTGGATTCCCCCTTCTCATTGTGCCCTCCAATGGCCTCTCCTCTGCGTGCAGACATCCCTGAGGTCTCCCCATGTGTCCATACTTCCACTTCTTACAAGGACACCAATCAGATCGGATTAGGCCACTCTGACAGCCTCATTTCAACTTCATCATCTTAAAGGCTCATCTCCAAATATAGTCACATTCTGAGGCGCTGGTAGTTAGGGCTACTGCATATGAATTTTGAGGAGAAACAGTTCAGCCCATAGCATCTATTTAAAATAATGGTCATTTGTTTTAAATTACACAGAGAGAGACTAGTACAGAGAAGAAACCAAAAATGGCCTTCCTAGTTACTGTTAGGTAGCAGCGGTGGGGTGGCAGGTAACAGAAAGGTACTTCAGACTGCGCTGAGGATGTTGAAGGAAGAATGATGCTGAACTCACCCCCTCCCTCTGCATAAGGCAGCTTCTCTAAATACATTTACATAAATGTTTACAGAGTCCAGGCACGGTTTTCTCTCGTGTCTTAATGTATCATACAGAGTATACAGAGTACAGATCTCTGTGTATCCGCACACGCTCTGTATTGCATGACTACGTAATGCTCCATTGCGTATGTAGCAGATTTCAACGAGTCATCTATGAATGGGCATGGAGGTTGTTTCCAGCCTCCCCGCCCATTATAAACAATGGGGTTGGATCTCTTTTAAGTAGCCATTATGGAAAGAATAGTAACAGGCCACCTAATAAAAATAACTAGCCAAAAAAAATTTTTTTTAAATAAATCAATAAACATGCCACGTCCCTTCTCAAAAATAAATAAATAACTGGCGTTGGGTTTTGGTGAAAGCAGCCTTTGTTTCTCGCCTTCCTGTTTGTTGGTTCCTACTGGGGCTGTTGCTGGGAGATGTGTTTGTCTTTAACCTGCAGCCCCTGCCCCTCCACCAGGACCTGCCCTTCCTGCGCACTGGGAAAGGTAGGGCTTCCCTGGGCGGCCTGAGGTCATCTCTCTACAGCAGTCCTTCCTCCGCAGGAAGAGAGGCCTCTGAATCAACAGGCACAGACTATTTTTAGTTAGGTAAAGTAGTTCTGCATGTAGGAATCGCTGTTTCCGTGTCCACAATGACACATGAGTCCTTCCTGGCTGCTTCAGCCCCTTGGCGAGGGGCCAGCTTTCTAATGGAATGCGAGCATTCTTCCCGCTCATCGCGATGCACAGCTGAGACCAGGCTGCCCGGCTGCTCAGGGGATCGGCGGGCCCTCCAAGCTCGCAGCAGCAGCTCCGAGACGAGGTGCAGTGCGGTGGTCCCGCAGCCCTGTTCTCCAGGCCCTCCCCTCTGCCCCAGGTCAGCCGCCCGGCCACAGGTACCGACTGGCATTCCTTCATAAGCCCCGCCATGGTGCACATGTTCTTTTCTGAAGAATTGCTTTCATTTCTGACTCATTTCAGGAAATGAGGTGGCCTGTCAGAGGTACTCTTCATTTCCAGACCCCCAGAGAGTTCATTTTCTCCTGGGATTTCTAACCACCTGTGGGCAGTGCTTTATTTACCCAGATGTGAGAAATAACGGCAGTGAACAGCCCGCTTCTTAAGCAGCCCTTACTTCCCTGCAGAATCCAATGCCAGGGCCCAGAGGTAGCTTATGCCCTTATTCATGTAAATATTTCTGAGGCTTTGGTTTCATGACGCTTGTAGACATGCTGGGTGTATGAGCTCTGATGCAGGAAAAATGTAATTTAGCAGCAGATTTAAAAGGTAGTCTGGATTGTTTCTAATTACTGTTTGTTTAGTTCACCATTGCCTAATAAATGGATTTAAGTAACCTTGGAGGTAGGGAAGGTAATGTTTGTATTACAGTCAGCCATGCAAATCAGATTCTAAGTATTGCCGAGAACACGCTCCAGATGGAGTCATTTTATAGATGCGGTCCATGGAGTTCTCAGTTTGGAACCAAGAGCATTTTGGAATGGATGTTTTTTTACCTGTCATGCATCAGCATGATTTAGGCGTATGTCCAAAATCAACCCTACTGTGTGGTACAGCTCTATTTAAAAATCAAAATCGGTGGCTTTGGGATTCACTCTTTTTAATTTGACATAAGTATTCTTATCCTCATGGGAGAAACTTATGTGCTTCCCTTTCCCTCCTTTTCCCATCCTTCAACGGCCCTATAGGAAACTGAAGTCGTGAGAGGGCCTCGGACAGTGGTTCTCCACCTGGGCTGCAACTGGCAGTCAGCCTGGGAACTTTCAAAAATACTGATGCCTGAGTCCCACCCCCAGAGATTCTTGCATAATTGTCTGGAATGCAGCCTACACTGGGAAGATGTTATTAGCCACTCAGGACTGAGGAACCACAGGCTTGAGAGCTCCTCTCAGCCAGGGGTTCTCAGCCCTGGCTGCGGGCTAGAATCACCTGGAAAGCTATTGCAAGAAACCCTGCCGCCCCATCCACTAAAACCACATTTCTAGGGGGAGGTATCCAGGATTCTTAGAAAGCACCCAGATGATTCTGATGCACAGCGAGAGTTAAGGTCCACTGACGCAATCTAGCCGTACCACATCAGAGATAAGGAAAAGGAGAACTAGCAAGTTCAAGTGGCTTCCTCAAAGTCAGATCCTGGCTGTTGCAGAAGCAGATCTGGGACTTCGGTCTGATGCCTCCGACTGGACTTTCCGTGGCCTAACCCGTCCCCCTTATATTTGTTTGTTGTATTTATTGATGCCTCCTCATCCTTCAGGTGAAGTTCCTGCCTCCAAGAGGCCTTTAATGGCTCCTCACACTGTCCTCCCTTCCAGTCTGGGTAAGATGTCCTTCCTTTATGTTTGAACAACGTCCTTGCTTACTTTTCTCTTCGGACTGTCAGCTCTAGAAGGACAAGGCTCATATCTTTCTTGTCCTTTTGGAAACTTGCTGGTATATAGTAGGGGCCCAGATAATACTTGTTGAATTGAAGTTCCCTAACGTTTTATTCACCAAGTAGCCCACATGGATTGCTAAAAATAATCCACTTTTATATACTAGCTGTTGAAAATAGCTTCTGAAAGCAAAGGTTATTGTTACCTGTCTACCACTTACTGTGCTGTGGGTCAGGACTTAACGTGACTATTCGTTTAAAACCAGTAGATATGGTTATTAGTTAACATACTTGAAAACCAGGGTAACCACAAGTCAAAAATAGAGAACAGATTCACAAAAACCAGAAAGAAGACAATGCAAGCATAATACAAAAGGAAACCGTCAATCCACAAATGGGAAAGCAAAAAGAAGAAGAAATGAACAAAGAACTAAAAAACGCACTGGAAAACAAGGTTTAAAATGGTGATAAGTACATATTTATCAATAATCACTGTATTTTTAAAATTTTTTGAGTTATAGTCAGTTTGCAGTGTTCTGTCAATTTCTGGTGTACAGCACAATTTTTCAGTCATGCATGAATATACATATATTCATTTTCATACTCTTTTTCACCGTGAGCTACTATAAGAACTTGAATATGTTTCCCTGTGCTATACAGTATAAACTTGTTTATCTGTTTTATGTATACCAGTCAGTATCTACAAATCTTGAACTCCTAGTCTGTCCCTTCCCACCCCCTCCCCCACTGGCAACCACAAGTTTGTATTCTATGTCTGTGAGTCTGTTTCTGTTTTATATTTAAGTTAATTTGTCTTTTTTTTTTTTTGAGATTCCACATATAAGTGATATCATATGGTATTTTTCTTTCTCTTTCTGGCTTACTTCACTTAGAATGAAATTCTCCAGGGACATCCATATTGCTGCAAATGGCATTATGTTGTCATTTTAATGGCTGAATAGTATTCCATTGTATAAATATCCCACAGCTTCTTTATCCAGTCATCTGTTGATGGACATTTAGGTTGTTTCCATGTCTTGGCTATTATAAATAGTGCTGCTGTGAACATTGGTATTATCAATAATCACTTAAAATGTCAATAGACTAAATGCTCCCATCAAAAGTTATAGAGTAGTAGATTGAACAGAAAAAAAAAAAAGAACATACAGTATACTGCCAATAAGAGACTCACTTTGGGCTGAAAGACACATATAGATTGAAAGTAGAGGAATGGAAAAAGATATTTCCTGCAAATGGAAATGACAAGAAAGTGGGAGTAGCAATACTCATATCAGACAAAATAGACTAAAACAAAGTTCATAAGGAAAGACAAAGAAGGACACTATATAATGATAAAGGGGTCAATACAAGAAGAGGATATAACACTTAGTAACATATATGCACCCAATACAGGAACACCTAAATATATAAAACAAATAACATTCCACTGTCAGTGGGAATGTAAATTGGTGCCGCTGTAATGGAGAACAGTATGGAGATTCCTTAAAAAAAAAAAAAAAAAAGCTAGAGCTACTATATGATCCAGCAATCCCACTCCTGGGCATATATCTGAAAAGACAAGAACTCTGATTCGAAAACATACATGCACCCAGTGTTCAAAGCAGCTCTATTTACAATAGCCAAGACATGGAAACAATCCAAGTGCCTATCAACAGACGATTGTTTTAAGAAGAAGTGGTATTTATATATATATGTACGTATATATACACATACACACACACACACAGACACACACAATGGAATACCACTCAGCCATAAAAAAGAAAGAAATACTGCCATTTATAGCAACATGACTGGACCTAGAGATTATCATACTAAGTGAAGTCAGTCAGACAGAGAAAGGTATTATATGATATTGCTTATATGTGGAATCTGAAAAACTGTTACAAATGAAGGTATTTACAAAATATAAACAGACTCACAGACATGCAAAACAAATTTGTGGTTACCAAAGGGAGTAGAGATGGGGGAGAGGATAAATTAGGAGTATGAGATTATTGGATACAACTACTATACATAAAATAGATAAGCAACAAGGATTTACTGTGTAGCACAGGGAACTACATTCAATATCTTGTAATAACCCACAATGGAAAATAATCTGAAAAAATATATATGTAATATACATATAATATTATATAGTAATATATATATATAAAAAACTGAAAATAAAACAACAACAACAAAAAACTTACCACTCTTCTGTCATCCCAGTTTACTTAAGGTCATGCTTGTAACCATGTCTTATTGTTAACTGAAAAATGTTTCCAAATTTACAGTGTGTATGTTTACTCTAGTAGCCGTAACAGAGCTTAGTCTCAGAGAGCAGACTACAGCCAGTATCTCTATGATTTATAGGTGGCCAGGAGGCTCCATATAGGGGTAACAGAAAGTAGGTATTTTTCTTGTTTGGAGAATTCAGAGTGAAATGTTTTTGGAGTCAGGACTGCAAACTGGGCTGTATTGTCAGGTAGATGTTGAGATGATAAAATATTGCGGACAGTAGCCAATATTGACCTGAGTGTATGAGATCATTTTGAAGTCTTGGTAAGACTTTGTAGGTTCATGGTTTGTAATTCGGAGTCTTCACATTGCAGGTAAGTGTGAGCGAAGACACCATTTATCAGTGGAAATCTTCCTGAAATAAATATCCTTTGAAATTTCCAGAGAAAGCTAAGTCATTTAGCTGGAGGTAAATGTATACCATTGTCATATTAAAATGATTTTGAATATATTGTGGAATAAAGTGCAAAGTTTGCATAACTTTTTCTTTAAGATAAGAAATTTTAAAGAACCACCTCATAACAGTCTCCTTTGCTGCTCTTCCAGTGAAAAATTAAACCAGTAAAGGTTTTTGCTAAGTAACCAACTTCTCTCTCACTAATTTCAGAGGCTCAGTGATATATTCTGGAAGAGGAAGGGAAGGAGGGAAAGGAAGGGTTTATTAAATATGTAAGATACAGTGTTCAGTATTTTTACATGACTGCCTGCGAATTAGGACCCATCCCCACCAGGTTTTGCATGTGAGGAGGTCTGCATGCACCTCTCCACTAGGGAGGAGAGCCAGAATTTGCATCCAGATGTGTTTGATTCCAGAGTCCTTGAATTTTTCCCCCAAACATGGCCTCTTATGTCGTGAGAGTGGAGACATCTCCGGAGGAGCCTTGTCATTAACCATGAGTATGTGCCGGGTGGTGGAGGGCTGACTGTAGCTTCCCCTGGAGTTGTTATTAAACACCAGTGAGTTAACATTTATAAAGTTCTGTGACACAGTTAAAAGCACTTCCTCATAATGTCCTATAAAGTTCTGACCTCAAAACGGCACGTTATTGCAGCGACCCTGCGAGAGTTCCTGTGTACTCGTTGTCATGATTTAATTAAGGAGGAGAGGAGTGCACTCAGCAGTGGCTATTTTTGGTCAAAAGACATAGAGTGTCAGGTCGAATTCTGGGATACTTCTCTCAAGCATGACGTGTTTGACTTGAGGGAGGCAGCAAGGCAGAAATGGTTGATGATTTGTGCTCTGCCGGGCAGTGCCTGAGTGTGAGGATCCTGGTTCCGCTACCCACTAGCGGTGAGATGGCGAGCAAGGGACCTGACCTCCTTGCACCTCAGTTTCCTCCTCAGTAAGACGGGACCAGTCATCACTTGATTGCTGTTTTAAGATCTACATATTGTCAGGCCTGTAAAGAGCTTAGAACGTTGCGTGATGCAAAGTTAGTGCTCAAGACGTGTTAGCTCTTCTTAGCGGACGAAAGCTAGATGCTACCTGGTCCAGCCATCCCTCTTCTAAGTACTGACCCAAGAGAAATGAAAACCTGTGTCCACATAAGATATTTTAGCAAACGTTCAGAGAAGTTTTACTCATAATAGCTGACCATCTCGGAAGATTCTGCTCGGCCATGAACGTTTTTAAAGGGAAAAAAGGAAAGTAATCTCAACTAATCATTGAGATGAGGGGTCAGAGGTGAGGCCATCCCCACGGTGTGTGGGCTTCTCAACTTCTCGTGATCTTTTCTTTAGATGCTGTCTTGTTCACACAGATTGTTTGCCAGGTTACTGAGGGGAAAGCCAGGGAAGAGATCTGGTCATCTGTTAATTATTCTCCATTTCTACTTGTTTGATTTATGGAGAAAACCAGAAAACCAACAGGTTCGGCAAGGTATCGTGTGATCAAAAGATTTAAAAGTTGCGCTAAGGCTGCGGCTGAGTAGAGCGTGGGGGTGCCTGGTTTAAGGTTAGTGACAAGACCAAAGGGGTCTCTTGCAGAGAGCTCTTTCGTGCCAAAAAATTACTGTTGCTTAACAGTAATAGCTAAAACCTGGAAACAACTCAAATGTCCATTAGCTGTGGAACGGAAAAACCCTGGTACATCTATACTGTGGAACACTATTTAGCAGCAAAAAGGAACAAATTACTGATGGGAGTAACAACATGGACACGTCTCAAAGGCATAGTGCTAAGTGAAAAAACCAGACACAAAAGCCTGCATATTTTTTGTTCCATTTCTACGGCGTTCTGTAAAGGCAAAACTCTAGAGACAGAAATCAGATCATTGCTTGCCAAGGACTAGAAGAGCAGAGGAGATTGACTGCAGAGGGACAAGAAGGAACTTTTTGGGGTGATGGAAATACTCTATCTTTACTGTGGTGGTGGCTCTATGACACTAAATTGTCAAAGGGCATCCAACTTAGAAAAGGTCCATTTTTGCTGTAAGGAAGTTAAACCTCATTAAACATGATTTAAAAAGTCAGGAGCTGCAACATGAACCAAGAATCATGGGCGAGGGGAGGCAAGGCTTAGGAACAATAATTCAGTTGTTCTGCGGAGTCTGTGGGTATGTGAGATGGGAGGGATGATTTCATTCATTTTCCTCTTCTAGGCTGTGAGTTAGAAAAATGGAGAAATCTGTCGAAGAGTCCCGGCCTTCCCTGTCACATCGGATTCTCTTTGCTTTGGACGCTGGTCTGCTTCTCCACTTTTCAGGCTCACGCATCAGAGCTGTTTCCATTTCACAGGCGCAGGGGTCTCCTGGGTTGCTTGCTGGGAGGATCCGTGATGAAGCATTCGTGAGAACAGAGCCTTGGTGTTCCAGAGAAACGGAGACTTCCTATTCCAGATAACTACGTTGTCTGAATACACTTCTAGGGAAGGAATGTTATCTCAGAGCCTTGCTCATTCATCGTGAGTCACAGAGGCCTCTGGCACTTTATCCCAGAGCTCAGGCACGTCCCAGCAGCCCTGGGCACAGTCCGCCACTCCCTCCTTCCTGAAATTCTTTACTTGGCTTCTGTGATGCTTCTCCATCTTGCTTCTGCTCACAACTCCCTTGTTTTTTCCGTCTCCTCTGCTGGACCCACTCTACCCGTCTCTGGCCTCTAGACTTTGGAGTGCTGAGGGCTTTTTTCTCTGACCTCTTCCCCATCTTAACTCACTCCTGAGGAGATCGCCTTCATTTCCGGGGCCTTGCATACCTGAAGTCTGTGTGCTGGTGCCGTCACATACTTGTCTCCAGTCCCGGTCTCTCCCTTGCTTTTCAGCTGCCTGTTTTACTGCTCTACTTGGTTGTCTAATAGACATGTCAAATTTAGGTCCAAAATTCTTTTTTGATTGAAATATAAATTTACAATATTGTGTTAGTTTCAGGTGTACAGCAGAGTGATTCGGATATATATATATATATATGATAGGTAAATATGATATATATGTTATATATATTCTTTTTCAGATTCTTTTCCATTATAGATTTACCAGATATTGAATATAGTTCCCTGTGCTATACAGTAGGACCTTGTTGTTTACCTGTTTTGTATATAGTAGTGTGTATGTGTTAATCCCAAACTTTTAATTTATCCCTCCTTACCCCCTGCCCTTTCCCCTTTGGGAACCATAGTTTGTTTTCTATGTCTGTGAGTCTCTTTCTGTCCAAAATCAGATTCTTGATTGGTTTTCCAATCCTTCACGTCTTCCAGCGTTCCTCATCTCAGCAGCAAATCTACTCAGTTGCTCAGCCAAAAGCCTGAAGTCATCCTGGATCCCTGCCTTTCTCTCCCACCTCCTGTTAGAGCCATTAGCATCCATCCCAACTCTATGTGCTCCTAACCTCCCACCCCTTCTCCTAAACTGGAGCCCAGGCCACCGCCACGTCTTGCCGGGCCTTCTGCAGCCGCTTCTTACTAAGTGAGCCCCCACTTGCGCATCTCCTGGTCTGAGTTCACACAGCAGCACAGTGATTCTTCTGGGTTACAATTCTGTGCTACCTGCAGTGGCTTCCCTGCAGGCTGTGTACAGTTCAGTCTCTCAACCCTGTTGCACTTAAAGCCCCTGCTACACGTCTGTCCCCATCCCTTCCCACCCTGCCTGTCTCTCAAGGTGCCCCAGCCATATCGGCCTCTCTGCCCCTTGCCATGCACCCCTCCTCCCCCACCCGCCCCGTCCCCCTTTCCACCTGCAGCACTGTCCACCTCCTCTCACCTCCCACCCGCTTCCTGTCCAAGATGCCCGCTCCTGCACTTTATTCATTTCTCCCTCAAATGCCACCCGCTCCGAGCTGGCAGCCCTGACTCACCCTTCTATGATACCACTCTTACTCTCTCTCCCCTTGACCTGCTTTATCTGTTTTTAATGCGTTTCTCTCCACCAGAAATTCCTATATGTGTATTTGTTTATTGCCTCTGTCTCCTGGTAGATCATAAACTCCCTAAGGATGTTGTTCTGGTGTTCAGTAAGTATTTTCCTGAATGACTGAAAGGGTAAGAGAATTAAAAATTAAAGAGCTGAGCACCTTCCTAGACCCTGAGATTCCTCTCCATCTCTCACCTCATTTCTCTGTTCCGTTTAAAGGCAGCATTTCTAAGATGTTATCTAGACGGACTGTAGCTCGTCATTACTCATTTTCTCTTCACTCTGACAGCCTGGTATCTTTCCGCATCACTCTTGTGAAATTTCTCATTCAAGATCTCTGTGTTACTGCTTGCAGTCGATACATTCCTATCCTGTCTTACCAGACCTGTGAGTAGCTTCAAGCACAGTTTTTCATTCTGTGCTTGAAATTTCTTCCTAACTTGGTTTCTATTTTCCCTACTAGCCCTTCCTTGATCCTTCGCTGGCATGTCTTTCTGGGGACCTCTGACTATTGAGATTTCTTCCAGGTGCGGCTTAGACCCACGTCTCACTCTACACACTCATCTATTTCCAGGGCTTTATATGCCGTTAATGAGCTGATGACTCCTCAGTGTACGTAAATTTCCAACACAGACCGCTTCTGAGCTCCAGACCCCACCTGCCACTGCCTCCTCGATGTCTCATGCCCAAGGAGGGACTCTTGATTCCCATCCATATCCCATCACGCTGAACCTGCCTCTCCACATCCCGTCTTTGCTGTCTCAGTAAATATACCACCATCCTCCCAAGTTCCAGAGTCAGAAACCTGGGGGTCATCCTGCGTTTCTCCGTCATTGACCTCCCTTCCCCCAGGACTTTCAGCTCTACCTCCAGAATGTATTTTGAATGTGTCTTCTCTGTCTCCGCGACCACTGTCTTAGGCCAGCTCTGTCACCTGGAGCTCAGCAGTGTCTAATAACCGGTCTGTAGTTCGGGCTCTTTTCACAGCAGAGTGCTCTCCAGTGCTGGGATGCCCCGCACTGCTCACCTGTCAGTGCGTGTGTCATGTCCCCCGCCTCCTCTTCAACCTCGTTGTGTTCCCCAGCCTCCCACCTCTTCACTCTACAGTCACACCGACCACTTTCTTCATCCTTCAAGGATATCATCATATCCTTCAACACACCAAGATATTTTCTGCTTCAGAATCATTGGCATACTTCCCCCCGCCCCCGCCCCCTTGAGTTCTTTTTTCAGTCTTTTGGGGTCAACTCCATCTCACCCTTCCGGTCTCAATCTAAATATCGCCTTCCAGGGAACCTCTTTTGACCCGCTGCCGAAAATACTGCCCTCTCTTATTTTCCATCCTAATGTTATTTCCTTGTCACTGAGCAGAGTCAGTTGTTTTGAAATTATCTATGTTAATTGTTATTCTAGAATGTAAATTCTCTGAAAAGAGACATTTTCTGTCTTGTTAACGTTTTCTGCTGTATTTTCTGCATCCAGTCCAGTGCCTGACACGTGATAGACTCCTGAACAGGGATTCTGATGTTGGTACGTGTCATCTCATGAGATGTTTGACATGAGTCTCCGCCTTCATTTTTTTTTTTCCCCAAGGGGAAAAAAAATTAAGTTTTAATTTTTGTCTAAGTTTTGTATAGTTGCTAAAGTTCATATAATTAGAAAATTAATGCTTCAAGATCTGTTATGAAATCCAGCAGCCTCTCCCCTTTCGTTGTCTATTCCCCAGAGGCACGTGATTTCAACTTCAGCTGATTATTTTAGTAATTACTTCTATATCTTTCATTAAGGTACTTGTGTTGTTACTTATTGATTTTTTTTTTCTTTTTGAGGACTTATCTATTGATGAAAAAGAGAGTATTTAGCTCCCTTTCACTTACCCCTGAGCCTTTCCCCTTCTCACACAAACCTTTACAGCTCCCATCATCCCAGTCGTAATCATGTTGAGTAATTTGGGTGAGATCAATATGCAGTATTTATTATAACTGTGTCATACTTTCTACAGCGGAGCCCTGTAATATCATCTGATTACTTTTCCTCTCAAGACTACAAGTGGATATTGATTTTTAAAAATCTCTTCATTTTTGATGTACTTAGAAATATTCAACCCCAGACCCTACCCCAGTGGTAAATCTCTCCAAATTAGTCAACCACATAGAGAATCTACCAAGTTCATCTTTGAGGGCACCTCCTCCCAGAGCCTCCTGACCTCTCTGTCCAGGTTACGATCTCGGCCACAGAACAGCTCGGACTCCCCCTTCACTGCCCACTTGAGGACTCCCTTCTGCTTGTCTTGCAGTGGAGCCGTCAGTCTCTGGAACTTACAACTGAACTCTTTGTTGGTTTATGGCTTCATTTTGGTGGAGCACATTCTCCAGTTTCTTACAGAAAATGGGTGTAAGAGGTAATTTTCTGAGACTTGCAGGTCTGTCAATAACTTTGTTCTCCCTGACCTTTGATGGATGGCTTGACTGAGTTTATCATTCTAAGGTAGAAATCACGTGGTCTCAGAGTTTTGAAACCTCTGCCATCCAGAGTTGCTTTTGAGAAGTTCCTACCATTCTGGCTTAAAATCCTTTGTATGAGGACTCCTTCTCTGGAAATTCCATATTGATGTGTGTTGGTGTAGGTCTGTCTGCATTTTCATACACTGGAAACTGGCCTTTTCACTGTGGAAACCCCGTTCTCCCCCATCCCCACTCCTGTCCTTTCTTTAAACAGAAAATAGTGTCCTTTAGTTCTGGGGGAAAGACGTCCTTCAATTCTGGAGATTACAGTGACTTCCCTTCCAGTTTCTTTGACCTTGAACACTCTGTTAACTCGGATGTTAGTGAGCCTGTGTCGGCCCCCAAGTCTCCATCATTGCTGGTTTCCATCTCCGTAGTCCTGTTCAGCTTTCTTGGATATTCCTGAATTGTATCTTTCAAGCCACCTGTTGAGTCTATAATCTGCCATCATTTTAATTTCTATGAGCTGTTTTTGTTCTCTTAATATTTCTGTCTTTAATAACATCTTGTCTTTATTTCATGGATCTCTGAAGATGCTAGAGTATTTTATTTTATTTTATTTTTATTTTATTTTTAGTTTCTTCTTCCTGTGATTTTTCTCTCTCCTCCAAGTTGCTTTGCTGTTTCTCTGTTAGGTGCTTACCTTAGACTCTGGGAAGTCGTGCTGTTCCCTCCTTTTTTAGATTAGTGGCTGGGGTTTGCAGTCTGTGGCGTCATTCTAGGGAAACCTGGCTGGGCTTTTTGTCTTTGTTTTGTTTAGGAAATCCTGATGGTAGTACCTTTGGGTTTAGTTTTTGTTTGTTTTCTGATTGGACTCTGCAGAGAAAATATGAGTGGTCAGAAAGCTAAGTAGAAGACGGGGGACCCCACCATTCAGCAGTAGTTTTTGTGTAATCTCTCAGCATGGAGTCCCCATCCCCAGCTATGCCTAGAATCCTCCAGTCCGAAGATCCTGTATTGACTGTTTCCAGAGAATCCACTTCCTGTCTTCTCCCGGATGGTCCCTGGGGGGTTTAGAGGCAATCACTTGTCTTCAAGGAGTGAGGGAGAAGATCAGGTGTCTTTTAACTTCTTAAACTGACTTTTAGCCATTTCTCTGCCCCACACTCACCCCTGCTTCCAGAGGAACCTGATGCCTCCAGTCCCTCAGCCTCTGGGGGGTTTGTCACTGCCATGGAATTGCTTCTCGGTGGTCCCAGTTTGGGACTGAGCTTTCTCCAGTCTGTTCAGCCAGGTGCCACTTGTCTCTCTGTTCTCATTCTTCCAAAATTGTATCACTCTAATTCTGTGGTCTTTGCCTTTTTCTCTTTATGTTCTTGGATTTGAGGAGGGAGCAGGACTAAATGCATGCGTTCGGTACTCCAGCTTCAAATGATTGTTAATGATCACACCATCGTCACTTCTTCCCTCACTCACAGTCCGAGTGGGGTGTGGAGGCAAGTTCTCTGCACTGGGAGTTGGGAGACGTGGATTCTAGCCCCAGATTTCCTACAAACTGTTTAATCTTGAGCAATCTCTCTCATCATCATTTCCTCATCTAGAAGACCTGGGAATTGAAATCAATCATTTTAAGGTCTCTTTGTACCTGTAGGTTGATTTCATTTCTAAGAAATTGAGATAATCCTGTGTGACCGAACACTCGACTAGGAAACACGGTTGGGGCAGCCAACTGAGGAAACGCAAAATGTGAGCGTTTCCTTGTATTTGCCAGTTGGTCTCTGCAACTCTGATGTCGTTAGTCTCCAGTAAAACAGCAGCCTGTATTTCATGAACAAGAAACTGTTAAAAGGTTAAAAAATTCTTAATTCTTTGGCTATTTTCAGCGGATAGCAGTTCAGCTCCCAAGCATACTTGGATTCGTGTTCTCGATAGCTAGATAAAATGTTAGTTTTGAGCCAGAAAGACTAGAGGTAAAAGAGAAAGAGATCTGTTTTTCCCCTTTCACTCTCTGGCAGGGATGCTATCCTGGTACTGCCCCCCCAGGAAATGTGTCCTTCCCATCCAAGCCGTGTGTGAGGAGACAATAGTTCATCTGTATTTTCTCCCTCCTTCATGTTGCTGTTTCTCAGTTAGATGGAGAGACAGAGTGGATGCCGTGTGTCACTGTGGTTTTGGCTGGCGGGTGTGATCGCTAACGCCGTGTGCTCAGCAGTGGCCAGTACAACGGCTGGGGAGAAAATGTAATCTGTGAGGCCGGTGACCTTGTGGTGCAGAGACCAAGGTGCGGTTCCTCCGAGCCATCAGAGCCCCCCCACCCGGGTTCCTGAGACAGAATCTCCGTGGGGCGGGGCGGAGGAACCATCTTGTTCTCCAGGTTATGATGATACCTTGATTCTAGTTCTGACTCTGGGGAGCTGTTATCTCAGGAGCAGGGGGCCAGAGAGAGAATCAGAGTCCTGAGCATTCGCAGAGCTCAGGGATAAAACAGCAGAACAGAAACTGAACCCCGCACACCACGCCAGCTGATGCTCTTACCAATCAAAGAAACGTTTTCCAGCTCTCACTGCTTTCCTCTTGTCTTTATGTCACACCCTTCCCCCTCATTCTTAGCAGAGCATCTTCTTAAATCAGAGAGGAAATGGAAACCTTCAGGGGGTATTGCCTCAATTTCTTTTCTCTCCTTCCCTTAAAAAAAAAAAAGTGTGTGTGTGTGTGATGCATATATAAAGTTTTGTTTACACTCATCTTTGCTTTTCTGGTTAAGGTTAACCCCTCTCCCTTGCTTCTCTCCATCAGTGATCCCACCTGGGTATTTTTCTTTCAATCTTTTCCATCAACGTGTGCGTGTGTGTATGAATCTGTAACATACATCATGGGGATGCATATTTCATCTTGCAAAACAAGGCACAACAGACAAAAGTATACCTTCCTCAACCCTTTGGCCATCCTAGGTTCTGCTGCATCTAATTCTTTTAGACAGTTGACATTTATGAGGGCCAATTGTGCACAAAGACCTTGGCTAGGCACGGAAGGTCTCCTTCAGACTAAACAGCCATAACCCCTGTTCTCATGATACTTATAGTCTCTCTCTCTTTTTAGACTTCATTTTATTTTTCTTAGACTTTTATTTTTTTTATACTTTTAGACTGTAAGGTGGGGGGAGGTAATTAGGTTTTGATTTACTTATTTATTTTTTAACGAAAGTACTGGGGATTAAATCCAGGACCTCATGCCTGCTAGGCACGCACTGTACCCCTGAGCTATACAACATTCCCTCACCTGCTAAGTCTCTTTTTAACCTAACTTCTTTAAAAATTACCATTCTTCTTTCCTCTATTACAGAAATAACACATGCTTGTTGTCATAAATTTGAAAGGCACTTCTTAATGGGAAGCCACAAAAGGGTTTAAAGCAGAAAAGTACTGAGTCAGAATTGCATTTTCAAAGGCTACTGTGACTGCTGAAGGGAGAAGGGATTGGGAGGGGGCGGAAGTTGCTGGTGGGTCAGCAGATGAGTGCTGTAGTCATGATAAGGGCTTCTGGGGGCTTGGCAGTGTGAGATGCTAAGAGGATGTGGACAGAATCAGAAATCAGAGCACCACAGGGTGGTGAGTGTTGGCCGTGGGGATGAGCGAGAGAGGGGAGTCCAGGTGGACACCCAGCTTTCTGGCTTGACCAGCTGAATAGATGGTGTCATTTACTGAAACCAGAATAGTGGAGAAATAGCTGCGTGTGTGTACACGGAAGTCCTGTGCAAACGCTCCGTGTCAGATGCTTGATGTCACGTTTTCCAAGTGGAGGTGTCCCACTGGCAGTTGGATGTATGAATCTGGAGTTCAGAAGAGACATATGAATTTGAGCACTGCACTTGGAACCTTTAGCCTAAAGGTGTTAGCAGATGCCATAGGGTAGATGACAGCAGAGTGGGCCTCAGGTGGAGTCCTGAGTATTTTCAGAAGTAAAGGCCCAGGTAGGGGGGAGGCACCAACAGAGGAGACCAGAGGGAGCAGAAAAACCTGCAAGAGAAGAGAGTCTTCACGGAAGTCGTGGTCAGCGGTGCCAGTGGCTGTGGAGACTCAGATAAGACAAAAGTGTGAAATGGGCATGAGGTTCAGCTGCGTGCAACTCACACATGACCTTAGCGGGAGCCCGGAGCCGGCTGGACCCCCGTCGGAGGAGCCAGCTCACCCAGAGCCCTGGCGGTGGTGGTAGGGATTTTGGACTCTGTTACCTTCAACAGCTGCAGAGGGAAAGGCTCATGGGCTGGTTGCTTTTTCCTTTTATGATAGCCTCTTATCTTTATCGTTTTATTCTGCTTACCAAAGCATATGGACTCATTGTTAAAAATTGTAAACATTAAAAAATATGATTGAGAATAACTTCCATAATCACATTCCCTCATATGTAACCACTGTTAATAATTTGGGGAGTGTCTTTAAAGATTTTTCTGTGCACATGTACCATATACACACACTTTTAATTATTTACTTTTCAAAGATTGGGTTTATTGTTATATGATCTGCTAAAGCTTGTGTTTTTATCCGTATTTTAGACATCTCACTGTATAAAGCAGATGTGTAGTGTTCTGTTGTGCCGCAGTATTGGATATACTCTTGATATTTATTTAAGTTTTATTTAGGCATTTTTGCTCCCTTTCATAATGCGACTCTGAACGTATCGCTTGCGTATCACTTGTGTTCATACGTGTCCAGGAATTTCTGTGAAACAAGTTCCTAAAGCGGAATTGTGGAGTCAGAGAGCGTGTGCATTTGGCATTTCGGTACTGCTACGTTGCCCAGGCAGAGAGGCTTTTTTTTTTCCTTAAGATGGAAGAATTTTGAGTATGAAAAATATCAGTAAGGGGCAAATAAAGAGTGGATTGAAGTCACAAGAAGAAGTGCCGAATATTCTGTCATGAAAAGGCCAGTGGGAATGGAACCGAAGGCACGGGAGGGGCTTTAGGCTGAGCAGGGTGGACGGGGTGGAGGGGTGGGGGCGGGGGCGCAGGGTCCTCAGCCTCTCTGTACCCCCAGTGCCGGCACGTGCCAGGCGCTCAACAAGTACTTGCTGGCTGAATGAATAAATGAATGTAGCTTGGTTGACTTGGCAGTGGGACTTAGCGATGTTTCTGCCTGGAAGCATCTAGTTTTCTACTTTCTCTGCAAAATGAAAGATTAAGATTTCCTACTGAAATTAGTGAAGGAGGATTTGGAGATATGAAAGGTCCTGCTAGCTTAGTGAACCCAGATGCCCAAACCAGACAGGTCTGCTAGTTGAGGCATCCCCTACCTTCCTCTCTAATCAGCCTGTTGATTCTAAGGCCTTAATATCACTGGACTTCATCTAATTCTGTTCGTTCCCACGACTACCATCCTTATGTTAGCTCCTCCAGTCTGGATTTTCCTATCAGAGCAGCGCCTTAGATGGTCTCCTATTGCCTCCGGACTCAGACTGGTTTTAGGGGCGGCCTCTCCCAGACCAAGCCAGCCCGGCTCAGGAATCTCTTCTGCTCCCCAGCCCTGTGCAGGCATCTCTTCTCTCTGGGCCACTTGTATGTTTATTTTCCTAAAGCCTTTACATGCCAGTGTCCTAATGGCCATTTTTACATCTCTAAGACCAGCTTTAGTGCTTAGCTCAAGTTGCATGCTAAGAAAAAAATGGTAAGATAATATTTTGTCTGAAAGTCTGATGTTTGTATAAACTTGGGACGTGGAAAGGAAGGACCAGGACAAAAACAGGCATGAGACGAGCTCACAAAGGACTGGGTAGCTTCAGACATTTGATCCTGGGAGGGGTCTCTGGACTACTGCTCACTCCCTAGGAAGAGGCAGGCATTTGTATTATTATTTCTGCAATTAGCACGTTAAATGCATATTTTGAGGAAATGTAACTACTTTGCAGCTTTAAGGTGATTTAGCTATGTTCAAGCGATCTGCTTGTTTTTGAAATCTCAAGAACTACTCTGGTGTTTTCTAGAGTAAAATGCCCAAACCACCGTAGCTGCATCTGGCTAGCTGGAGGGTCCTGATGGGATTCTAAACAGAAATGGCTTTCCAACCCATAAAAGAGCTCCCAAGTTGGAATGAAATGTTCCTGTTTGGGTCTGCCCGCCTCCCCTGTCACCATGCCCCACCCCCGCCTACCAGGGAGACTCCCAGGAGGTCCTTACAAGCTGGCAACCAAACTAGTATTTCAAGTTACGCAATCAAAGCGTAATGAAAGAAGACACATGAGGAGCTGGTTATTTGTGGAGCAAACAGCATGGGTTCAAACCTTTTAAAGCGTGAGATTCACAGCTAAGCAATGCTGTGCTCAGAAGATTCTGAGAGTGATGGCTTGGGATCACCCACATCCCTGGGACCATCGAGAGAGGCGCTGGTGCTGGTCTTGAGGCTGCAGTCCTATAGACAGAGATTGGTACCATGGGGCACGGGGCCAAATGCTTCTTACCGCAGTTTCTCCCTCCCCATCCCAAGTCTGCATCTCCCTCAAACAGCCACCTATTAATAGCACATTCACTGTCCTCTGTAGTTAGGATGGCCATGGCCCTTGCCACGCCTTCAGCAGAAGGGAATGACCAGGGCCGGGGCTGGGTGCCCCACTTCTGAGCTGTCCCCCGAGACCACTGGGCTACGGAAGGGCGATCAGGGGAGAGGATGAGCTTTTGTTGCTGGAGTTGCTCTGGACTCTTTTTTCTCCCCCTGAACTCTTTCATCGCGTTTCCCTGAACAGTGGGAGCACAATGGGCAGTGGAGATTTAATCACCTTCACTGTAGAGGCATTCAGTTCTCTTTAGCCTAAAATAATATCCTGAACTATTAAAAACTGATTCATTTGGAAGGACTTTTTTGTTGTCTTAGTCTGTTATTTAACTGATGGCTTAAAAAATGTACCCGCACATTCAAAATTTAAGTACATGAGCATGATTTAGAAATGTCTAAATCATAGAACAGCAGAGAATGCATTAAACATGGGAGTTTTCTTGCGTCTTCTTCATTTTCAGTATTAGACTGAATTTACATACACTTTCCTAATTTTTGATACGATGGAACATTTAATAAACTATTGACAGCATTTTTATTTCTCGGCATACCCCGAAGACTAGGCCCCTTTTTAAAAATTGAAAAGAACTTCCAGAAGGTTCAAACATAACATTTTCCCCCTTTTTTATTGCGTAATGCTTATAGCTAATATTTATCTAGGTTTACCATGTGCTGGTGCTGTGCTAAACATTTCACATGCCACAGCTGATCTCTTCTGCAAAACAACCCTGAGAGGAAGTGATACAGGAAAATGGGGTGTGAGAGGATGGTCATGTCCCACGTCTTGGGCTCGTCCCTGGGATGCACCCCACCAAGTGAGGGTCCTTGGCATCGCACAGGAAAGAATTCAAGAGGGAGTCATGGTAGAGTGAAGGCAGATTTATTCAGAGGTACTTCATAGACAGAGTGCAGTCCATCTCCAAAGGCGAGACAGAGCGAGAGTCTGTGGGGTGCCATGTTGTTAGTTTTTATGGGCGCAGTAACTTCATAGGATTATTCCAGCTACTTTGGGGAAGGGGCTGGGATTCCCAGTTACTGGGACACTGCCCACTTTTTGACATTTTACGGTCAGGCTAGAAACTGTCATTGCCCCTGTGAGTATGCCATTTTCCATGCCAGTATATTACTGAGTGTATTACGAGGCTCAAGGTCTACTGGGGTCATATCTTTAATTGCTATGTCATTCCTTTAACAGCTGTGTCCTCCCCCCTTCCCTCCTGTCTCAGAAGTACTGTTGGCCCCAATGTTCAGGGTAGACTGAGGCATAGAATGGTTGAATAAGCTGCCCAAGTTTGCATAGTTAGGAAGTGATGGGTCTGGGATTTGAGTTTAGGTCTTTCTGACTCCAGCAGCCAACCTTAGAGAAGTTAAGCATCCATTTGGTCATCACTCAGCAGAAAATCGTGGCGTCCCTCCTATGGCCCTGGCTCTATTCTAGGTGCCTGGGATTCAGCTACAGACAAGGCAACATTTCGGCCATCATGGAACTCACATAATTTATAATAATTCAGCAACTATTAATTAAATGCTAAAGGAAAGTACAGCAGGGGAAGGTGACAAAGAACAGTCGCTCTGCTCTGGGGCTGTTTAAGTTAGAATTTCAGGGACAGTGTCTCTGAGGCAGGGATATTGAACAGAGACTGAATAAGGGAAAACAGCAAGCTATCCAAGGCCAAGGGCAGTGTAATGTAGTAGTTACAAGTATAGCCTGTGGGCTCCTGGGTTCAAATTAGGCTTTTCCTTCTGGTGAGCTGTGTGATCTTGGGCAAAGTACTTGACTTCTCTGTGCCTCTTCATCAGTGATATAAAAGTAACTATAATACTTACATTTACCCTACAGGGCTGTTGTGAGGATGAGATGGGTTCATAGAAAAGAAGAACTTAGCTATGAAACAGGCCCTGGAATATATTGAGCACTCTTTTAAGTGTTAGCTATTATTATCTGGGCCTGTGGGAATGGGGAGAAATAGCTGGTTTCTGGGTAGATTTTGGACATTCAACTGATGGGATTATCGAGGAACTGAATGTGGGGGGTATGAAGGAAAGGGAGGATTCCACCAATTTTGGTCTGATGAATTTGATGAATTTGGGGGCCAGTTGCCAAGATGGGGAAGACTTGGGGTATAGCAAGTCTTTTGCGGGGACGGGTAGAAGACACAGTGGAAGGTGGAAATTAGTAACCTTGGTCTGAATATGTTAATATTGAGATGCTTCTTGACATGTTCATGTTTTGTATATGTCCACTGTATCAGGTTTGCAAAACATAGACAAGTATTAAGAAAAAAAAAAAACATCTGCTCTTCCACCACCCATTATCTTTTGGTCAGTTGTATACTCTTCAGTTTATTGGAAAATGGCTCATGGCAAAGGGGAGAGTTAAAATGTAGTGATGAAAACCCAAGCACCATGGGAGCCCCCCCCACACCCACCACTGCTGACAGCGGTCGTGGACTTGAGCCTTTAGAGAGGTTTCTACTAAGGAGGATAGAGCATGTCACAGATCTTGTTTCTGCTCATCAAAGAACCCCAGCCCCTGCAGCTTGGTACAGTCTCATCTACAGTTGTTAGCAGATTTTTTTTTAACTACTCTTTTTTTTTTTCATTGTAGTAAACTATGCATAGCCTAAAATGTACCATTGTAACCATTTTTAAGTGAATGGTTCAGTAACATTAAGTACATGCACATTGTTGTGCAACCATCCATCAGCAGAACTTCATCTTGCAAAACTGAAACTCTACACCCACTAATAATAACTCCCCATTCCTTCCTCCTCCCAGCCTCTGGCAACCATCGTTTTGTTTTCTGTCTCTCTGAATTTGAGTACTCCGTGGAACTCATGTAAATGGAATCATATAGTATTTGGCTTTTTGTGACTGGCTTATTTCACTTAGCATAATATCCTTAGGGTTCATCCATGTCAGAATTTACTTTTTAGGGCTAAATAATATTCCATTGTATGTTTTGTTTATAGATGGGCACTTGTATTGCATCTCCCTATTGGTTATTATGAATAATACTGCTATGAACATGGGTGTTCAAATATTAGTTTGAATTCCTGATTTCAATTCTTTTGGGTATATAATATATACAGTTTTATAATTTACTTTTCCTCATTGAAATACATTATTAAAATTTTCCATGTCATGAATATTCTCCTACAAAATTAATCTAAATGATTGTATTTATATAATATCATATATAATTAATATAATATCATAGAACTCTATCCTAGTTGATTTAAGGAAGCAAATATTGTTTCCCAGAAATAGAATTATCAAATCAAAGGGTGTGAATAATATTAAAGCCTTTGGTACATTTGCCAGATTGCTACCTAGAAACTTAACCTGACACCAGCAATATCTGTATCTGTTCCCTGTGCCTTTGCTAATATTAGGTAGTGATAACTATTTTCTGTCAATTTGATCATTAAAAATGATCAATTTATATCAATTTCGGTTCTCCTTTTATGCAAATTTAAGGTTTACTTTCTGGATTAGAGTTTATTTGTCGCTGATTACTGGGGAGAAATACTGATTTGCTAAACTCTCAGCTTGTGAGGTGATGGGAGGTGATGAAAATCTAGGGGTCCTTCCTTCCTAGTCTCTCACGCTAAGGCAACTGGAAGCCTTTTGCTCTGTGTGCATGTGATGAGCAGCTATAATAGAGTTTTGAGCTCTTCTGTTATTATGTGCTAATGACATCCTTAGTAGTTAGACCTTCACAATTCCTTACTCACAATTCAAAACCCAAAAAGTGTCAGGAAAAAAACTTTTTTTGGTAATTTATTTTACAAAACCTAACAGATCTGATGAAAAAAATCTGACCTCAACCAACATGAGAACATATTTTTTATTCCACCCACTTATAGTGACTGTTCACATTTTTGGCTGCAAAACATGACCATGTTTGACTAAGAGGTGCTGTCCCAGACTCCCCTGAGGAGGAAGAATTCTGAAGCACAAAGGTTTTGGCATCAAAGGTTTTGAATAAAGGAATGTGGATTGATAGTGTTTTTGTTTTTTTTTTTTTTTTCCCTTGCCTTTCTATGTTCTCATCCCTCTGCTTCAAAAACTGATTTTAAAATCAGGCCTACTCTGGTAGGTGAAGCATGAAGTTATGACTCAAATGTGCTTTGAGTTTAAAGACAATGGAAATTTAAGTGTGGTGTCTTCTTTCGTCCCCTGGACATGTATAATCATTGTAATCTGGAAACTGACAAGTCAGTGACTAGAACCAAGTTTCCGCTGAGCTATAGCCAACTGCAAACTCAGGGTGGTATTCCAGTGGGAACCCTGGGGGTCTTAAGAGACCTAAACCAACTGGACTGTGAAGCAATAGTGATAGCTTTCCAAGATGTTGGAAACTTATATAATTAATACCATTTGTCCTTTATAGAAGATAACTGTCTTAGCCAAGCTTTTAAAAAACAATACCAAAATGGTAAAATTGAATAAGAATTCATCTTCAGTTTTATGATTGATTATTGCTAATGTTATTAGATCTAAAAAATTTTAAATATGTTTGTTAAAATGGTAAAGGTTGCAGAAATGGGGAAGACTCAAATTCACACGGAATTGCAAGAGGGCCTGAATAGCCAAAACGATTTCGAAAAAGAACAAAGTCAAAAGATCCACATTTACTGATTTCAAAACTTACTGCAAAGCTGCTACAGTAATCAGAACAGTGTGATACTAGCATATGGGTAAACGTGAAATCCAACAGAATAAAATTGAGAGTCCAGAAATTGGCCAGAAATGGCCAGTTGATTTTTAAGAAGAGTGCCAAGTACACTCAACGAGGAAAAAAGAGTCTTTTTAACAAACGGTGTTGCCAAAAAAATGTAGTTGGACCCCAACCTCACGTTCCCTATAAAAGTTAACTTAAAATGGATCAAAACCCTAAATGTAAGAGCCAAAGCCATAAACTGTTAGAAGAACATAGAGGTAAACCTTTGTGACTTTGGATTTGGCAATGGATTCTTGGACATAACACCAAAAGCATGGACAACAATAACAACAAAATAGATAAATTGGACTTTATCAAAATAAAAACTTTAGTGCATCAAAGGGTATTATCAAGAAAGTGAAAAGATAACAGAGTAGGAGAAACATTTGGAAATAATATATCTCTTAAGGCTTGACTGTCCAGAATGTATATAATGAACTCCTATGTCTCAACAAAAAGACAAACCACCCAGTTAAAAAATGAGCAAAGGACTTGAGTAGACCTTTCTTCAGAGAAGATCTACAAATGATCAGTAGCACAGGAAAAGATGCTCAGCATCATCTGTCATTAGGGAAATGCAAATCTGAACCACAACACCAGTTCACACCTGCTAGGTTGGCTAGCTTTTTTTCTTTTTTTAAAGTAACAAAGTAACAAGTACTGGTGAGAAATTGACACCCTCATACATTGCTGATGGGAAAGTAAAATAGTGCAGTCACTGCAGAAAACAATTAGGTGGTTTCTCAAAAAGCTAAACATAAAATTACCACATGATTCAGCAATTCTGCTACTAGATATATACACAGAAGAGTTGAAAACAGAGATGCAAACAGATATTTATACACCATTGTTCATTGCAGTACTATTTACAGTAGCTGAAAGGTAGAAACAACCCAAGTGTTCATCAACAGATGAATGGATAAACAAAATGTGGTATATACAGACAATGGAATATTATTCAGCCAGAAAAAGGGTGCCATTCTGATATACATGGATGAACCTTGACATCATTATGCTAAGTGAAACAAGCACCAGAAACAAAAGGACAAATATTTTATGATTCTGCTCGCAGGAAATATCTAGAATAGGCAAATTCATAGAGACTGAAAGTAGGTTAGCGGTTACTATGAACTAGGGGAGGAGGAAATGGGGAGTTATTGCTTAATGGTTACAGTCTCAGAAATGATTTTAAAAAATGTTTTGGAAACTGGTTACAGTTGTGCAACATTATGAACAGAATTAATGCCAGCAAATTGTACATTTAAGAATTATTTAAATGGTAATCGTTATGATGTACATATGTTACTATAAAACAGCTTTTTTAGATGATAAAGAAACTAATAAATTCAGTTAGAATCCACTAGGTTTGTGATACTATCGGGCTTTTCTATTAAAGTATTAGCTAATGTGGTTGGGATGATGTGAGAATGAATAATGTGAGGATTGTTCCCAGCTCTTCAAAAGGAGATGTGTTTAACTTCCAGGGACATTTTTTAGAGCTAAATTATTGGGAGAGGATTGCGGAAATAGGGAAAGGCAGTGCGTAAGAGGAGCAAAAATGACACTACACACCCCGGGAGGGTAACCAGATGGAGAACATCGCGTTTACGGCGCTCTTCTCAGGGATGTTGTTATTTGTGGATAGAGTTGCCTCTTGGGCTAGGGTTGGGAGGGTGAGATGCCCAAAGGACTCCTTGAACTTGTCCCCCTTCCATTCTGCTGTGGAGTCTTCTGTGCTGCGGGTAGAAACACGTTCCTGTTTGAGACATTGCTGGAGCGGTGGGCAGGGTGCAGGAGAGGCTGAGTCCCTCCTTTTCATAAATACTGCCCAAATATATGAAGAATGTTATCTTGCAGGGACACTGTGCTGTTTCGTGTGTGACTGTATCTCCGTGTGACCCAATGCAATGTTTCTGGAAATATAAAAACTCTCTTATTACATTGGTAATTTAGTTGCTTTCAGAGGGAACTGAAGAACATTAGTAACATTTCTAGAGTGACAAAGAGTTCATCATTCATTCCATCATTTGTTCACTCACTTATGGGGCATCTATAATACGCTAAGTACTGTTTCAGGTTTTGAGGAAACAAAGTAGAGTAAGATAATGGCTTGCCCTCCAGGAGCTGATGGACCAGTGGAGAAGAAAGCAAGTGATGACCATACGGTGTGAGGAGAGGGATAGACATGTATGTTTTCCCCGGATGTTACCTTCTGTGGAGGTGGCCAGTTGTGAGAGAGAAACAACTATGTGATTCTTTGGAACTCTGTTCAGTATAAGCTGCAAATTTGTTTATGATTATCTACTCACTTTTATTTCTTTTCCACACTCTAACTAGAAGACCAACTGAAAAATACTATATTTTAAAATTATTTATTTATTTATTATTGTTTTGGGGGCGGTAATTAGAGTTTATTTATTTACTTATTTTAATGGAGGTACTGGGGATCGAACCCAGGACCCTGTGCATGCTAAGTACGCGCTCTGCCACTGAGCTATACCATCCTTCCCCACCCAAAATACTGTGTTTTAAAAGCTAATGATGCCGCAATTCAGTTTCTGGCCACCTCCTACAGTGATATGACAGGTTTTACTGGACATGCTAAGCGCTGTAAAAGCATGAGGTGGAGGCAACTCACTTAACCTCGTACATAAATGGTGACATTAAAATGAAAATTTAAAGACAGGGTAAAGTGGAGGTGAGGGGAGGTGCATTCCGGACAGAATGTACTTAGGATAAGGTTGAACTGAAAAAGGAGAAAACTTGGTGACTGACCAAATGTCGGGAGTAGGGGAAAGAGAAAAGTCAAGAATGGCCTCAGATTCTAGGTTGAATCTGATGCTAATACATTAATCAAGAAGGCAGATGCTACAGTGGGACTTTGAAACAAGGCTCTTTTACCATAATGTAGGGGAAATATTTATTAACTTTTAAATTGCTTGATAGGTAGTACTAGGTCCCCATCATGAGTCCCCCCCCCCAAATGTTCTTACTCTAACAAATTTTTTCACTTCCAGAATTATCTGAGAGAAAGAGAGAGAAATTGAGAAAGAGAGAGCACACTTCTGTCTTTCTGTAGATGGAAAAACAGAACTCTAACAGAAACCATCAAACTGAATTGGGAATTTGCATTCTGGGAGTGATTAGAGGAGAATGCCATAGTTTTTCATTTAAATATTATAGTCATCGAGTTTATATGACAGTCACAAGGTGTGGTAAGAGATTGATTCACCAGATTCAGAAAAGTGAGGAGACATTTCCTGATTCACATTTCTTTCTGTTGAAAGCAATAGCCAACAGAGCTCAGGACATTGAGGGCTCTCAAAAATATTTGCTGAATTAATATTATCTTTTTCCTTTGTTTAAATTTATTTTATTACAAAAAAGGAAATGAAAATGGTAGGGATAGTCAGGGTAAAAAGTTAGAAGGGGAAATTGGTTCCTGACAAGGTAAAGGATGCCAACATTTATTAAAGATTGAAGTTTTAAAAAAAGTACCCCCAATTTATATAGTACTCAACAGTTTCCGAGTCACTTTTATCTTTGTTTCAGTTAATTTACTCTCCACAATGACTTTCTGATGTAGGTATTATAATCTGCATTTTACTGAGGAGGAAACTGAGATTTAGGTTTAAGTGAAGCCACAGGGTTATTCTGTGCAGAGGTCTTAACAATTCAAGTTCACTGCCCTGGATAGTAAAGTACAGCCATCTTAGCCTGGGAACTCTACTGCCTTTGCGTTTTATGTTTCATTATTAACTTTCTCTTCATTAATAATGACGTTTTATCCCAATTTAGAGTCTCATATAATATTACAAGGCCTGTCATCTCTAAGCTTACAACCTCTAGATAATGTGGAAAATAGATTTTTTTCCCCCTGTTTAATTGTCACCAAAATATAGTAGATCCTGTTAAACTGAGGCCAAAGAGACGTGAACCTGGAGACCAAATATGACTACCAGAGGGCGATGCAGGACCTGGGGTGTAGGCTTAGCTGTAAGCGATGTGAGGAAGGAGACTGGACAGGCTCACATGGTGCCTGGAAATTTGGAGTGCCAAGAATGGTGGCCCGCGTGTGTGGTTGCTTTAAAAATCAGTATTTTGGGGGAGTGCTGGTATTCAGGTCAAACATCAGATGTATGCTGAGAGCCAGTTTTCAGAGACGGCTGGTCAAATGGGAGAAGAGAGTGTCAGGTATAGGACTACCTGGCAGATGACTAGACATCCTGCCCAGTCTGGATATGTGAACACATCTTCGTTTCTAAGGTGATTTGGGCCATTCTTTTAACATTTTTTAATTGTACATTTAGTGGGTCATGAAATTTCTGAGAACAGTTTCTATACTCTATTCATCTTGGTTTTTGCTTAATTTTTTTTTCTTTTTTTTGTGGGGGGAGGTAATTAGATTGACTTATTTATTCTTAGAGGGGGTACTGGGGATTGAACCCAGGACCTCATGCATGCTAAGCATGCGCTCTACCACTTGAGCTATACCCTCCCCCCTCATCTTGTGTTTTGTACTCATATCACCTACCATTGGCACATGAATATCTTTTGCCACTTGCCAAAATATTTTTGTTTATTTTGTGGAGCTTTTCCATTAAGTCTTCTAGTTGTGGGCGCTATATAAATAAATTTCACTGCATTGCTTTTTTCATTATTTGTTTTTCAAGATACGTTAGTCTGTTGTTAGTACTTTTTAAACGTATACTCACAATTTTAATTTCTTATCAACTTACATTTAGCATCAGGGGCCCCCCTGGAATTATTCAGAGCAGCTTAGGAGACATTAGTGTATTCAAAAACATGTGCAACTTTGGAATCAGACAGACTCAGATCACTTCTAGTGACTTCAAGCAGCTAATAACCTCCCATTTTTTCATCGTCTGTGAAAATGAGGATAAAAACAAGATTAAGTAAGATTAGACCTTTAGAAGTGCCAGGCACATGATAGCACAGTCAGGATATTTCCGCTTACATTTATTTCTTCAAATCACATGATTTGATTAGGTTCTGTGTACATGAACTTAATTTGTATTTAGATAGTGGTTTGTTTTTAACAACATACTTTTGAATTGTCATTTGTGTTCTCTGTATAACCTGTGAGATAACCAGGGCAAGTAATTTTATCATTAGTTTCAGATAAACAAACCAAGAATAAGTGATTGCCGAAGATTGTGCAGTTAAGTTGAAGATCAACTCAGTCAGTCCCCTTAATCCATGCCCAGTGCCCCTTGCACCAGGCCGTGGTCCCTCTTAACCTGCTGTCTCTTATATACTTGCTATGTCTCTGACCATCTCAGTCACAACCAATCACCATAACAGACATGTCACTTGGACCCAACAACCTGCCAACAACCTGCCGACCTGCCATGCTGGTGCTATAAAGTTAGATAAAGGATAAAATGTGGATGCCCAGTTCTGATGATTTTTATTGCTGGGGCACTGCTTATCAGGCACTTTGGGTCTTACCCATGAGTTTCCCAAGAGGTTGTTTTGTGTTTTCTGATGGATAATAGATTATCTAAGCTATGAAATGTAGATAATGGCTCTTTTTATTGGCCATTGTAAGTAAATCTCAATCATCCTTACTGTAGAAGTTATCTCTTTTGCAACTGGATGGTTTCCATTTCTAATTGATAGACAAGTAATCATGTGAACTGCAGCTTTCCGGTGACGTCTTAACTGTTCTGATGCTAATCCGTTAGTGTGACTGGACTTCTAGACATTCCTGTTGGGCCCTTCATGTGTGTCAGGACTAGGACCACCGATGGCCTTATTGCTTCAGTCTTACTGTAGTGACTGCATTGATCAAAGTTTTAAAAAATTTGTTTAAATTTCTTTTATTTTTGACTAACTGTTAAATGATTAAATACTATTCAGTTTAGGAAAAGTATTATTTAGTGGGTTTCTTTTGACCTAAAGTCTTAATTATTTGAGTTTTGTCCGCAGTCAGCCAGTTGATATATGTGTGCACAATGTTTTCTTCGGTATTCTTACAATACACCATCTGTCTTGCTTAGCCCTTACTCATTATTTTAAAAGCAGCATTTATCATGTCTCAAACTCCTTTCCTCCAGAAGAGAGAACTTTGTCTGGTTCTTCTTGGTATCCCCAGGGCCTAAGACCACAATGAGTGTGCAAAATATATATAAACTAGGTGATGAAGGTTTGCTGAACCTGACTTTCAATTGCACGTTCATATTGCATCCATGCAAAATTTCATGGACATGTCAAGACCGGAGTTTTTTCATATTAGAATAGCCAGTTCTGAGTTCTCTCATCAGCTTTTTGACAAGCAGAGAACATAGTGGTCCCAAATGCTTTTTATATCCCAAGTGCCGAGATGAAAGGCGCTAATCATGATGCCATTCAAGGTTGTACTTCTGTTGTGTAGGGCAACCATTATGGTGATACGAAACACGCCTTTCAAATACTACATTAAAAATGACTTATTAAGAAGAAAATCAAATAGACATTTTTGCCTTTTTAGGATTTTTTTTCCCTCTGATTCTGCCCCTATTTTAATCAAAAGCCCTCAAGTGTCATCATGATTTCGACTGTTTTATTTTTGCTAAGAAATGAACTTTTTCAGCTGTGTTAGGTTACCAGAAATGGGACTATCAGACAGTCCCTGGAGCCCCTCGGTAGGGAGGTGTCATTATCATATTAGCATCATAAATCATCTGCTTCTCAGTACTGTGTTAGATTGTGGGAGCAACAGCTGCAGCTTCATTCTACCTAGATAATGTTTCAATAAAGCCATTTCTGTTTTATTCACTCAAATTTACAGTTTCTCCTTTGTGTTTGACATTAACCAGTGAATCTATTAGTTTCCATTACCAACAGAATAACTAAAACTATAAGTAGTTCTATATTTTCTCTCATAAATCCTGTCAAGCTGCCTAGATGCCTTAATTTGATAGAACATCTGGGTGATACATCTTCTGTCTCCTCTTCTTTAGGCAAAATTTGTACTTTTTTAAGTCTCTCCTTTCATTAGGGGGAAAAAAAAAGAAAAAAATCAACCATAGAAGCTCTGTCCCATCTGTTGACCCCAGATACATAATAAATAAACTGGGAGCTGATTACAAAGGAATCCAGATAAGATGCAGAAGTCAAGTCACTCCATCAGATTTGTGGTACTCATTAAAAAAAAAAAAAAAGAAATGCCTGCAAGTATTATGTTTCATTGACTTGCTAGTTCTGCCAGGAAAAAAAAAAAAGAATCATAAGCGTCACAGATGCACTTTTCTCAATATCTGTCTTAATGCTATAAAAAGGTTAGGTCTCGTATTTTTACTGTGAACCAAGCTGCAAGACACCAGTTTAAAACTCAGCCCCATAGCCAATTGCATAAACACATTTTAGCACGTTTTAAAGGCGGTCTGTCAAGAATGTAATTATCTTGGACCACTGTTCTGATGTCCGGATAACTAGTCCATTCCCTTACAATTCCCTGAGTGTGACAGACTGTGCAGTAACGGCCGTCACCTCCCTGGAGCTCTCAGGGGCAAGCACCTTAACCCCAGGGCTCTGCTTGCAGCTCACCTCATCTGTTTCCTGTTTGTGCTTCTGGCTCACATGTAGTGGTTCTGGGATGAACTCAGTTTTTTCGGAAGCTTTAGGATCACTTGTTTGTGTGGCCTTTTCTACTGGCATTTTCTTGCAGTTCATAGGCTTACAATGGTATGGGTTTAGTGGCAAGATTGAGTGAAGCTAAAATCGAATCCAGACACTGGGATGTTTCTTAGTGAGTGATGCGCCAGACCTAAATAACTGAGTTGTTGGCTGATGTTTTAGTTTTTTCAGTCAGTCAGTTAGCGATCTCTCCCCTATACATGCCCAGCTTTCTTTTGGGCTACTGAAGAGGACGTTTCCGGATCGTCAGGGACCCAGCCTTCTCTTTCACAAAAGCCTCCAATAGATTTTAAAAAATTAATATGCATTCGAAAAATAGTCACTGCAAAACTAAGATAACATCACACTTCATAAAATGAAAAGTAATTTCTTAACATAATGCTTATTCCATACTCAATCCTCCTATGTTTTTAATTAATTTATTCTTTAAGCAGTCTTTTTTTGGGGAGGGGGTAATTAATTTTTTAAAATTTAATGTATTAATTTTAATGGAGGTACTGGAGATTGAATCCAGGACCTCATGCATGCTAAGCTGGTTCTCTACCACTGAGCTATACTGTCCCCCTCGCCCCCTCCTGGTTTTGATAAATGCTCTTTACAGCTGGTTTGTCTAAGTTAGGATATAGTTGAGTACCACATATTTCTAATGACATTGTGATTTATAATAAGAAATATATTTTGGGTCTTCCTTGGTTCCTGGCACAGGACTATTTTTGAAAACTCTTGGAATTTTCTAAGTGATAAGAGGGATTAAAAAAATGCCTTTGTTATGTTAATGAGGTGACTAGGAAATCCCCTAGATAACCAAGGGAGGGGGCTGGCTGCCAGGGGAACCCACCCAGTGATCCCAGAATAGAAACTTTCACTCTCAACCCCCCTGCCCCCAGCTGGGGAGAGGGGCAAGGTGAATCAGTTGCCAGTGGCCAATGATCATCAATCAGCCATGTCTTTGTAATGAAGCCTCCATAAAAACCCAAAAAGACAGGGTCTGGAGAACTCCAGGTTGGTGAGAGCGTGGTGATGTGGGGAGAGCAGTGTGCCTGGAGAGGGCGTGGAAGCTCTGCACCTCGTCCCGCACACCTTGCCCCTGCACCTCTTCATCCGACTCTGCATCTCTATCCTTTAAATTTCCCTTTATAGGAACCTCATAAATGTAAGAAAATGTTCCTCTGAGTTCTGTGAGCCACTCTAGGAAATTAATTGAACCCCTGGAGAGTGTGGTGGGAACCTCTGATTTATAGCCAGTCGGTCAGAAGCACAGGTGACAACCTGGACTTCCAATTGGCATCTGAAGTAGGGGCAGTCTTGTGGGACTGAGCCCTTAACCTGAGGAATGTGATGCTGTCTTCAGGTGGACAGTGTCAGAACTGAATTGTTTGTTGGTGTGGGGAAAACGCACACTGGAGTTATGTTTCTTAGGGCTCTTTAAATCTCTAACAGTCTGCCTTTTTCACGTTATTGATTTATTGGAGACAAAAATCTGTTGAGAAGTGAGAATATTTATTTAAAGGTTTACTAATTTTTATTTAAATATTTAAGAATGCTAAGTGTAATTAACAACACTTTTTCTACACAGCCAAAATTACCTTGCTGCACTTACCGATACTAATACAATCCAACACTGATTGATATTCACATTTTCCCAATTTGTTTTTAAGGCTTTTACATCTGGATTGTTTAAACCGGGATCTACTCCAGAACCACACACACTGCAAATGTTTGTTTTGGCCCGATATCTTTTAATGTGGAATAGTCCCTCTTATTCATGTCAGGAACTTGTTTACAAGATGAGACTAGTGTGAAAAGGAATATGTGTATGTCTGTGTATGACTGAAACATGCTGTACACCAGAAATTGACACAACATTATAAACTGACTATACTTCAATTAAAGAAAAAAAAAAAAGATGAGACCAGTGTCTTACAGGATGACTCACCTTCTGGCTTTGGTTCCTTTATCCTTCTAACACAGTGCTGTCCAGTGCAGTAACCACTGGTCCCATCTCTAGTCTAAACGGAGATGTGTTGTGAGAATAACATGCACATTGCATTTCTAAGGCTTGGTTCTGAAAATATGTAAAATATTTCACGGGTAATTTTTTATATTGAACGCACATGTTGAAGTGAGTATCTGAGTATGGCAGGCTAAATAAATCTTCCGGCTCAAATTAATCTTACCTGTTTCTTTTTAATTTTCTTAATGTATCTACTAGAATATTACGTTTGGCTCCGAGCATCTTTCTATCAGACAGTGCTATTCAACAGATTTTTAAAACAGAAACTCACAACCCTAAAATGAGTCCACATCAGTTCCCTGAGATGCAGTAGAAAACAGAGCACCAATAGGCTAAAGTGTTCTGGGCTAGGGTTTTATAACATTTAGTTGCTGTGTCCTTCCATGTAGGAGCTAAATGATTTCCCATGGAGGATCTAGCCTAGTGCATTTTGAGACCTAATATCCTACAAGCATGGCATTGTCCAGTAGATGAACAGGTGCTGAATGTGTCCCTGATAGTGGGAAGTGTTCAATACTGTAAACCTGGGGGGAGGCAGGGGGAACATAGCTTTAGTGGTGGAGTGTGTGCTTAGCGTGCGTGAGGTTCTGGTTTAATCCCCAGTACCACTGCTAATAAAATAAATAAATAAAAATTTAAAAATAAATGAAAAATTTAAAAAATAATGTAAACCTGTAAGTGTGACACAGATGATGAAAAAGAGTTGTTAAGCCAGTGCTGCTGATTTAAAAGCAAAAAATATGTGAGCCAACAAGAATTCAGGCTCATTTATTAAATTATTTGTTTGTTTGTTTTCAGTCTTGGAAAACCTCGAACAGACAATTGTCTCCGGTTTTGGAACACTGGAGAGTCAGCAGGATTTCCGAACCCCAGAGTTTGTGAGTACGACTACTCTGTCTTAAATTTGTATCAGCTGGCTAGAGATTTCTCACAAAGTGGACAAAGAGGGGTTTTCTTCTCTTTCTTTTCTTTTTTGTAATAAAAATGAATTCCTGCCTTTAGTGGCTCTGGATCTGGCACAGGTCTCCCTGGCAGTGACTGTGTGTGCAAAGCTCTGGTCCTGTGAGGAGCAGGTTGCTGAACCTCAGTGTCTTGGCATCATGCTCCGTAAGCTAGTTCTTTACATATTTGTAATGGCAAATGGGAACTCATTCCACAGGAAAATGGCAGCGTGCTTCCAAAACTCCCCTTTCATTCTTCGATACCCCTGCTGTCATTTTCTGCAGTAACTCTGGAAACCTGTCTTCTTTGAGCGCATCCAGGAACACTGACCAGTCTGCTGTCCGTTTCGTTCTGGAGCCTTCAGTAACACAACCCGTACGGATACATCTTGTAGGGCCAGGAATAGTCTGTTGGTGGTTTCTGCCAAGAAGGGAACTAAATGCTCTTCACTAAATTAGACTCATTAACGATTAGCCATGGTTCCTACCCTCAAGGAATTAAAAATCTTATTAGATGCTAGCGTGATTTTATTAATGCCTTGTTTAAAGAAAATTAGGCATATAGGATGCCTGGTGCAGAGTGTCCTTCCTAAATAGATTTTATATTAGGCTCATGTGAGGCGGGGGATGGGAAGAAGTGTTTCTCTGACTCATATTCCACATTATTGCACCAGATGTGTAAGGAAAACATGCCAGGATCTACCGAGATTTACTGATTTTTGTCCCCTGCTGCAGTAAATGGTTTGTCTACCACTTTAGCGATGGAAGAATCTTTTTTTTTAAGTTTATTTTCGAAATATGATATATAGTCACGACTCCACTCCAGTAATTGACAGAGCAGAATTATATTATTGATAATGGCCAAAAAAAACCTTATTATGTGTTTTTCCTCTTCTCCCTCACTCTCTGTGGATTGCCCACTCAATTCAGCCAAGAGTAAGAAAACGAGGCAGTGCTCTGGACTGAAAAAGGATCGCACATGAGACTCTATCCACAATGCCATTTTACTTCAAAGTGTGGGACTCCTGTGGTGTACTAGCAGATTGCCTACTGCGAAAATCACTTGGATATAATAGAAAGGCATGGTATTCAATGACTTCCCTATTATATTCAGCGCGCTTTTCAGTGGAGGAAAATTGTGAATGCTCACTGATATTTCCGCATCTTAAAGGAGCAGAGCAGTTTTGAGTTTTTTTTTTCTTCTGACTTCCGCCGTTACAGTCCCAAAGCAGAACTGACACAGATATTTCACATGTAGGTTTGATCCTGGTACAGACTCATGGAGCTGGCCCTTCGCTGTTTTGTTATTTTCTAGCCGCCTTTTGCTGATAATCTTTAAGCAACATATGTCGTCTAAAAAGAGCTGTGGGCAGTTGAGGCGTCGGTGTGCTTGGTAAACACATATGTACTTTACACCAAGTCCGTGTGTGAAAATATAAGTATTTTTCTCAAGAACAGATTGTAGTATATAGTGATGTTTGAGATTGGCATGCCTCAGCAGTGTCTTCCACAGTCTGCGCCGGGAATTAGGCTGGTCACCTTCTTCTACTTTCAGTGTTAATTTCTCGACCCACCACTTTGAACCCTTTTCAAGGTGTGAAGACTGGTGAGTCTAGGCTAGAAGGACTAGGAATGCACCTCAGAGACCACAGAATATGCTTCCTGTTTTGAGACACTTGTCTTTTTTTTTTTTTAAACTGAAGTGTCGTTGATTCACAATGTCGTGTTAGTTTCAGGTGTGCAGCTAGTGATTCAGTCAGACGTATACATATATATATATTCTTTTCCAGATTCTTTTCCATTATAGGTTATTCAAAGATAGTGAACATAGTTCCCTGTGCTATACAGTAAGTCCTTGTTGTTTATCTATTTTATATACAGTAGTATGTTAATCCCAAACTCCTAATTTATCTCCCCACCCCTTTTCCCTTCCCCCCATAGTTTTTTTCCCTATGCCTGTGAGTCTTTCCAGTTTGTAAATACGTTCATTTGTATCATGTTTTAGATTCCATATATAAGTGATACCATATGACATTTGTCTTTCTCTGTGAGACACTTGTCTTAACAGTGAGTCTGAGAATATCTACATTAAAAGGAGACTTTTAGACTAAATCCCCATATTTTTATTTTTCACTGTCATTTCTGAAGAATACCTAGGGTCATTTGTTTAGAGCACTTTGGTGGAGCCGAAATGGTCCATCACAGTTTCCTTCTATGTGTGGTTGAGATCAGATCTCTATATCTGGCTGTTCTCTTTCTCTAATTATGTGTTCATACTGTGTTCAGGGAGGACTCTGATTTTCTTGTGCCTTATAGATTTTCACACGTCTGATGCTCATTGCCCACCGCGTCTTGGTATAGGACGTACATAGCTGCTCATGTTTGCTCCTCAGCATCTCTCTAGCCCGTGGACTCCCAGTAAACATACATTTCCCAAACTACTGTCTCCATGGTAAACAAACAGGAGGTGTGGAAGCCACCTTGAGAATAGGGTCCTCGAGGGAATCAGGTGTAATATTTAAGGGTAGCCTCTCTGGGAGGCAGAATGTTACAACATCAGTAAGAACGGATGGGTCTGCTTGGGCAGACAGACGGATTGGGTACATGCCAGGACAAAGCCAGGTAAGCTGATCCACACCAAAATTTTAAACTGGGGTCAGGGGGAGGGGACAGCTTGGTGGTAGAGCACATGTTTAGCATGCATGGTGTCCTGGGTACAGTCTCCACTACCTCCATTAAAAAATAAATAATTTAACTTAATTACCTCCCCCTCCCCCCAAAAAACTTTAAGTTAGAAACAGGGACAACAGTATAAACCTAGGAGCAAAAAGTACCCAGAAGCAAAGCAAAACTGAAAACAGAGAAGACAGAGAAGAGTAAGAGGAGCAGAAAAATCAGAATACTATTCTCCCTGTGGCATTTTGGAAGGTCCAGCTGCAGTCGGCTGAGTTGAACTGAAATCAAGTAGAACTGAAATCAGGCAAGGCGTCACCCATGTTTACTCAGGCTTGGCCCTCAAATAGTTCGGATTTCAGAAGGATCAAGAGCCCAGTGTTTTTCATACAGCAGGGTGTATTTATATAGTCTGGCCGAGAGGGAGAACAAAATCCTTGTCATTATTAGTCCGTGGATGTGTGGGTGAGGGCTAAAGTGAAAAGGACCTGGCTCGATGCTGACCCCATGAGGGTAACTTGGTGACCTCACTACGGTGGGAGACCATCTCAATCATGGTTCAGTCTTTTGTTTAAGCACAATGAAAATTTCTTTTATAACCTGCATTACTAACTTAATATTTTATGCTGACTCTTTTCCCGTGCCATTTTTTCCCCCCGAGTAGTATTGATATGTAATTGACATGAAGCACAGAGGGAGGCTGGGAACTGAGTACCAGAGACCCAGATAGACTCGTGGAGCTCAGACTTAGAAGTCGAGACTGCAGACGTAGGCAGACTGGTTAGACCCAAGGATAGGGAGCCCTCCACGTGGTGACGGAGCAGGTAGAGGTTGTCCTGCAGTGTGGTGCACGCAGATGTGGGGCATCCCGGGCTCTCCACTCGTGCTCCCAGTCCCAGATGTCGTCAAGAGCAGAGGTGATCTGAGGTGTCAGTGCAGGGGCTCCGCCGTCATAGCTGGCGCAGCAGACCCCAGGTTGATCCCAAGCCCCAAAGAGTGGGAAAAAGACCTGGGGATTGAGGGATTAGTAGGGAAGAAGGTTGGGTAGCGATCAAGGCTCTTTCTAGAAACCCTGCCTATGTTGGCACTGACTCAGGCACTGAAATGGGCCTGATTGCCTATGTACACATGGGCCAAGGGATGGGGCCTGGGGAGGACCTGGGAGCTAGTAATGGTGAATTTGCTTGCAGCCAGCTCTACAGAAACCAAGCTGCAGCAAACATGAAAACACATGGGAAGAAAGAGAAGGCTAAGGAGTTAAATTTTACCATCTATGTCTCGATTAATAATGCCCTCTTTTCCAGCCTTTCCAGAACTTGAGATTTATGTCTGACTCTCCTGGCTTTTTAAAGACAGGAGGATTCCTTCCACCTCCTGTCTCATGCTTGAGGCTATTTCTCTTTGTTTCGTGTCTACCAAATTTGGCATAAATAACCAGGAAGAGTCTAGGCTGGCAAACGAGTATTAGGATTACAAGAGGATAAACCAGGGGAAATGATGAGAAACCACAGGATTTAGAAAAGGAAGACAGACTCAGGAAGATGGGGATTAGAGTGGAGTAAATGCATGCCCCCTTCGTTCAGCACTCGTGGTTATGCAGAGAGGAGGCGTCTGGAGAGTAATTATGTCATTTGGAATTTTGTGTGGTTCCCTTTTTGAGGGGAGAATACAGTTGATCTCCTGAAATTCAAATTTGATTGTCTTTCACTGAATGAAAATAGATGTGGGGAAAAAAAATAGATGTGATCCTTAAGGAAGTTAAAATATTAAACTCAATTAACAAATGATTTGATGTCTACTATTTTAAGCAGTATGGTGAACAAATACAAAATACCCCTGCACTCGTGGAGCTTAAATTTTGGTAGGTGAGACATAAAACAACTAAAATGTATGACAGGTTACATGATGGTGGGTCCTTCAAAGAGAATTGAAGGAAGGGTTCTATGTGTGCGTTGCAGAGGGAGTTGGTTACAGGTTTGACGAGGTGTCCAGGGCATACGTCACGGAGGAGGTGACCAGTGGGAACACCTAAAAGCTGGGGTGCTGGAGCAGACTATTTGGAAATCCAGATGAAGAGCATTCCAGGCAGAAGGAAAGAGCATAAAACAGGTCTTGAGATGGGAGTTTGTGGTATGTTTGAAACGGAAGGAGGCCAGTGTGGCTGGAGGGGAAGGAAGGATCGTGAGAATAGTAGATGGTGGGGACTTTGTAGGAGATTGTAAACACTTTGGTTTCACTCTGAGTGAGTTGGGGAGTTATTTGAGGGTGACCCCTGGGAGAATAAACTGGGGAGTTTTGAGCCACAGAGTGGCTTTACCCAACCTCATCTGTGTTTCTCCAGGATCGCTTTGGCTGTTGTGAGAACAGATGATGGGGAACGCGGTCAGCAGCAGGGAGGTCTGTTGGACTTTTCAGAAATCCAGGGGAGAGGTGATGTGGGGCTTGGTCCCGAGTGTGAATTATGGCAGCCGTGAGACATACTCAACTTCTCGGTATGTTTTGAAAGTAGAACCGACAGGATTTGCTGAGACATCAGACGTGAGGTGTGTGAGAGAGAACAATCAAGGATGGCTCCAGGATGTTTGACCTGGAAGCCTGTGGAAGGAGTAGTTAGAGGGGAGAAGAGTCAGAGGAAAACCAAGTTCTGTTCTGGATGTGTGAAGTTTGAGACACCGAGTCGAGATGGTAGATACACAGTCCAAGTCCATGAGAGGCATCTAGCTTAGAGAATCTGGGAGCTGTCAGGACATAGTCGGTATTTAAAGCCATGGCACTGAAGGAGAGAGGAAAGGGAGGGAGGGAGATAGAATGAAGAAGCCATCCTGGCCAGAGCCCTGGGGGCTCCAGGTGTTTACAGGTCTTGGAGAGATGAGGAAGCATCGGCACAGGAGGCTTAGAAGCAGGAGCAAGGGAGGTGGAGAAAAACAAGGGGAGTCCTGGAAGCCAAAGGAAGAAAGCAGCAAGTAGGAAGGAATGAGCAAATACTGCTGATGGGGACGAGGCCTGGATTTCGCCATCGGGAAGAGAGCTTGACGAGAGAGGTCTAAGCTGAGTGGTGGGATCCAAAAACTCATCAGAGGGGATTTAAAATAGAATGGGAGAGGAGGCATTGGATGCTGGAATTTAGATAACAACTTTCCAAAATGGTTGCTGGTCGAGAATACAGAGAAATGAGTAATTGAATGAATTCGGAGCTTGGGATTAACATATACAAACCACTGTATACAAAATAGGTAAACTGTGAGAATAGCACAGGGAACTATATTCCATATCTTATAATAACCTATAATGGAAAAGAATCTGAAAATTCAGATTCATACACATATATGTATAACGAATCACTTTGCTGTGCGCCTGAAACTAACACAACATTGTAAATCAACTATAATTAAAAAAAGAATACAGAGGAAGGAGGTATTATCTGGAAGGGGATTTGGTTGAAGAGATTTTTTAAAATTTATCCAGTTTGTTTTAAGATGGCAGGAATTACTGTTTTTTGTTGTTGTTGTTTTTAACATTTTTATTGATTTATAATCATTTTACAATGTTGTGTCAAATTCCAGTGTTCAGCGCAATTTTTCAGTCATTCATGGACATATACACACTCATTGTCACATTTTTTTCTCTGTGATTTATCGTAACATTTTGTGTATATTTCCCTGTGCTATACAGTGTAATCTTGTTTATCTATTCTACAGTTTTGAAATCCCAGTCTATCCCTTCCCACCCTCTACCCCCCTGGTAACCACAAGTCTGTATTCTCTGTCCATGAGTCTATTTCTGTCCTGTATTTATGCTTTGTTTTTGTTTGTTTGTTTTTGTTTTTGTTTTTTAGATTCCACATATGAGCAGTCTCATATGGTATTTTTCTTTCTCTTTCTGGCTTACTTCACTTAGAATGACATTCTCAAGGAGCATCCATGTTGCTGCAGATGGCGTTATGTTGTCGGTTTTTATGGCTGAGTAGTATTCCATTGTATAAATATACCACATCTTCTTTATCCAGTCACCTGTTGATGGACATTTAGGCTGTTTCCATGTTTTGGCTATTGTAAACAGTGCTGCTATGAACATTGGAGTGCAGGTGTCATCCTGAAGTAGATTTCCTTCTGGATACAAGCCCAGGAGTGGGATTCCTGGGTCATATGGTAAATCTATTCCTAGTCTTTTGAGGAATCTCCACACTGTTTTCCATAGTGGCTGCACCAAACTGCATTCCCACCAGCGGTGTAGGAGGGTTCCCCTTTCTCCGCAGCCTCTCCAGCATTTGTCATTTGTGGATTTTTGAATGACGGCCATTCTGACTGGTGTGAGGTGATACCTCATTGTAGTTTTGATTTGCATTTCTCTGATAATTAGTGATATTGAACATTTTTTCATGTGCTTTTTGATCATTTGTATGTCTTCCTTGGAGAATTGCTCATTTAGGTCTTCTGCCCATTTTTGGATTGGGTTGTTTATTTTTTTCTTATTGAGTCGTATGAGCTGCTTATATATTTTGGAGATCAAGCCTTTGTCGGTTTCACTTGCAAAAATTTTCTCCCATTCCGTAGGTTTTCTTCTTGTTTTATTTCTGGTTTCCTTTGCTCTGCAGAAGCTTGTAAGTTTCATTAGGTCCCATTTGTTTATTCTTGCTTTTATTTCTTCTAGGAGAAAATTTTTGAAATGTATGTCAGATAATGTTTTGCCTATGTTTTCCTCTAGGAGGTTTATTGTATCTTGTCTTATGTTTAAGTCTTTAATCCATTTTGAGTTGATTTTTGTATATGGTGTAAGGGTGTGTTCTAGCTTCATTGTTTTACATGCTGCTGTCCAGTTTTCCCAACACCATTTGCTGAAGATACTGTTTATAAAGTGATGGAAGTAATCCAATAGGGAGAGAAGCTGACGGTGCAGGAGTGAGGGGGCAGAATTCCTGGAGTGGTGTCCTTGAGAGGTGAGGAAGGGGATGGAATCTCCTCCTTATGGAAGGAGGAGTTGGCATCTACTCATAGCTGTAGAGAGGACTCATTCTTGCACGTAGGAGGGCAGCCAGTGTATTGGGACCCAGGTGGGATTGGTTCAGTCGATTTGCCAGTAGGAGCTTGTTGAAGTGTTTTCTTGATTGCTTCTCATTTATCAATGAGGCTGATGCTAAGACTGAGGAAGGAGAAGAGATCTGGAGAGGGGAAGAGGGCACAAGACGGTCATCTGAGAGTGAATGCACAGGGTAACGTCACATGATTGCCTGGCGGCCCTAAGAGACCACCTGAGATTAGCTGCTTTGCCCATTCAAGCCCAGCTTGGGGTGGGGAGCAGATGTGGAGTAGGCAGTGTTTGATTTAACTGCTCGTGGGGTTTTTCCAAGTCAGTTCAGCAAAGCAAGACAAAGGTAAGAGAGTTACAGGGTGTTTGCAAGAGTAGAGGACCACAGACACGAGGAAGGTGAGCCAAGAGGATCAGTAGATTTAGGCCCTGGTGGGGTTTGGTAATTTGGGGAGTTTAGGGTATTGGAGAGAGTGAACTGGAAAAACAGGAGGCAGCAGTGTGAGAGTCAGATGTTTATCATTGATGGAGGAGTTGCAGCGACCGGTACACACAGGGTCTGGGATAGGAGCACTGGAACTCGGGGCTGAGGCAGGAAGGGGTTGCAAGTACAGGGTGTGGGAAGGATGACATTTGTGAATAGAGAAACTCCCAAGAATTGCATCAGGAGGAGTGTGATGGAGAAGTAACAGGTGCCAAGGCATAAATCTCCAAGGAGGAAGGGGCAGCGACTCAAAGGTCAGGAGATGGCTGAGATGCAGTCTGCGGCGAGACAGGATAGAAGTCCAGAAGCGGGTGAGGCGGGGAGGGGATTGAGGTGTTGCGAAGGGGCTGTCCTGTGAGGATTTTTTAACCTCAGCAGCGCTGACATCTGGGGCTGGATTTCTCTTTGTTGTGGAGAGCCTGTCCTGTGCATTGTGGGCTGTTTAGCAGCACTTAAAAAAAATAGATTAAATTGCCTTTGTTTTAAAAATATGGCTTAACTACACCCACAGTGTGATAAGCCAGTTCTGGAACTGATCCTGCAGCTCAGAGTAAAACTGGGCCAACTCAATCTACAGGGGTTTTCTTCAGCTGTGTGTGTGTGTGTGTGTGACGTTTGTAGAGCCATTTTGGATTCCTCTGTGTGACAGAGAGGTCCGACCTTGAGGAAGACCAGTAGCCCACATCCTCTGATTTCATAGCATTAATGATACAGTCTGGCTTGGTGACATCATTTGGGATGCAAAGCACCCTCTCCCTGGTTGTAGAAACCAAATACCTCCAGACATTGCCACGTGTCCCCTGGGAGCAGAATCGTCCCTACTTGAGAACCACAGAGTGAGATGAATACTGAAAAGGCGTTGAGGTCCCCGCTGTCCTTTGATAGAGCTGTTCCTAGGCAGGGCTGGGGTGCTCCTCTCGTCCAGATTAGACTGGATTATGGGATGAGCAGGAAGAAAGGAAGCAGACAGTACTAACCTCTCTTTCAAGGAATTTGAAGGGCTGGAGAATGAGAGAGAACCAGGGGGAGAATATGAGGGCCCGGGATGATTTCCTCTGTCAATTGGGGAGACTTGAACAGGTTTAAATGTTGGTAGGAATTATCCCTGAGAGGGACAGTTGCCTCTAGAGAAAATGGTCTGTCGATGTGGAGGAGTCAGCTTTACGCAGGAGGAGCGGCATCTCCTGAGGTGCAGGTGCCGAGAGCTGAGGCTGTTGCTTTAGGGGTTTGATGGAGAGAGGCTGAGGGAGTTCCCACCTGCCAGCTTCAAGTCTCAGCGCTGAGAGTGAAGAGAACCCTGGAGGGGGTGGGGGAGTTGGCACTTGGAAGTAGTTGTGGCAAGCGGGGGACCAAACTGACCTGAAGAAACCTAGAAAAAGTTCTCGGCTTTCCGGGAAGTGGTGACAGCCTGTGTGGGGCCGAGGAGCCTGGATTTGCAGTGATTCAAGCCGCCCCGCTGGGGCTTTCTCCGGCATCACTCAGGCACCAGAGAAGCAGCTAGCCGGCCTCGGGGCTTTGCTCGATGGGCAAGATGGAAAAAGTGGTAGCAAGAGTGTGTTACTGAAAGGATGAACTGGGAAATGCAGCCTTAAGTAAAAGACGGAAGTAAAAGAGGATCTTGCTGGTTGATTAGAAAAACTCGTGGAGCCTCTGAGGTCATTGTGAAATAAGAAGACAATGCTGTGTTCAGAAAGAGGGATGGATTCTTGAGTGACTTTGGAATGGAGAGTTTTCAAGTGATGACAGGGCCCAGCGTGGGACCATGGCAGTTAATGCACAAAAGGGAGGGGATCACTGGAGATAAAGGGTCAAGTCACTGAGGGGCCAAGCTGCACGGGTCATGTCTGTGGATGCAGATGTCCTTCCGGCCTGAGACAGGACCCCGAAGGGAGGGGGAGGTGTGAGCCGGGGCGAGACTTTCAGTGAAGCAGGAGCAGCAGCGGGGCAGTAGGAGGTACTAGGCTATAGGAGTCTCCGAGGGTGTCTTCTAGTTGCATGGCCCTAAGGGGAACTGTTTTCCCACAAGAACATTGGAGAGTAAGGGTCTAGAAGTCACACACAGAACCAGGAGAGCGTCAGCCTTCCTTCTTTGCCCTGAGGTGTGGATGGTGCGAAGGAAAAGTCAGAGCCAGCTGCCCAAGGGCCTGCAGATTTTTGTTTGCATGTTTTGTTCCAAAGTGGGTTCAAGGATCCATTTTAATCTTTGTTTTTCACCCCATAAATCCAGGCTCTGTCTTGGTTATTTCTTAGTCTAAATGGTCCTCTGGCAACTGCATTGGTGCTGGGCTGCTGAAAGAGATGGTGTATTTGATGGCCAGCGCAAGGTCTTTCTGACTAATCCCAGGAACCCAACTAAAATCCCAAGGTCTGTCGCAAACTCCCAGGATCTTTAGGATCCAGAGGACTGGGAATCAAACAGACTCTTCCATTCAAGTGTTTCTGTACTTGGATACGCTCTTGTGCCTTCTATAGGCAGAGGGAACAGGGTGGCTTTGCCTTGTAGTTTTCAGTACTAAGTTTACCAAACGAGAAGAAAAGAAACTCCACTGAAAAAGAAAACCAAACAAAGGAACATTGATTTGGCAGAAGGACTCAAAAGGGAGAAATGAGATCAAAGATAACTTGGCTAGTAGACTTGCTTAGATTGGCCGACGGCGGTGGTGGGAATTCACATGGCATTTCAGCGTTGGAAGCTTTTTGTGCATTTAAGAGAAAAAGGTGATGAAGTGTGTACTTTGCCTGAATATGGAGGAAGGGGACCTACTCATCTGTTTTCTGTGGCTGATTCAGACACTACGTTTGTGGATTTGTTAGGATGAGGGGGTAGGAGCAAAAATAGGCCCGCCAAGACGCAACGATCTCAGTCAGAAATTTCTTTGAGTCACTTCTCTGGAATGCAGAATGCATTTTCCCAGAGAAACAGTCATAAATGGTGAGTAGGCTGGCTTCCACGCCCAGCCAGGCCAGACTAGCTAAAGTCAGTTTAACGTAGAGGGCTAACAGATTATTCTGTGCTAATAAATCTCTGGAACACTCCAATCTTATTTTTTCCCATTATTACTAAAAAAGTGCGAATGGAGGGAGGGTATAGCTCAGTGGTAGAGTGCGTGCTTAACATACAGGAGATCGTGGGTTCAGTCCCCAGTACCTCCACTTAATTAAGTTTATTTTTTTATCTCCCCCTTCACCCCCCCAAAATAATTTAAAAAATAAAATAAATTTAAATTAAAAAGAATTTTTAAGTGCAAATAAAGCTGAAGTCCAGAGTGAGTGAGTTGAGGCTTGTGAACAAATGCTTAGCATGAGGGTGGAGGAGAGAAGGGTGGATTCTGAGTTCTGTGAGACCCTGAAGAAGCAGGGATGGGTCCCCGAGGTAATGGTACAAGATGACACGGAAAAGGAGCGTACCAGCTCCGATGTTACTGCCTTGATCCTTCCTGCTAATGAAGGTCATCTTTGCATTGAAGTGTTCCAGCCCTGGTAAGGGGCTATCAAAGCCCATGCCGCACAAGACTGTTTTAGAGAGGAATCTAATTAAAAGAGCTTCTATGTGTCTGTTAATCCCCAAACAGACACGCATCACAATGTATAAAATAGGTAAACAAGGACCTACTGTATACCATAGGGAACTATATGCAATTTCTTATAGTAACCTATAATGGAAAAGAATACATGTATATAACTGAATGACTTTGCTGTGCACCTGAAACTAACATTGTAAATCAACTGCACTTCAATAAAAATATTTTCAAAAAAAAAAACTTAACAGATTTACTCATGGAACCACAGTTGGTAATCTTGAGGTGATACAGGGACTGGGGCGGGTGCCGGGAAGTAGCGGGAGGGACAAACGTGGCACTTTTCAAAAATGGATGGGCTTAGAGTGGAAGGTGGGCATAGATTCTGATAGACGGAGACAGTGAAGCTGGAGTGTTAATCTCCAGGAATATTACATCTGAGTTGTTTTGTTTTGTTTTAAAGCCAGGTGGATTGTGAATGTTTAAAAAAAAAAAAAAGAAAGAAAGAAAAAGAAAGAAAAGGTTGTCAGGAGCCCAACATGAGTTCAATAAAAATAAGTCATGTCAAGCTGAGAGCATATTACCCTTTTTCTGTTCTTTTGTTTTTTTTTGTAAGTGGGCGTTATTAGACTCGTAGAACAGGAAAAAGCCGCAGACATTTTGTGTGTTTTGAGTCTAGCAAGGAGCGTGGAAAAAAAATCGCATTTAAATATAGAATGAAGAAATGTGGGTCTAGTGAGAGTGTGCTTCATCTGGGCAATTGATCTTACCAGGACTGTGGAATGGTGGCTGGGAATCAATTTCTAGAGGAGACAGAAATCAATGGGAATTAAAGCAAGCTCCTGCTCCCAATTCATAAACAGCACCTGCTTCAGGAAAGATCATCAGAGCCGAGGCTAATGACTGACCCCTTGAAGAAGCCGGGTATTTGGTTAATTAAACTCCGTATGAATCGAACATGTAGTAACAGTGTCAGAAAGTTCATGCAAATCCAGGTCACATCTGACCCTATGTGTCCACAACAAAGGAAGTACTAGACGTCTCCCGTCAAAATTGGTAAAGCCCCCTCCCAGTCTGGGTGCTCCATTTTTAATTTTGTTGTTGTTTTAGGGTGGGGAGAGGTAGTTAGGTTTATTTATTTCATTTTTTATTTTTAGAGGAGGTACTGGGGATTGAACCCAGGACCTCATGCCTGCTAAGCATGCGCTCTACCACTTGAGCTATCCCCTCCCCCAAATGAGTGCTCCATCTTAAAGAGAAGCACATTCAGAGGAGAAAGATGTGCAAGGCGGTGAATCCTGACACAGACACGAACGTGACAACAAGTTTAAATGTTTGACCACCTAACAGTGGTCATTTTTGGATGAAGTTGCAAAATGCAGTGTTAAGATCCGTGAAGAGAAGATGTATATAGGCAGACAAGACTTCATTTCAGTAGAAAGACATTCTCCTAATTAAAATACCTTAGTTCCTCAGAGTGGTTCAAATACAGACAGACTGGATAACCATCTAGGCAGGAGGTGATGAATGTTTGAACACTCCAGTGGGACAGGAAAGGCAGGACATGCATGTTTCATGTGTAGCAGGACTTGGGAGCTGATGGAAAATGGGGAAAGGAGGATGTTCCTGGGAACATACCACCTCAGTGAGGCACGTGGGGCTCATTGACGAATCTGCGTTGCTTTCATTTCATTTTTTCATCCTATTATCTGCAGCAGCCAAATTATGTAGTTGATTAAAATCCTTTCCGCCATATAACACTATTCATCCTACCTGGTTTTATTCCCCTGTTTTCAGAAACCCTTGACTGTAAAATGCTTTGTGAATTCCTGCCCCGACGATGTATCCCATTTGAAATTCAGCGAGCTATCTGTTATCTGGGGAATGTCAAAATTAATTTGACAAAAACACGCATGAGGAAAGCAGGGAGCCCTGGGCATTCTGAATAGAGATGTGATAGCAGTATTTACTGTGGAACTCATTTGATTATAAGTCACCTAGAAGCATATCACAGTAATGGCCAAAAAGGTTCACAGAAGCAAAAGAATGGAGTTAAAGCTGAGAGTCTGCTGGTAAATAACCTGACCGTGCCATGACCTAAAAATGGCATTAATGTAAAAAGTTGCCATGAAAATTTAAAGAGAAACACAGAACTTGGTAGAAATGTATACACAATATGAATTCACAGAATTCCTAGAAAATTGGAAAGGGGGCCTAGTAGGATTTCAACTATAGCTGTCCCTCCCATATTTAAAAAAAAAATTTTTTTTTTAATGGAGGTATTGGGGATTGAACCGAGGACCTCACACATGCTAAGCATGTGCGCTACCCACCCACCCAAGTCCCTCCCATATTTTGAACTCTTAATTTGGGAGGCTTAAAGGGCTTTGGAAAGATGATTTGAAATTCTTTTATTCCTGAAGTCCCAATAGTTAACTTCAGTTTTCCTTATTTCAACAATAATAATAAAAGGTGTAGTTTTGGGGGTGGAAGGGATAAATCTGGGAGTTTGAGATTTGCAAATGTTAACCACTATATATAAAAATAGGTAAAAAAAAAAAAACCAACACAACAAATTTCTTCTGTATAGCACAGGGAACTATGTTCAATATCTTATAATAACCTTTAATGAAACAATATGAAAACGAATATATGTATGTATATGCATGACTGGGAAGTTGTGCTGTACACCAGAAATTGACACATTGTAGCTGACTATACTTCAATTAAAAAAAAAAAAGGATTTTACTGTAAATCTGACATGTATTCCTTAAGTCTGTCTCTGGTTTAAAAAAAAAAAAACTATAAATACGCTTTTACCCTGAAAACCCTAATGGCTCCTTCAAAAGGAAAATGCATTTACGGTACCTTCTCCGAAGTCACTTTTTGAAATGTAGATTAATGTGACCTGACAGATTGTAATAACAACCAAAGAGCATTTTCATTAATGATAATGGGCAAACCAATAATATGGATCTTGATGATGTTAGTATGAATTAGAATATATCAAGTCAGGACTATGCTTGTAGCTGGGGTAAAATGTGCCTGCTAAGCCCGAATCCCTTAGGATAAAAACACCGATTGAAAATTTTGCTGGATCGTTTAGCGATGCCAGTGGCATCACCACCATTTCGTGTACTTCCTTTAGCCTTAAGTGTTTCTAAAAAGTAAATATACTGTCTTGTGAAAGAGGAAGGAAGAAAGGTGAAGAAGAAAGAGGTAAGTGAGGTGAGTCACTTCTGTGACTTTGAAAAGTGTTTTTACTTTAAAAAAAAAATTCTTGTTTTGTAAGGGAAAGTCCTTCTAAAAGTAGCCCCCAGGAAGCTGCGCGTGGAAGGAATTCCAGGGAATCGGGAGCCTTCTCCTCCCACGCGGCTCTGCTCTCAGTCCTTTTGTGGGCAAGTCGATTTTCGTTTTAGGACCTGTCTCCTCATGTATAAAAGGCGGAAAAATCAGCAGCAGGTTTCCTCACAGGAGTGTTGTTCAGTGACTGCACAGTGATTGAAAAGCATTTTAGCTTTCTTAAAAGCGAGCTCATAAAAGAAGAATACAGTGAGAAGTCTTAGCTGAGATTTATGGATTGGCTTATAGTTGGCACAGCATGGCAGACGCGGGGCCAGCCAGCCCTGAACCGGCCACAACCCTGCATGGCTCAGCCCAGCCAAACCCCTCCTCCTTCCCTTTCAGATGAAGTCAGACTGTGTTGGCATCAGGAATTGGTTCCACTCTCCTTGGAGGAGCCCACAGGAGCCTCCGTAACTTACGCCCCTGAGAAAGGACTTAGTAGAGGCACCTCGGTGCCTACCAGATCATCCGTGGGGTGAGAATTAATCAGACCCAGCAGCGTCACAAAATACCAGCAGGGCAGTCTATTAATAAATAAATATACAGGGCACTTGCTAACACTCGCTAATAGAATTTTCATTTGAACTAGAAATAAGCTATTTAAATTCTGCGCTATTTTGAATAAACCGCTATCAGCTTCACTAAATTTTGCAGTAAGATTTTTTACTGATTCCATCATGTAATATTTATTAATCGATGTGCTTCAAGGAATACCAAGCAGGGTATCTCAGTGTTGACCCTCAAGGCCAAGAGTGAATATGTTGTCACTTCTGTCCTCTGCACATTGTCTTATTGTATCTGACAAATGTTAGTCATGCAGCGGACGCTGGTTGGTTGGCTGGTTGAAGGGATGTAAGACGGGGTGTCGTGTGCAAAGAGTTCAGTAGCACTTACAGCAAAGGTGCCAGACAGTTCAGTCTGGTCAAGAGTTCTCCATCCCAGCTGCGTGTCCGAGTTACTGGAGAAACTCTTGAAACGTGAAAGCTCAGGCTCCGCCTTCATGTGCTGATCTTGCTCTTGCCTGTGTTTACATGAAGAAGCTGAATATGTTTACATAAAGTTCACAGATCTAAGAATCACTGTCTTTGAAAAAATCAGGTTTGTATTTTTGGTTTTTTTACTTTTATTTTTTTAATTGAAACACAGTTTATTTGTTGTGTCAATTTCTGGTGTACAGCATCATATTTCAGTCATACATATACATGCATATATTCCTTTTCATATTTTTCACTATAGGTTACTACAAGATACTGAATATAGTTCCCTGTGCTATACAGTGAGATCTTGTTGTTTATCTATTTTATGTATATATATATATATATAGTGGTTAGAATCTGCAAATCTTGAACTCCCACTTTATCCCTCCACCCTCTTCTCCCCCTCGTAACCTTAAGTTTGTTTTCTATGTCTGTGAGACTGTTTCTGTTTTATAAATAAGCTCATTTGTGTCATTTTTTTTAGATTCCACATATAAGTGATATCATATGGTATTTTTCTTTCTCTTTCTGGCTTATATAACTTACTATGATATCTCCAAGTCCATCCACATTGCTGCAAATGGCATTATTTTACTCTCTTTTATGGCTGAGTAGTATTCCATTGTGTATATACACCACATCTTTATCCAGTCAGTTGTCAATGGACATTTAAGTTGCTTCTGTATCTTGGCTGTTGTATATAGTGCTGCTAAGAACATTGGGGTGCATGTGTCTTTTCAAATTAGAGTACCCTCTGGATATATCCCCAGAAGTGGGATTGCTGGATCATAGGGTAACTCTATTTTTAGTTTTTTAAGGAATCTCCATACTGTTTTTCATAATGGCTGCACCAAACCATGTTTGTATTTTTGAAGGATGTGGTGCATAGCTCAGCCTTGAAGGATATATTTCAGTAAGTACTGAAATCAAGTTTTCAGTACCAATCAAGTTTTTACCAGAAAACAGAGCCAGTAGGATACACACATACACACACAGACGTGTGTATGTGTGTACACGTATGTACACGTGTATATCTATATTCACATACACATAAAGACAAAAATTTATTAAAGAGATTTATCTCAAAGAATCTGCTTCCACAGTTGTGGGGTCTAATCTGTAGGGCACAGTGGCAGGAAGGGTAGACCGGAAACTCTTGGGGAGACGTTGACACTGATTTAGCGGTGGAATTTCTTTTTCTCAGCAAAGCCTAGGTTTTTCTCTTAAGGCTTGTGAACTGATTGGATGAGTCCCACTCAGACCATTGAGGATAATTTCCTGTACTTAAAGTCATCTGATTGTGGATGTTAACCAGATCTACAAAATGCTCCCACGGCCACACTTAGCTTCATGCTTGATTGCATCACCGGGTACCAGAGCCCAGGCGGGCTGATGCATAAACCTAATGATCACGGTGGAGGGTATCCTGATAGCATGCCGTAAACCAGGAAACGAAAGTGCAGGTGCATGAGGTGTGCCCAGTTTGCATCAAGCAGAGAGTTGATCTAGGGGAGTGGGAAGAGATGAAGTTAAAAAACAGTTCAGGGTCAAATGCAGCAGCATTAGACTAAGAGTTTGGACTTTTGAGCTGAAACAGCAATGCTATAGTAGCATCGCTGTCCAACAGAACAGCCTCTGATTGTTTCCATCTGTTCTGTCTCCGTGCTCTCCAGCATGAGAGCCACTTAGCTACCCGTGGTTGTGGAGACACTTGAAATATGGCTAGTGAGACGGGGGACTGAATTTTTAATTTTGTTTAATTCTAATTCATGTAAATTAAATAGCCATGTGTGGCTAATAGCTACCATATTGGACAGTGCAGCTATAGAGAGAGCAATCCGGCAGGAGTATCCAGGAGGCACGGGAAGAGGAAACAGGAAGCCAGCAGTCCAGTTAGTAGACGACTCTGGTCGTCCCAGGGCAGGGTGGGCGGAAGCCGGGGAAGTGTTTTCTGTGCTGTGTAGTGGAATTTCCCCACTGTTGCTTTAGCTGTCATCTCACGAAGTGTCACAGGATAAAGGGTTAATTAATTTCAGTTGATTTATTTAATAATATTTATCCACTGAATATTTCTGTAACCCTGTTAAGCAGGCACAGTTGAGAAATTTCACTGAAATATCCCTTGGGGCATATATTCTAGTGAGAGAGACAGGCATTAATCAAATAATTACACAAATAATTAGGCAATTAAGATGGTGAGGCATGACCTTTAAAGACGGGTATAAGGTGCTCTGAGAGAGTATGAGGAGACCTAAAGCTAACCAGGGAGGTGAGGAAAGGACTCCATAAAGAGGAGTGAGCCAAGGAAGGGGAAGGAAGGAGATTCTAGGAAGTGGGAACTGCAGGTGCAAAGACAGGAGGAGAACATTTTACTCTGATGGAATACGATGTAACCATTAATAACATTAAAGGAATGTGGAAGCTGACAATGGCCTTGGGGTAGAATGTGGTTGTAAATTTTCCAGGCCATCTGGCACAGCCTTTGGAAACTGACAAGACAAACTTTGTAGAACTTGAACAAGGTGGTTCTGTTAAACACTTTGGCTTACATATGTTATCGCAAGTCAATTTAGCAAGTGTCTATGGCTTACTTTCCTAGGTGTAACAGGTTAAAAACAAAAAAAGTTTTTCCCTTTTATTATTATAATCCAACTAAAATGATAGTATGTATACATAAAAATGGTTAAATGGCATTACACTATATATATTGCATCATACCCTTACAATTTATATAATGCAAGATGAGAGCCAAAATGAATGCTATGGAACAGCAGTTCTAAACTTTTATATTCTTACACTTTATACTCAATAAGGTATTGACTCCAAAGAGCAATTTTTTGTGTATTAGATGTTGATAGTCTTAGACCATGAAACTGAAAAAATTAAATGTTTATTAATTTATTTAAACGTAACCAATAATAAACTCAATGTGCATTAAGAATATTTTTATAAAAATTGACTTTTCTAAAACAAAAACATTAGTAAGAAGGGTGACATTATTCTATATATTTTACAGATCTTTTTAAGAGAAGACAGCTGGATTCTTACATTGCTTTTTTGGACTTCGGTTAAAGTTGCAATATGTTGTTTTGACTGACGTATATGAAACAGATGCAGCCTTACTCAAAGAGGTAGTTAGAAAAGAGGGGAGTATTTTAAGACTTTTCAGGGAATTGTCGATATTCTTCTCTGATACCACATTAAAATTCAGCAAGTAGTAGTGTGTTAAAGATTGGTTGTGATGTGAAATATAAAACCATTTCAGTGAATTTTTGTGTATTAAAAACCTGTCTTGTATCTTTTCCTGTGCCTGTTGGCCATCTGCATTTCCTCTTTGGAAACACGTCTATTCAGTTCTTCTGCCCATTTTTTAATTGGGTTGTTTGTCTTTTGTTGTGTGAGCTGTTTATACATGTTGGATATTAACCCCTTATCCATCATATCAATTGCAAATATCTTCTCCAGTTCATTAAGCTGTCTTTTCTTTTTGTCAGTGGTTTCCTTTGCTGTGCAAAAGCTTTTAAGCTTAATGAGATCTCTCTCATTTATTTATTTTTGCTTTTGTTTCCTTTGGTTGTTAGGAGGTGGATCCACAAAATTATTGCTGTGATTTATGTCAAAAAGTATTCTCCCTGTGTTTTCCTCTAGGAGCTTTAATCTATTTTTTAATTTTATTTAGGTGTTTAATCTATTTTTGATTTTACTTTTGTCTTACAAGTAGGTGTTTAGTCTATTTTTGAGTTTATTTTTGTATATGGTGTTAGAGAATGTTCTAATTTCATTCTTTTGCAAGTAGCTGTCCAGGCACATGAAATGATGTTCACCATCGCTAATCAGGGTGATGCAGATCAAAACCACAATGCGATATCATCTCACACCTGTCAGAATGGCAATCATCAAAAAGAACACAAATAACAAATGTTGACAAGGATGTGGAGAAAAGGGAACCCTTCTACACTGTTGGTGGGAATGTAAATTGGTGCAGCCACTGTGAAAAACTAAAAATAGAACTACCATATAACCCAGTAATTCCACTCCTGGGTATACATCCAAAAGAAACAAAAACACTAATTCAAAAAGATACATGCACCCCAGTGTTCACAGCAGCATTATTTACAGTTGCCAAGATATGGAAGCAACCTAAGTGTCCATCAACAGGTGAATGGATAAAGATCGTGATTGATACACATACACACACAATGGAATAATACTCAGCCATAAGAAAATGAAATTTTGTCATTTGCAGCAACATGGGTGGACTTGGACGGCATTATGCTAAGTGAAAGAAGTCAGACAGAGAAAGATAAATACTGTATGAGATCACTTAAATGTAGAATCTAAAAAATACAACAAACTAGTGACTAAAACAAAAAAGAGGCTGACTCACAGATATAGAGAACAAGCTAGTTAGTCATTACCAGTGGGGAGAGGGAAGAGGGAGGGGCAACATAGGAATAGGGAGAAAAAAAAATCTCACATTTCAATTGAATCTTTACTCAAGCATGACTCTTAGCATCATGCATGGGGCAGTTGGAAAATATTGGTTCACTGGGTTAAGTAGCTCTTACAAATGTTGACCCATTTCATTATACAATATGAAAAAAAAATACCATTTGTTAACACACCTCCAGTCTCATCAGAAAAGCCACTGAATATTGGGAAGCTGTCAAGTTTCCAGTGGCACATGCATGTCATCTTAAATTCTAATATGTTCTTGCTTGAAAGCTCGAGTTTTTGTCATTAGCAATAAATATTGTCTGTTGTTTTCCTTGAAACGACAGTTTCACTTTGTTCATTTTCGGAAAAAATAGCTGCCAAATACCCAAGCCTGTGTAACTGAATTTTGTGTCTGTCATCTGTCAAGGAAAAGTGGTGTCTACAGAAAGACTTGGCAACTCAAAAATCGCACAGCGCTGTTTTTTAAGACCCCCATCCTACTGTGATGTGTGCCGGAAGTGCTTTATTCCATTTCTTCACACAGAATGTTAAACATTGTGTCCTCAAGGGTCAGGATTTAATAAAGTTAGTAATGGTCATGGCTCCATCAAGAACCATCTTAAGTGAAGCGATTTTTTTTTTTTTTTTTTTTTTTTTTGCTATGAGTGTGTGGTGGTGTAGAATACAATGATGACTCATTGGTACCACTGCCGAGTTGTGCTGGGACACTGGCAGTTTTACCCACCATTGCTTTGGCACCATCATTGCAGGTATTTACACAGTGAGAGAAATGAATAACATCTTAGTGTTATTATAAAGATGCTTGTGACCTCGTGGACCCCCTAGAAAGGGTCTCACGCATCAGAAGTCCACAGAACACACGTCCGTTAGCATGGACAGGAGTCTGGTGCGGGAAAAAGAAACCTAAAGCCAAGTTGTTAGGAAGGCTGTGTGAATTAGACCTTGGAGGAGAATTAAGTTTGGATAGATGGGAAGGAGAAGGGAAAGGGATTTCAGAAAGGCAAGTCACGGGAGCAAAGTAGACGCAGGAAGCAACAGGATATAGTCAAAACACTGAGAAAGCACGGTTGGGTGGGAGGGTCAGATAGTAAAATGCAGGATAGAATCAGATCATGAGGGATCTGAATACCCACCTGAAAAGTGTGCACTTTCTCCAGAGGACACTGGGAGTAACTGAAGGCTTTTGAATCCTGTGACTTGAGCACGTTGGTTTAGGAACATCCATACAGTTGCAGTGCAGAAATTCAGTTGGCAAAACGGAACAAAGGGATGGAAGGAGATGGGCTGGGATATTAATTGTCATCTAGTCGGTTAGGGTCAAGAGCACAGATGAGCGGGATGGCGACCGACGAAACAGAGGGAGCTGCAGACGAATTGCTTCAAAAGAAGAAGCCGTGCAGGAACTAGAGACAAAAAAAGTCAAAGGTTGCCAGTAAATTACATTTTATAACCTCAGGTCCTTGCCAAGGACCTTGCCTCTTAGGGAAATGGACAAAAACTGGGAGTTTCTGTGTAAGATCTCACATGAAACGTTGTTCCTTCACCGAAAGTCAGAGTGCTTCCTTTTTTCTGACAACAAGGACTGAATCATTGAACACATTTCCTTTTTGCCCTGTTGCCAAGGAGGCCTTGTGCCAATGTCATGTTAAAGTCACAACAATTGTCCCAATGGCTAGTGCATTTCTTCCCCCTACGTTGTCTGGCCCTGATGCTCTACCTCTATTTTATTTATTTAGATTGAGGTATAGTTGATGTACAATATTATGTGTTATGAATGTACAACATAGTGATCCACAATTTTTAAAGGTAATACTCCGTTTATAGTTACTGTAAAATACTGGTTATGTTCCCTGTGCTGTATAATACATCCCTGTAGCTTATCTATTTTATACATAAAGTTTGTACCTCTGAATCTCCCACCTGTCTTGCCCCTTCCCACTGCCCTCTCCGCACTGGTAACCCCTATTTTGTTTTCTATATGTGGGTCTGTTTCTTTTTCGTTATTTTCACTAGTTTGTTTTATTTTTAGATCCCACACATAAGTGATACCATACAATAGCTGTCTTTCTGTAACTTATTTCACTTAGCGTAATACTCTCAAAGGCCATCCATGTTATTGCATTCTTTTTTTTAAATCTCGATCTCTATTTATAATTCATTAATCTTACTATTTTCATTCTGTTTGATGCCAGATGTCATAAGACCTCTTTTGAAAGTGATGGGGGAAGAGGAGTGATATATTAACTTTTACCATATTTTATTCATTTCTGGGGTGGGGCGTTTTGCTTCAATCACAGTTTACTCAGAACCTGAAGAAAGCAAGAAAGCCTGCGACATCCAAATCCAAAGCACCAAGGCTTAATTTCAGAGAAACTCAATGGGTTCAGTTAATCTGGTTGCCCAATTCAAAGCAGATATAAGCAGTCAGTAAGAGGGAAGTGGAATACCTATTAAAGACAGGTAAATTGATAGCAGAAGAGGTGACTTCTCATAGTCTGGGGAATGGCAGAGAGAAAAAGCAAGACGCAGGTGGGCGTTTCCTAATGATTAATAAAGTGTATGAATGTACTTAACACAGCGAGTTACCGATGAAGAACTGGTTCCCATTCAGAGAGCACCAAAAGCTGACAATTACTGCGCTTCTGCTGTGTTCCAGGCTCTGTGCTGTTGTTTTACAGGCATCGTCTCACTCACTCCTCACCATGACCCTGCATTTCTTTCTACGATTTCCCCCTTTTTACAGAGGAATAAATTTTGCAAGAGATAAGCTACACACAAAGGCACACAGCTGGTTGTATGCGGCAGAGCTGTGATTTGAACCCAGCTCTGATCCAGCTCTGCCAGACAGCAAAGCCCATGTTCTTTATTCTTTTGGGGGGCTCCCTTCATTTTTACCTCCTAAATAATAATAATAGTAGTAGTAATAATAATAGTTGTGTTCAACATCCTCTCTTTAAGAAATCAAAAAAATACTGTGCACTATATTTGAGAAAACTTTGAGCACCAAAACGTTGATGTAACCATTTTTAAATTGGTATAAACTTCATCAGAAACCTCATTTCCTCAGAGCACTTTCTTTCTTGAGAATTCCCAGTAACTGATGGGAGGGAGGATCTTGTAATGTGTTATTTATCATCTATAGTCAGTTTGAAACATTTCTGTGCCATTGTTTTAAAGGGGTCATTTGGGTTTTTAAATTTTGTTTTGGAAATACCTCGTTCTGTTACCACAAAGAACAGCCACTCTTGTAAACGGCTTCTTGAGTTAAAAGAGAAAAAGTCATGTCTTTATAAAGCATTAACCAGGTGACAGGAGTTGTCACAATCCTTTGCTGGGCACTAGATGCTCTTGGTTTTTTGGGGTTTTTTTTTGATTCCCAGAGAAGTGGTCTGAGGTTACGGCCGAGGCACACATGGGACATAGTCTGACGGGGGAGTTACAGTTGATGCCAGGACGCTTGTGCTGCAGACCCTGAGCAGCTGAAAATAACTCAGGCCAATTCTTAGGCTGGGATTGGAGACCTCCTGCGAGAGATGAGGAGCTCTGCGGGAGTGATGGACTGTAATTTTGAGGGAGTCTGCAGAAGAATTACCCGGAACCCAGTAGAGACCTGAACACTTGTTGCCTTAGTTACGCCCTCACTTCTACTTCATGTGTCGCCTTCAGCTTGACGGTCTGAATAGCAATATCTTGACACTCCCTTTTCTGTTTATTCTCAGATGATGATCACCATCTGTGAGATTGGTTCTTCATTCAAAGGCGTAACATCTCAGGGCCTGGGGACCCAGATGCCAGGCATCTCGGGTGACTGAGAAAAGGGGGCAGTTCACAGCTGTGGATTTGGTAAATGGGAACCACCAGTTTCAATTTTTGAGTCGTAACCAGTTAATCTTCCAAGCACTGAAAATAGATACGCTATTGAAATAAGATTAATTAAGAAGAACAGGAGGGTAGGTAGAAGGGAACCAACGGTTATGAAGTCAAACTAAAATGGTTGTTCCTTATGTCTAAGGATCTTAAAATTGTAGCTAGGACACTGGGAAAGGCCAGTGAGTCATGAAGGATTGGTTATAGTGATGTTACTGTGTTTCTGACTCCAGAACATGAGATTGGGAGCAGTTTCTTAAATATCAAAAAATGTCATTTAGGGCTACCGTTTTGCCCGCGTGGAAATCCTACTGCACTTTCTTCCTGAGGAGGTGGTACAAACTGAAAATGCTACTACTAGGTTCAAAGCACTGCTGGGTTCAAAAACGTTCACAGTGAACGGATTGCTGTGGAATCCAAGCAGGGTATTAAAGCAAAGCAAGGCACTTCGGGGAGGTCACCTCGGGGAGGGTAGTCATTCTCTCGCAAATGCCCTCTTGTACCACGTGACTTGTCTTATCACATCCATCACTTTCTCATTCCTGACTTTATTGGGAATATCTTAGAGCTGAATCTCACTCGAATTTCTTTTGCCAGTGTTACCGCTACCAGATGAGAACAGTGCAAAAAAATAACTTCTTCTAGAAAAGGAAAAGTGTGGAAACATCCCCTGCAGGCATTGCCACGGGTTTTTTTGTTTTTTGTTTTCCTTTTTTTGACTCGTCTTTACTCATGCCTCCTCTTTTCGGCAGATCACCTTTAAAAAAGGCCAGCTGGGGCTTTTAAAATGGTGGAATGCCTGTGGGAAAACAGGAAAGCACAGAAAGTTCGAAGTCATGCTAATGCGAATCCCAAACCCAACTCTTAACTGAGGGTGTAAGGAGAGGTTCGCCCCGCGTCCCTCGTCTCTGAGAAAGCTCTTGAATAAGCATCTTCCCGCCATGGGAAACTTACCATCTGCTCTGGTTCCTTAGCTCCTTCTAAGGAAGTTTTATTTGAAAGGTCATTTCAGAGTTCTGTGTTCACATTTCCTCTAGCCCAGTTCATAAATTTTAAGACCATAATATTTAAAAACACGTGAGAACTCCATTTGCTAAAGTGACTGCTTCCTCGGCACGGGCTAGAGGGAAATATTTAATAATAATTATGTTCAAGGCATCATGCCTTCGCCCTCACCCTGCGTTTGAACTGTGGTGTTCTAATAATAAAACCCTAGAGTTTCCTTTAACGCAGGCAAAGGGAAACAAAGGCAAAACACACAGACCAAATCAGGAAGCCGCTGGCATGTGAACATTCCCTCGTGTGTATAACAGTAAAAAAAAAAAAAAAAAAAGCAACATTTAAGGCACAATCCAATGTTATTTATAAACGAGCTCCATCTCTCTCTGATGGGAAATGACTGAAAATAGCCAGTTCCACTATTTGGTAACTAGTGATAGCCATTTACAAATATAAAATAGCAGGATGATTTTTGAAAAATTTGTACATCAGTTTTTAACTTGCAACAAAAATCATTAATAAACTGAATAAGCAGTGAGTTCTGTATTCTGAAGAAATGTGTGAGTCAAAATGTATACTGGTATTTGGCAGTTATACAGGGGGCATGGAAACTCTGATGGGAAGTGTGTCCAGGGGGCAGTGACCTTCTAAAGCTGGTATCACACATTCCAGTTAAATGTCTACATGTCAGCAAACATGTCGGCATTGTTGAGGCCAGGACTGGCAGACAGCGCCCTGGAGTACTTCCCCTTTTCCTTTTAGGAAGTAACGCTGTGGGTTGCTTCTGTATTACCGTTCACCCACTTGCTCGTTTGCCTGCGTGGTCTGCAGCATCTCATCAGTAAAACCCAAGAGAATCTACTGAAAAGGGATTAAATAGTAAGATCGTTCAGTGAGGTCAACAGTGGTCATTGGCATTTCAGAAAAGCAGTAATTCAACTGGGCGGTACCCATAAAAATGTTAGCGCTCTCTAATGAAAAGGTGCAAATGAAAAATATGTGTATCTTGACTACCAGGGGAAAAGTGAAAAAGAGTGGACTCTAGTGATGGAAAGGCACTTTCATGCTCTGCTGGTGGAAGTGTTGATTTTTATAAATATTTTGGATGACAATTTAGCAACCTGTATATCAAGAAACCTCTAAAAAGGCCATGTCCTTTGAAATCTGCCTCTCTTTAGCCTACAGAAATAGTAATTGCACATGTGCACAGATACATATGTACAAAGATGCTCACTGCCTCAGTGTTTATAAAAGCAACAAATTGGAAACAACTTACGTGTTCATCAGTGGAGCAACTGTTTAAATTACATTGCAGCTTTTAAACATGATGATACAGAGCTTTATATCAAGCTAGAAAAATGTCTGTGATGGATGTTTGTAAAACAGTACGTATAGTGTGGTATCATTTTAGTGAATGTGTGTGTGTGTCTGAGAGAGAGACATACAAAATATTAAGAGGTTCATCTCATCTCTGGGAGGTGGGATTACATAGATGACTTGCTTATTCCTTTATACTGTTCTGTGTCTTCAGAATTTTTTGTATTGAGTTTATATTATTTTTTATCATAAAAAAAGAGAAACAATTTTTTTTTCCCCTAAGATAAAAGTAAACCAAGCTCCTGCTAAATGCCGAGGCTCAGCAGAGAACTCTGGGTGGAACCAGAGCTTGGCCACTGGCCTCCAGAAGTTAATAGTGTGGTTAACAGAGTGAGGAGGGAGACTCTGTGATTGGCACACGTGTCGTTCTGGGTCACTCCTGAGTTTGTCTTGATTGTCATAAAGTCACCAACAAGGAATGTTCTCGGGACACCCTGACACACTGGACTCTGTAACTGACTTGGAGCCTCCACTTCTAGATACACCCCCTCCTTGAATGAACTCCTTTTCCACGGCATCTCTTTCCTATCAACACATTCTTGAATGTCTGGTCAAAAATATGTTTGCTCATCCCCCCCCCCCCCAGCATGCCATTGACTGGGCTGACTTCCTGGACGTTCCCTCCTGGGTCCCTGCACTTCTCCTTACCTTATTTCTCACATGGTGCTTCCTTTTCTCCCATCCCTGCTTCTCTTAATACCAGCCTTCCCACCTTCAGCATCCAGCCTCCCATACCTGCAGGTCTTGGCACTTTTCTTTGTACTTTGAGTTTTCTTACTCACTCTATATCTTAGGCTTCCAGGCTTCCAGACTGAGGAGATGGTCGAAATCAAAGGAAGAAAAATTGACCTCATTTTGTCTCTGCAGTAATGCTGCATTAACTGTGTAAAGGAAAAAAAAGTTCAACTATTACCTGTGCCTTGAATCTGCCTGGACTCAGCTAGAGTCAGGGAAAACACTTCAGAAGATAATCTCATTTATAACTGCATGGCATATAGATAAAATTTCATTTATTGTCTATATTTTGTGAGATCTAAATATTTACCTAAAGGCTTTTGCTTCTAAGCTTTTGTTACCCTAGAACTTGCTATGTGTGGGGGTTCAGGCTTTACTGAAAAATGGAAAATCCTATATTTTCACTTTAGTTTTCTCCTATGATTAAAGTTCAGTTCTTTTTTCTTTCTGTTGTGCTCTTCTTGAAATTAACCACTCTGTTTTGCTAGTCTTAGAGACTGTAGAGAGCCAGCTTTTTTTTTCCCGCATTCACATATCAATTGCTCTTTAAATTAATTATGTGAGTGTTTTGACATTGTTTATTTTTCATAGTGTAATCCCTCAACTTTCATTGTTAGACAATAAACCATTCTGGTGTCCTTCTTCATGTGAAGGTTGAGACCATTAACTCAAATACGCCTGAAATTCTCTCCAGTCTCACAGTAAATGACAACCATATCAGGGCAGGACTAGACTGGATTTTCTAGAGATCCAATCAGATGGTATCACTTGCTATACAAGGCCAAGTTTCCAACACCCTTAACATAAACAAGCGTTGGAGCAAAGATCCCAATCTGATTGCTTTGTATCCAGATCTTGTACGAATAATTTAAATTGAGCATTTTAAGCCCTAGGAGTAAATGTCTCTGTTGTGAGATGGGACTTCCAGTCTTGGTTTTGCAGGGTTTATTTGAGGACACGTTTTGTAGACACTTGAGAAGCGTGAGGTTGGACAGAGGTTGAGCAGCAGGCTATTTCCTGGACTCACCAAGTGCTGGTGCCCGAAGGGTGCTTAGTAAGGGGAGCTGCTCACCTGCAGCAGACCTGATGCCGCGAAGTTACAGTCAGGCAGCCCTTTCCCCACGTCCTCTCCCTCCTCAGCCATTCTTTCTCCACCCAGAAGACAGACCTCACCATCATGTAATCATCATGTGACCCTTCATATACCTGAAGCATTCTATTCAAGGAGAAGTTTAATGCCTTACTGCATTCTGAGATTTCTTTTGAGAAGTTTTCTTCCTGAGTAATTTCAGTCATCCCTTGGTATTCACGGGGGATTGGTTCTAGGACCCCTTGCGGATACGAAAATCTTCGGATGCTCAAGTCCCTTCTATAAAATGGCGTAGTATTTGCGTATAACGAATGCCCATCTTCCCATGTCCTTTGTTCATCTTTAGATTAATATAATACCTGCTACAGTGTCAGGGCTATGTAAATAGTTGTGAATACAATGTAAAGGTTATGTGAATAGTTGCTGGCACCTGGCAAGTTCAAGCTTTGCTTTTTGGAACTTTCTGGAATTTTTTAAAAAATAGTTTTAATCCAAGTTTGGTTGAATCCACAGATTCAAGCAGAGTAATTTTGCTGCTTGCATTTTTAACCTAATTTGGTTAAGAAGGATCCTCCCCTCTTTGGGCTCTTTTGTTGAAGGAGATGCCCTACAAATAAGAGAAGGAGAGAAGCCAGCTGAGAGGAGGAGGGAGACCTGGAACACATCACTGGAGTGAGTCACACCTGACCTTTCTTCTTCCCTCGCTCCAACACTACTCTGCCAAGCTCTTATTTCTCAGACCAAGCATGTCTTCTCTTCTTCCCAAGTATAAAACATCAGAGCCAAAGTTAAAGACAGAGGTAGTTAGGTCAGTCTTCCACAGTGGTCATAGCGTTGTTTTTGTTTATTTTGAGATAACGACAAATGAACACAGTCCTTTTAACCACTTCAGTCTTGAAGGTACACCACGAGGTCGGGTTGCGGCAGATGAGTTAAGTGAACGCTACATGGTGGAATCTAGTATCCTTGGGATTCTAGAGGGTGGTGGCCATGAGCAGATAAAATACAGACTCCAAACTGTCATTAGAAATTGACTGGATCACAGATACTAACCACTATATGTAAAATAGGTAAACAACAGCTTTCTTCTGTATAGCACAGGGAACTATATTAAATTTCTTGTAATGAGCTGTAATGAAAAAGAAATTGAAAATATATATTATGTAGGTGTGTAAAAAATTTGTTTAATTAAAAAAGATTAAAATAATGCATCTCAGAAGTGTAGGAAAAAAAGAAAGTTATGGTGGTAAAATAAGGTGATTCGTGTACTGATTGATGCTGAATGCAGAGAATTAATCACATTTAATGATTAAGTGGTCCCACCAAATGACTGCTAAGTGCAATCTCTCCATGAATTTTTAATGAAAAAAATGGAAAAATTTTAAAGTATTACTTATCAGTTAAAAAGTATTCTGATCCTTAAACAACAAAATTCACATAAGCATCCCGACCAGCTGTGTGAGAAACACAAACTGAAGTCTTTGTTTAGAGCAAATTAAAACGGTTCTATCCAAATTCGTATGATAATAAAGATGGTTTTAAACTGTATTAGGTCTGTGTTTTGCCATTATGTCTTTGTTTTTAAGCCCACAGGGCTTTTAATCTCTAAAGACACATTTATCTGTTCTTCTTGCTAGAATTTATTTGTTTATTTTTTGCTAAGAGTGAGGGGGTTATCTTTTGTGGATTTGGGGACAAATCTCAGCCACCAGTGTATCTTTTGTGTGTATTAATGCATTTTCTGGCATTTGTTTGAAGTTCTAAAATCACACTTTGTCTATAGAGTGGTGAGGTCCAGAGAGAAGTCATGAAAACTGGAGAAAAGTTTAGAAAATATGACATAGAAAGGATGAGATTTTCATAAACAGTGTTTTGGCTTAGATTTTTTTTTCTCTTGTTAAATGAACTTCAGTCCTTCAGATAGGTACCTCTTTACTGTGTTCATTTCCAAACTTGATACTTTTTTTTTTTTTTTTTTTTTGCTGTGTGAAGTGGGAATCATTCTGGGCTAATAGTGTTACAGTCATACTGCTGGTACTTTCCCATCTGTCTGTAGAATGATGCTAACCTGTTCAACTCAAGGACTTCCTTTCACCAAGGACAGACGGTGCTTGCAAAGACGGTGACCTTGCCCTCTTGGTCAAGTAGACAATAATAGATTCATTTGTCTTTCTGTATAAACATTGATGTACCTATTAAGGGTAGAAAGGAAACACTTACAAATTGGCATTTTTCAAGAAACTGTGCTAAAATTTGTTTTTCTGTTCTACACAGGAAGAATTTAATGGAAAACCTGACTCCCTCTTTTTCAATGATGGCCAGCGAAGAATAGACTTTGTTCTAGTCTATGAAGATGAAAGTAAGAAAGAGACTAATAAGAAGGGTTACAATGAGAAACAAAGGGTGAGTTTTTTAAATCCTATTTTCCTTTCTTTTTATTCCTTATAATATTGTGAAACGAAAACCGTAAAGTACTATTTTTATGTAAGTGATAAAGTGAAACTGGGGTTTGAAATACCATAGAACAAACACACCTTCATACTTTCTCTGTTCATCGTTCCCTCAAGGTCTGGTAACAAAAAAAATTTTTTTTTTTTAAACTTAAGTTTGAAACAAACTTCCTTATGCTCTTAAGCTGAAGGTAGACTCTCTTCCCAGGAATTGCACTTTCTATCTGTGGAAGAGATTTACATTAAACGCACACTTAGCTATTTGCAACCAGGTATGAAAAGGAACTAATGATTAATGCTGACAGCCAGTGTAAAAACAACTAGCATTCAGGGTGTGCATGTGGCATGCATTTTCGTATTTAATTCTCAGAACAACCTATCAGGGGCCTGTCATTATACCATTCTGGATGACAGAGTCAGCCTTAGAGAGGCTAAATGAAATGAGTGCCCAAGGTCATGGACTCTAGTCTAAGAGCTGGTGTTGCTATGGTTCAAACTCTTGTCTTGAATCTCAACCTGGGCCCTCGAGCTCTCCCACTTTCTGTCACCTCCCTTCCTCCCTTTCACTCAAGGCCAGTCAAGCTGCTCCTCCTCCCCTTCCCTTTGCTGACAGGGCCATCTTTATCTCAAGACACTGAGCCATTTAGTAGGCTAGGGTTATAACAACTACCTGGAACTTCTTTACCAGAACATAAATGGCATTAAACTAAAACAGGTCAAAAAAAAAAGCATACCTGCCAGTGCCACTTTTACCCACTTTGAAAATCACTCCTCATTCTTTGTTTTTGTTTTTTCTCACACCCGTGCTATATGGGAGTTACACACACACACCTTTAATTGTCTTTCTTTGAACTTTCTCTCCAAAATCTATCGTTCTTAAATCTGTTGATTTCTGCCTATTCTTTCAGACTAAGTGATGAAAGCTGCTTAAAATGAAGCAATCAGTCCTATTTTATTTGGGGTTTTTTGTTTATTTTGGGAAGGGTAAGTTCCAAGGCTTGTATTTGCATGGTGTCACAGAATGAGCCCAGGCTCTGGAGCCTGACATTCAAATTCTAATCCTGCTGATGTATTATTTGGAGTAATTCTAGTTGAGGTCACAAACTAGCCCTGAATTACAGTGGCTTAACAGCATAAAGGTTTATGTGTTGCTCATGTCAGTCAGATGTGGCATCCCTGCTTGGCACAGTGGTTTGTGGGGATGGGTGGGACTCTGTTCCCTGCAGTCATTCAGGAACCCAGGCTGACACAGAGGCTTTGCCGTATTCAGCAGGTGGTTTCCGAGGTCACCCTGGGTATCAGCATAAGTGTTAGACAGGATGAGAGCAGGTGAAGAAAGTTCTCGTGCTTCTTGCCCTCTTCGGACTGGAAGTGACTCTATCAGTCACGTTCACATTCTGCTGGTCAGAGCTCAGGAAGGTGGAAAGTAGTTTTTGGCTGGGTAGCCATTGCTCAGTAGGAACTCCACATTATGAAAAGGGAACACAAGATTTTGGCGGACAGCTGGCTTGACTTTGGCCATAGCTGCTAACTGATGGTGTGACTGGGGTGGGTTTCCTTATCAGTATCATATTGTATTATTACTTTGGGGAAGCCTGTTATTTTTACATTTTGACATCTCTGAAATCAGGGTACATCTTACAAATAGTGTATCATAATTTGATTGGCTGAATTTTTTCTTATTGGTGCATAAAATATTGGCTCACGAAAGAACTGATGGCATCTTAGATCTAGGAAAATGGGGATCCCAATGCCTCGCCCCTAGGATTATGGTTAGAATTCAATAAAATAGTATACAGAGAGATGTTATATAAATTTTCAGCATATATTAGATAATAGATATTCTTCACTTTTATCTGGAGTTTTCTTAAAACAATGTACTGGTATGAAATGGCGTGAATCTCCTCTGTTATTATACAATTTCATCATTAGAATGAAACAGCTTAGAGTATTTTATCATTTTCCTGTGGACACTAAGATGTCTTTTATGTAGTCAGAATCACCATCATCAAATATTCATTAAGCATCACATGCCAATAGAACTGGACCCAGCACTACATAAAGTAGGGTAAACAAATCTAACCCATTATAGTATAAAGGAAGCAGTTCTGGTTTTAGATGAAAGCTGCTCTGCTGTGGTGAAGGGGCCCCAGAGCTGCTTACATGATTAATAAGATCTGCAGTTGCTCTACACAGAAATGTAGGTCCCTGGGTAACTCTTCTAAACCAGGAGGGGGTAAAAATTAACAATTTTGGCAATTCCTGAGCTTACTGATTGGTATACCATGATGTTGGTTTTCATAAGCTGTGCTTTGAAGTGTTTTGAGTCTCTGTTTGTACACACTATTCAATATAGACGCCACTAGAATTCAAAGCTGAGCTTTGGAATCACATTTTTATTAACTGGAGAAACATTTGTGAGTTCTGTCATGCTCCCTGGCAGGCCTTATTCAGGATTTAGGACGACACCAAGGAAAGGCTATTTCAAAAGCCTCTTTTCTTTGAGAGGGAGGAAAAATGGTGTCTAAATCATATTGACTTTCTAAAACAACACTAAGGTTGACTTTGCCAGAGGCTGATCTAAAAGTATTGTTGCATTCTTTTTAAGAGATGGGGAAAGATAGAAGTGATAGGGCTTCAAACATCAGAAGCGTAAGGAAGAAAAGGCTGCCTCTTCACAGGAGCCAAAGAGAAAGTACTTTTCTGGCCAACCCTCCAACTGTCATGCAACTTTGTCCCCTCATATTAGTGAAAATACTTCAAACCTCACGCCTCCCTTTAAAAAGCATAAACTATTTACATTTAGATTACGCCTCGGGGGATGGTTATCGGTTGTTCCAGTAATAAAGCACGCATTTTGCCAGGACTGCTGTTCTTGGCACAGGATCGGTTCGAATGTTTTTGTTTGTTTTTTTACTGTGAGTAACAGGAAAAGCAAACTCAAAATGGCTTAAATGCTAATAGGAAATAATAATTCTCTCGTTTAAGAAATAGCCCAGAGGCAGGAGCATTTCTGAGTTAGAGGATTTATTGGCTTAGTGAGGTCCTCAGGGATCGAGGCTCGCTCCATCCTATGCCCCACCGTCCTCAAAATGTTGGCTGTTCTTAAACTGGCTCCACTTTGTTGCAGGATATTTGCCGCATCTCCAGGCATCCAGAGGCAGAGCGAATGCTTCTTCTTGTGGTTTTTTTGAAGGAGGAAGAAAGCTCCCCTAGAAGGGCCCTACGCAGACTTCCTTTCACATTTTGTTGTCTATCACTGTTCCATTCCCAAACCAAATATGGGCAAGATGAATGGAGTTACCATCATTAGCACTGACTGATCAACACTTGTGTTTCTTCTCTTGAATCACCTGGTCACCCAATATCTGAAGAACATCAGGCTTTTCTTAGTGATGAGGAAGGGGAGAAGGGCTGTTCAGTAGGTAGCCAGCAACGTCTGGCACAGCACGTGATTGAATGTATCTACATATGTTTGATCTATATTGGGAAGAACAGAAGTGTTTTTATTAAAACAAATTCCCAAATACTTCCGCAACTCCTCCTTCTCCATTTTGTTAGCAATGCTTCTTTCTTCCATTTCCTTTTTCTAGAACTGCCAACAAGTGGCAGAGCTGATTTACTCTGAATTTCGTTTTGTCTGACACTTAGCCTCCCTTGAAACAGATGTGCTTATGACCAAGTATTGGTATAATTCAGATGATGGTGAAAGAGGGTATAAAGGTCTAGGTAGCACAAGAAAGGTCTAGATAGCACAAAACAGTGTAAGCAATCTCAAATGTGTGTAATTTATTTACTTTTTTATCAGCAGAATCCATTTTTAAAAGCTGATAGAAAATTGATTTCCTTGAAGTTGATGAAAAGTTTGTACATGGCAGTATAAATTCGTATGGTATATCTGACCTTAAGAATTCTTAGTTTATGGCCAAAGAATCTGGCCAGTGGGGACTATAGAATAAGAGAATTTCCCAAAAAATGAGTGAGTGCGTTAAATTATATCCAAACTTTCAATTAATGTGAGACAACTGACTAATTGGTTACAGATCCTGTGAGCTTTTTAAACTGTTACCCGTTATTTTAGATGAGTTTTCCTGAGGCTGGAACTGTTTACCTAAAAGCTGGATGAGATCTCTTTGGAAATGTTTAAAATTTCATCAGAAAGTTCTAATATAATGGACACAGTATGTCGCTCCATTTATTGACATTTTACATTCTTTAGTAAGGTTATAATACTCCCTATGAGGATCTTACACATTTTTATTAACTGTTTAAGTTTTTGTTACTGTTGTCAGATACATTCTAAAGTGCAGTTTGTGATTTATTATTGTGTATATTGTTAAAAGAGAAGTCTGTTCACTTTCCTAAGTTCTATCTAGGAAACTTGGTAACCTTTTTAGTTCTCATAGCTTCTTCTGCTTGTTTAAAGTTTTCTCAAAAGAAGACCATATTGTCTACAAATGACAGTTTTGTTGTACCTTTCTTTATACTTCATTCTTTTTCTTGTCCAAGTGCAATGGCTGGCACCTCTTGAATAAAACCAGTAACATACAGTAGTCACGACTGTATTTCACCACTGTTCCTGATTTCACTGGGAATGTTTCTGAAATTTCACCATGAAATATCATATGGCCTATAAATTTTTGATAGCTTTCTTTTAAAAGTTAAAGGAGTTCCCTTCTAGTCCTAGATTGCTATCTGAGTTTTTATAATGGGTTTTTAAAATTGATCAGATGCTTTTTTTTCCTTTGGTATCAAGGTGGTCACATGGCTTGATTTCTCATTAAGTCCCATATGCATTAAGTTTGTGATTATTTGTGGTTAATAACATGATAACTAATGGTGTAGATAACTCAGACAACATTATTGTCTTCAGCATGCAGTGTATCATTTTTATAGTCTTTACTTATTTGTGCTAATACTATGTTAACGTAGGTTATTTATTCATAATTCATTAAAAAGTATTTGAGGTCACTTACAGAAACATACCAAGAATAAAAGTAATTAGATGAGGAAATCAGAGTGACAGAAATGTAAAAGCCAGAAAAATAAAATGAAGCCTTGTGTCAAAGTAATAAACAAAATGATTTATTATCAACCATAAGGTCCTTTTCAGAAGTTAGAGTTCAGCTGCAGATTTGCCTCTGAGTTTCCTAGTAGCCTAAGAAATAAGGGGATATTATCAGTAACATAGTCTAAAGTTTCAATACAATAAAAACAAAACTGATTGTTCAAAAGAAATGTGATGTTTTTATGTCTAAAAATTCCCCCAGAAAGAAATTTATCCCATGGAGCCTCATAAAGGGAGGGCATGACTCAGTCAACTTAACATTGGCATATGTTCTCCAAATAGAAGAAATAAAGGGATGGCAGAAGGGGATTATAAGGAATCAGAATAGCATTTTAAAATTCCTGGAAATGACACATTTGCCACAAATAGTCCATGAACAATATTAGGCTATATGATGTCAACCAGTGTTGGGTGGTTTCACTTGCTCAGGTAACTTTTAGTAGGTGTTAAATCTTCTGTTTTCAGAAATGAAATCAGGTTTACCTGCACCTACTTAATGTTTTAGATGAAAGCAGAGAGGAGCTCTCTATATTTTCATCTCTTTCCTTGACACCCTACTTGCTTATACTAAGATTGTAGGTTAAAAGGAATAAATTAAATTAGAATCAGCAGTTTCAGATTACAGCTACGAAACGTGTTGCTGGTATAAGCATATTCGGTTTTATTTTTGAGTACTCAGCACAAGAGCAGTGAATCCAAATCTTGCTTCCTGTTTCCAAAATGGGAAGTGTCCTTGGGCCCAATCCTTAAAAACAGGCAAGCAAACAAAGAAGACTAGTGAAAACCTGAACAGTAAAATTTGATTATTTCATTTCATCTCACAAAGATGTGGAGAAGAGAAAACCCTTTTCCTGATCGGTCCTTGTGAGTTGGTTCTGAATGATGAAGCTGTTATTTGCCCTGGTCCCAACAGTGACCTATGTCTCACTTTTTTAAAGGCTCATCTGTAAAAGCGTGAAGGATTGGGAACAATCAACAATACTGAATTCTCGTAAAAAACAAGCTTGAAGGAGGGGATAAATAATCACAAAGAACAGCCGCTTATGTGCACAGAAATGATGTGTCCTAAAAACCAGTATTTCTGAAACTCTTCTGATGATAAGAGTCCTCTGCTTTGCTTGTTAAAACTAGATAACGCAGGCTCCATCCTGGCCCTGCTGAGCCAGAATCTCCAGGAGAGGGGCCCCCGAATCTGCATTTTAAGCAAGCGCTCCACGTTGTTCATATAAGCGGGTAGGTTAGTTTGGAGAACACTACCCTGAGATGTTTACAGTAGTTATCTCAGCAGAGGATAATAGGTGACTTTTTTTTTTTCCTTCTCAGAAATTTTCCAAGTTACCATTTGCTTATTTATTTTTGTAATTAATGTTAATTTAAAAAGAAATGTTGGAAACGAACTTCGGCTAAATATTCACTTCCATTCTTTGCCTACTATGTAGATGCTTGTCTGTTTTCTGTCCCCTCGTGAACGTACATTACCTACCTGAGTTAAATTCCTCATCAGATTGGTCCACTAGCATTAAATGTTTTATCACCCACATGTGAATTTAAATTAAGTCCGCATGAAATAATTTATTCCTGTTTAGCAAACCTTCTTGAGCACATGATATATAACTAATAAGAAACATTTAGAGTAATTAGACAGTAATTTTTTGCACAAATTAAGTACCTTTGGCTTCATTCTTATCCATCTTACCCGTATCCTTAGGCGTAAGAAAGACTGGCAAAGTTGAAAAAGACAATGATGTTCCCATCAGTATTTTGCCTAACAAAGCTGGAAGAATATTTGAAGTTAATCGATGCCTATATACCATTAATCCCAACTGATTTGTGCTGATTTATTATCATCACAGTGTATTCAGTAATACTGTTTCTTGGATACTGCAGCCCCTGCTTTTTATGCATAAAAGCTGAGCGACATAAAGAAAATCGTAGAAATTGGTGTTTAAAATCAGTGTTATTACTGTGTAATTCACAAGCGAGTCCTTTCCAACAATGACTTTATTAAGCCAAATGAGATGTGTAATCTCAGGTGCTTAGGGGACAGAAAGCTTCCTTAATTACGCCAGTCTGTCCTTTGTGATTTTGATTGCTTTATTCTTTTTTCTTTTTCCTCTGACAGCTTTATTAATCTCTCAAAAGAAGTAGGAATAAAATTTCCCATTTCTGAGATGGGATAAATGATCTTGTCCTTCTTTGCTTTGAACCCCCAGTACCTTTCTCCACCAACAGTAATAGATCACATACATCTTCCTGTGATGTACACAGGTCTTTAATGATTATAGTCACTTTGGCTTTCCTAGAAAAAGGTAAAAAAAAAAAAAAATCCAGGTTGCAGCGCCAGTGAATTTGATCCCCTAGAGACAGAGGCATTTACAGCACAGTCTAACGTATGACTGAGCTTTTTTTCAGAGCCAGTGAGTCTGGTACAGTCATTTTGTGCTGCCAAATATAGATCATAGACTAGAAACATAGGTTAGGTTCTTACGTGTAAGGTTTCCAACAAGGCACATAGATAATTTTTAGTTAAGAATTGGGTATCCTCAGATGTTCATGTATTCAACAAACATTTATTGAGCAGTGATTATGTCAGGCAATATGCAATATTAATTTTCTTTCATTTTGAACATGGAAGACAGCTCTACCCTAATTTTTTTAAATGTCAAGAACACTGTTACTTATCCAAGTGTAAATGCTACGAAGAAGTAAAGCTGATGATTTCATATTAAATAGATTTAAGCAATCTTTTCTTAAGTAAGCAGTCTTTTCCTGATATGTGCCTGCTTGACAAATAGGGCACATATGCTAATTTACTTTAGCTACCTGACAAACCGAGGAAGCTGGTTTGATCAATTTTTAAAATATTCCACTAGTTCTCTGTGAATTGCCACGCCAAAGGGAAATAAGGAGAACTGTCTTATTAAAGTAACACTGAGGTGACAGATGAACACATTTAAGCAAATAGAGATGTCCTGTCCTTGATTCAGCTATTCAAGTATTTATAGTTAGCAGTAAAATAGAGGGCGTCCTGAACCAACTGCAGGCTCTCCCAGTTATCGAGAGAAATCAGGCAAAAATCTCAGGGGTTCTTTGTAAAGAAGCAAATAAGAACTAAAGCAGGGTAAATTAGTGCAACCTTTCTGGAAGGCGGAGTGGCAGTATATATTAAAGAACTTAAAATTGCATGCACTCTTTCACAGTTCTGCTTCTAGGACTTCATCCTGAGGAGGATGCACAAAGATCGTTCTACAAGGATTTTTATAATTGTGAAAAATTAGAAACAACTTAAATATCCAACTATTTGAGATTAGTTAAATAGTCTGATTCTGTTTTGTATGCGCATTCATTTGTATTATGTTTTAAAGCTCTATATATCGGTGATATCATACAGTATTTGTCTTTTTCTGTCTGACTTATTTCACCAAGCGTAATATTCTCTAGGTCCATCCACATTGCTGCAGGTGGCGATATTTTCTTTTTATGACTGAGTGATACTCCATTACACACACACACACACCCACCCACACACCACATCTTCTTAAGCCAGTTGTCTGTTGCTGGGCACTTGGGTTGCTTCCGTGTCTTGGCTGTTGTAAATAGTGCTGTTATAAACATTGGGGTGTGTATATGTTTTCAAATTAGAGTTTGTTTTTTTCCAGATATATACCCAAGAGTGGAATTGCTGGATAATATATAATTCTACTTTTAGCTTTTTGAGGAATCTCCATACTGTTTTCACAGTGGCTCCACCAATTTACATTCCATTCCCACCAACAGTGTAGGAGGGGTCTCTTTTCTCCACATCCTTTCCAGCATTTGTTATTTGTAGACTGTTTTGATGATGGCTGTTCTGACAGGTGTGAGGTGATACCTCATTGTGGCTCTGATTTGAATCTCTCTGATGATTAGTGATGTTGGACATCTTCTCATATGCCTATTAGCCATCTGAGTGTCTTCTTTAGAAAAATGATTCTTATGCCCATTTTTTAATTGGATTCTTTTTTTTATATTGAGTTATATGAAGTGTTTGTATATTCTGGAAATTTAACCCTTGTCGGTCGTGTCATTTGCAAATATTTTCAGCCATTCTCTAGGTTGTCTTTTTGTTTTGTTGATGGTTCCCTTTGCTGTGCAAAAGGTTTTAAGTTTGATTAGGTCTCATTTGTTTGTTTTTGCTTTTATTTCTTTCTCCTTGGAGACTAATCTAAGAAAATATTGCTATGATTTATGTCAGAGCATTTCCCCTATTCTATTCAAGGAGTTTTATGGTGACATGTCTTGCATTTAAGTCTTTAAACCATTTTGAGCTTCTTTGTGTATGTGATGTGAGGGAATGTAATTTCATTGTCTTGCATGTATCTGTCCAGCTACCCAGCACCACTTGTTGAAGAGACTGTCTTCTCCATTGAATATTCTTGCTTCCTTTGTCATAGATTAGTTGGCCATAAATGCTTGGGTTTATTTCTGGGCTCTCTATTCTGTTCCATTGATCTATGTCTGTTTTTGTGCCAATATCATGTGGTTTTGATTACCTTAGCTTTGAAGTATAGTCTGAAGTCTAGAGGAATTATATCTCCAGCTTTGTTATTTTTGCTCAGGATTGCTTTGGCAATTCTGGTTCTCTTGTGCTTCCAGATAAATTTCAGGATTATTTGTTCTAGTTCTGTGAAAAATGTCAGGGTAATTTGATAGGGATTGCATTAAATCTGTAGATTGCGTTGGGTAGTATGACCATTTTAACAATATTAATTCTTTCTTTAGAGAATGAAAAGGGTATACATCCATTAGATCAAAGAAGGTAGTCTGAGGACCAGGACAACCTAGTGGCATAAGGAGTCAAGAAGAGGGGGGGCTAAATGACTCAGCATTAAGATCCATTTCCTGGAGTCCAGGTAAAATAGTGTCATTGGTATCCCATTGGAGGGATTAAGATGTCAGTGGGCGCACATTGTGGAAGCCAAGTGTGTTGAAGTTGCCTATTTTTGTTCATATGTTTGGCATTTAAAAAAAAAAAAGACATGAGCCTCTAAAGCTTACAGGGTAGAGAAGGGTTTTCTTTGTTTTGGCTGTTTTTTTTTTGTTTTTGTTTTTAAGGAATAAGGGAAGCTGAGCAAACTTGAAGGCAGAGAAAGAAGATAATGATGGCTAACGTGTCTACAGGGCATATTATGTGTCAGCATCATGCTGAGGGCTTTATACCCCTCACGGCATTTAATCCTAAAAAATAAAAAAAAAAATCCTCAAGGTAAAGCTCTTTGTCATCCCATCTTTGAGACGAAGCCACTAATACTTGCAAAGTTCATTTGCCCAATGTTGCAGAGCTAGCAAATGGCAGAACCAAGAAGTGAATTTTGACTCAGAATCTAACCATTATGCCAGAAGAAAAAGGAAAAGCAATACTATAAGAGCTGGAGGGGCAATTGTTAAAACTGAAATCTAAGAGTGGAGAGTCTCATGAGGTGATGAGGAGTTATGCCCTCAGTTTAGAAATCCCACCATGGACCACGTCTAACCTGCACTGTATGGCTTATCGTGGTCACAGACCATGCAGTTGATACAACCAAGACAGGCGTAATTTGTGTTCGGTATGTCTGAGGACAGAACTGTCCTCTTGTGGGGCTGGTTCATTCCAGGTTCTCTGAACCATCCCCCATTTGTCATCTTGTGATTCAAACTCCAAGGAGTCTGGAAATCACTTCCTGCTCTGGATGCCCTGGAGCCATTTGGTGCTAGCATACCTCAGAACTCAGCTATGTCTCTCCTTCTCCATCATGTCCTGTAACTCTCGTAAGTAAAAGTTCATGGACAATTTGGAGGCGTTGGGGCTCAGGGAAGAGGAGCCCAGTTCCTTCACTGCACTAATCTGTATTCCTCAGTCAGTTCCTGTGTAACAGGCAGCTATCAATCCACCATCCACACTCACTTACTCATTCTTTCACCAGACATTTATTGCATGTGTATTTTGTTATAGACCACTTCTTAGTGCTAAAGAGATCAAGATTAAAAGACAGACATCTCCAGGAGTAGGAATGGTATAACTCCACAGTAGCCAGGGCTGTGGAAGAATTTAATAATCTTAAAGATGGGAAACACTTAAGGTGCTTGTTGGCTGAGTGAAAGCAATGAAGATAAGAGACTGGAGAAAAGAAGCTGAAGCAAGCTTGAGGAAAGATAAGTAAAAGATAGAATCTCCTGACACCCAGAAGAGAGGTGGCTTCCACCTGATTATGAGTAGGAAGAAAGACACGTGCTGGCGTTCACCAGGCGTGGCTGCCATTAGAGGAATGAGGCGAGGTCACCTGCAGAGTCTGCTGGCCTGGGAGTTAGGTGTCAAGGGCGAGGAGCACCTTCAACATTTGAAACAGTTCCTCAGTGGAAGAGTGGTGGCCAGAAAGGGGGCAGTTGTGCGTCATGGTGGGCCTGTGATGGGAGCCAAGAAATTCTAATAAGGCCAGTTAGTATAGTCACGTGATGTCTTTCTTATCAGCACTTCATTGTTCATATACCCATTAAGCCACCAGAGAAGCCCCTGTTTTGATGGATCCTCCTCCTCTTTTAACTAGAAGGATATTTGTTCCTAAGAGCTAAAATCCTTGGGTCTGAGCCTTCACGTCCTACCTGCAATTATTCCTAATTGACTTCTGGAGGATACAGAAGACAGTTGGAGCCTGTTTGTGACCCACTAGTGAGACAGTCCGGGTTGCCCCTTGTACAGCCTCAGGCTGAGTCACCTCCCCTGCAGGAGAGGAAGTCAGAGTGTCCGGTCTAGGAGAACACCCCTCCCTCCACTGCACAGCGATTTAGGTTTTAGGCTAGCAGGTCTTCCCTAGTTCGTGGTTACTCCATTGGGATTCTTGCTGACAAGTAACAGAAGTGAGCTCTAATTTAAGCAGACAAGGAATTTATCAGAAGTATGTTGGGGAGCTCACAGGCTCTTTCGAAGGGTCGGACATACAAGCCTGGAAGGGGGGAGGGTACAGCTCAGTGGTAGAGTGTGTGCTTAGCATGCACGACATGGGTTCAATCCCTAGTACCTCCTAGTACAAAAATAAACAAACCTAATTACCCGCCCCAATTTTTTTTTAACTTAAAAGAATTTTTTTAAGTTAAAAAAGAAAGAATGTCAGATGTCCATTACAGTGCTATAAATACATGAATGAATGTTCCAGTCCTGTTTTGGGGAAAGTTCTAGGTCACTGGACGCTGAGTTTCTCTGTAGTTCTCTACAGCAGATTATTTTAAATTCTTTGAATCTTCCACACTTTGAAGGATGGTCTCAGGAAATGTTTGTGGAGTGAATTCGCAAGTGTTTGTTGAGTATATTCTTTCAACACACACGTACTGGGCGTATACTCTGTGCCAAGCACTCCATCAAGCGTTGTTTGAAGGATCAAAAACGCTTTTACAGAATAGGAAAGAAACAAGCCGTCAGGAACAGGGACTAGGCGGCCATGCAGGAATCAAAATACGAAGATTAGGGTCTCGAGTGAAGAAACATAGCTTGGGTATGAAGCAGGGTGGGTCTGAACCTGCTTCCCAAGTTGAGGTTGGGGATAGGGTGGGTTGGGGTGGAAAAGGCTGAAAAACATAGCCGGTGAATTGCAGAGATTGGGAATGTGGGGGGTGGGAGGAGGCAGCTAGAGCGGGCAGCCGCCTGCTGGGAGCGGAGTGGGAAAGCCTCACCTCCAGCCCCCCCACCGTGGCCCTCATCTCACTGGGCTAGAAATTTCTAAGCAGGTTTGGCTTATTCATTTATAGGGGACCCATAGCACTTGTCGCCTTTCCTCTAAGTGACTATTATATGCTCAAGTCATAACAAGCAGTCAAGTGTATTATATCTGTAAAGCTCTTAGAACAGCACGGTAAGGACTAGGTCACCATTTATTAAATGTTTAAAAATAAAGCAATATTCTGTTTCTGATAATTTCACAAAATATATTAGGGATTCCACTTGACTCACATTTAGTCAGATGCCAGGTCTATTTTTTCACCTTTTCGCCTTTGACTTTTTCACACATTTACTAGGTGCTTTCTGTGTTCTAGGCACCATCTGTAGCCCAGCAGCTCCGCGCCCCCTCCACCCATTCACAGCTGGCCGATCCTGAGTGGTGCCCGCTGAGCAGACTGGCCTGACTGTTGGCCCACTGGCTCACCTAGGCTTTGATCCAGTAATTTCTCTCTATCTTGTTAACCGCTGAAGTTAAAAACTAATTTTAATCCAGCATTTTCAGTTGTCTTCAGTGGGAGAATTGGTCCAGTTCACCTCCTGTGATTACTAGAGATAGAAATTCTACTTTATATGGTTTAAATCACATAACCTCATGAGAACCTCAGAAGGAAGCCAGTGAGGTTTTTCTCCATTTTATAGGTGAAGAAAATAAGGCAGGAGAATTTAGGTTTCCTGCCAAGGGTCAAAGCTAGTAAGTTAGTGGCCCCAGATTTGAACCCAGGCAGTCTTAAATTTCAGACCCTGTGTGCTTAACCCCTCTGTCTACTCATTTTCTTCTTTTCATAAAACAGCATTAACTGCTTCATCATCAAAAAGCATTCTCTCTTTTTTTAAACACCTTTATTGTGGTCTGGTTCCTGCACAGTAAACTACACATATTTCAGATGTATAATTTGATGAATTTTGATAGCTGTACACACCCATGAAACCACCACCACAGTCGAGACAGCTAACATTTCTATCACTCCCTAAGAGGTACAATTTTCAAGTTCCCAAGTTTTCCTTTCCTACCTTTCCTTTCCTTACCCCCCTGGTAACCATAAGTTTGTTCTCCATGTCTGTGAGTCTGTTTCTGTTTTGTAAATAAGTTCGTTTATGTCCTTTTCTTTAGATTCCACATATTAGTGATATATGGCATTTTTCTTTCTCTTTCTGTCTTGCTTCACTTAGAATGACAATCTCCAGGTCCATCCATTGTTGCTGCAAATGGCATTCGTTTATTTTTTGTGGCTGAGTAGTATTCCATTGTGCGCACACATATGTATGTGTGTGTATGTATATATGTGTGTGTATGTGTGTGCGTGTATATATATATAATATACCACAACTTTATCCAGTCTTCTGTCAGTGGACATTTAGGCTGTTTCCATGTCTTGACTATATGTAAATATGCTATGAACATTGGGGTGCATGTGTCTTTTTGAATTATATTTTTCTCAAGACATATGCCCAGGAGTGGGATTGCTGGGTCACACAGTAAGTCTATTTTTAGTTTCTTAAGAAATCTCCATACTGTCCTCCTTAGTGGCTGCACCTGTTTACATTCCCACCAGCAGTGTAGGAGGTTCCTTTTTCTCTTAAAAGGGCAAAAAGTCTCTACCTTTATATACTTTCCGCACAGTTTAGGACACAATTCGGCAGAAGCTAGATAGAATTTGATAGCAGTAAATACAGTATCTTTTTAAATGTCTGCATAATCTGGACAGATATGTTACTGATGAATTAATTCCCTATTTTTGTAGATGCAGAAGTTTTTATAGCTTCGCAGACATTTCAGTCTTGCAGAGAGAAAAATTTCTTTGCATTTTGCCGAACTTGCCTAGCTGGTTTTATCGAATTTGGTCAAGGCCTGCAGAGGTGGATACACATCCAAACCTGAACTATTTGAAAGTCTGCAAGATTTTAAAAGTCTAGCGTGTCAGATCTGGACTATAACTCTGGTAAATGACATCCGTGACTAGGACTCAAAAAAACTCCATTTGAGTGTAAAACCTTTCGTAAGCCAAAAAAAGCCTTGGAATTGTGGCAAAGCCAGAGACTTCTGCACACCGCAAATGGTCACAAACCCACAGGGACAACCCAAGGGCCTTCTGGAGTGCCAAGGGAATTCCATGTGAGAAATCCAACCCACTCACAGGCCCCCGCCAGCCAGAGCGCCTTCACTGCTCCTGTGTTGTTTTGAGCAAATGTCTTTTCCTCAGGTTCAAATTGGTTTGTTTTTATTTTTATTTTTTTGTATAAAAAAACAAACAACTTCTTGTTCCCTTGGTAAAACTAAAAGCCTAACATATTTTCTGATTTCTTTTGACAGAGAAAAAGACGAGCCTATGAATCTAACCTCATCTGTGATGGCCTGCAGCTGGAAGCAACCAGATCAGTAAGTGTCAGTCCCTTTGCAGCCCTCGGCTGGGAGCCTGCATGTTACTTGGAATGCTGCAATGGCATCTGAAACATGTCACCCCAGCCACGCCTTCGCTGTGGGCTGGGAGGGGGGTCAGTCAGAATCTGCCTTTTGGAATGTATGTTTCAGATCCAAAGCTTTTTTAATAGCCAAAGAATGTAGTCATAAATATATGTATTAATATACTTACTCAAGAACCTTTTTAAAGACTTTTTTATTATACAAATAATAGTTTACCAAAAATAATTAGAAAATGAAAGAATAGTGTAATTAAAAATCATCTATACCTTACTTATCCATAAATAATCTTATAATCCTTCTAAACATTTTTTTGCTCAAATATAGATGTTTTTCCCTTCCAAAAACAAAAATTATTTCAGTTTTTTTGCTTTTTCCTTTTATTACGTATTCCATATCAATAAATATAATTCTTTTAAATCCTTTTTAATGGCTGTATAACACTATCTTGAACAGATACGTAATACATTAAATAGTCCTCTTCTAGGTATGAGAAATTTAAAAAATTGTCATTGCAGCACCACTGCAGTGAATATTCTAGTATTTTTATTTTTATTTACTAATTCGGACTAAAAATTAACAAGTTTGCTTTTCTTCATCTAAAACATTGGTAATTTTATGAAAGAACTATAAGGACTTTAATTACTTTTTCAATAATTTGAACAAAGAAATTATCTTTAAGGCAAAAATGTACGATGGTTTGCAAATCTATTTTTGTTGCATCTTCACTTTTACCAGTGTCACGTGTGTGCATGTTTGCACACATGTTTTAACTACCAGCAACATAAGAAAAATCTGTGCACTAAACATGCGAACATAGTTGGTATCCTGGTTTGTGTGTTCATTCTCCCCAATACAGGTGTTGGATGACAAGCTTGTATTTGTAAAAGTGCACGCCCCGTGGGAGGTGCTGTGTACGTACGCTGAGATAATGCACATCAAATTGCCTCTGAAGCCCAATGATCTGAAAACCCGGTCCTCAGCCTTCGGTAATTTCAACTGGTTTACCAAAGTCCTCCAGGTGGATGAGAGTATCATCAAGCCAGAGCAGGAGTTCTTCACCGCCCCGTTTGAGAAGAGCCGCATGAATGACTTTTATATTCAGGATAGAGATACATTCTTCAATCCAGCCACCAGAAGCCGCATTGTAAGTCTAAACCAAGTTTAGCTGCTGTCCTGGGGGTGATTTAGAACCTGCTGTTGAATTATTTAGTGGTTTAGTTTGGTTTTTAAAAGCTGCCAAAAAAAAAAGAGAGAGAGAGAGAAAGAAAAGAAATGCGCCTACAGATTCCTGTTAAGACAGTAAACAGTGGCTGGTTAGTTTCCCTGTATAAACCACACACTCTCTTTCGGCATCTTTTTAGGTTTACTTCATCCTTTCTCGGATCAAGTATCAAATAACGGACAATGTTAAAAAGTTCGGGATTAACAAGCTTGTGAGCTCCGGGATCTACAAGGCAGCTTTCCCTCTCCATGATGTAAGTCAAATGGCAAAAATGAAATCAAGCGCCTCACGTATCCTCCGGTGTTAACAGGAAAGGGCTAATCTTCTTGACTTTGTTTTTTCCTGGGTAAAATGAAGACAATGTATCAGAAGGGTACAAGCTCATGTAGGGCAGGAATCATGTTGTATTGTTCACTTCTGAATCCCAGGCACAGGGAAGACCCTGAGCTTAAATGAGTGAGTGAATGAATGAACAAACTGTAGCTCCCCCATAGTTAATGTGTGGGGCAGTGTGGATTAGCAGTTAAGAGCACAGACTCAAGAAGGGAGGGTTTGGTTCAAATGATAACGTGCATGTTTAGCACACATAAGGTCCTGGGTTCAGTCCCCAGTACCTCCTCTAACATAAATAAATAAACCTAATTACCCCCCCACCCCCCACCTCCTACCAATATTACCTAATTATCTACCCCCTCACCAAAAAAAAAAAAAAAGAAAGCAGTGGCCAAGAGCATAGACTCAGGCTGGAACACCTGCTGTGCCAGTTTCTCACTGATTGACCTTGTGAAAATCATTTAGCCTCTCTGTTTATCAACTTCCTCATCAGTAAAATGGGTATAATGATAGTACCTACCTCGTAGAGTTGCTGTGGGGATGAATGAATCCATGTCAATGTTAGAACAGCCCTGGCATGTAGTAAGTACTATATATCTGTCAGCTCTTTTCATAATTACTGGAAGATGTTATTATCGACCAAAAAAGTATTAGTTCTTTGTAAGAGAGATACATGTCAGACCATTTCATTTATCATTTTCTGTAATTCAGGCCGTTCCCCTCTGAAATACCATTTTCTGGCTGTGCACTAGATATCACAGGGCTTTCAAAAAGGCATCTGTCTGGGTTCTTGTCACGATGGCAATACTGCAGAGTATTGACATTTTTTAGGGACTCCGTTCTGAGATGACAGCAACCCCTCAAATTCTAGAGCACTTCTCTAGCTGATAGCATCTCATGAAATGAAATTTTTATAATGTGACTGCTTCAGACCCTTAATGATGCCATAAATGTAAGGATATTATATCTAAGCTCTTTAAATAAATTCTGCCATTGAAATAAAGGAAATACTATATTATAGCGCTCTGTGACTTTGTTATATTCGATATCTTAAGACCAAAGAAAACAAAGACGGAGATTGATCATTACTACTGTGTGGTATACGTATTTGTGGATGAAAACAGTACTGAAATGGACTGTACAAGATTAAAACAAGGACACTAAACAGCTGCTTGATACACATGCATGGACAGAGAGCAGGGAGCTGGGTGGAGAAGCAGACCCTGAGCTTCCTGGCTCAGAGACCCAGCATAGCAGTCCAGCCTGGTAGTCCACGTGTTTTATATTTGTGTCCCAGCAAAATTAGCAATGAGAGCCTGAAATGAACTTTGGGGACACTTGCAAAGAGCTGTCATGATTAGTCATATGGGACGCCAGGATTCTACGGTACTTAGTTGGCGTCTGCACACAACCAGTTCTTTTCCACTAATGCCTCTTGTAATTGCTGGTCCCACGTCCAGGTTAAGGAATAATCTCGTGGTGTTTGGGAGGGAGGTAACCACTTACACGAGTCAGGACCCGTGTGAAGGCTGGGCGGGTGATAATCTGGTTCTAGTAATGGGGGAAGGAAAGTGAGTCAGGTGGGAAGAAGAATGACTGGATTTAAGCTTTGTTTCTTGACTAAGCTAAATGTATAACATCATGTCAGGTTTCTTTGTTGTTTATATTCCATGTGCTCTCACAGAATAACTACTGAATTGTGGGGCAAAAAAGCCTGGGTTTTAGAATTGATCCTGCCCCTAACCAGCCAGAGTCCCTGGTTCCCCTGGGTGTCCAAGGAGGGGGCTGGACCATCAGGTGTTCCTCAACTGTGGCGGTTTGGGCACTTGGGGACCTAATTTTTTTCCTGTTTAGGACTGGCCAGCTTGTAGGACACTGAGCATCTGCAGGGCTCTCACCAGGTACCTGTGGTGCAACGTCCAAGCGTTCCTTTCCACCCACATTCACAGATGACCCTCATGGGGTTAATACTACCCCTGGTTGAGAATTATGAAAAATTATGTGGTACTTCCATCCCTTCTGGCAAATGAAGTCCCCTTATAATTTGTTAGCACCATGTTTTATCAGTGGAACATGTGAACACACGGTGATTGTGACGCTCACCTGTTTGCTTCTGCTTCCCAGTGCAACTTCAGCACTCCGTCAAAGGACCTCAGCTGCCCCAATGAACGGTACCTTCTGTACAGAGAGTGGGCTCATCCTCGAAGCATATACAAGAAGCAGCCCTTGGATCTCATCAGGTGAGCTGTGGTGGAGAGCGCTCCAGTGGGAAGGGCTCAGGGTTGCCCTTGTGGTGTCTAAGTGCGACAGTCCTCCACGAGTGTTACCAACCAGGAAGCTCACGGGAGCTCTGAGCTTCGTTGCCCTAAGTTTTTATTGGCGGCTTTATTACAAAAGCACGATTGGTTGAGTCACTACCTACACAGCCAACCCGAACCCTAACCCTAACTTGAACCTTGCCTTAACCCTGACCCTTCAGCCCCTTCCTGCCCCGGCGGTCGCTCAGCTATCACACAGCTCAAAGCCCCAACCCTCTAATCACATGGTTGGTGTCTCTGGCTGGCCAGTCCCCACCCTGAGTCACCTCATGAGCACAGGCCATCCAAGGGTCCACCACGAATAACAAAGACACTCCTACCTTGGGAAAGTTCAAGGCTTCAGAGGTTGCCTTCCAGGAACTGGGAACCAAAGACCCCCCAAATTCTTCATTCAACAGGAGTAAATGTTACATTTTGCTTGAATTATATAGTAAGAGCTAGAAATTCTCCCTGCTTTGCTGTATCTGCCGTTCAATACTGTTTCACTGTGCCAGTGACTGTAACATCGCGCTCAGCGTGTGTCTTCTCGAAGCACCAGTGTCGGCTGCTCCCCGGGAGCTTCTGTTGTTTAGACAAGGCTGCTGGGGACAGGGAGACCAAGAACAACCGAGCAAACAAAAAGAAGCAAACAAATAAGGAAACAAAGTGTCTGATTGAAATGACGGCAATAACACAGTGTTGAGATGGGGAGACGTGGGGGAAGTGAGTCGAGAAAGCTATCTTTGAGTAGGTGACATTGTGAGCTGAGGTGTGGATGGTGAAAAGGAGGCCAGACTTTGAGGATCTGAGAAAAGTCACCCCAGAAACAGAGGCAGCTTGTCCAGTGGCCCCAAGGCACAAATGCACTCGGCAGGTTTGAGGAGATGTTGAAAGCCAGCGCTGGTGAGAACGATGAGACGCGAGGTTTAGAAGGGTGTCGGGAGCCCGGAAAGGAGTGTAGACTCTGAGTGCAGTGAGAAGCAGCCATGATAGTGTAAGCACTTTAGTAATTTTGTCTCGCTCACATTTTGCAAAGATAGTGTGGAGAAACGGATTGCAGGGGCCCAGGAAGCAGGGAGGCCGGGTAGGGGGCCCTGGGAGCGGGCCAGATGAGAGATGGTGGGAGCCAGTGTGGAATGCGTTTGGGGAGTGGGATTGACAGGACATGGTTATGGGCTGGATGTGGACAGTGAGGAGGAGAAGAGGAGGGTCAGGGTAGCCCCAGGTCGGCCTGGAGCCAGGGGCCTGTTCTAATCTCAGTGCCCCATGCAGGTGCCCACCTCCCTGGGCAAACCTCTTAACCTTCAAAGTGAGAGTTTTAAAACACTGTGAAGTGTTTTTGTTTGTTTCACATTTTATGGAAAGTTTCAAACATGTACAGAAGTAGAGAGAACAGCACAGCCAGCCTGCCTGTATCCGTCACCCAGCTCCAGAAATTATAAACTCGGAATCACTGTTGTTTCATCTTTTATCTCCACCTCCTCCGCTCCCCCACCTCCTGGATCATTTTGAAGAAAATCCTACACCGCTTAACCTTTGATTCGTGAAATGACAAGATCTCTTTTATATACAATTGGAAGATTCCTTTTGTTAAGGGTTATGAAATAATTCCCTGATTGTCACAAAAACATATATTTTTAAGTAGTTTTGGGGTTGAAATCAGGACCCAGACAAGGTTCAGATGTCACAAGTAACATCTCTCAAATGGTTTCTAATCCGTCATTTTCCCGTTTCTCTCTTGTTTTCCTTGCAATTGTTGAGGGGTTTCTCTATTTTCTGTTCGGCTGATTTCATTCTCCTTTGTGGTGTTAGACTGGTTTCTCCGTCCTGTGTATTTGCTTAGCTAAGTGATTTGATCCTCCCCGAAAAGCTCGATCTCACTGAGGTTCAGCTTTGTGCGAGGACACTTGTTACGTGGAGTTCCGTACTTCTGTCACAAGGTGCATGATGTCCCGTTGTCTCTCTTTTTTCGTGATGACAGCAGCCATTAATGATTGTCACCTAGACTCATTGTTTCCTAAGGGATTTTATTTCGTGTGGTCATACTCTAATTTCCTCCCTCATTTATCACCAGGATCACAGTCACGAAGAGGCACTTTCTGTCACGAACTCGGGTTATCCTGTAGAATACAGTTTTAAAAGAGGGTGTTTGTACATATGTAAATATTTGAAGTTAATATTTTTTTCTTTTCTTTTTTAACTATTTTTTTTTCTAATGGAGGTACTGGCGATGGAAGCCAGGACCTCATGCATGCTGAGCACACACTCTACCACCGAGCTACACCCCATCCCCCTCGAGGTTCATATTTATATGATGTCTCCATTCTGTTATTTTTGTTTTTTGTTATATAGTATTTGACGGGCGATGAGTTTGATGGCTTTTTAATCATTCTTTATGGTCTTTCAGGGTGTGTGTGTGTGTGTGTGTGTGTGTGTGTGTGTGTGTGTTTGTAAGTAAAGAAAACAATTTTCCCATTTTTTTAAGTATATTTTGCTCAGGAAAGTACATTGAACTGCTCCCTGCTCCTGGTCCACATGCTCCCTTTGTTGCTTCCCACCAGTGACCCTTGAGCTCTCTGACAAGACTAGCATGTCATTACTCCAGGTTGAAGGAGATCTGAAGAGATTTATTCAAGGAGATGAAATCTTATAGACAATGTGTTAGAAAGCAGTGAGAAAGTTATCCATCAGGGGGAGGTCTGGGGTTGAATAGTTTATAAGGGCACAGAAAACTAAGCTATGAACCACCAAGACAATTATTAACTCCTGGAAAAACGAAGTGGGGAAGAAAAAAAGAAAACCTAGCAGACAGCTTGCTACAGCTGTGAACGGTCTGTACTGAGTCCTAATAGTGTAAAGCAAGGATATTGAGCTGATCAAAATTATAATGTAATTGTGTCAAGAGGATGGAAGAATGGAGGTTTGGGTGTGTATGGGAGATGGGGTTTGACAGAGAGCTTGATCCTCATCTTCCAAAACAGAGTCATGTAGGTCATACGTAGAACTGAAAAAGTCCGTAGGGTACACTGCAAGTACATTATTTAGAGCTAGGGGGTAAATATTCCAGGAGTCAGCAGTAGGAGCTGAACGTGGTTGCTTCTGGCCGGGAAGTGGGGGAGGCTGTTGGGAACTGCTCCTTTTTACAGTCGGTGTTCTAGAACTGTTGGACTCTTTAATGAATGTATGGTATAACTTTGATAAAAACAAATCAAAGCTGAATTTTGAAAAATTGATGTTAAGAATTGGGGTTTTTTTGGCAGAGAGAGAGAATGATCAGACAGTACTACATTTGAGGGGATCCTCATTATTCCCAGCCTTTCAGCAAGGATTTAGGAGGCAGGCATCTGTTTTGTTTAAGATTCAAAAATTCTTTCTGACCTTCGTACTGACGATGTAACCTTCGTAAGTAATGAACCCCCTGTCACTGTACGTATCCAGACAGAGGCTGCCTGACTGGCTCTCTAACTGTAGCAGGATGTGTTTACCATTGGGCAGCTGGAGCAGGCAACTTCTAACATGCTTTCAGTTTTGACTGTGGCATTTCCAGGGCGGATAGTTGATAAGAATGTATTACAAAAAGCCTATCAGGAAAGAGTCCAAGGCATCTCAAACCCACTGCCAGGGTTTTCTCTCCCAGACACCATCCTGAGCCTGCCATCTGTGAGCCAGGCCACAAAGCCCCGGCCATAGGAGAATGAACACACTTGGTCCCTCCCATCTCCTGCTTCCGCATCAGGCTTAGCCCTAATTTTTCCCCATGGAATGGTCCACGCCCAGGTCTCTGACGATGGAGCTGGTCTCACAGCTGCCCTGTGAGCGCTGGTCCAGCCCAAGCGGGTTCCTGCGTGAAGTGTTCCAGGACTCCAGGCTGTTCTCAGAGCTGAGTCCCCCCGAGGCTAAGCCCACGGAGCTCAGCCCAGCTCCAGGCTGAGCCGGAAGCCTCAGAGAGTCCTCAGAGCTGAGGAAATCCACAGGTTTTACTGACCACTGCTGAGTCAGAAGTGAACCAGCTAAGACACCTGAACAGCTGTCTCATTGTTCCCCTTCATCCCTAAACCCTCTGTGTCTGCCTGTCTGTGTCCGTCTCCCTTTCAGGACCAGCCTGGCGCCGCTTCATGCCCTGCCTCCTTTCTTCTAATCTTGCCTCCCTGGCCTCTTCCATCTACTCCAGATTAACTGAGAAACATCCAAGAGTTTCTAAAACCTAGGAACAATAGACTTGCTAGATAAAAAGAATACAGGGCAGTACCTTCCTCAGTCACATCCCTCCTGCCCTCTCCCATTCTCACAATGAGTCTTATAAATATTTTGCTCAGAGAGACCTTGCACTCCTAGCTGTTGTCATTATTAGCCGTTTTTCTTATTATCTGTGGTTTACCTTGCATTGGCTCCAGGGAAGTTCCCGAGATAAAGCAGAGCAGATAACTGAGCCAGTTGTTGACTTTCATTTGTTAAGAACAGTCTTTGGGGGAATTTGTTGAACTTGCCAGCCTTTCCAGCGAGTGATGACGATACTCTGTATCTGCTCCATAGTCGGCCTTGTCCCCGCCTTCACTCTGCTCTAATTTATCTTGCTTCCACACACGAACCAGTGATCAGTACTTCCGTGATGTGTAAAATACTTCTTATTTCACGGTAGAATTCAGGGTCTGCTCTGAAAACGCATATGTTTTAAGTGTGAATTGAGTCAGAGGTTTAAACTTAAAGCCCCCTTTGTTTAGAATCGGAAATTAATACGATGGAGGGAGGATATAGCTCAGTGGTAGAGTGCATGCCTAGCATGCATGAGGCCCTGGGTTCAATCCCCAATGCCTCCATTTAAAAAACAAATAAATAAACCTCATTACGCCCCCCCCCAAAGAAAAAAAAAAAGAAGAAAGAAATTAATATGAGGATGAAGCTACAGAGTGATTATGTGTCTTCTGAAACTGCCTTCTGTCTTTGCAGGAAATACTATGGAGAGAAGATTGGAATCTACTTTGCTTGGCTGGGCTATTACACTCAGATGCTCCTCCTGGCAGCAGTCGTGGGCGTGGCTTGCTTTCTCTACGGATATTTTAATCAAAATAACTGTACCTGGAGGTAACTTCTCTTTATTCCTTGTTACTGTGCTGAAAAGTTGACTAGACATAAATTGATTTTCAGGGTCTCCGACTGGTTTAGTAAAAGAAGACTCATTGCAGAGCACTTTCTGCTTTGGATGATGTATCCCTTTTGTCCTGAGCATAATAACTAAGTGGAAAAAAATTTTTCTTAGATAACGCAGCCCAACCTCTGACAGGAATATTACCCTTAGGAAACACTCCAATATCTTAAGATAAGACTTTGTTTGAAAAAGAAAGGAGGTCTTGAGGGAGGATCATCCTTGAACTTCTGGCCCCCAGAGGAATGCTCCCCTCAGCCCTTACAGATGTGGGCCAAGAGCAGCTCTGATTTCCTCACGGTTTCAATGGCAAAACTGCTCAAACTGGTGCTTTTATGTGTTTAGAAATGACTTCTTAATATATATGAAGAGATACATGTTGAAAAACTCAAATGAACAATATTTTGTTTTTGTTTTACTTGAAAAACAAAATGATAACCCTTAAGTGTTAGGAGGGGAAAAAAGTGATAAAGAATTAGTTTGTGCCTGATGTCGAAATTAAAACACCAGCTGCACTGTCTAAAGGGAAATACGTGGATGCCAGAACACTGAATTTCACCATCACTGTTCTCAGCTGTGTGATTAGTCCTTTGCTTTTGGTGGTCTCAACCTCCAGAGGGGTGCAGCACCGAACCGGGCATTGTCTCTTGTTCATCTGGCCTCTGTCCAGATGTGACGGCCAGATCCACATTTCTGGGCACCAGCGATGAGCTGATGACCAAATTTTTCTAGCCCTGAGCCGATCAGCCTGGCTCCGGAGGCAGAAGCGTACACAGCAGCTCTGATGTATAGGCATCATTATCTGTTCTGTTTAACAGGATTCTGAGGGTGTGTGCCCAGCATGGCTTCTTAGGTACAAAGCTGCAGATGGTGTTGGAAGTACTCTCCTCTCTTCACCAAAAAAGAGTTTAGGGCCAAAGGCTGAATGTTGATGTCTTTTGCCTAAATTTGTCTTTGGCTTCTCCATTGTCTCATATATTGTTCCAACCAGAAAAAGGCATCTCAGAAATACAGCGGCAAAGTGAAAAGGTGGTGTTTTTATAAGGTTCTTGCATGGCAGTTGTTCTCATTATAATTCATTTTAGGAAATGACAGTCACACCACAAATTTCCTACTCTTTGACACAGATTAATTTACAGAAGATTTAGGGGGTAGAGGTGGGGGGTGTCTTGGGGATAATCTCCCTGTGCTCAAAACTATTTGGGCTCTGTTTATATAATTTTTAAGTGGTGTTGAAATATTTAAAATATATGCATTTTAAATATTTTTTAATCTTTTTTTTTTTCCATGAAGGTACTGGGGATTGAACCCAGGACCTTGTGTGTGCTAAGCATGCGCTCTACTGCTGAGCTCTACCTGCTAAAAATTTTCAGTTAATATTCCATACTGAGTAGATTCACAAGAATAGAATATGTATTTAAGCTGTAAGGGATAATGATCCATCACTCAGTTTAAGAAAAAGAACATACCTGTTACCCACGAAGTGCTTTGTTCAATTTCATCCCCTCACTTTCCACTCTGGAAGTAACCACCACACTAAATACTGATTTTTATCATTCCTTAGCATACACTGTATATTCTTTTTCACATATACTTGTATCCCTACAAAATATGACTGACTTCTGTGTGCTTTTGAAAATACGTTTGCATAAGCAGAGGATACCAGAGGTGTTTCCTCTTTTATAAAAGGCCCGTTTAAACCTTATGCATCCTTTAAGAATAACAGCTTTATGGAGATGTAATTCACATGCCATCAAATGCACCCTTTGAAAGTGTGCATTAGGGGTTTTAAGTGCATTCACAGCGTTGTGCAACCATCACCACTGATTTTAGAACATTTTCATCATCCCCGAAAGGAACCAGTACCCTTTAGTAGTCACTCCCTAACCTTCCTTTCCCTTAGCCCCTCTACTTTCTGCCACTCTACTTTCTGTCTCTAGGGATTTGCCTATTCTGGGCATTTCAGATGAGTAGAATCATTCAGTATGCAGCCTTTTGTGATTGTCCTCTTTCATTTAGTGTGACGTTGTCAAGGCTCATCCATGGTATAGCGTATTATCTGTACACCGTTCCTTTTTGTGTTCACGTAATATGCCATTGTTATAAATACACCACATTGCCTCTCCATCCATCAGTTGACATCTGAATTGTTCCCACTTTTTAGCTATGATGAATAATTCTGCCCTGAATGCTCATGGACAAGTTTTTTTGTGTGAACACATGTTTTCAGTTCTCTTGAGAATATATCAAAAAATGGAATTGCTGGGAGATATTCTACTTTTAACATTTTGAGGAGTTGTCAAAGTATTTTTTAAAGTGACTGCACCATTTTACATTCCCAGTAGTAATACATGAGGATTCCAGTCTCTCCACATCCTCATCAACACTTGTTATTACTGGGTGTGTATGTGTGTGTGTGTGTGTGTGTATACACACACATACACATATATATACATATTTAGAGAGAGATATATATTTTATAGATTTATAGATATATATAAATATATATATTTATATAGATGTATATATTATACACACATATATATATATTTACATATTTACATATCATATATATTTGTCATCCTAGTTGGTATGAAGTGGTATGTCATTGTGTTTTTGATTTCTGTTTCCCTAATGCCTACTGATGCTGACCATCTTTTCATGGGCTTATTTGCCATTCGTATGTCGTCTTTGGAGAAACATCTATTCAAATTCTCTGCCTGTTTCAATTGTATTTGTCTTTTTCTTTAATTTTTGTTTTTACATTTATTCTTTTTTTTTAACCTTTTTTTTAATTGAGTTATAGTCACTTTACAATGTTGTGTCAAATTCCAGCGTAGAGCACAATTTTTCAGCCACATATGAACATACATATATTCATTGTCACATTCCCTTTCGCTGTGAGCTACCACAAGAATTGTATTTGTCTTTGTGTTGTCGAGTTTTCAGTATTCTTTGTCTATTCTGGATAAAAGTCCCTTATCAGGGAAAAATACTGCAAGTATTTTCACCCATTCTGTGGACTGTCTTCTTACTTTCTTGATGTCCTTTGAAGCACAAAAGTTTTTAATTTTAATGAAGTTCCATTTACCTGATTTTTTTTCTTCTGTTGCTTGTACTTTTGGTGTCATTTCTTAGAAAGCATTTGTAATTACAAAGTCGTGAAGATTTTCTCAGTGTTCATCTTCTAAAAGTTTTGGAGTTTTAGATCTGTGATTTATTTTGAGTTAATTTTTGTAAACAGCATAAGGTAAAGGTTCAACTTTCTTTCCAGGCGTATATTCAGGTGTCCCAGCACCATTTTTGTAAAGATTATTTTTTCCCCATTGGATTGTCTTGGCACCTTTGTCAAAAATTAATTGGCTACATCTAAGAGTTTGTTTATGGACTCTCAATTCTTTCCTGTCGATCTGTTTGTTTGTCCTTTAGGCAAGTAACACACTATATTGATTACTGTAGTTTTGTTAGTGAGTTTTGAAATTGCAAACTTCAAATCTTTGTTCTTTTTCAAAATTGTTTTGAGTATTCTGGGTATCTTGCATTTCCATATTAATTGTAGGATCAGCTTGTTCATTTCTGCAAAAAAGCCAGAATTGCCTTGAGTCTATAGGTCATTTTGAGGACGACTGCCGTCTGAACAATAATAAGGCTTCTGATCCATGAACACAGAACAGCTTTCCATTTATTTTAGGTCATCTTTAACGTCTCTCAATAGCATTTTATAGTTTTCAGTATACAAGTTTCACACTTTTTTCTCAGATTTATTCTAAATATTTTATTCTTTTTGATGCTGTTATAAATGAAAGTGTTTCCTTCATTTTATTTTCAGATTATTCATCGCTGTTGTATAGAAATATAATTACTTTTTTATATATTGATTTGTGTCTTACAACTATGGGGGACTGGCTTAATAATTCTAATAGGTTTTTTGGTGGATTCCTTATGATTTCAATTTACAATATCATGTCATTTGGAATAGAAATAGTTTTATTTCTTTCTTTCTAATCTAGAGGCTTTAATTTATTTTCTTTGTCTGGTTGCTTTGACTAGAACCTCTAGTACAATGTTGATCTTGGGAGGAAAGTATTCAGTCTGTCACCACTAAGTGTGATCTTTGCTCTAGGTTTTTCATAGACGTTCTTTGTCAAGTTGAGGAAGTTCTCTTCCATTCCTCGTTTTTGTCCATTATTCTATTAATATGGCATATTACATGAATTGATTTTTATATGTTGAGCTACCCTTGCATTCCTGGATACATCCCACTTGATTGTGGTCTGTTTTATGTGTTAGTGGATTTGATTTGCTTGTATTTTGTTGAGGATTTTTGCATTTATATTCATAAGAGATAGTAGTCTGTGGTTTTCTTGTGACGCCTTTGTCTAGTTTTGGTATCAGTGTAACACTGGTCTCATAGAATGAATTGGAAAGTGTTCCCACCTCTTTATTTTCAGACAAGTTAGTGAAGCGTTGATTTTTTTTTTTCTTTAAGTAGTTGATAGAACTCACGTGGGCCTTGCACTTCCCTGGGGGAAGTTTTTGGATTACTGAGTCAGTCACTCTACTTACCGTGGGGCTATTCGAGTTTTCTGTTTCTCCTTGAATTAGCTCCAGTCATTTATGTCCTTCTTGGAATGTATCCATTTCATCTAGATTATCTCATTTGTTGACCATACAATCATTCATGGTATTATTCCCTTATATTCCTTTTTATTTTTGTAAAGTCAGTAGCAATGTCCCTCCTTTCATTTCTAATTTTAGCAATTTGAATCTTCTCTCTTTTTCTCTTCAGTACTAGCGAAAAATTTGTCAATTGTGTCGATCTTTTCAAAGAACCAACTTTTCTTTTTTGTTGGTTTTTCTCTGTTCATCTGTTCTCTATTCCATTTATTTCTGCCTTTTGTATTTTGATTGGAATGTTTAATTCGTTTACATTAATGTAATTTCTGATCATGTTGAAGTTACATCTGCTGTCTGTTTTCTATATTCTTGTGTCTTTTTTCCCCCATTCCTCTATTACTACCTTTTTTGTACAAAATAGGTATTTTCTAATACACCATTTTAATTTGTTATTTATTTTACCTTTTTTCCTTCTTCTTCTCTTTTGGTATTTTCTTAAGTGGTTGCCCTGGAGATTATAATTGACATCTTGTTTTAAAGCAATCTAGTTCACATGAATGCCAGCTTAATTTCAGTAGTACACAAAACCTTTGCTTTGGTGTCAGTCTTGTCCCTCCTCCTCGTGCTGTTATTGTCATACAAATTATATCTTTATGCATTTATAAGCCTGTCCACACAGTTTCATAAGTATTGTTTTCTGCAGTTATCTTTTACATCAAATAGGAGAAAACAGTTACCTGTAAAACTATATTTATACTGTTCTATTTTTTCACTCATGTAGTCACCTCTACTAGTGCTCTTTATATTTTCAGGTGAGTGTCCTTTCATTTACACCTGCTGGACTATCCTTAGTATTTCTTGTAGAGCAGGCCTGCTAGCAATGGATTCTTTCAGAGTGTCTTAATTTCTTCTTTAATTTTTCTGAAGAATTGCTTTGCTGGATATAGAATACTTGGTGACCATCTTCTCCTTTTATCTCTTGGATGATACCATCCCACTGCCTTGGCCTGCATGGTTTTTGATGAGAAATCAACTGTTTGTCTTACTGAGGAGCCTTTGTGTATGCTGAGTCACTTTTCTCTTTCTGCTGCCAAGATTCTTTGCTCTTGTCTTTTGACACACTGAGTCTGATACGCCTGTGTTTGGATGTCTCTAACTAAGTTCATTCTGCGTGGAATTTGTTGAGCTGCTGGGAGGTACAAATTAATGTTTGCATCAAATTTGGGAAGTTTTTCAGCCATTCTTTCTTTTAATATTCTTTCTGTCCCTTGTTTTCCTCTCCTTGCTTCTGGCGCTCCCATTGTGTGTGTCCACCCATCCCTGACACTGTGCTCATTTTTTGTCATTCCTTTTTCTTTCTGTTCCCACAGACTGGATAATCTCACTAGTTTTAAGTTAGCTGACTTTTTCTTCAACCAGTACATATCTACAGAGAAAACTCTGCAGTGAATTTTTCATTATAGTCATTTTCTTTGTATCTCTAGAATTTCTTTTAAATAATTTTTATCTATTTATATTCTCTGTACAATGAGATGTTCACATACTTTAATTCTTTAGGCATGGTTTCTGTTAGTTCTTTGAACATATGTATAATTGCTTATTCATGTCTTTGTGTGGTAAATCCAGTGTCTGGACATCCTCAGGGAGTTTCTATTGATTGCTTTTTCCCCTGTGTTTTGGCCAAACTTTTCTGTTTCTTTGTGTATCTTGTCATTTTCTGATGAAAACTGGGCATTTTAAATATTATAACGTGGCAGATCTGAAAGCCAGATTTTCCTCATCTTCAGGGTTTATTGCTGCTTCCATTGTCATTGCTGCTGCTGCAATTTATTTAGTTACTTTCCTGAGCAAATTCTGTAAAGTCTGTATTCTTTATCATGCATGGCCATGAGATCTGTATGTGTGCAGAAAGCCTGGTTGTCATCATTGTAATAACGATTGGACAGTGATTTCTCTAAATGCCTGGAGCCAATCATTGTTTGAGCTGTTGCCAGGTGGCTGTGTGTCTGCGTGCTGAGGGATGCCCTCAGCACCGGCAGGCAGTCTGCAGCTCTTCCGTAGCCTTTACTTCTTACTTATGCAGAACCTCAAGGTCAGCCAGAGTTGAAGGCTTAAGGTTTTCTCAGGTCTTTCCTTGCCATGTGCCACACATGCGTATGGCCTTCTACAATTCCCAGAATTTTTTGGAGCTTTTTTTTAACTCTACCTCCACCCCTAGAATGTCTCATTACTCAATTTTGCCTCGAAGTTTTCTAGTCAGCATCTAGTTAGTCTCTGCTGGTACCACTGCCTGAGGCAATTGTAATATTAAATGATTTCTGCTAATTGTTTTTAACGAACACTCTGGGGATAGGGCTGTTTGCACAGCATGAGTTTGAGATAGGTCAAATAGCAACAGTTCACTGGGGATGGGTTTTTTGTACAACTTCAAACCACTTCTGCCCCTTTAGTGGCTGTTCGGCTGCCCTGATTGTGAGACTGTTGCTTCTAAAGGCCACCATTTAGGTGAGGACATGGTGATAGATCAAGTTATAATGCCACAAAGCTCACTATCTTATGGAGATTTAGCTTTTTTCCCTCAAATAAACACTTCTTGGATTGCTGGAAGCCTTTGTTTAAGTTCCAGAGCTCTACAGAGGTTAATTTTGACAAATTTTGCCAGTGTCATTGCTTTATAGAGGAGCAAGTTTTCCAAGGTCTTTACTCAGATAATCTAGACGTGTATCCCATGCGCATTTGTTTTTAACTGAGTTATTTGCAAGGCTAACTAATTCTACAACTCCAACCCCATTCACATAAGAGTCCATCTGCATGGCTTCTCCTACAGGGAGCAGTGTGCAAACCTGTTGTCAGTTCGCTGTTTTTTTTCTTAGTAATTTGTAGGAATTTTTTAGAACAGCTCTCACGAATAGCTCTTGGTCATTTTTACATGTTGCAAAACTTCTACTAGTCTGTGGCTATTTTTTTTTTCCTTTCTGTGGTGTTTTAATGAAGTTCTCACTTTTAAGGATTTTCAGTGTATCGATATTTTCCTTTATGATTTATGCTTTTTTGTTTTCCATTAGTAGAATTTCTCCTTACCCCCAGGTTATCTAGATAATCTATTTTTTTGATAAGTTGGTACTGTTGCATTTTTATTTTCTACCTGGAATTGGTTTGTCTATGGTAGGATTTAGGGGTTCAGTTTCACCTTTTTTTGTATGGGTATTCCATTCCCTGTTTGTTGAAATGTCAGTTCTCACCTTACTGGTTTGTTGGGCCAACTCTGCCTGTTATATGTCAGTTTTGGGGAATGCAGAGGTCTTTTTCTTAACTCCTGATTTTGCCCTCTAGGTCGGTTTTTCTTAATCCATCCCCACAGCACCTTGTTCTTAAGGAGCGTCTTGACCCTTCTGAGCCCTACGCTCGTCTATTGAATTTACAGCTCAAATAAGAGAGAAATGACATCTTCAAATATTGATTCTTCCAAATTATGAGCATGATAATGTACCCATTTATACAGGTCTTCTTCACTCTTTCAGAACAGTTTTATCATTTTTCTCCATATAAATTTCATACATTTTGAATTAGATTTATTCCTAGGCTCTTCACATTTTTTAAGCTATTGAAAAATGGTATTTTAAAAAATTAATTCCTAATTGTTGTAGATCTTTCGAGACCCAATTTCTTCTTGTGACCGTGTATATATGTTGTATACTGACTTTGTGTCCTGCAAACTTACTAAACTCATTTAGTCTCATAATTTATTTGCAGGTTCTACTGAGTTGTCCAGTGTCGACAGTTATGGAATCTGTTAGGGAGAGCAGGTTTTCTTCATTGCCATTCCTTCTATCTTTATTTTTCTTGACTTACTGTGCTGGCAGGGACCTCCACTGCAAAGAAGTGGGGATAGCAGGACCCATCGTCTTGTTTCTGATCTAAAGGAAGTACTTTCAGCAGTTTACCATTAAGTATGATTTTTTATAGGTTTTATGTAGCAAGATTTTATCAGGTTAATGAAGTGCATTTCTATTCCTAGTTTTACAAGAATTTCGTTTTCTTATGAACAGATGTTGGATTTTTATCCTGCTGGTGAAAAGTCCTGTTCATTAAAGTTCTTTTAAATTAAATTTTATTTTTCTCTGTTCTTTAGCAAAGAAGTCTGTGATCCTGATATTGGCGGCAAGATCATAATGTGTCCTCAGTGTGACAGGCTTTGTCCATTCTGGAAGCTCAATGCTACTTGCGAGTCCTCAAAGGTATTTTTTTCCCAAACATTTTCAAGTAATGGAAGATTTTTATTCTTCTAATAACTTTAGCACAACATAGTGATTAAATTTTTTTTCCTCTGAGGAATTTAGAAAGGTAATTTTCAACTGAGATATGAAAGATAGATTTCATTTGAAAAGATAGGTACGAAATGCATGTGTTTATTCCTCTTTTGAAAACAACAAATTGAAATTAAAAGGCTTATCTAAAATTGCCTGGAGGGTCAGTGAGAAACTGTGGAATTGAAACTATTTTGAGTATTTCAAATAATCAAAGCAGAAATCTCAAACCCGTCTTATCTCATAAGTACTATTTAATAGGTTTACTATTGTAAGTATTTTCCTTAATTCAGGTGGATGGAAACCTGAAATTTGTACTGTGTTTTCCCTCTTTGAAAGCGTGCTGAAACTCTGCATGGATTTTTAAAGACGCTGCTGGTCAGATTTAAAGTGAATTTATAAATACGCGTAAGAAAGTTTTTGTCTACAAATGATAAGTTATTCACTTTGTCTCAAAAATGTTCCCACAACACACATCTGGTTCCCCTTAAACATGCAGATGGCCTTGAGCTAGAGGACTTCTTGGAATCCAGGAGGTTTAGGAAAAAGCACTGAGACTGGAGGGAGCTTACTGAAAGGCACGCCAGAAACTCCAGACAGGAAGAAAGGTAGTCCGCTTGGTTCAGAGTTTTCCTGACAACTTTGACATACGTGGTAGACACCCTTGTCCTGATCTTTCCTTCATCCCCTAGTTCTGCCATGAAAGTTGAGGAATCTTTCTATGACCTCAGCATATCAGAAACTCAATCCATGTAAGTCTTACATTTTAATTGGATACACTGCTATTACAGTGGTGCCACTTCATGGTTTATGCTTAGCAAAATTCTTGGACTGTATTATCACTTTTGACACAAAAAACAATCCTGTAAGACAGGCAGAAGAGGTGTTACCTCCATTTTACAGATTAAAACACTGAGATCTGAGAGATGAAATAATCTGCTTAAGGTCTCCCACCTGGTAACTGACAAAGTCAGAGGCCGACAGCAAATCGGCATTCCTTGCCATTACCGTGTCCTAGCCAGCTGACTGAACCAGCGTGCTGCCTGGGGCCGTCGTGACCACGGCTGGCTTTCCCTCTCTGCCATCCTGCCGAGGAGGCAAGCTCAGCGTCTTAATCGAGAAGGCTCCCTGCTTATCTTCTCTCCTACTTCTGGCCTCCATGTTGCTTCTGAGGCACGTAGAGCAGAAAGGTCGACCACCTTATTCTTTCTCTTGGTTCCTTGATTCTTACACATGTGGCAAACACGGTGACCCCATCCAGGCCCCCTAACTCCCTTTCATCGGAGAGCAGGGCACACCTCTCGTCTTGAGCCTGGCAGCTGGGAGGAACTCGGCGTTGGCAGTAAACCCTCCTTTTTCTTGTGGCTCCTGTTTTTCTCTCCAGCACTGACAGATGTGCTTCCAGTTGTTTTTTTTTTTTTTTCTTTTTCTTTTTCTTTTTCCTCTCAGCCTAATAGGGTGAAGAAATCACAAGTAGGATTGTTTCTTTCTGGAGTGGGTGGGTAGACGTATCAGGGCAAGAAGGGAGGTATCGAGTAGAGAGAGGCTTGCACTGATGCCTAAAAGAGTGACACTGGATTAGAATCCTCAATAAATTACAACATGCAGAACTGTGTCTCATAGGACTTTCTTATAATAATTTTCAATAAGGGCTAAGGCATGACATTAAACGACAACTTAGGAAAGATGGTTCCGTGAGAGTCGCGGCTGCAAGATTTGAAGTCTGTGTTCTGTGGAGTCCCAGGGCTGAAGGAATAGGTGGGGAGCATTGCTCCCAAGAGAGGTCACTTGTGTGTTAATTTTGTCTTCCTTGAGCTGGAGTTTTGAGAGGAGTAATTGGATGACAGACAATCTGGGACTGTGCTTTCTGCCCAGGATGTAAGTGGAAGTTTGAGCGGCATCTGTATGCTTTGGAAATAGGATGTATGAGAAGATGGGTAGGTGGATATTGTTTTACAAAAATAACTTAACTAATATTTTACATAGATGAATGTTTACCCGTTTTACATCAGTATAAAGTTTACCTTAAAAAAGTAGTTTTCCTTAGAATCAGCTTTGAATTTTCTTTAACATTGAAAAGTTTGCTTTTTTTTTTTAGCCTATAGCTTCTTTTTCTACCATGTGATCTTTACTTTTTATATGATCGAGCGTAAAGTTGATATTTTGTTTGCTACTTTCTTCCGTTAACTTTATGGACTTTTTCAGGAGATATAAAAATGCTCACTCATGAAAAATTGGTACCTAATTGAAAGATTTTTCCAGGCATTTGTAGAGGGAGATAGACTGTTTGTACACTAATAAAAAGATGAAACTTAGCAGAACTAGTAAACAGAGTATGTCATGTATTCATCAGTTGACAAATAAAATCACACAACGTGAGAGTTGTGGGTTAAGTTTTATTTGGGGCAAAATGAGGACTCTAGCCCGGGAGACAGCATCTCAGATAGCTCTGAGGAGCTGCCCTGAAGAGGCGGGGGGAACTCAGTATAATACATGATTTTAGTGAAGGGGGTGCATACAGTTAAGCACACATTTAGACAGAGGCTTCCTGCTGGTCACAAGGAGCAGATGTCACCTTTAATAATTTTAGTGCTTTTCTAGATATGAGGAGACAGAAGAATTTGGGCTTATAAAGTCTTCTCCTGAAAATATCTAACTGAAGGCACATTCTGCCAGCTTTCCCAGAGCACAGAGCAGCTCATTCCTGAACTCCACCCTGAACACCTTTCAGGATATTGGAGGTCAGAGGCTGCAGCGGCTCGTGACTTAATCCAAGCAGAGGTAGAAGGCAAGCGCCAGCGTGATCCAGTCCTTGTAGGGGGGCAGATGGCAAGTGCCAGTTTGTAGTTGGCACATTCATGATCACTGCCGTCTTTGCAAAGTCAAGAAAAGCGCCCGTGCTCCCTTATTCTAATGGAAGCATCTGTCAGTGACGGGAGAAAACTCATCATTGGATCTGAGGGAGAGAGAGCTTTTCTGGGAGAGAGCCATCTCAAAACAAACCCCAGCTTCGTGAAGAGGAGGAATTCAGGAACTTACGCTCTGACCAGGGTGGGATGGTAAGGTACAAATCGTAAATCTAAAAGTTGCTTGGAGTTGGTTGTATTCATCAAGCCATTCTGTTTCCTCAAATCCACCATGATAGTCTGTAAAGCCTGTGAGAGGCTTTAAACCGAGTGGAATCTTAGCAGCTGTGCCTGTTTCTGTATCATGATATGGAAAGATGCCTTTGGAAAATGTACTCTGGTAAATACAACAAAGGCTGCTTGCTTTCAAGAAAATAAGAAATCCCATCTGTCAGTGTGTAGTAGATATGCTGGTTGTCAAACTAGGAAACGGCTTTAAAAGAAATTCCCAGACTGTAGCACATACAAGGCGTTGCGTATTTGCTGAACTCCAGTAAGTGAAGGACGTGATTCATTTATATGTCATTATTGTGTTTTCCAGAAATTGTGCATCTTTGACAGTTTTGGAACCCTAGTCTTTGCAGTATTCATGGGGGTCTGGGGTAAGTTATGTTCATTTTTTTCAGTTTTCTTTCGCCTTTTAACCAAAAATAAGCAAACAAGCCCTAAGATCATACAAGCACCTGACTTCATGGCATTGTACAGTTTTATTTAGGTTGTCGAAGTAACCCACTTTCAGTGCTTTGAATTGCCTGGCTTGGTCTGTGGGGCTTGGCTGGACTGGCTTCATCTTGCTCCACGCAGTCGCTCATCCTCCAGGGGGCTGGCCCAGGACTATCCACAGGGGGGTTTTAGGGCTCCAAAGAGAAGCAAGAGAGGAGAAGCCCCAGCGTGCAGGCATCTTTTAAGCCTGCGATTGCATCAAGTTTGCAAAATTGCCATCAACCAAAACAAATCGTGGTCAACCCAACAATAGGAGGTGGGGGGACGGCCCGAGGGCTTGGATGCAGGAAGGCCATGTTTATTGGGAACCATGATTGGAACAGCCCCCATAGCTGTGACCAAACCTAACTTTCATGGGGTTGGAGTTCGGGAAAAGCAGCAACACCAGGATTCCAGATTCCAGGATTCTTCTTTGTACACGTCTGTATGAGTGAATAGTTAATGTGTGCAGCTACTCTTATAATAACATTCTGTTTAATACATAGAACAGATAGGATCCTAAAGAATATAATTTGTATATAGAAGCTTTAATTCTATGTTTATAGTATTTACTTTGAAGAGCATCATTAATGTAATAAGGCAATAATCATCTTTAAATGCAGACTTTTGCATGTTTAACTGATGTAAATGTTCTACCACTGAAGAAAAAATTTCCAGGTTCAAAGATAGATGCATTTCCAATTTCACTGTGTGAGTCAAGGGGAAAATAGAGTTCAGGGTGTGGGTAGGTCGGGGAAGAAACAGAACCAAGTCTCTTAATTTTGGAGAAGACAAGACATCAACCCCCACAACACGTATGGATAACCGGTCTTTCTAGGTGTCCTTGATGGGATTTCTCTTCTGCAGTGGTTATGCCCAGGAAGGGTCCCCAAATGAATCACAGAACAGACAGGCCAATTATTTTGGACACTTTTAAGAGATTATCAGTTGCCACTCCTGCGGAGTAAACTGTAAGATGGCCAAACTTACATAACAAGTCACAGTGTCATTCAGACATTTAGCATGTTTTGGCTGAGGACCAAACACTAGCTAATATTTGCCACACTGAAGAATAAAGATCAAGTTTAAAAACTAATATCCTCTGTACTCCTCCATTGTAAAATACATTGTTTTTTTTTTAATCCCCAGTAAGAGCGCAGGTGCCGATCACACGGGCGAGATGTTTAACTACTGTCTAAACCTCAGTCTTCGCTCTGATTCAGTCTAGAACACCTGCACACATCTATTGAACCCTGTATACCAATGGATGCTGGCAGCCCTAATTTAAAAAAATACTTTTTAAATAAAACAAAAGACATTAACTTTGACACTGAAAAAGACAGATCTCAAATTTCCTAGCCGATCTTGCTTTCTGTGATCATTAACTACATCATGTTTATAGAACTGCCAGGCATAATGAGCTAGTGATTTTATTTCATCGGATTTTAGAATGCAGAAAACATTTCGGCCCCGCTCATAGCACCATATGTGTATCTTCAAGGATATGTACGTATGATGATGACTTTAAGTACCTTATATTGCCTTTCTTGTTACCTCTGCCTTATGAGAGCTACTGCTGTGAACCTCATTAAGGAAAGCCTGAAATTGCAAAACTGAAATTTTTCATACCACTGTCATTCCGTAGCACCTCTTTTGCACTTAGACGTTTGTGGCGGAGTATTTTTCTGCTCCCTAGAAATGATCAAAGTTGAAGGGGAAAAAAACCTCTTCTAATAAATACAGTCCACATCTCACACTTGTCTGAACAATGGCCACCTTCTTAGCCCACACCAATCCATCTTCTCATACTGACTCAGGGTCCTCACCACCGACAACCCACCGCTGAAGTCAGGGTTCTCAGCACACATTCTCTCTCCTCCCCATTCCTTGTTGTTTCTGACCTACTTTTGTCCGATGCTTCCTGCCAGCGTCTTCACTGCCTGACTGCAGTTTTTAATTTTTACCTTTGTGTTCTAGGCTGGGCCTAGTGATTTCCAGAAAAACGCCAGACACCTGGCTCATCAGGAGGGGAGGGGAGGATTTCAAGAAGCAATTACCCTAAGTCACCTGCAGATCAGTAAATGGCTGTTGCAGCCATTCCTTCTAGATCTCTCCCATGCCAGCTGCATCCACCCTAGCAAAATAACATAGCTCCTCCAACCACCTCTGCCTCCATTCATCTGGGTTTCTGATTTCAGTGACGCTCAGATGCCGCTGATGGGCATTTTTTTTAATAGATATATATATATTTTTTTTCATTGAAGTATTGTCAGTTACCATGTGTCAATTTCTGGTGTACAGCACAGCGTTCCAGTCATACATATATATGTATGACTTCATTTTCACACTCTTTTTCATTAAAGGTTATTATGAGATATTGAATATAGTTCCCTGTGCTATACAGAAGACATTTATTTTTTAATCTATTTTTATATATGGTAGTTAATATTTGCATATGTTGAACTCTGATGGGCATTTTTAAAGCCACATCTGGAACCTTTGCTGCAGGAGAGTCTGACAAATGTGTTTTCAGCCTCGTAGCCTTTTGGTTAGGAAGCTGGAATAAAGGCTGAGCTGGGTCATCTACCTTGTCTGCCTTTGTGAGTAAAGAGGTCTGGAGAGTCTCAAGGCCCGATGAAATGTCCCAGCCCTTCAGCAGCAAACTCTTAAAGCAACCAGAACGCTCCCATCTACCAGAGTGTGCCTTGGACTTATGCTGGACATAACCAGCAGCGCCGTCTATGGGCGTCATCTTTATCTGGTGCATACTTTCTTTAGATGTCTAATATCCTGATTAAGAGGACAAGCTGGTTTGGATTCCCAAGGTCGCGGGCAGCCTTCTGCCTGCCTTTGGTGTATATATGCTCATAGAACAGTCCTCTCTCTCCCCGATCAGCTAGAGCTGCATGGTGTGTGGTTGGCCAGAGAACGTGGGTGCAGTGCTCCCCACTGGAGTCCTCCCAGTTGTTTTGCTGCAGGAAGAGAGAGAGCAAAAGAGACAGAACAGGAAATTCCTGTCCAGCCTCAGACACAGTCACCCCCGGCCCCAGGGCTCTCGCTCTGGGACACACAGCATCATAAGTCGCGGCAATGTGGCCCCGGCGTACTCCAAGACGTGGCGCGGCTGTACTGGGCTATCAGTGTCTTTCATGGACCCTGAAAGACACTGAAAAGTTCTTGGCTTTGTGAAATGGGGAACTAAGAAACTCCCACCCATGCCTGTAGCTCCCAGGGTTTGCACCCTTATGGGTTTTGAGGATCTGCTGGCAGCTCATTCTTTTTCACCAGGTCATTTCTTGCTTACATGGCACTCCTCTGACTTCATCAGAACTGCTCCTTCTTAAGTTCAGGACTTAGTAAAAGATGCCATTTTTTACCCTGTATGTCCGAGTTCAGGGAGGAGGAGGAAGGGAACACAGATTAGAATTGCTATATTGCTTTTTTTGTTTTCATAAGCCATCTCCTGTTGCTGGATGGACACTGAGCCAATGAATGGCAGTTACACTCCCAATTTGAAAGATGAGGAAAATGACACTCAGGGAGAGGAGGCAAATTACCTGAGGCTCCAAAGACAAAAAGGGGATGAGCACAGAATAAGAGCCGTGCCAATGATTTGGCTGTCATCAGCCCTTAGGTCAGTGAGAAAATGCCATGTGTAGTAATAAAGTCACAGCGCGCTTTTCGAGGGACGCAGACGTACTTATTTTTATTGATACAATTGCAGTGTCTTATCTGGGACTCTGAAAAATAGAAACGGGTTAGAAAATGCTGGTTTCCCATCCTTGGTCCTACCTCCCCCTCACAGATACGGACCCGTCCTTCTGTAGCAGGAATAAGACAGTCCCAGCCTTCCCGCCGTACGAGCTCAGTCCTGTCGTCTCGTCCCTGCCCACCTGTCGGTGCTAAAGCACAGCGCAACTTTCAAGTCCCGCATCACAGATTCTTGTAAAACAGAATGAAAGGAAGCTGCTTTTTTACATGAAGGGCAGTAATTTTCTTAGCAGAGAAGGAAACTGAGGATTTTCTTCATTGAAAATCAATACAAATTTCAAGAACACCTGTATTTCTAATACCTAGATCAAAATGACAAAATCTGGAGGGATTACGGCAACACAAGGAAGATACTCAAAGTGGCTTAAAGAGCTTCTTCCAGGCTGGGCTCGGAAAGAGACTGTTAATAGACAGAGACCCTCTTCTCACCCGTCGTCCCTCTCCTTAGGTTGGAAAGGACCAGTGTTTCCCCAGGTGTGCGGTCCTGGTGCTTGAAGTGACTTTTGGGTAGGGCAGTGCACACGGCGCTTCCTTCAGTCTGTCCGTCCTGAATAACCCCCAGCAGTCCAGGGGCAAGAGCTGCTACAACCTCACTAACCAGCCATCACATTCTCCAGGGTATATCCTCATCTCAGCTCATCCCGGCCCAAGTGATGGGCAGAGCAGAGAGTGGTGGCTAGAGGTCAGTCATGCAGAGCAGGGAGCAGCTGGAGTCAGCTGGGCCCCCTGGGTGGCTAGGAGTCCCACGTGGAATTCCCAGGACTTCCCACAGCTCATTCATTCAGCTGACACTTCTCCAGCACGTGTGGTGTGCTGGTGCTTCCTCTGTGAACAGAAGCAAATCCCTGCCCTCATGAAGGTGGCGTTCTGGTGGACATGAGAAATGATACACACAGAAGCAGATCCAGGTCAGGACGCATGAGTGCTGTCTATTTCGGAGCACACAAGGTGAGGTCAGCATAGGGGGTAAAGCCTGCCCTTTGGGGGAGGAACGTATGATACAGGAAAATGTGGGGGAGAGGATGGCCGTATCCCAGGTCTCAGCTGGGTCCCTGGGATGTGCCTCACCAAGTGTGGGTCCTTGGCTTCGCACAGGAAGAAATTCAAGAGCGAGCCACAGTTCAGAAAAGGTAGATTTATTCAGAGAGATACACACTGCATAGACAGAGTGCAGGCTGTCTCAGAAGGCAAGAGAAAGGCCACAAGCTTGGGGGTTGGGTGCTCCAGTTTAAAGTAAAGTAGATACTCACTCCGTAGACTGAGCGCGGGCGTCTCCCTAGAAGGGAGGGCAGCTGCGAGGCGTAGGGCGGTTAGTTTTTATGGGCTTGGTAACTTCATATGCCGACAAGTGGGAGGATTATTCCAACCACTTTGGGGCAGGGGCTGGGGTTCCCAGGAACTGGGCCACTCACCCTTTGACCTTGCATGGTCAGCCTTGGAACCGTCCTGGCACCTGTGGGAGTGCCGTTTAGCATCCTGCTGTATTTCAGTGAGTGTATATTGAAGCTCAAGGTCTACTGGGAGTCAGATCTTCCACCATCTTGGTGCTAACTGCTGTGTCCTTTTAATGGCCGTGCCCGGCCCCCTTTCCTCCTGTCTCATGAAGGAGCACTGCACTGGTTTCATAGTTGCAGAGCAGGGGACAGAGTGGAAAGGACTTCATGGGTGGAGGATGGAAGGTAGTGTCAGCAGTAGAATTCTCAAGCCACTTGAAAAGTAAGGGTCTTCTGTTGGATGGGGGTGCCTAGTGTCACGCCAAGGAGCTGTGAGCCTCAGGGACTTCAGTGAGTGGGTGGCGCACTGTGTATAATGTGCTGCTTCCTAGGTGGCCTGAGGACAGTTGGCTTATAGGTGGGGCCTCTTTGGGGATTTTCTGCACATGAGGCTAACGTGGGTCACGTGGGGAGCAGGACCGGCCAGTCACGGCTTGGTCCACCGTCACTTCGTGCCCTCAAGGCTCTCAGCCCATGGATGCGTCACCTCCCCCCGGATGGGGCCAAGGGCGCAAGTGGCGGGCAGCTTCTCAGTGGTGGAGGCATTGCTCTCCAGACCCCGCGCTCAACAGCAGGGGCCCCTGGCGTTGGCTGCGGTCTTGGCAAGATGAGGCTGTGGGGTAGCTGAGCTCATGAGACGTGGGTGCCACGCGTCCATTCTCACCAAGAGCTCTATTTTTGAGGGTTTTATTTATGGTCAGGGAGCCACAAATACTCCCTTACCCATAAACAAAGAACAGGCTCTTTCAATCAGGAAAGGGCACACAGGAGGAGAAAGAGGACCATCCAGAGAGCAGGAGAAGCCAGATCAGTCCTGCCATCAGGGGTCTGACAGGCGAGCCAGCTCAGTTTCTCTTACGAGTTGTTTACTTGGAGGATCTGGGGCATTTAGGTGACCTGAGAGTGTCGGGAAATAATACCCAAGGGCTTTGTAGATTTCCCAGTCCAGCGTTAACTCATCCCACTGTAGCTGTTGTGCAAGGAGACGGAACTTGGTGGACAACAGGCCATGGCCTCTGCTCCCTGGTGGAGCCAGGAGATCACAATGTTCAGTACAACTGCAGGGGCATCATTTCTATGTCAAGAGGCCAGATGGCCTTACATAGCTCTCATACTGGATTTCAAAGTTGCAGAGGGGGACTAGATTCTGTCCAGTTCCCGAGCCAAGGAGACCAGAAATGGCCTCCCCCACTGACTGTGAGCTCTTTGCCTCCACTGGCAGTGGCATCTATAGGAAAAAGCTGGGCTGCCACCTGTGTTTCCTTGTAAACATCCGAGTAGCCACAGCAATGGCCTCCTGAGGGTTGGTGTGCCCACAGAGGCGGTGTGTGGGATGGAGGGAGGAATGCTGGGGTCAGACACCGGGAAGGCAGGCAGTGATGACATCTAAGCAGGGCAGGCGCCACGGGACCGAGCCAAGGGGAGGTTTGGAGCAGGGAGCGTGGGCAGTGCCATGTTGTTTGTAAGAAGATGAATTGGTTTGATTCCTGACCCCAACCTTAATCTTGGGCAAATGTTTGAAGCTTTCTGTGCCTCTGTTTCTTGGTGTCCCAAATGGGGACAGTAACAGCAGTGACCTCCGAGGGTCGGGAGGGCCTTTATAGATGTTATGTCATTAAGCTCACAACAGCCTACGAGGAAGGTCTTAGGTCCCCTGTTTTACACATGGCAGACAGGCTCGGAAAGCTGAAGCCTCTTAACCAGTAATCACACAGCTAAAAATGCTCAGAACCAGCATTCGAACTTGGTTACAGTGTCGATTATTTCTACTCTCACTCAGTATCGTTGGAAAATTAGTAAAGTCAGAACAGACACCGCCGGGAAGCGGGTGCTTTAAACGTGTTTGTTGTCTTCGCCACCGGGGAGTGTTGAGTCCACGTTCCTCGCAGCCCTTCCGAGGCGCCCTGCGTCTCCGGCCGCCCCTGGCGGGGTCTGCAGGGCCCCAGGCGGCTTCTCCTTGCTCTCTGCCCCAAGGCTCTCTGCATCTTATCTCCAAGGCTCTCCGGGTTGGTGCTCCACCTGGACTGCTCAGTAGGGCTAATGTCCAAAAACAAAAAAAAAAGGTGGGGAGGGTATGGCTCAGTGGTAGAGCACGTGCTTAGCATGCACGAGGTCCTGGATTCAATCCCCAGTCCCTCCATTAAAATAAATAAATAAAGCTAATTACCGCCCCCCCACAAAAAAAGAGAAGTATTTAGAAAACAAGAAACAACACAAAGGCCCCCTCCACACTTCATCTCGCCAGCTTGTCCACTCACGCCCCAGTTAACCTCTTGAAATGGGAAGAGTTTGTGGCTCAGCCTAGGACTTTTTCCCGATTTCTAGACTTTTATTTGCCTACCGGACATCTGTCCTGGAGCCCACAGGCACCCAGCCAGACTGAATCAGTTGTCTCCTCTCATGACTTGCCCCTCTTCCTGCCCTTCTTCTTTCAGGGAATGGCACCAGAATTTAGGACACTGCCAAAGCCAGAAAGCTAGCCGGCATCTTTGACCTCTTCCTCCCCCTTCCATCACACCTGCGGCCAATCCGTCCACCTGCTGAAATGCTGTCTTCTCTCTCCTTCCGGCCGAGCCGAGGCAGGCCTCACCATGTATCTGCCAGTAGGTCTCCCTGCCTCTGTCTAGTTCCTTTCTAGACCACCTTCCATGTCTCCTCCACCTTGAAGGCACACAGAGTCCTTTGTGATGTGCGCCTGCGATCTCTCCACCTGGCTGCCTCCCCCGCCTGCCACACCCTGCGCTCACTTCTAGACTGTCTGCGGATCCTGGAAGGGACCTGGCTGTCTCTCGTCTCTCGCCTTTGCATGTGCTGCTCCACAGGGGGAAATGGCCTTAACATTCTGCCTTCACTGATCACCTCTAGGGCATCTCAGAACTCAGCACGGTGGTCCCTCTGGAACAGCCTTGGGTACAGTTCTGGCTCTCTGTGCCCAGAGCACCCTGTGCTGACTCTTATCCAAAGCCCTCTTACCACGCTTCCATAACCATCACTTCACTATGACTCCTGTGCGCCCAGGAGCTCCTGGAAGCGGGCACTGTCTTTTTTCTCTCTTCTCAGAGAGTAGAGACTCACATACAATGATGGAGGGGGCAGTGGTTATTCCGGAATTGCTCTGTAGGAAGGGTCCAGGGGTAACAGTCTGGTTGGAAGAAGGGCTTGGGGGATTTACCCTGAAGCCACGTGTTCAACGAACATTTCATGTTGTTTTTATCTACTATTTGAAGTTCCAAGTCTTAAAACAGAAAAACGATTTCTAAAAATTACTCATACTTTACTGAAGATTGAGAAAAATGGCAGTTTTCCATATTTAAGAATATTATTTTAACTTGGGGTGACTGGGGTGGTGGAAAACAGAAATGCAGGGGCTACTAAAGCATTCTTGTCCCCCCCCCCACCTCAGGTCCTTTGGACAGGAGAGAGAGGGACGTGAGGAGGAGCAGACTGGAGGGTGGACCGTGTACCACTTTTAAATTATGACAGTTACTTGTGCTTTTTTAAAACTTTTTTTAAATGGAGGTACTGGGGCTTGAACCCAGGACTTTGTGCATGCTAAGCACGTGCTCTAGCACTGAGCTATACCCACCATTCCCCTGATACTTGTGTTTTTAGTGGGCAATAACCTGCTGTTAGCAGATGCTTTAGCGTTAGACAGTCACCTGCCTCTGCCCATCACATTACTACCTTTCCCCTGAAGTAGAGTCTGTTTTCACAAGTTCAGTAAATTATCTACATTTTTTTTCTAAAAACAAAAAAGCATTAACTCATTTTTCTCTTTAGTATTGCCTATAAATAAAATGTGATTTTATTGACTATGTACCGAAGTGTTAAGGGTAATAATTAAGTACAGATGTCTGAAGCATCGGTCCCTCACTGAAGATCCACATTCTGCTGGTCTCTCTGTCAGTCACCTTGTTTCTGGAGTTCTGGAAGCGGCGCCAGGCAGAACTTGAGTACGAATGGGACACAGTTGAGTTGCAGCAGGAAGAACAACCCCGGCCAGAATACGAGGCGCGGTGTACGCACGTGGTGATAAATGAGATTACCCAGGTAAAGCGGGCGCTACTGAGACGCACTTCAGTCTGTTGGTTGCAGGGCTTCCCAGCCTTGGCTGCACATCGGAATCGCCAGGAGACCTTAAAAGATGTTGGTGCCCGGGTTCCATCACTACAAACTCAGACGGTACTTAGTGGCCTGGGGTGCGTTCTGGCACAGGGAATGTTTTAAAGCTCCCCTGGTGATTCTAATGTGCAGCCAAGGTGAAGGAGCACTGCTTAGAATGGTGGACACAGAAGAGAAGTGTGGTCCTTCCTTCATAATAACAGCAAAAATTTTAAAAAAAAAGACTGATATAAATGTGTAAGAAAAGATTGGTGTCCTTTCATAAGACCGATAAAAAAATGCAAAAAAAATTAGACTCTATGACATAGATGTAGAAGGAAAGACACGGTTTTTATGGCTGATTCTCACTTTTTCACATGTGCCTTCATTATTGCCGCCTCCTTTTCATCGTAGACTAGCTGCCCCTTTGTCTTGAACTAAGCCTCGGTCACTGCTCCCCCTTCTGGTTGGGATGTGCACAGAGCAGCGTGGCTCTCATCCTAAAGTTGGAGAAAAGGGTAGAGGAAGTAGGGAAACCTTTGTTGAGAGGCCAACTGTGTTCGGGCACTGAGCTAGACATTTTATATTATTGGAAAGGTAAATTTACTGCTGCTGCAAAATTTTAAAAAAACCCTACATATCTTTGTATAAGCGTTCCAGAGCCGTGAAAGATGATTTTTTGAGTCATCTGCATTATTGCTTCTTTCCATCAGCCAAGATAATTCAGAGCTGATGGTATTTGCAGTCAGCAGCAGCAGGACAGTATGTTGTGAGTACGAATAACTCTTGAAAAGAAAATGCTTTTACCAGGAGCATCTGAAAATGTCTCCAACTATAGATTTTATAAATTGAATCACAGATTTACAGAATGTTGGCACTGAAAAGGTCTGGAGGGAGCAGTTCAACCTCCTCTTTTTATAAATGGAAAAAAATGAGGTTCAGTTACCAACAGAAGGTGACATTTGTCTTTTACAGGGTAACAAGCTTCTAACAATCTCCATTATGAATAGTCCCCATTGTTTATGACTGAAGATGGTCAGGTTGTGTTGGTGAAAGATTGTACGTTCAGAAATGAAAGCTGAAAGTTAGACAAAATTAGATGTTCGTAATGTTTTTGAGTAGTAAAAAACAAAAATGTATCATATTGGCAGCATACAAAAAATACTGAAGAAAAACCATTTTGGTCACTTAAACTGCCAATTTTTAATTTAAAATTGCCAACTAATAAGTTTAAATTTCCACTGGGACATGCTTGTTGAAAAATTGAAGATGTAGGCTCATTTCTCTTTATTGTTCTTCCTTATTTAAAAAGTTGTTTATATATATATTTTTTAGTTTTTTAATTTAAGTATTTTACTTTAATTGTGAATGCATGTGCCATTGTCTAGAGAGGCCAACAGTGTGGTAGTGAGACCTTGGGAATGAAATTGCCTAAATTAATGTGTGAACACAGCAACTTGTTGCCTGAGTGATCTTGGGCAACTTAACTTCTCTGTGCCATGGTTTCCTATAAAATAAGATTAAGAGAGTTGCTTCCTCATGACTGTGGTAAGGACGGGTCGAGTTAATGTACAGAATCTACTTGGGAGACTACCTGGCACAGAGTAAAGGCCAGGTACTTATTTCCAGCTATTATACTATAGCTGCTTTTATACCCAGGTAAATCTTGAGTCTTAATTGATTTCATCTCTAAAAACAAAAGATCTAAACTCTAAAGTGGAAAGTAAAAATTGCGAGTTGTAGCTAGTTTATACATAAAGCTCAACCAAGAAACACACAGTGGAGACCAGTTAGCTGCAGACACCTGTGAAACTTTCCATCCTGCACGGACTCTAGGCTGTCATTACACTGACTTCTGAAATCTAAGGCAAGCTCAGGAGTAGAGCTTTACGGCTTGGCCTCGTCAGGTACCCAGACCCCTAAGCTCAGACCATGGCAGGGAAACAGTTTACTGTTCACATGTGCATTTTCAAAAAATAGTATTAAAATGAACACTGTACGTGTTTTGTTGTGTGTATGTTTGACATCGTTAACAGATTAAAAAAAAAGAAACCCATGCAATTGTGGATAAGGAGGCTGTCTGAAAACTAATTTTTTTTTTTTAAATTAAGCTTAGGATTTAGTGACCAGTTAGGAGAAAAATCATTTCATTGGTGTAATCCATTGATTGACTAAAGTTGTTTTTTGTTGTTGTTGTCTGTTTGTTTTAATTAGGAAGAAGAGCGTGTTCCCTTTACCACCTGGGGAAAGTGTATTCGTATAACCCTTTGTGCAAGTGCTGTCTTTTTCTGGGTAAGAACCTGCCACAAGCTTTTTAATATCTAATTTTAAGTGCTGAGAAAACTAAAAGTCAAGCTGGAAACTATGTAGTCTCAGAGAGAAAATTGTTTCCAGAGAACATCAGAGCCACTCTGGAGGTTTCACAGTCTCTTCTGCTCACAGTGCTGCTCCCAGTTTTTTCCACCTCATTTGTTTAAATCAGATCAGTGGTTCAGGATTTTCCAGTGTCTGATGGAGAGACCAGATGGGAGGCATTGAGAAGTCTAAAATTTTCCAAGAGTAACAACTAAGGTAAAATGTCTAAGAATAGCCTAACAGAAGGCTAGAAGGAACTATCCAAAAAATAAATAAATGAAACTACTAAAAGACATAAAAGAAGCTTTAAACACATGATTCTAGATAAAAAGACCATATCTCAAAAATATCAGAACTTATAAAATTAATTTGGGGTTTACTGTTAATAAAATTATATAATGTAATGTAATAATTAGTAAGACAATGAGAGTTTTACTAGCTCAAGAATAGCCAGATCAGAGAATAGGAAGTCCAGATATGGGCTCTGATAGAAATAATAACTTCTATATGAGATGGAAGGCATTACAAATCAGGGAGAGAAATAAAGATTATTCAGTAAATGGAACACTTGTTAGCTATTTGGCGGGAAAAGAAAAGATTGAAATCATACAGTGAACCATATACTGAGATAAATTCCAGAAACATTTTAAAAAGTAACATGATAAAAAGAAAACAACTAGAAATAAATATGGATGAATATACAATCTCTAGATGTGGGAGAAGTTTTGGAGGAAAATATATGAAGATTTCCATGCATCAGAAGCATCCGCAGTTTAAACAAAACACCAGAGGATGTATTTGTTAACAAATCTGACAAGGGGCTAATTTCTTCAACACAGAGAGTTCAGATCACTTCTAAGATAACACCAAAAAATCTCAGGAGCGAAGAAGGCAGAGAAGATGAATACACACTTACAAAGGGAAAAATAGATGTCAAGCCCCAGTGGTAATTCAATCAGTGCACATCAAAATGAAATACAGTTTTTCACCTCTCAAGTGATAAGGCTCTGTGTTTATGACGATGAAGTGCCAGTGATCAGCAGCTCTCATACCTGGGCCACTGGGTATCTTTTGTGAAGTGTGGTTGGTTTACAATGCTGTGTTAGTTTCTGGTGTACTCCTCCAGCCTTCTTAGAAAGCAGTCTGGCAGTTCATATCAAGAGTCAAAAATATTCATATGCTTTAATCTACTAATTCAGCTTTGAAAAACTTTCAATCAGGAAGTATTTCAAAGTGGCAGGGAAGTCAGTATGGATGTAAGTCACAGACATATTTATATTTATATATATATATAAAGTATATACATTTTTATATATGTGCATATGTATATACATAAAATCTCAGCCAAAATATTCTCCTTCCAACCTTTCTTATAGTATAATATTATGCAGCCATGAAAAAGTGTGTCCATAAAAATATTTTATGACATGTCAAAGTTTTATGATTATGATAGGCTTGGAATAAAATTATGTGAAGTGATTTTTAATATGCAAACAATAGGTAGTTCTGAAGGGATTATGCCTATAGGTAGATACATTTTTCTTATTTTTATTTTTTATTCTTCATTTTCTGAGTTGGAGTCTTTCAACTGTAGGTGACAGAAAATCAATCTCTAATGGGTGTAAACAACCACCAAAAAATGGGGATGGGTGGGATTTGTTGTTTCCTATAACTGAAAACCTCAGGTCTGAGGTCTGGCTTCAGGCAAGGAGAGATACTGTAGCCCAGATGATGTCAAGGGCTGGTTTTGTCCTGTATTCATTCTTTGTCCAATGGTGTCCCAGCGTGCTGCTTCTCGGAACTCGGCATCCCAGATCTCACATCCCTCCAAGCCGAGAAAGGTCTCTTTTGGCAGCTTCCTCTCTTGACAGAGGAAGTTTATCATTCACATGGGCACCAGCATATATCTCCTCACACTGCAGTGGCTCTTACTGGGTTATTTGCCAATCCTCAAATCGTGTGCTGAGGCCAATAGAATGAGACACCTATTTGTTTGAAACCAACTAGGATCTACCTCTGGCGCCTCGGGGAGGGTGGGGCAATTTTTTTGAGCCCAAACCACAGGACTAAAAACAGAGGGGAGGTTATTTATCCTAAAGCAAAATCTGGGTCCTTTTCTGAGACTGGGGACAGATGCAAGACAGCAGATCTGTCCACTAGTGGGTACTTTCAAATTTTCTATAATGAGTGGATATTAAAGTTATGATCAGAAAAGATGATATGTAAGAAGAAACTTGAGGAAGGAGAATGAAAAGCTTTCGTGTCTCCTAAGAAATACTGAACCCATTAAGTGCTCGGAAGAAAAATGGAAACATGTTAAGTTGGTAAAAGTTCTGAAATGAATTAGAATTCATTTCACAGACCATGCAGGAGGCAGTGCTATACAGAGGTTAATGTGTCTTTGGGCTCTGTATTTCAGTTCTTTGACTTAATAGTTGCTTCATTTGGGGCAAATTGCATCATCTCTGTGTGGCTCTATTTCCTCATCTGTAAAAGATATATAATACTACCTTCCCCATAGGGTGATTGTGAGGATTTAAAAAAATAGATGTGTGCTGAAGCAACAGTAAGCGTTTAAAGAATCTTAACTATTATGATGACTTAATATATAATTTTAAAAATTATTATGCAGACTTTTTAAAAAAATACATACTATTTAAATAGACTATATGTGCTGTACAAGAGAGGAAGGCTCGATATACCTTCTGTAATACATTTTTCTCAGCCTTAACTAATTTTCACATTTAATCATACACACACCAAAAATACGTTACTCCTTTCACAAGCATGAGGCCTTAACTGTGAAGAAAAGAAGATAACGAGAGAGAGTAGAGGAGGAAATAAAATGTTTTCTCTACGAACTGATGGCTTAAAATGTAAGAAAAACACCTTCTTAACACTTTGGTCACCATAATCGTAGCTAATACTTAGGTAGAATTTTTCACGTGCCTGGGGTTAATGTTCTAATTGTTTTCACCTGTAGTAACTCATCCACTCGTCACAATAATCCTGTAAGTTGCTATTATTATCCCCCCATTATATGGGTGAGGAGATCGAAGGCCTCAGAGGTTAAGTAATTTGCACAAGGTCACACAACTAGCAGCCTAGCAGCGGAGCTGGGATCCAGATGCAGGAGTGTGGCTCCAGGAGGGGCTTGTAAACGCTCCCTCTGCTGTTCCCTGCAGGTGCAAGCCAGCCTTCCGCTGTTACTGTAAACAACACGATGAGGTTCGCTTAGTCCTGAAATTCACGTTCTTTGTAGTTTTCTCTCTCGGGGCAGCCATCAGGAGCAGCCAGGGACACTGAGCACATGCTTCTGGACTATGACCAAGAAGGCAGATGGAGGGAAAACAGTTTAAAAACGAAACCTTTAATGTTCGTTCTTCAGTGGCCAGAAAAAAAACCTGCCTACTGAGGAAGTGAAACCCTGCCAGCCACGTGCAAATTATACTTCAGACACCCCTGCTGCCCTTGGGTTCACACAGTCAGAACTACAATGGATTAGGGAACTGAATCCTGTGCAAATGCAGGTATTATGAATAAGCTGCCAGTGTAAGATCTCAAGGAGTATGAAAAGCACGTGAGCTTTTATCAACAGAGACCCCACTGCCATTTCCAGGGGTTCCCTCAGGGCATCTCCGAAGCTTCACTGGTCCTATTCAGAATGAAGATGACAGCTAGCACCTGCTGGCCCCCAAATCAGTGACAGGTTCTCCCTTGAAAGGAAGCATATCCCCTTCATGGGTTACAACTCATTCATAACCTAAGTAATTCTATAGATGTACAAGTGATGTTTTTCATCGGTTCTGCTATCACAGACTTGTCTCCAAAAGAACATGCCACCAGTTACTCCATTTTCACCCCATTCGAAGATATACTCTAGCAGGACTTCTTCAGTGGTTTTAGGTTACAGAAAAATTCACAGAAAAGAGAGTCCCCACATACTCCCCATGCCTTGCACACAGCTGCTCCTGCTGTTAGCGTGTTACGTTCGTGGATGCACTAATTCTTTTTGACGTCCATCATTCCTCCTCCTCTGAAATTTAACATGCCTGATATTCACGTCTCTCGTGGCATTTATGTAAGATGTACATCACTTCTCACATCTGTGTGAGATCTACAGCACATGCACGTTGTCCGTTTACACGTGGGGCGGGGGCAATTTTTCTGTGTACAAGTATGATCACTGGTGAGTCTCATGCTGCTGTGTTTATTGTGCTTTCAGATCCTGTTGATCATTGCTTCAGTTATTGGGATCATTGTCTACAGGCTCTCAGTGTTCATTGTATTTTCTGCCAAACTTCCCAAGAACCTGAATGGAACAGACCCCATCCAGAAGTACCTGACTCCGCAGATGGCCACGTCCATCACTGCTTCCCTCATCAGTTTTATCATCATCATGATCCTGAACACCATATATGAGAAAGTGGCAATCATGATTACTAACTTTGGTAAGCTCCTACTGTAGCCGAGGTCATTTCTACGCCAGTTTTAGAACCAGGTCAAAACAGAGACTGTATCTTTTAGGCACTTCAATTCCAGTATATTACAGTCTTTAGAAAATTTCAAGTGTAAACATATTTTCTCTGTACAAGAAGTGAATTAGCTCCAGCTTTGCATTAGTAAAAGGGACAAAGCAAGTATTATAATGTCCAAGCTCTGTGTAAACAGATCAGTGCTGAATAATATTTTCAATTACATTAGATCATGTACCCTATTGTTGAAAGTAAATAGTCTCTTTATTGCAAATAAGTGGAAGAGGGTCATGGTTCCAGTGGCAAATGTGTTCCGGCCTTATGGAGAGGACAAGTAATGACATTGTTACGTGTCTTCCCTCCATGCTGTTCATATTAATATAGCTCCATTCTCATCAGCTGTGGCTTTTATAATAAATGTTTCTTCTCTCTGGCTTGTATCCCAGGCAGCAGCTTAGTGGCCCAAGTTAAGTGCTTCCCACATGCTGCATGTGGCTGGGTCGTTCTCCAAAAGGTCTGCTCAGCGGTCATCTTCTGAAAATGTTAAGACCGATTTAAACTCGAAACCAGGAGGATGACCCATTTTGTCTTCCCCGAATGCTTCTAGCAAGTTGCCCCCTGTTTTGTTTTGTTTTCTTGAACAGTCCTACCTTATTGCCATTCAGGGGGACAAGAGAATATCATTTAGCAGGATGTTCAAAAGTAATTTTCTGTCAGCTTATACCTGAGAGAAGACAGTTCTTGCCCATTGGATACTATTGTGCTTATAAATTCTAAGGAACGGCTGACTATTTTTTTGTCTTGTGGGATATGGTGTTCATGGTGGGGAGAAACTCTTACAACAGTGTGTACACTTGGAATTAACAAAGTAGCTATGTTAAGGAATTCAAAACAGCTTAAATGGAAACAGTGTGAATTGTATTTTTGTTTTTTACCATGTTAACCATGTATCGGTGGCTTTGATTAGGGTCTTAAAGCTGGTTAGTGTTTTACAGTCTTAACTTTGCTTCATTCTAACTACAGAGCTCCCAAGGACCCAGACTGACTATGAGAACAGCCTGACCATGAAGATGTTCCTATTCCAGTTTGTCAACTACTACTCTTCGTGTTTCTACATCGCGTTCTTTAAGGGCAAATTTGTGGGTTATCCGGGAGATCCGGTGTATTGGCTGGGAAAATACAGAAATGAAGAGGTGTGCATACAGTATTGTGTTCTGTTGATAGTCTAAGCTGTTTCATGTTTTCTCTCAGTTGTCCAATAAAAAGGGTCTTCATTGTCTATTCCCTAGGGATTATTTTTTAGCCTAAACAAGATTATCAGAAAAAATAAAATGAATGACTTTATTTCATGTGAGACCTACCTAAAATTTAAATGAGATTTTTTTAATATTCCAGTGTGACCCAGGTGGCTGTCTCCTTGAACTGACGACACAGCTGACAATAATCATGGGAGGAAAAGCAATCTGGAACAACATACAAGAGGTGTTACTTCCGTGAGTACTGAGTCGTGTGATCGTGGGGTGAGAGCGGCCCACCCAGCCAAGTCATTTCCCTGCGTGGTCCACGTAGCTGCGTGCCCATCTCTAAAACAGGGGACACTCTGCTTATTAAAGGTCTCCAGATGAGATGATCCAGCCAACAGTGTAAACATACCCAGTGTTTCACAGTTATGTTTAAAAACTTCCCCCTTTATATTTGACTTAAATCCCCAACTGCTGCAGTTAATGCTTATTGCTCATTGGTGGCTGATCAGAGCCCTTTGGGAGATGGCCCTTGTTGGGGCCATGAACTAAGTTTTTCCACAACTTCCCACAGCTTTCTCCTCCTTTTAAACATGCATTTAAAAATCAGTAATAGGAATCTGTTGAGTGCCTAGTATGTGCCAGTCACTGTATTAAGTGCTATACGTGTGTGTGTGTGTAATTTAAGCATCCAAACAATCCTTATTCTTGTCCCCCTTTTGCAGATGAATATTCTGTGGCTTAAAGAGGGTAAATGATTTGCCCAAGCTCGTATTGCCAATAAGAGGCCACTGTGGGACTCAGATGTAAGACCCCATCTCTCTGAACCCATGTGCTTCTAAGGACAGAGGCTCTCTTGGGGTCCTAAGGTGCAGGGTTACATAACATTTTAAGAGACAGTTGTCTAAAATAATAACTACAGAGGTTTTGACTTACTGTTCTCTTCCTAAAAATGAGAAAAACAGATGTTTGCTAAGGTCACACTGTCCTTTTAATTCCACATAAGCCCAATCCCATATCAAAGTGGACAGTCCAATGTTATCTGCAGTTTCTGTGCATTTCAAGCAGCTTACTGTATTCGTTTTCTATTGCTGCTGTAACAAACATCCCGAAACGTTACGGTAGTGGGAAGAAAAAAGGAAAAGTCCCCACCAAACAAGACAAATTTAATCTCTTATGGTTCTGGAACTCAGAAGTCTGCTGAAGTCAAGGTGTTGGCAGGGCTGTTTCTTTATGAAGGCCCCGGGGTAATCTGTATCTTTGCCTCTTCTGGCTCCTAGAGGCAACCTGCGTCTCTTGGCCTGTGACCTCTTTTCTGCCTCTCAAGGTCAGCAAGGTTGTGTGCCTCTGACTCTTATTCTGTGGTCACGTCTCCTCTCACTCCTCTCCCCTCTTCTGCCTCCCTCTTCCTCCTCTAACGACCCTGGTGATTACACTGGGCCCACCTGGATAATCCAGCTCGTGTCTCTTAGAGTCGGCTGGTTAGCAACCTTAGTCCCCCTTTGCCAGGGAACCTAACATCTTCATATGTTCTGGGGATTAGGGCATGGACATCTTTAGGGGGAACCATTTTCTGCCTACCACGCTAACCTTTTTAAGGTAATTGCTGGCTCTGAGTTTCTATTCTCACAAAGCTGTTAAATCTCTCTTCTTGTCTTGCCTTCCACACCAGCATTCTGCTCCTGGCCAACCTGAACGCAGAGCACAGCCCTCTCCGTGGTGTCCCCCAAAGCCACTCACACAAGCAGGCCTTACTGATGTTCGGGGCATGGAGGAGAAACTCAAACATCTTGAACTGTAAAATAAAAAAACCCTCCATTTTAAAGTCTTTGGTGCCACTATAAACCTGGGAATTTCTTTTTTTTTTTTACTTCTTTTTTTATATTTTTAAACTATTTTTAACTTTTTTATTTTTTTAAACTTTTTGAACTTTTTTTTCCTTATCACCCTTCATTGTAGGCTCCAGAGTCCTGCGATTCTGCCCACCACATCCAACTTCCCTTTGTTTCTCCTCCCTTCCCTAACCTTTCTTCTGTCTCCCTCATTACCAAGTTTCTGCCCATTCTCTTTATAGAGCAGTTAAATTCTTTCTTTCTTTCTTTTTCTTTCTTTCTGTTTCTGCAAACACCTTTGGGTGTCAGTGTGTCCCTCCACATTTCTTCACAAGGGCTCCATCTTCCAGCTTCAGTATGAATTATCGGGGTCTGTCTCTAAACAATGATGTCTCCCTTGTCCCCCAGCTCACCACCCCCCCCCCCCCCGCAAAAAAACAAAGATTGTGATCTTGGCTGTGAAATGAATCTTTTTTTGCCCTACTGTGCAGTAGACAACCCTTACCCTGAGCTCACAGTCAGATTTTTCCAGAGGACTAAAAGTAGGTCGTGTGCAAATAATACTGTTTCTATGTGAAAAGAAATAGATCAGATGGAGGAAATACTTAACTCAGATTACTCAGAAGCATTTCCTGAAGGAAACAGGTTAATTATTTAACACTAAATTTTGATGACTCTGGTTGTCAGTGAGCTATTTTAACCAATTAAGGAGGATATATTTCCTAAATTGGCCCTGAGAAATTCATGTGAAATGAAACTTGCTCACATGAAATAGTTTAAAGTAAAGGATATATTATAGTATCTGTGGTCTGTTTATACCTTCACTTAAGTAAGCACATTGTTGTAGGTTCCAGTGAGCTGGATTTTGCCTCCATATGTTTCTGCTGGGGCCTAAAATATTTAGGGAGTATGTTTTGAATTATGTTTCCCTTGTTTGAAAACCAGGAATGCTGAATGTTAGCCAAGTTCGAGGGTGGCCTGTGTTCTCATCACTGCCTCTTCTCTTTGTATAAGGTGCCAGTTTCCTTCTTACTTTTTCATATAAAATCCTGACATACCAAAGATCTGTCAGTCACTCTTGCTACCCCAAAACTACACCTGTCCTCAAAAATACAAAGGAAGGGAAAAGAAAGCTTATCAAAGTCAGCGACTATTTTCATGCCATTTAAATATGTCCAAAGGAACATGAAATGAATTTCACCATAAACTCACCTGCCTCCACCCCTCAATTCCACATGGGGTCCTTGACTAGGATTCGGGGGGCAATGAAGGACAGTGACGCTGTGATCCAGGCTCCCTCTGGGGTCTCTCCAGCACTTGGATCGGCACCTGGTACTTAGTAGGTGCTCCGTCCGAGCCAGCTGAGTGAATGAGTGACTCACAGGCATCGAATGTGTGACGTTAGTAAATTAATAGCATTGTTTGTTGGACTCAGAATAAGCTCAGAGCCCTGTGGGCCTTCCCGGCCTCACATACTATTTTGATACTGGGGCCATTTCTGGGAATTTTATTCTGCACTTGACAAAAGGCTAATACAATTTCAGGGTTAAGCAACTTGCCCTGGAGAAATTTTATGATGAAATGTTAAGAAAAATAGTTAAATGTCCAGAATGCCATAGCATTGTCCTTTGGTGTTTAGATAATGTATGGCTGTAATTTTCTTCCTTTATTATATTTTCTGCATTTTCCACAATGGGTATCACTACTTATATAATAAGAAGAGGCAAATGCTTAAAAGAGAAAATCTCTCTTCTCCAGATATGATTTGGTTAGAGGATGAGTCAGAGACATATAATGCGAGAAATCTTAAATACAGGTGTCCCTCGCCCACTGTTTAAATTCAGGAACAGGAAACTCAGGAATGAAATAGATTCAGAGAATCAAGGATACTTGTATTCAAGATTAGCAAAAGGGAATGTCCTCAGCAGAAATGGTGATTATCTATAGTATAGAGATTAAATGTGATAGTGAAGGTACAAAGACAAAATGAGGTATGGAGCACACGGTAAGTACTGAGTAAAAGGCAATTTATTGTGTTTATGCTAATATGTGTGGTCAATTCCCAAGCAAATGATTTTGTAACCCCTGCTAGAGGGAGAACGCTTCCAGTCTCGGCCAGGGGAGGAAGGATCCAGTGTCTGTATTTTCTTTGAAAGGTCTATAGGTGAGTCTCATGTGCAAATTAATATCCCTGCAAGAGAACCATAATCCATCAGAAAACCCAAAAGACCGAGGACAGTGATGGGTAGACGACAACCCAAGATATTCTGCCATAGATGAGTGGTCCCACTCAGCAAGACTGGACAAGAGGCTCAGAGTCTGAGCTCAGGAAAACAAACCAGTCGGGACTTCTAATACGACCTAATACTGTCGGCGGGGGAGGGCAGTTCAGTACAAGGAGGAAGCGCCAGATGAGTTAGCCGTGTAAGCCAGGATGGAAGTTTCATCCTGAATCCAAACCATGATGGACTTGGGTCCCCGATAGTAAAAGACCTGCTTCTCTGGGGCGTGGAGAGGATTCCACAAGAGGCTGAGGCAAGAAGTGTGAGGCAGAGCAAAAAGTCAACCAGGAGACTCCAGAGTTTGGGCGCCATGAAGGGTGATGGACAAGTGTGGCCCTCAGGGCCCCTGAAATGTGTGTCAAGCTGCGGGTTTCTGGCCAAACCTCAGACTTGAATAGTTACAGGAATATATGTGTATATTCCTTTATATATTCCTATATATTCCTTTATCCTATATACATACTCCTTTTCATATTCTTTTTCATTTATATAGGCCATTACAAGGTACTGAATGTAGTTCCCTGTGCTATACAGTAGGACCTTGCTGTTTGATGCAAAAATTTTCTAAACAAAGTATTTGCAAACTAAATCTAGCCATATGTATGACAGAGTTGAGTTTATCTCAGGAATTAAATGTGGTTTTGGTCTCCTGGATCTCTTTATCAATTTATCGTAGGTAAAAAGCCTGCAGACCCCTTCTCAGAAAAATGTCTTAAAATCACAAAATTTAGAGGGTAAAAAAGGAAGATAATTGTACTGAGAAGCAGATATCAAAATATAGAAATGGAAATTTGTGATAGAGTAACATCTGAATTACAGGAAGAACATGTTAAATTAGAGGATCCAGTGGTGGGTCTACTAACTACCAAAATTTTGCCTCAGCAGTAAGTGTAAATCATCTTTTGAGATTTGCAACAGTTGCATTTTGAACATAACTGAAGTCAAATAATGAATAAGCCATGAAGTGTGGATTCAGATTCAACGGTGTCTTGAGTCCGTATCCCCCGCCACTTCCCAGAGCCCCCTGCTCTTCCCCTACTGTCAATGAAAGAAGTGGGGAAAGTGGTGAAGCCAAGGGCATGTTCCGTTGCAGAAAAATCTCCCCACAGCGAACCTGGGGGCATAGTCAGCAAACAGTTAACGCTGAGATCAGAGGCAGCAGGAAGCCAGCAGGGTCAGCTGTTTACAAGTCACAGCTTATACTCTGTGTGTGTCTGTGTGTGTATGTATACACACATGTGTGCTCAGTGTATACACTTGCCTTTCATGTGAAGCCTCCTCACTGTCCAAATTTGAAATCCATACACATGTGCGGTGCAATCAGCCATAGCTCAGCCGATGCTAAGTTGTTTGTTGTTGCTCTGCCTCTTCTGCTGAACTCCGCGAGGCAACCACGCGCCAGCTGTTGCTTTCGGGGACAACAGCTCTGTAGGCTACAGGTGCGCGCCTTGTTTCACTGCCAACTCCAATTTCTTTTTAGGACAAACTGCCATTCGAAAAAGGGGGAAGCATTCACTTGGCCCCCAAGCCTCTGAGAGAGGAAAAAAGATAACCTAAGAGACTCCTGACAGCTGTGTGGGACAGCATCCAGGAGGGGCAGAGCGTGGGGCTGCGAGTCGAGGCTGTGTTTCCTCCAAGCTCTGCGCTGACTTCGAGGGGGCGCATCACTTCTTTGGCCCTTGATTTGTTCAGCTTAACTTAGGGGCTTGGACCTGTTTGATCCAATGTCAAGAGTATCACCTTTCTGCTCAGTGACCCTCCATGGCTCCCTACTTCCTTACGAGGGAACAACACCCATATCCTCATTGCAGTCTCTTAGGCTTCACCCCCAAAACCACGAAACTTATTTCCTCTTCGCTCTGGACCACACCTGCCTACGTGCTGTCTGTCCAGCGTGAGGGGCCTCCAGGCCTGTGATCACCGTTCCCTCTCCCCCTCCGTTGCCCACCCCTTTGCCTCCTCCTTTGCCTTATTCGAAGATCACTGCCCTGTCCCCACTCCTCCCTACCACAAGTGCAAACACTCTCCATTCCTCGCCCTGTTTATTTTCCCCCACAGCACTTATCACCAGCTCACGGACCCCGTCTTTCTTTCTTTTATTTTTTCTGATGATTTTCAGACCGGAAAGACCATGTTGAATAGTAGCAGAGAAACGGGGTGGGGGGAGACAATCAAATGAGGGAAAGTATCTTCTAAGAACTAAAATGCCCACCTGAAAAAGAGGTAGGAGATAAAATAACAGTTGTTACAATTTCGATAAACCCAGGTACGTAGTCAGTACTGTTTTTCAGAGTATTTGGGGGTAGGGAGGCAGCAATAAAAAGAAATTCTGCCTGAAAACAAGAAATTAAATTCTTGGGAAGATGATGTGTTCAGCTTGAAATATCAGTAATACTTTTATGACCTTGATCTGATAATACTCTGCTTTATAATTTGGTCTTTCTGGCAGCTGGGTCATGAATCTCATTGGACGGTATCGCACAGTTTCGGGAGCAGAAAAGAACACCCCACGATGGGAACAGGACTACCATCTGCAGCCCATGGGCAAGCTGGGATTATTTTATGAATACCTTGAAATGAGTAAGTCATTAGTGAAGTTTTTGGTGCTATCCATTATACTAGAACATGTTTTAGATCTCAGAAGCATCTGTCATTGAGCCAAATAATTATCCAGCATAGCTAAATGGAGTCCGTTTTTCTCCATTAGATAAAATTATACAATCAGGCTTTCAAATAAGGTGACTGTGTGTATCTCTGTCAATATTTATTTTGTACAAAGCTGAAGATTTACTGCCAAGGAATGAAATGGAATATTCATTGAGGTACGTCTCCACCGTTCATTCTCAGAGCGTTCTGACCATGTTGTCTAAGAATGAACTCAGAACTATTATTAGACGTGACTCAGCTCGGGCTGGAGTCCATGCAGCACAGCTGTTGGCTGATACCCTTCTAAGCAGAGTCATGTGAGCCAGCCAGCCTGTGCAGAAAGCCCGCGGGAGCAGCCTGCCTCGTGGCAGCAAGGGTCACAGGGTCACCCCTTCCACATCTCACACCTGCCTTTGATATTGTCCCTATTTCCTCTGGCCGATGGTTTCTGCCTGGTTCCTTGAGTGACCTCATGGCACATCACTGGCTTGAACTCAGGACGAATTTGCTGGTCTGAAATTAAGGTTGAGCACAGATCCCTTCCTTCTCCAACGTCTTTGTCCATTCCTGTACTATCTGCTTGGTCTCTCTTTCTCTTCGGTTGAACTTGTTTTTGAGCTTTCGGTTGCCTTTAAATGGATGCATCTCAAAATAAATTTCCATAGTAAACGTCATCTTTTCTATTATGCATGGCACGCTCTTATCTACCAGAAGGCTAACAATGTACGTGTTTTGTATCTGTGCCCTTTCAGCTCACCATTGCCTTGAATTACAGTTTTTTTTAAGCTTGGGAGAACAGGAGAGGATTTTGGTTGACAGGCTTTGCATTTATGCATAGGGGTTCCTGTTTGCAAAGACACCCCTTTGTGCTCCCTGTTTATAAGTCTGCAGATAGAGGGAGGTTTTGTTTGTTTTATTATTAAATCACATTCTATATATAAAATAATTGCTTTTAAAAATATACATTATACATGGAAACGCATCTGCTTCCTTCAGTGAGTGAAAGGTTCATCTTGCAGCGTCTTCAGTCAACAATGCCTTGCAGCCTGGAGTCTGATTTGAATTTCATTTTTTGCTTTTGTTAGGTTCCATTAAGGGTGTAGAAGCTATTTGTTTATTCTGCTGATTTTCAAAAGGACTGTAAGCCAATGACCTGTTTTTCCAAAATGAGTCATAATTGTAAATATTTCTTATTGGACCGATTATCAGCATTAATAATAACAACATTCTGGAGACAGAATATCATTTGTTATCTTAACACACACACAAAAAAAGAGCCTTGGAAAAAAGTTATTGTTCTGTAGTTAGTCAAATAAAGGGCATTGAAAGGAAGTTGTATGCTTTGGGGAGAAACTGATAGGACTTTTGGAACTTCAGAGTCTCATGAAAATAATTACCAATTAAGAAATCAGCCTCCCCCTACCCTGCAAGAAAGGATGGAATAACAGCTATTATAGAGACATTTTTCAGGTTTATTAAATTGTTTTCCTATTATCTAAATAATTGCTAATGAACTAGAAAAATTAATCAGTTTCTGAGTTATTCTGTATTCAACACCAGAGTGAAACTTATTTTTTGCTCTTTTGGTTCGTGGGAGATAGAATTTCCAAGTGCTTTCTGAATTATTTTTGTTCCTCTAAAATAGAGTGCCTTTGGTGGTGATCTCCTGACCACAGCTTCCTCCTTCCAATTTTCCCCATAATCATTAATGACACCCCTGCCTGCCTTTTTAGTTATACCTCTCAGCTATTGAAGGGGAACACTTTGGACAGATGAACCCAGGAGCCCTCCACCCTTGCTGAGTTAGGCCTCGCACCCAGCCACCAGCCCTGGTCTCCTCCTCTGCCTGGAGGGATTCCTGCCAAGCCTCAGCAGGAACCCTCCACTTTTTACCCAGATTTTCTGCTCTCCTCTCTAGGCATTAATCGCACTTGACTCCTGTCTTGATGGTGTGTGATTCTGTCCCTGTGTCCATTGTGCTCCCTGGCTAGACTTGATCCTGTTGGAGACAGTAGTCAGGCCTTTGCATCTTCCAGCCCTGGTCCAAAGCACCACTGCCTGGACCCTAGTCCTCATACACGTTTAAGTGACTTGTGCTTGGAGATTTAACACACACATACAACTGTGAGCTGAGTTTATGGTAACACTGCCTCCATGGCCCCCACCAAGTTCCATATGGCATATGTTTTTTTTGAGTGAAATTCCTTTTTTATTTTTTAATGAATTCCCCACCATCCTTTGAGATTAGAGTAACCCTGGGGGTATTAACCAAAATTGCTTCCCCCCAGCTCCACCAGCGAATGATCCTGACTTCTGAGAACTCAGACATGGGACATAAGAGAAATAGTCTGTCAGCCTTAAAATCTGGAAGCCATAAGATACCGTTTTGTACTTAGAGCACTCACTACACAGCGCAAACACCAGTCTCTCGAGAATTTGGCGGTGCCTTCCCCGTGGGCTGGTGCCCTAAGTGAAATGCAGTGAGTGATGAAGTGAGCCCCCTTTGTCTCTGGTACTGCCTCTTCCACCCTTGCTGAGTTCACTTGATCTTCGCTTCATGTAATATTTTCTCCATTTAATTTTCTCCAGTTAATATCAATTGTTCTTCAGCATCTCCTTGCACCCACCCCCTTCATTCCGTCTCTCTCCAGTGCTGCCCCCCCCACGCTCTCCAGGACCAGGCCTGTCTCCCCCACACCCTCACCTCTGCTCTGCGTCTGCCCACCACCTGCACTGACGTTTCCTCGTCTCTGCAGGATGAACCTTCCAAAATGGCAGCTGAGTAACTGGGGAGGGTGTGTAGTCCTCTCATCTCTGTACTCATTCAACCATCCATCCATCCATCCAACAAACACTGAGCACCTGGTGTGCCAAACACTGTATCAATTGCTGGGGAGACTCGAGACAGGTAAGACTTGGTGTCTGCATGCACCAGGCCAGCTGAAGGATGGTGAGTAGTTGGTGGTACTATAAGCATGTGAACACAAATGAGACTTCCTAGAGCTGGAGATATTTGAACTGGATTTTGTAAGGTGAATGGAAGTTAGCTCTCTAACGTGTGGTGGAGGGAATGAATGCTTCATGCAAAGAGGTAGAGACATTTAAGAGTACACGGGCGTGAAACAGCTTGGCCAGATTGAAGAATGACAAGTAGGGCTAGAACAAAGGATCCATAGGTGGGAAGATCAGGTACGCAAGGCCTCTGTCATGATGGGTCTTGTGTGCTTAGCCGGGGGACTTGAACTTGCCCTTAAAGAAACAGGGATATATTGGAATATTTGTGAGCAAGAGAATTGCATGATGTTTATGTTGAAATGAGCCGATTATTCCGGAAGCAGAATGGACTATTTTGGGAGGAGGCCTGTATTTGGGGAGAAGAAGATATTTCAGGGGGCCACCCCAGGTAACGTAGACACCAAGTGATGCACGCCTGCAGAGAGGCTGTGGGCATAGGAATGGAGATTCGGGAGACAGACTTGGTAAGTGTTGCAGAGGTGACTGGAATGGCAGGTGAGGCGTAGAGTCGCTGAGCTAACCTTCCGGAGACCGAATCTGCAGGGTGGTATATAAAGAGAGGAAATGGTTCCATGATGGGTATTTTGAGTGTGAGGTGTCTGTGGGACATCTGAGGGGTGATGTCCGTTGTTAGGCTGGATTCACCAGTCGGGAGCTCAGAGGAGCTGCGAGTGAGGCCCCGGGGCGATTCAGGCACGCTAAGCAGAGAAGTGACGATGAGGACCTGGGGAAAAGGGACATGTACAGGGCAAATGGGAGAAGAGAAATCCACCAAGAGAAAGAGGAATAGCAGAACAGCTGGGAGAAAACTAGTGGAGACTCGTGCCAACACAGGGAAGGCTGCAACCTGGCTTAAGAGGGATTTGAACACTGATTAAAAGGAGCATAATGAGAAAGGTGGGTGTGGGGGTCAGAAAAGCAAGAGCTAAAGCCCACCTTTAATTGCCAAGACTGCAGGGAGAAAGAGAAGGAGGACTACACTTAGCCTTTAAAAAACCAGATCTGTGTGTATGCCTAAGTACATACACACTTTTCTCCCTTGGCTGTTTAAAATTATTTAGGTAAAACAAAAATCAAAGGGGAAAACATTCCACAGAGAGGAAAATATTTGGCCATATCAATAGCTACCTGGTGATCAAATAAACAGGGACTGAAAATGTCCACTGGCTTTGGAATACGCAGCCGCCAACAGGGCAACTCCTGTTTGAGTGCCGCAGTGAGGGCCACGGAGGATGTCCAGCTTGGAGCTTTGGCTCAGTCATCGCTGTAGGAACTTCTCCAAGAAACGTGACTTTAAAGGGAAGAAGAAAGTGTAGAATGTATCAGAGAGCAATACAGGGTCATGAGAGAGGGTCAGGCGAGGGTTATTTTTGTTTTTACAGTGAGTGTTTCTGGCCTTGCTGAGTTGATCGGCCTTTGTTGTTGGTCTTGGTTCCAAAAGCTTTTTAGAAAGTTCTTCTCACTTGAAAATCTGAACAGATTAAAATAAACCATGTTGGGGTTTTTCCTGATTTTTTTTAATTAAAAAAATCTATCTGGAATTTATTTTAATGTCAAAAGTGAGGACTCTGTACCAGGTCTTCCAATGATTTAGCTAATTACTCCAATACTTGAATCCACTGATTTGAAGTGTCAGCTTTACAATATTACTAAAATCCTATAAATATCTGCATCTATTCTTGAAATCTATTTCATTCATACTGTCAATGCACTATTTCTGAGCTGTTTCCATGACCATAGATTAATACCTCCTAGAGCTGGTCCTATTTTATCTTTTTTTCAGAATGTCCCTAACACTACGAATTCAGACATCCCTCCTCATTATTTTACTTGTATATTTGTGTATATTTCTGGAAGAACTTTAGGATCACCTTTCAGCTTTTTTTCTTAAATCCATTTGGGATTATTAATTAAATTTGCATTTGAATTCTAAATTTTATTTTGGAAAATAAATTTGCTTCAGTCCCCAAACTTGAGTCTGCTCAATGAAGAGTATGGTGCATCCTACCGTTCATCCAGTCATCATTGTTTTTCTTTGTTAAGTCATTTATCACAACCGTCTTAACATTTTTCACTAACTTTTTCTAAATAGTGTGTGCCTTTGTTGTCATTATAAATGGTGTCTTTTCTGGGTTCTGAACTGGGTTGACTGCTAAGAAAGTCCTAATTTCTGGCTTCTCTTGAAAGAGGATATCCACAGCGTGGGGCTGTTGTTCCAATATGGTGACTGTGAGTGGTGCGTTTCATTAGAATATCCACTTGCCAGTTACTGCACCCCCTCCACGCATTTCTGTTACTTGCCTGGCCCCTGTAGGTGGATGAGTTCATGTAGGGTTAGGTGGGTTATATTGACATCACTGTTCGGTGCCATGCTGCTGACTCTATGGCATCACCAGTTCTGGTCCTTGCCTGTCTGCTTTTCTGCAGCACATCCCTGCCTCTCAGGTCAGAAGCAAACATCAGCTTCTCCTACCCAACCACCCCCTGCACAGTCTTGCCCTTCCTGGCCAGAGTGGTCCCTATCCCTTGGCTGAGCAACAACCCTAAAGGAACTATAAATTTACCTCTCAGCCACTGTCTTAGTTACATCCCTGTACTAGTTTACTTTAAACGCCTTTTAGGTCTCTGGCCTGATCATTTCTAACCCCACCCCGTGGTACAGCTTACCCCACATCTCTGCTGCTCCATCTATAGCAACGCCGTGTAAACTACAGACAAAGAGGTAAGACCCTCTAAGCCGCCACCACAATCTTGACTTCCTGTGACCACACAGACCAACAGTATCAAGATAAAAATTCCTGAAGAAGGATATTTTGCTTATTAATAAGACACTTTAATTGCATACATTTCTGTGACTTGTAATAACTTCACAGACTCTGAATGTGCTGCACTCGCCTTCCCAGGCTCAGGGGAGCGTGCTCACTTGCCTATTTTCAGCATATTTCCAACATTCTCTACGCAGAGCTTTTCCCAAAGGTACATTTCCTATTTCTTTTTAAATTGTTAGATACTTCCACAATATTCCTTTTTTTAATCCTTAATTACAAATCATCTTCCAAGACTGTATTATTTCAACACTGAGAATGAATAACGTGCTTCGAGCATCCCTAGTTTATTAGCAGCAAATAACTATGGTTGGTTAAAGATTTTTAAGTATGTTATTCCCCTTAAGCATATATGTGTGAAAGAAACAGACTGTCATTAGTTGTCTTCCCAGAGATTTTATATTTGTCTTTTGTTTGGATTCTTTCACTGTTGAACATTATTATTGCCATGAATGTCTTTTCTCTTTGGGATTTAGTTCGCCATTTGCCTTTCTCTTTCTTTACAAGAGTAAAGGAATGTGTGTGGTCCTTCCATCCATCCACCGCTCCATGATGTGTGTCCATTCCATTGACAGTTATTCAGTTTGGGTTCGTCACCTTATTTGTGGCCTCTTTTCCACTGGCCCCACTGTTGGCTCTGGTGAACAATATACTGGAAATCAGAGTGGACGCATGGAAACTGACTACCCAGTACAGACGCATGGTGCCAGAAAAAGCGCAGGACATCGGAGCGTGGCAGCCCATCATGCAAGGAATAGCAATTCTGGCTGTGGTGACCAATGTGAGTAAGAAGGCTTCCCGGGGTAAAGACCTTGAAAATTCTAAAAATGCATTTGCGTCGCTTCCTAAGGAAGCCAGTGTTCAGATTGTTTAATATGGGAGGGAGATGCTAATACCATCATCCTTATAAACAACATAGTTGTTATAACTGTAATTGTTACTACTTTTAATGTATTTTCTTTATAATTATTATTTGTCACTTACAAGACCTCTTACAGAGGCAGCTAAGAAGCATGACCATCATACTATTGCTTAAGTGTTAATTCAACAGAAACATGGTAACAGCATTAATAAGTACTAACTCTTTTAATCCTTACATGACTATAAAAGTTATCCAGTAGCGCTTGTATAATGGAGATAGAAATCTATCCACTTAGAGTTTGAAGAACCTAAAACAAGAGCAGTCATTCCACCGTCTCTTACTATATATATATTCCAGACTATCAGTTTAAAGTAGGAACTCCCTGATGATGGGGTAGAAACACTTTGTGCATCCCCAGTCATCCGTTACCTTCCTGGTCCCCTGGGGCAGAGGCTCTTCCAGGAGGTGGTCCCGTCTCTCCTCCCCACCCCACTGTTGGTCATTAGCTAAGCATCCTCATGCCCTGCGTGTGTCTGAGCTGTGAGGGAACAGAACTCACTGTTTACAACCTGTAATGATCATGGACCAGTCTGAACATCCTCCCTCCTTCCCTGCCCTCATAGTGCAGCAGGGAGCTCAGCCAGAGCTATTTCCTCCCTTACTTCACTGCCAGTTTCACTCCCGGGTCACAGTCCCCAACAAAAGGCTCTCCCAGTTTGAATTTCTTAATCAAGTCACACTGGCCCTGAGTCCCTGGCCTTTTCCCACGAGTACTCGTACAAACAGAACAGAGTCCGGCAGTGGCTGTGGGCCAGGCTCCTGGGTGAGGGGACGTGCTGGGCACTTCCCAGCTGCATGATCTCGGGCCAGGCTTTAACATTTCAGGGCTTCACTTCATTCTCTGCAAACAGAACAATTCCCTGCCCCATATTTTAAGACTGTTATGTACCACAAAGGGTACTTAAGGAATTCAGTGAGTTAACGCATGGAAGTCACAGAGCCTGGTCCTCAGGGAATGTTAGTTACCGTCTTTAACACTGGCTGCGTAGACTTGGCCAGGTATCAAAGCTAGAGGCACAAGAACTTGACAATGTGTCACTGTCTAGATCACAGTCACAGTTTTACACTGTAACACAAGTTACCTGGGACCACCCAGCTGTCACCCCAACCCAGCCCCCGCCCCAAGAACCCTCAATTTATCTGATTTGCTTGCTATCCCTACTTCTTGGAGGAAGTTGGCAAATCACACACAGAAAATGACTGCTAGGTTATGTCCGTTTCCACTGACTCAAATCACCCTACTTTCAGTATCCACTGTGCTGCAAAACATAGACTGATGTTCAGAAATGACAGTGAGGCCTTTCCAGTTCCATAGTCAGTAAAGTATGAATCTGTCATGTTCAATATGCTATACGACACTAAGCAAGGCAGGAAAGCGGGCTCCTGCGCTTTCAGAAAATTTTTAGCAACGAGGTTTGAAACTAAAAGGGTTTTTGTTTGACCTTCAGCTAACCAGAAAATTCAATTGACTCCTACTCCCCATTACTCAAGCGTCCTGGCTTGATCGTGTTAGGCACCTTTTCCTCATCTCCCCAGCACGGCTTTGCTCCATCAGCACAGATGGAGTGCTGGCTGTGTCTCCAAGGCTGCTCCATGTGCACTGGCACGTGTGTGCACACACAGGCACACGTGCACCCACTGATGGGTGCCACTGATTCTTATCCAGTTGTTCTGTCTTATAACTCAGGCATTGGTTTATTACACCCTAGAAAAACCGCTTATTAGAATCATTGATTAAACTATAGACCATCCTTTTGCCCATATTAGGAAGTTACAGCTTACAAGATGCAAGTCCTGTGTGTTTGTATATATGTAATGTAAGTAAGAATTAAGTAAGTGTGTCATCCCCCTCACATACTTAATTTGTGCCTTTCCAATCAAATGTGCAGAGCAAAGGCTAACTGCCCATAACAGGAGAACTTTTAGGAAGAAGGGAACAGCCACCAGGGAGATGACAGGGCATCAAGCAGGAGTTTGGTATAAAATCATTCATTCCAAAGCTGCGCTGGCTCGATAAATAAGCGGAAATGACATTGTGGTATCATGCCAGAGCATCTGCTATTGAAGACCGATTTTAATTTATTTTGATATAAATGGAAAATTGTGTCAGAACAGCATGGGAAATGAAGCACACTGCATCTATCTGTACTCCTGCAGTGTGTCTCAGAGCTGCTCAATTTGGGAGGAAAAGTATCTTGTCAGGAGACAATAGAATCATCTTCCTTGTTGGAATTTTTGTTGCTTCCAGAAGCACATCTGCAGGTGATTCTGCAAAAGGCTAGAGTTGAATTAAATGATAACAGGAAATTTTAATCTATTGAAATCTGGGAAAAGTGAAATATTTTTGCCTTCCACCACCACCAGGCAAGCACGCATACACCCAGAGATTTCACATCAGAGGAAATGACAAAGCTGGTTCTAGTGGGGGGAAATTTTGCAATAGAAAAGCCCCTTAGTTGTTTTTCTTGCTTTGCCTGAGATCTTGTTTGTTGGCTTGTGGTCTCACAGTGTCTAAACCATATGTTCAGATGAAGACTATTAAAATCATGTGCAGAGAACATGTCTGTTCTTCTGCTTCAAAAAATGACTGAAACATTTAGCTTTGTTTATTCCCATAGAATTCGGATTGAAGTCTGTTCTCGACTTTCTCCTTCCTTCAACCCAATTTTTTTTTACTGGAGAGTTTAAAGTGCAAATTAAAGAACTTTGGAGAAAATTCATGTAATTCATAAGAGCTTCACATCCAAATTTAAGACTGACAATCCAGGAACACACTAAACTTTGTTAGTTAATAATTTATAATGTTTTTAACTTTATCCATGTAATCTTTTGGAAGTTGAGAGGCTTAGACACTAGATCTCACAAAATAGGTATCATTGCTTGACTGTGTGGATGGATCAATCCCAGTACAGCTTCCTGCTACTACATTTTATTAAAAGTAATAAAGAATTCTTGCTAATACAGGAGCAGACAGAAGCATATACTGAGTGTTTAAAATAAACCAGACTATGGGTTGACTTATCTAAACAAGTCAAGATTGTACAGGGAAAAAGTATGAATCTGAAGGAAAATATATTTTATGTAATTAATATTCTATTTTTAAGAAGCAAATGATAAAAAGCAGTTTTTAAATCAGTCATTTATCGACAAAGGAATTCTGTAAAGCCAACTTATTTTAGTAAGCGTTACATATTCTATATTCTTAAAGATTAAGTTATATCAAATAGATCTCCAAGGTTGATTGCTTTTCATTATATTCTAATTTTTGAAAATGAAGTTAATACATGCAAGCAGCTCTTGAGTTATCCACAGTACCCTAGTCTACAATTATGCTTACTGTACTTAACAGACATAATAGGCAAGGATCAGGCCCTTGCTTTTGAACTGCCACTGGACTTCTGGATATTCCCTTAGGTTAAAGACCAAAAGCAAAGTAACTATTCTACTTCAAAGCAGCTGCTCAAAGATTTTAAGACATTCACTATCTATATCCATTTGACAAGAAAGAATTAAGGTTTCTGAATCTTTAAAAAAAAAATCTACTGCTGAAAATGTAATTCTGGCATGTCTGTTAACCATAACTATAAAGGCTCTAAATTAACGCTCCGTTTACTGTTTTCCTCCCGACGTAGGCCATGATCATCGCTTTCACATCAGAAATGATCCCCCGCCTGGTGTATTACTGGTCCTTCTCCGTCCCGCCCTATGGGGACCACCTGAACTACACCATGGAGGGCTACATCAACAACACCCTCTCCTACTTCAACATCGTGGACTTCAAAAACAAAAACAAGGACAACCCATACACTGGGCTTGGTGACCATACCTCGTGCAGGCAAGTTCTGTTTATTGGTGTTTAAAAATGCACCTCATCTTTTATAGGACTTTTGTTGCAATATAATTCTGTTCGGTATCACAACTGCTAGAGGTGGTTTTGTTTTTTTTTTTTCCTAGTTTTCTTTTCAATAAACTTAAAAAAAAGGGTAAGGTATAAAAGTTAGTACAGACTAGGGTTAGAACTTTCAAACCAAACCATAAAGCAACCTTTTAAAATGAGAGTTAAGTGATTACAGGGAGATGGATCCAGGAGAAAACTCTTACTCAGTTGTTATGACTAATGTGTTATTTAAGCACATCCTGATGATCCTGAATGATGACAAACGAGCAGTCACTTAACAAAGCAATACCAGCACAAACAAGGTAAGTACCTCAGCCTAGCCTAGCAGCATTCTCTACAAGTATTCCAAAGCTCTCTGCATTTATTGTAATGGCTGGTAAGATCCATTGTGGATGGTGCACATCAACAAAATTACCAACTGATGAGGTTTGTTGACTACGTGTTTTAGAGGGTTTCTTTTTTTTCTTCCAGTCAGAGTCTTAATCCTAATGGAGGCTTTAAAATTACTGAGTTCATCTCCTCAAAGCCTTCTCTGATTCAAACTCTCCAACAACACAAGTAAGAAAAGTGTTTCCAAGTCACACATAGTGGAGCATCGTCAGAATCCCACACTGCCTCTGCTTACTCTTACTTTACATAATTCTAAAGACTAATTAAACTTCTAAGTCTAATAGGTTACGGGTAGAAAATTAGAGCTATGCTACCTGAAGCACATGACATCTGAACCAAGGAAATTAGGTAAGGAAACTATAAAAAGTAGGTAGGATTCTCTTTGGGGAAGTATAGCCCCACAGCTGAGTGAGCTCTGATGATAGCATTATATAAATACGTTGGTAAGCATGTTTCTGAAAATATGCTCAGTTTTAGTTTTGCTCGAGAAAGCAGGGTTAAAACTCTCAGCCAAAAAAAAACTCAAGATACTTCTTAAATCCATCATTATCCATTATCATCTTCTTCCTCTTGTAAGTTTAATGAAGTGTTACTAGAGTCTTCGTCATCAAACTAAACTCTTGGATAAAATGTGTATGATGTTTGATTTAAAAGAGGTGCATTAAATACAAACTTTTTAACTGATCAAAAAGAATCACCTCCTGATACGCCTCCACTTTGTTTCCAGGTATCGTGATTTCCGGCACCCTCCCGGACACCCACAGGAGTATAAACACAACATCTACTACTGGCATGTGATCGCAGCCAAGCTGGCTTTCATCATTGTCACGGAGGTAGGAAAAGTATCCTCTGAAATAGTTCACAAGGCAGATATACGGGCAGACCTTTTATTAGCTTTAAGTATTGCTGACTCTGACTTAAAATATACAGGATGCTCTTATCTCTTGCTAATAATTATTTTAGGACACTTACTAATCAGATTTGACCTGAGAATACCCATAATGCTCTCAGTAATTAAATGAAGGCTATCTGCTTTAAAAGGTAAAAGCATGTTGTGTACTAGGGGATTCAATTCAATTTAGCATTAATTGAAGGCCTTTTGCGGGGGGAGTATGGAGGGCACTGGGCTGCACACTGGGCTGTGAAGGGGCTTATTCAAGACAAATAAGATGTGATATCTACCCTGAAGAAATTTTATTGCTGTATCAGTTTTATTTGTATTATTTTTTTATTGCACATTCACAGTATACCTTCTTACAATAGTTTTTTATACCCCTACATTTACTAGCTCTGGAAAGTGACTTAAGGCAGCTATAAGTTTGAAATTGATCTAGCCAACTTTGCTTCTTCCACGGACTGAATAACTGATACTAAATTCTGAAACTTCAAAAGCTACTTGATGGATGTGGTCAGTTAGGATTACATTTAGCTGCAGGAAACAGAAAAAACCCACCTATAGTGGCTTAAGCAAATAAGGGCTGATTTTTCTCACATAACAAACTGCATTAGAGGTAGGTGGTGGTTCCTGAATCAGTACCAGCTCCCTGATGTGAGGACCGTATCTCCAACTCTCTCACTGAGTGTCACTTTATGACTGCAGTGTGACTACCACAACTCCAGGTAACAATTATAAGTTCCGGGTGGGCGGAGAAGAAGGAGAAGGTGATGCTAGCCTTATCCGTTCCTATTTGTTAGGAAAGAAAATGTTCTGCCAGAAGCCCCCAGAGCAGACTCACCCACATCTCATTGGCCAGATCTATAGCACTTGGTTCCTCCTAGCAGCAAAGTAGGATGAGATGAGAGGTATTTGGTTTGCTCTGAATAAAATCAAAATCTGTTAGCGAGAAAGGAGTGGGACAGGCTTTGATAATTTTTCTGGTATTTTTTTAACAGCTATAGAAGAAAATAATCATTAGTTCACCACCATAAATGGATTCCTGAAGTGCAGTATCCAATATACCAGCAAGAGTCACTAGTTCATATTCAAGTATCTAGCTGCCAAAATGTTTAGATGTCTCCTTTTGCTATCATGGTGGACTAGATACTGTCAGAGGCCATGTCACTATTTAGAATCAGCTGAAAAGATAAGTTCCTTTGCAGTTTTGAGCTTACTGGAAGGGAAGAGAAATCTACAAAGAGGAAAAAAAGATGATGCGCTAAACTAGAGCAGCAGTGCCCTGAAGTTCAGTGCCGTTACTGGTGTCTCCACCTCAAAGCTCAGGGAGGCCGAGCTGGGGGTCAGCAGTGAGGTGGGACGGCTGAGCTTCAGACTCCTGGGTTCTGCCAGGGGCCCCACAAAGGGCTAGACTTGTCTCAGAGCAGAAGGAAGTGCCTATCTTCTCTAGAGAAAAGTGTCTTCTCAGCTCAAGATAATCAAATATGAGCTTACAATCAAAGATGAACAATGAAAATTAAAAGAATGAGATTCATCCAAAAAAAATGATTTGGACCCTCAATAACTTTGAGTTTCAATTACCAGGTAAGGAATAAACTAACTATATATGAAAATATTTAAAGAAATAAATGACAGTAATGAAATAATAAACTATAAAAAAATTTCACGGCAGTTTTGAAAAATATTTAAATAGAACTTTTAGAAATAAAACTATAGTTTTTGAAAAGAATTAGTATACTGGAAGACAGGTCTGAAAAAAATTACCACTAGCACATCACAGGGAGATACGAAAAGTGACATGGAAGACAGAATGAGGACTAACTTTCAAAAAAAGCAAAAAATGGTTAATGGAAAGGCAGTATCTGAAGAATTATTGACTAAAATTTTTCCAGCATCAGTGAAAGACATCTGTTCACAGAGCAGAAAGCGTAAGTATTAAGCAGAAGCGATAACAAAGAAGTCTGCATTTATATGGACCATGAGGAAAATGCAGCACATCAAAGATAAGATCTTAAAAGTAACCAGAGAAAAAACACAGATGACTGACAAAGAAAATTAAGATTAGAATGAGAGTAGATTTTTTTTAATAGCAACATGGAAGCCAGAAGGGAGGAGTCTGATATCTTTAAAATGATAAGGAAGGTAACAGGAAACCTCAAATTAGAGCAAAACTTTTTGTGTAATTGAAAAAAATCTTTCCACAATGAAAACACCAGGCCAGATGGTTTTCTAGGAGAGTGATAACAAACTTTCTAGAACAAATCATTTCTATCTTATACAAACTCCTCCAGAGATCAGAAAAAGGAAATACCAACTCTTCAGATCCTCAAATCAGGCAAGAATACAAAGAAAAGGACAGTTATAAACCAATCTTACTTATTACATAGATGCAAAGATCTTTCTAAAATGTGCAGAGTGAATCTCGCAATATATTTTCAAAAGATGACACCATACCACACTGGCTTTCTCCCAAAAATGCAACGGTGGTGTAACACAGAAAATCTGCATGTCTATCAGTGTCACCTACCTCAGAAATAGATGGGGGAAAAAACCTCTTTCCTGTATCAGCTTTTGCCTCTTTACTCTAATTTTCATCATTCATACTCACTAATCTCTCTCTCCTCTCCACTCTCACATTACCTAACTTACGCGAAACACTTGACACAGCTGATCATCAAAACTCTTCCTCACTTGGCACCTAAGAAAACACTTTTTTTTTCTTTTGCCTTTCTTCCTGCCTCACTAGGCAGCCCCTTCTTAGTTCCTTCACTAATGATCTGGAGTTCATTCCTTGGTTGCCACCTTCTTTTCTCGATACTCCCAGCCTTGGTGATCTCATGCAGTCTGCAGGCTCTAAGTGTTACCTTACATGATTCACTAATGGGTATCTCCAGAACACCTCTCTTCTGAGCTCAACCCATCAATCCAACTGCATTTGGCTATCTAACAGATACCTCAGACTGACTGCCCTCAATTCCCATATGTTCTTAAATCCACTTCTAATGTTCTCCTCCCTAGCTCCACAGTTACCCCCCCCCAATTATGGCAGCTCCATCTCAGCAGTTGCTCAGGCCAGAATTCTTGGAGTCCTCCTCGTTTTCTCTCCCCAGCTTATCCTAAATGCAGTCCTGTTGGCTTTTCCTTTGCAAATATATCACAAATCTTACCACTTCTTACCAACTCTGCTGCTGTCCTCCAGAATGAGCCACCATCATTTCTTGCCAGAATTAGGGCAACAGTCTCCTAACTGGACCCCCTATTGTCTTCATAGCCCACTCAGAGGAAAAGCCAAAGTCCTTACAGTGACATACACGACCCAACACAATCCGGCCACGCTACCTCCCTGATGTCACTTCTCTCAGCCTTCCTGGAGTACATTCTGCAGGCTTCCACCCTGTGGACTCTGTACGGGCTGTTCCCTACGCCCAGAATGTCTTTCCTCCTGACGTCTGCGTAGCGAACTCCCTCACCTCCTTAAAGTCTTTGCTCAGTGAGGCATATCCAGACTAATCTATATGAAATCAATATAAAATTTACCTCCCACCATAACACTCATGAATAACTGTTACTCTGCTTTACTTAGCTCATAGCACTTTTTTTCCCATAGCTCTTATCACTTCTGAACACTATGTATAATTTGTTTCTCATTATGTTAATTCTATATTATCTCTATCGTCTTGCCAGGTTAGAGATTTTTGAAGTCAATAAATAAAAAGGTTTTCAACCTTATGAGTCTTCAGGAAAATGCAAAGTCAGACCAAAGTGAGAGTCCATTTCATAATCACAATTTTGATTTTAAAAAAATGATGATAATAAGTGCAGACAAGGATGTAGAGCAACTGAAACCGTTACCCACTGCTGATGGGTGTGTAAGCCTGCATGACTGCTTTGGAAAATACTTGGTACCATCTTGTAAAATTGAACATTCATGTAACAGAGGGTCTTGGCCATTCCACTCCTTGTTGCACACTCTTGAGAAACTCCCCCCCAAAATTCTCCAGAATCCAAGTGCAAGAAACATTCCCAGCATCACTGTTTCTAATATAAAAACTAGACACAAACCCAGTACCTCCTGATAGGGGAACAAACAAACCATAGTGTGTTAACACAGTGGAACAGTACACAGAAGTGGTAAGAAATGGACATCGGTTATGCACAATAATGTTGATGAATCTTAGAAACTAATTTCAAGTGAAAAAAGTAATTTTCAAAAGACTGTACTATATAGTCTCATACTACTTTTATAAAGCTCAAATATAGCAAAACTGAACAAGATACTGTTTGGGGATATGGACATATAATAAAAGAAGATGATACATACTCACATGGGTTAGTGTTTATCTTTGGGGAATAGGCCTGGGAATGAGATAGGAAAGCAACACAAAAATATTAAAGCACTGTCAGTGTCATGGTGAGTATATTATAGATATTAGATATCTTCTATGTATCAAATAGTATTCTTAAAACTTACAAGGTAACAAAATGCAGCTCCTTGGCAGAGCCACATCGTGGTGGGAGAGATTGGATGTGTAATGCCCACCACCCTGTCCTGATTTACTGCTACAGTGACCGACAAAAATAAACGGAAGGAACTCAGCGTGTGACTTTCTTTTTTTCTCTCCTTCCTCAGCATATCATCTACTCTGTGAAATTTTTCATTTCGTATGCGATTCCCGATGTCTCGAAAAGCACGAAGAGCAAGATCAAGAGAGAAAAATACCTAACCCAAAAGCTCCTTCATGAGAACCACCTCAAAGATATGACGAAAAATATGGGGGTCATAGCTGAGCGGATGGTAGAAGTGGTGGACAACAATTTACGACCAAAAGTAGACTAAGAGCTTTATGTTCTGAGAAGCACTTTAAAGAATGTAGCTCTGTCCAAATATATTATGAATCACTAATGAGAATGTTTTAAGTTAAATCACTTTGGCAGACATGAGTCTTAACAATGGCCATTTTCATGCAGTTTACTTTTCAGTTTCAGCGAGCGATGCAGGAACTGAAAATGCAAAATTTAGATCAAGAAGGGCATAAAGCTAATCACCTGGAAAACCTGAAATGTTACTTTTTTTTCGATAAATTGGTATTTTTTAGCAACACAGAAAAAAAGTTTCTTCACTTGCTTAAAAGCAGCCCCTACCAAAGCAGAATGGATTTTTTTCCTCCATTGATGACTCAAAGCAGAATGGATTTTTTTCCTCCATTGATGACTTCCATTCCTTTCTGTTCTCAAGCACATGATCTTTTTTACTTTTAGGCAGGGTTTCAGTTCTTCACTTTTGCCAGATCTGTTCCAAAGTTATCTTTCCCTTACAGTACCATCATTAAAGACTAGACATGCTAGCTGTCATGTGATTAAAAACAGCTAATGCAGAATTCAGCTTGAATGCTGTATTAAGTGGCATATAGACTCAAGACTTCACAATATTTAGGTGTATTAACACATCCCTACAGAAAAAGAAACCTCAGGTAATAAGAGGAAATAGTTTCAGTCTTCATCTTGGCCTCTTTCCATCTCAGAGAAAGACTCATAATGGATTGGGATAAAGATAGCAAGGTTCTGAGGCATATTTGTGCTAATTCACAGCGACACCTTTCATCTTCCAGGAGCACTGGTATAATGTCCTGCGCCTACTCAATGTTGACTGCTTTGCAGATCTCCAGGGAATAAGACAACAAAAGCAGGGAAGTTTACAGGTTGGAATAGGATTGTAACTCATACTGATCAGGATAATTACCTCTTCTAAAGGATTTGTAGTTTCTTTCCAAAAATTCTGTATTTATCAACAGTTTGGAAAAGATAAGCGCATCAAGTTCCCACCAGTTGCCCTTTATCCATCGGATCCAGAAAGGAGAGCATTACAAACCACGCGCACCGCTGTGACCAGACAGTGCTGCACATGTCTGGAGAACAGCGTTCAGTGTGACCGTGGAGAGCGCCTTGCCTTTCCGTTGGGATTCTGCATGTCCGTCCGAGTGATCAGCACAGCAGAGCATCTGCTCAGCACACCCTCCCTTCTCTTACTCCCAGCCCAGGAACTTGTTCTAATTGCATGTTTGCACCAGAGGAGAATTCCAGGGAGCGAGAGGGAGAGATGGAATATACCCAGATTATTCCCAATCAAGAAAAGAGACTGGATTGGATTTGAATTTCCAGCCTCCCCTCAAGCTAATCAGGCAATTAAGGGTGAGAAAAGAAAGTGGTTTGGTGACCAACCCTGACGTCAGCTGGAGGTAACTTCCTGCGGAACTCCTGCCCTACCATGCACATCTTGCCCTCGATTTATTCAGCTGGACAGTCTTTACTGCGTGTGACTGGTAACAGGGCAGGACTGGGTACAGGAGAGGGTGTCTGGCGCTGGGCTCTCGCTAGATGGGCTGCCACCCACTGGGATGCTGCTAAATGCCCAGGTGCCACAAGAGCCAAGCCACTTGGAATCCCAGCCGCGGAGAAAAAGGAGGCACTGAATTTTAAGTGAGATTTCCAGGCTTGTAGTAATAGAGTAGCTTAATTCCAGGTCAGAATTCTAAATGCCTGCCAAGAATGTTACAAACAAAAACCCTGAAAATCCCAGTATTTATGTAGGATCCATCAAAACAGTATTCCGGACTTTGGAATTGTCCCAATGGATCAGGGACAGCATTTCACTAACTTTCCTGATAATGGTAAGGATGCGATCAGAGAGTGCTCACGACAGGTCACGTGAGGTCAGGCTGCACAGGGAGCTACAAATGAATTTCTTCCCGATGGGGAGATGTTCCATCCACCACAGCCCAGATGGGTACCACTGTCGCTTCCCCTGCTCACCTGGGATCCTGCTCCTGGAATTGGGGCTGCTGCTTCTCATGTTACCTCTCCTCTTCTCTGACATGTAGGACTATCTGCTAGTGTTGGATCTGCTGTTTCTGGACTCCTAGGAAAGGAAACGTTTTTGCCTTATCTCCTTGTGTATACAATACAACTTTAAAAGAATGGTGCATTTATGTTTTCATAAATCATCCTTCATAAACCGCCTTCATAGTTTAAAATGTGCTTCTGTGGACAGGAGGGAAAAAAATTAACCTCTACATTTTTAAAGATAGTGAATGTGATGTAGAACACTGCCAATAGTCCCCAAATGGCCAGGTTGTGGCGGGGACCCAGGGCACCTGTGGCACTGACAGTGTTCACATAAGTCTATTGCTGACTTGTCGGTGGTGAGGAAGTGGGGCTGTCTGCAGGCACTTGTGGGCTGGATCAGTAAATGGGAGCAGAGGCTGCACCCTGGAAAACTGGCTGGGTGAGATGGGTGACCGCTGAAAGGAAAATCTGGCCCTAGACCTGCCTGGTGTTAACCACTAGAGAAATTTTAGTTTTGATCCTTTTGTGATGCCTGTGAATTTTAACGGATTGAAGCATCAGACCAAAATACTCAGGGGATCTTCCTTTAAATATCCCACAGATATTTTAGTTATGTCACTAGGAAGGGAAAGATTTTGTTTTTGTTTGGAAACTAAACAAGACCATCTTGTAAACTGTTTTGTCACCCAAAGCCTTCTCCTCGAATTGCACGTGCATCTTGAATTTCAGAAAACATTCGTTCACAATTGGGGGAGCCGAATGGGCTCTGTTGTTGAAACACTTGTTATACTATTTCTCGCATTCATATTATAAGATGTTTGAAAAGGTAAAATGTGTGAGCGGCTTAACGAAAACACAACTGAAATATTTATGATGCTTTTCATACACTGTGGCATAAGATGTAAAGTTTGTAATATTTTGCAAGTTTCTGTGCATTTTAATATTCTTTTATAGTTATGAGCATTTTAATAAATTCATTTTAAAAAATACTATGGTTGGATTTGTAATTGTCTTAATTTTTTTTAGGAAAGAACAAATGTGTATCTGCTATTTACCAATTATGTGTCACTCAGATAACAGATGTGCACTTTTATGTGGATTAGATCTGAAAGTTTTCATAGCCTGCATTATGTTGAAACATGTATTTTCTGGGGAAAATTGGGGACAGAGTTTCAGCCAGGGCTGCTGCCTACAGTTGCTGGGATTGAGACCTGCACAGGGCACCAGGCCTGGAGACCAGGCGTGCCAGGGTCAGGCTGCATCAGCCAGGAGGGGAGAGGTCCTTTTCTCTAACTGCATGAAGATGCTTCTGCATGTGGTACCTGGGGCATGTCACCTGACATGGGGCATTGTCACCCAGAGAGGGCACATCTCTAAGAAGGCTCAGAAGGCTCTGTTGGGACCTGCTGTGGCCCTAGGTACAGAAAGGGGACATAATGGAAAAGAATAGAAAGGGGAAAATCTCATTACAAAAACCAACCTCTTTTTTAAAATTCCTGGATAACATAGAATCCAGATTTTAACTCATTCCATCCTGTGAATTTTTTTTTCTTTGACCAGCTTAAACCTCATTAGGCTTCCAGTAAAACTAAGTCAAACATAGTCTATAGCTGGACCCACAGGAAGAAGCATTTTCTGATCTATAAATGATGCTCTTGGGATGAGTACTAATACTGTTGTTCTTCCCTCCATAGAAAACAAAGAAATGGATTTAAAGCGTTTTTAAATCCAGCAAAGGAGCCACAAGAAGTTCATTTCTTGAGCAGAGTACCCCCTTCTCATTTAGTGGGGATGATGAAGTCTTAAATAATTGGTATTTATCTGACCCAACGGGTCCCATGCCAGGTGTCCACCTATACATAATCTCACTGCCAGCATAATTTTATTGCAAGGAAATTTTAAGTAACTTTTTTTTAATGATAAAATACATGATTTAAAAAGAAATGCAACCTGTTGCTTAAAAATCCCCAGCTGTGTAAGAAGACTGTGCAGGAAACCTAGGTCCCGCTGTCACCTCAGCCCAGCCCAGTCCCCAAAGGTCCCAGGACATGTGAGTTAGGGGATCAAGGGCAGCCTTTTTGCCCAAAAGAAACTTCAGGGATCTGCTTTGCTTTTAAAGAATTATACTCAGTATATTAAAGTTACAGAGCAGAAAAGCTAGTTCTTTCCTTCAGTTTTTTAAGTTGAGCCCACATCCTATTTCCATAAATTTAGCAGATTTTACCACTTTTTAAAAGCCTTTGAATGTTTGATACCACTTGCAAACTTAATGAAATGCTTTAAAATATCCGAGCTAACAGTTATAAATTGGCCATTCCAGTTCCTTTTTAAGTACTCCTGTTTTCTAACCAACTGTGGCCGAGAGGCCATCACGTGGAGGAGACGCAGACTTTGTCCTGCCCTTCTCTTGCGAGGACACCTTTGACAGAGCCATTTAGGCCATGTGCTCCCTTGTCACCCTTCATCACTGGGACACTAAATATACAAGTGGACAATGGCCAGACTATATACGAAAATAGAACGCTGACCCACAACCTGCAGCGACCAGCCCAGGAAACCAGCCCCTTATCTGTAATAATCAGACCAAGAAGCCAGCCACACTGGTAGGAAGCCTAGCCTGTTTTATCGTCAGTCCAGGAAGCAAATGATAGCCCCCAAAACAATCAGCCCCAAATGGCCAGGACTTGGTTAATAACAGACAGCATCCCTAATTTTTATCCGTACTTCCAACTTAGGACCAACCGGAAAAAGCCAAATATGCACCTCTCACCAATCACACAGAACGCACTGCTTCTAGTCGCCCACCTCTAGCTTCCCCACAACACAGTCTCCAAGCGGGGCACACCTGAAGCCTTCTCTTTGGTCCACTATCAAGTTTTCCCTTCTTCTGCCTGCCTTGGAGTCTGCCACAGTACAAGTGTCTGGCTCCCTCGCGACAGCGAGCTCAGAATACATAGCCCTTGCTTGTTGTCGTTTGGTTGGTCTTCATTTCTACCTCTCTCAGCTCCAGCTTCTTAATCTGTGAAATGGGGCTACACAGTTCCCACCAGTCAGTGCCATTCTGAAGTCCCTAATGTCCCACACTGCATTCAGTGTGCCAGGAAGTATGAGAGACCACAGGATGAACATGAGGCATCTTCTTGGAGGTGTTTCAATGATTAAGGGAGAAATGACTGTATTCAGACAAACACAGATACATAATTGAATGTCAAATGTGAGTGCATCCTTAGTACAAAATAACAATCTTCAAAGGAATTGTACGTTTATGGTGAGCTGCCTCATCTAGACCCCTAGGTGATAACCTTTGCTTTCCCCTCTTCATTGGAACTTGGATGGAAAACTCAAATTTTTGGTGGGGGGGTTGTAGTTAGATTTACTTATTTATTTTTTAGAGGAGGTACTGGGGGTTGAACCCAGGACCTTGTGTATGCTAAGCAAGCACTCTACTACTTGAGCTATACCCTTCCCCATATGTGAAATACTGACATACATTGAAAGCACTTTTTCAGCCATGAGATTCTAGAATAGTGGTTCTCAAAGTGTGGTCTAGGTTCCTTTGCGGGGGGGGGGGTTGTCTGAGACCTTTTCAGGAAGTCCACAAAATCAGAACTATTTTCATAATAATATGAAGACTTTTTGCCCCTTTTACTCTCATTTTCTTATGCGTGTACAGAAGAATTTCCAGAGGCTACAGAACGTGAGATATGGCCACAGACTGAACACAGCAACAGTCATGAGCATCCAGCTGCTTTCTATTAAGCCAGACATTCAAACTAAAACAATGAAAAATAACTATAAAACAATGCACTATTCTCACATTTTGAAACAGTTATTTTTCATTAAAGCATTTTATGTTTCACATGCAATGGGTTTACTGTTACTGTTAAATTAAGTAAATGTTTCCATTTTCTTAGTTTTAGTTTCTAATACACTGAATAGTAATCAATGTTATTCATATAAATGAACATTTTGGGGGGCTTTCAATATTTTAACAGTATGAAGGGTGTTACTGACTAAAAGTATAAGAAACTCTATTTTATCATAGTAAAAATTGGAACCAGAGCCTACCATTGCATTCATGTTGGATTTGGACCATAAAACTCCAAGTGCGACAGTGGCAGGAAAGACCAATATGCCCCTTCTACTCTCAGCTGCATGTAAAATTCATCTTCTGGCCAATATCAATGACCTTTCTTGAAGCTTCACTTCAGCATAAGGGCTGCATTGGTGCTTCTGCTCCAACAAACCCCTCATCCCTGCCTGAAGCCTGCTGAGCTCTTATTAGTCATTTTTTCCCCCAGCTGTCTGTCCTAGGCTGCACAGTTTGATGAGGCCTGCTACAGCTTCTTTTGTATATTTTAACCCAGTTAGCACACATTTGTGTATATATTTCGCATTCCAGGCTGTTTTGCTTGGAAATCCTGGGGTCCCCAAGGAGGATGGGTGATCCAGCACTATTAGAGGACTGGCGTGCAAAACAGCGGTTGGAACTCCCAGTCCAGTCCTGGTGCCGTGTAGAGGCCCAGTGCAAAGACATCTTGTACATTGCTCCTGTAAGCCATATGCAGGGAGCAAGCCCATTAAATATATTTCCTTCAAACAAGGAGGAAAATGTATTTTTTTATATCCATCTGAGCACATGAGCATTTGAATTTGGGCCTTCAAACAAACACTCAAAAGTAAATACTGGTGCAAATCAATCAGTGTGATACACCACATCAACAAAAGAAAGGACAAAAATCACATGATCATCTCAATAGATGCAGACAAAGCATTTGATGAAATTAAACACCCATTTGTGCTAAAAACTTAACCAAAGTGGGTACAGAGGGAACACATCTTAACATAATAAAAACTATTTATGACAAACCTGCAGCCAGCATAATACTCAGCAGTGGAAAAACTGAAGGCCTTCCCACTAAAATCTGGAACAAGACAAGGATGCTCACTCTCACTACGTCTATTCAACATAGTCTTGAAAGTCCTAGCCACAGCAATCAGGCAAGAAGAAGAAATAAAAGGGATTCACATTGAAAGAGGTAAAATTGTCACTATATGCGGATGACATGATACTATATATAGAAAAGCCTAAAAGCTCCACACAAAAACTACCAAAGCTGATAAAAGAATTCAGCAAGGTAGCAGGATCCAAAATTAACATACAGAATCAGTTGCATTTCTTTATACTAACAATAAGATAACAGGAAAATAAAGTAAAGAAATAATCCCTTTTAAAATTGCATCCAAATAAAATACTTAGGAATAAATCTCACCAAGGAGGTGAAAGACTTAAACACAGAGAACTACAAAACACTGCTTAAGGAAATTAAAGATGACTTTAAAAATAACCCATGCTCTTAGATTGGAAGAATCAATATTTTTCAAATGGCCATACTACCCAAAGCAATTTACAGATTTAATGTGATCCCTATCAAATTACCCAAGACATTTTTCACAGAATTAGAACAAATAATCCTAAAATTTATATGGAATCACAGAAGACCCAGAATTGCTAAAACAATATTGAAGAAAAAGAACAAAGCTAGAGGAATAATCCTCCCAGACTTCAGACAATACTACAGAGCTACAGTAACCAAAACAGCATGGTATTGGCATAAAAACAGACACAGGAATCAATGGAACAGAATAGAGCACCCAGAAATAAACCCACAGACCTATGGTCAATTAATCTTTGACAAAGGAAGCAAAAATATGCAATAAAAAAAAGTCTCTTCAGCAAGTGGTGTTGGGAAAACTGGACAGCAGCATGTAAATCAATGAAGTTAGAACAGGTCCTCACACCATACACAAAAATAAACACAAAATGGCTTAAAGACTTAAATATAAGATAAGACGCAATAAATCTCCTAGGAGAAAACATAGGCAAAACATTATCTGGCATAAATCTCAGCAGTGTTCTCTAAGACAATCTACCCAGGTGATAAAACTTAGACCGAAAATAAATAAGACCTAATTAAACTTAAAAGCTTTTGGAAAGTAAAGGAAATCATTAGCAAAACAAAACTACAACCTATGGAATGGGAGAAAATATTTGCAAATGATGCAACTGACAAAGGCTTAATTTTCAGAATATATAAATAGTTCATACAACTTAATAACAAAATAAAACAAACAACCAATCCCAAAATGGGCAGAAGACCTAACAAGAAATTCTCCAATGAAGACATACAAATGGCCAATAGGCACATGAAAAAATGCTCAAATGTTTGCTAATTATCAGAGAAATGCAAATCAAAACCACAATGAGGTATCACCTCACACCAGTCAGAATGGCCATCATTCAAAAGTCCACAAACAATAAATGCTAGAGAGAGCGTGGAGAAAAGGGAATCCCATGCTGTTGGTGGGAATGTAGTTTGGTGCAGCCACTATAGAAAACAGTATGGAGATTCCTCAAGAGACTAAAAATAGACTTACATGATCCAGCAGTCCCACTCCTGGGCATATATCCAGAGGGAACCTTAATTCAAAAAGATACATGCACCCCACGTTCACAGCAACACTACTTACAATGTTAGCCAAGACATGGAAACAACCTAAATGTCCATTGGCAGATGACTCGATTAAGAAGATGTGGCATATTTATATAATGGAATACTACTTAGCCATAAAAAAGAATAAAATAATGCCATTTGCAGCAACATGGATGGACCTGGAGAATCTCATTTTAAGTGAAGTAAGCCAGAAAGAGAAAGAAAAATAGCATATGATATCACTCATATGTGGGATCTAAAAAAAGGGGGAAAAAGGACACTAATGAACTCATCTACAAAACAGAAACAGACTCAAAGACATAGTAAACAATCTTATGGTTACTGGGAAGGGGCATGGGAAGGGACAAATTTGAGAGTTTGAGATTTGCAAATGTTAGCCAATATATATAAAAATAGATTTTAAAAAAAAGTGTTCCTTCTGTATAGCACAGGGAACTATGTTCAATATCTTGTAATAACCTTTAATGAAAATGAATATGTGTATGTATATATGTCATGACTGGGACATTGTGCTGTACACTAGAAATTGGCACATTGTAACTGACTGTACTTCAATTTAAAAAAAAGTGAATGTTGGCTCTCATTTTCATTCAGCCTAGCTGGAAACAGTATGTACCACGATATGCAAGATATGATTTGATTGCCATATTTGACATATGTTCATTCATGAAATCAGATTTTTGAAAGAAGCAAATTTTGACTTTATTGTCTCATTCTATTATGCCTTTATTGTCTATTCAATAAGTCTATTTTATTCTTTGCTATCTTCTTCAAGTTTACTTTATCTAATCTCTTAAGTCAGATTCATTAGACAATTCATTTGACAAATATTTGTGTGTCTATTGTGTGACAGGCATTATTTTACATACTGGAGATAGAGTAGTGTTGCTTGGCTCACTAATATTCTAATACTGGCATTTAGGACCATTAAGTTTCCTTCTAAATCTCATTTGAGCTGCAACCCATACTTTTTACATGTAGAGTTTTTGTTTGTTGGTTGGTGTGGTGGTTATTACATTCTAAGTTTGTTTAATTTAAGTTTTGTTTTACTTTTTAGTCTAAAATGCCTTTATGCTACTTTCATACTTAAAAGGTAGTTTGAGTTTAATTTCTTTCTTACCTAAGGGATAAAATGTTGTGACATTTAATATTTGATCGTCTGACCTTAATTGCATAATATCAAGAACAGTTTCTATATGCTATATATGCCATCTATAAGAGACTCACTTCAGCTTTAAGGACACATATAGGCTCAAAGTGAAGGGATAGAAAGAGATATTCAATACAAGTGGAAGCCAAAAGAGAGCACAGGTAGCTATACTTATATCAGACAAAACAGACATTAAGCCAAAAACAGTAATAAGAGGTAAAGAAGGTCATTTATGTAATGATAAAGGGGTCAATTCATCAAAAACATACAATTGTAAGTAAATATGCACACAACATTGGAGCACCTAAATAAATTAGGTAAATACTAACAGATCTAAAAGAAAAACAATACAATAATAGTAGGGAATTCAATACCCCACTTTCAATCATGGATAGATCATCTGGGGAGAAAAATCAAGAAGAAAACATTGGACTGGAACCATGCTTTAGATCAGATGAACCTAACAGACATGTACAGAACATTCCATTCAACAGAGCATTCCACATTCTTCTCAATTTCCTATGGAACATTCTCTAGGATATATCATGATAGGTCACAAAACAAGTCCTAGGAAATTTAAGAAGACTAAAGTCATACTTAGTATCTTTTCTGACGACAGTGATATGAAGCTAGCAAACAGCAATAAAAGGAACAACGAAAAATGCACAAAGATGTGAAAATTAAACAACACACTCCTGAATAATCAGTGGCTCAAAGACGACATTTTTTAATCCAAAAATATCTTTAAATAAATGAAAATTGACAAGCAACGTAACAAAAACCTATTGGATGCTGCAAAGCAGTCCCAAGAGGAAACTTTAAAGAGATAAATACTACATGAAAGAAAAAAAGAAAAGGGGGGAAGAAAAGAGGAAAGAAGGAAAGAAAGAGGGAGGGAAGGAGGGAGGAAGGAAGATTTCAAATAAACAACCTAAATTTATACCTAAATAAACTACAAAAAGAACAAAGACCAAAGTTAACAAAGAAAGGAAATGACAAAGATCAGAGCAGAAATAAATGAAATAGAGACCAATTTAAAAGGTAAATAAAACTAAGGGCTTTTTTGAAAATATAAGCAAAACTGAAAACCTTTAGATAGACTAAGAAAAAAAGAACTCTCAAAAATACAAAATTAGAAATGAAAGAGACATTACAATTAATGCCACAGAAATATAAAGAATAAGAGAAAGAATAAGGCTACTATGAACAATTATATACCAAATCGGATAACCTAGAAGAAATCGATGCATTTTTAGAAACAATCTTCAAATCTGAATCATGAAGAAACAGAAAATCTAAACAGCCCAGTAACAATAAGACTGAATAAGTGATTTAAAGCCTCCCAACAAAGGACAGTCCAACATCAGATGGTTTTACTAGTGAATTCTACTAAACATTTAAGAAAGAATTAACACCAATCCCCCTCAAACTCTTCCAAAAAATGAAGGCGAGCAAACAGTTCCCAATTAGTTTTACAAGGCCAGCATTACCTGATACCACAATCAGTTAAGAATATTACAAGAAAACTACAGACCAAATTCCCTGATAAATATAGATGCAAAAATTCTCAACAAAATATTAGCAAACTGAGTTCAGCAGTACATTGAAAGAATCGTACATTCTGATCAATAAGAATTTATCCCCAGAATGCAAGGATGGTTCACAAATTAATAAATGTGATACACCACATTAATATAATGAAAGATGCAAATTATATGAGCATCTCAATAAATGCAGAAAAAGCACTTGATAATATGCAACATCCTTCCATAATAAAAACTCTCAATATATTGAGTACAAGGAAAGTATCTCAACACGATAAAGATCATACGTGACAAGCCCACACCTAACATCATACTCCGTGGTAAAAGGTTGAAAGTTTCTCCTCTGAGATCAAGAACAAGACAAGGATGCCCACTTTTACCCTCCTGTTTTACCACTCCTATTCAGCACAGTAGTGGAAGCCCTAATTGGAGCAATCAGGAAAAATAAGCAAATAAATAAATAGCAGCCAAATTGGACAAGTAAAATTGTCTTTGTTTGCAGATGATATAATCTTACATACAGAAAATCCTAAAGACTCCACCAAAAAAACTGTTAGAGCTAGTCAAAAAATTAAGTAAAATATCAGGACACAAAATCAATATACAAAACTCAGTAATATTTCTATATATAAAGAGTAAATTACCTGAAAAAAGAAAAAACAATTCCATTCAAGGGAGGATTGGGAGGTGAAGTAAGGAGTCCTTTTCAGAAAAATGTATTATTTACATGTCTCTCACAGCTTTAGAACTTTATCGCATACACTAAACACATGATTATTCAATATGACTAGACCTAAACATGCAAAAAAACCTATTTAGATCTCCCATAATTCTCCATAAGCCACATGACTAAGTAACATTTATAAAGTGAGAAAACAATAACTCAACCTTGTGAACATCACTAAAGAAATGAATAATAAATTTTCAGAGAGTTTGCCTAGTTATTCCTAACTTAAAGAAGATAACAGTAGATACAGAATGAGTGCAGGAAGTCAGGAAAAAGAACTGCCAAGTACCTGTGCTTTTTGATTTTGTTTCTTAGTTTAACATAGCCAACAATTTCAGGATCACAACCACACACTGAGAATTGTTACAGGTTCTTTAATCCTGAGAAATATCACCTTAATAAACAATCTAACTGCAAAAAAAAAAAAATTCCATTCACAGTATCATCAAAAACAATAAAATTAATAGGAATAAATTTAACAAAGGAGATAAAAGATTTGTACACTGAAAACTACAAGACTTTGATGAAAAAGAAAGAAACTGATGAAGATGCAAACAAATGAAAACACAGCCAGTGTTCATGGTCAGAAGAATTTGTTAAAATGCCCATACTACCCAAAGCCATCTATAGATTGAATGCAATCCCTATCAAAAGTTCAATGGCATTTTCCGTAGAAATAGAAAAAAAAAAAACCCATTCAACTCTGTATGCAATCACAAAAGACCCCAAATAGCCAAGGCAGTCTTGAAAAAGAAAAACAAAGTGGGGAGCATCACACTTCCTGACCTCAAACTGTACTACAAAGCTACATTAATCAAGATAGTATGGTCCTGGATAAACTGGATACATAAACCAATGGAACAGAATTGAGACCCTGAAAGTATGTCCTAACTTGAAGGAATACCAAGGGGCAACTGTAATTATCTAATAAGAAGAAATAAACTCCTGAACCACTGTTAAAACAAAGAGGACAAAAAGGAAGAGAAGGAGGCAAGAGGACAGCAAGCACATTCCTGTCAATGGGAGTCATCATCAAACTCTTCCCTTGTAGGAAAGTCACTTATTGGCTGTTTTTCCTTGCATTTGATCTTTGATTTTTGAAATCAGAATGACAGTATTTATTTTAAATCCCATTCACTTAAATGTATGTAGAGAAACAATGATTATTTTTCTCAGAATCCTTTTCAGGTATGTACCATATTTCAAAATGCACAGTATATAGGCTAAACCATAGAAAAATTTTATCCAATAAAGCTCTTTAAAAAAAAAAAAAGAAGTAAACTCTAACTTAGACGGTCAACTAATACTTGACAAAGAGGCCAAGACACTCAATGGGGAAAGAACAGTCTCTTCACAAATAGGAAAACTGGATAATCACAGGCAGAAGAATGAAATTAAGACCCTCATTTTATATCACTTACAAAATTAACTCTAAATGGATTGAAGGCTAACTTAAAAACTAAAACTGGAAAGCTCCTAGAAGAAAACGTAGGGAAATGCTCCTTGAAATCAGTCCTGGCAACAATATTTTGGATATGAAACCCAAAAGCACAAGCAACATAAGCAAAAATTAATAAGTGGAATGACATCAAACTAAAATTTCTGCTCAGCAAAAGAAAACCAACAACAAAATGAAAAGGCAACCTATGGGATGGGAGAAAATCTTTGCAAATCATGTATCAGAGAAAATATACAAAGAATGCATACAACTCAATATTAAAAACACAAAAAACCCAATCAAAGAGTGGGCAAAGGATCTGAATAAACATTTTTCCCCAAGAAAACATACAAATGGCCCACAGGTACACGAAAAGGTACTCAACATCACTAACCATCATAGAAATGCAAATCAAAACTAAATGAGGTATTACCTCACATATGTTAGAATGGTTATTGTCAAGCAAACACAAACAAACAAACACAAACAAAAATAAAAAACAAGGAACAAGCATTGGCAAGAATGTGGAAAAAAGGGAACCCTCATACACTGTTTGTTGGAATGTAAGTTGGTGCAGCCACTATGGGAAACAATATGGAGATTCTCAAAAATTTTAAAATAGGACTATCACATGATCTAGCAACCTAAGTGGGTATATATCCAAAAGAAATTAAAGTGAGATCTCAAAGAGATATCTGAACTCCCATGTTTACTGCAGCATTATTCACAATAGTTAACATATGGAAACAACCTAAATGTCTTTCTACTAATTAATGGATAAAGAAGATGTGGTATAAAGTTACCATGGAATATTACTCAGCCATGAGAAAGAAGAAAATCCTTTCATTTGTGGCAACTTTGATGAAACTTGAGGGCATTATGTGAAGTGAAATAAGTCAGACAGAGAAAGATAAATACTATATGATATCACTTATCTACGGATTTTTTTTGAAAGCCAAACTCATAAAAATGGAGAGTCAGAATGGCAGTGGCTGGAATTGGGGGTGGGAGAAGTGAAAACATGTTAGTCAAAGAATACAAACTTCCTGTTATAAGATGAATAAATTCTGGGGATCTAGTGTACAGTATGGTGATTATAGTTAATAATCCTGTATTATATACTTGAAAGTTGCTTAGAAAATAGATCTTAAATGTTCTCAATACAAATAAAAATGGTAATTATGTGACATGATGGAGGTTTTAGCAAACACTATGGTGGTAATCATTTTATAATATATCAGCATATCAAATCAACATCTTGTATACCTTAAACTTACAATGTTATATGTCAATTATATCTCAATAAAGCTAAAAAAATAAAATGTTCTAGGAGTGCTACTGGCTCTCCATGTTCATAACATTGCTCTCCCTGAATGTTCTGACCATTCTATAAATCATGTAGAAAAACGATTAAACACAGCTGTAAGAAGGAAAAAAAAAAAACCAAAGAAACAGGTTAATATGGGCCATTCAAGGGGACAACATAAATATCCAGAAACCAACCCTAAAGAAAAACAGCTTTGTGTTAAGAAAGAAAGAAAGAGAGGGAGGGAGGGAGGAAGAGAAGAGAGAAAAACAGCTTTGGATTTGCTAAACAAAGACTTTAAAACAACTGTCCTAAAAAAGCTAAAGGAAACGATGTACAAACAACTAAAGGAAATCTGGAAAATTATACTGGAATAAAATGTGCATATCAAGAAAGATATGAAAATTATGTAAAAGAAACCAATTCTGGAGCTTAAAACAATAAAAGAAACTTTAAAAATCATTAGAGATTCAATAGCAGGCCCAGACAGACAGAAAACAGCAGCCTTGAAAATAGGTCATTTAAAACTATCAAGAGGAACAAAAAAAAAAAAAATGAAGAAAAGTGAACAGAGCCTAAGGGACTTCTGGGTACCACCAAGCGGACCACATATACAGGATGGAAACCCCAGAAGGAAAAGAAAGACAGTCAGATAGCTTATTGAACAAATATGGCCAAAAATTTCCTAAATCTGAGGAAAAACATAGATATACAAATATAAGAAACTCAATGAACTCCAAGTTGAAAAAACCAGAAAACATTCACACTGAGACACAGTATAATCAAGTTGTCTAAAGTTGAGTACAGAGAATCTTGAAAGGAACAAGAGAAAAATGGTATCATATACAATGGATCCTCAAGATTACCAGCAGATTTCTCAGCAGAAACAGGCCAGAAAGCATGTAGATGATACATTTAAAGTGCTATGAGAGAAAAACAGTCAGCACATAATTCTTTATCTGGCAAAACTATCCTTCAAAAATGGAGATAGAAATTAGGACCCTCCAGATAAATAAAAACAGAGGCAGTTCATTACCACTAGGCCTGCCCTACAAGAAATGCTAAAAGGAGTTCAAGTTGAAACAAAAGGACACCAGACAGTTACTCAGAGCCACAAAAAATAGTGTCCTGCTAAATGTAAATACATGGACAAGTATAAAAATCAGTATTATCAAAATTTTGTTTCATAATTCTACTTATTATTCTACAGATTTAAAAGAAAATGCACAAAAAGTTATCATGAATCTATGTTAATAGGCACATTACATAAAGATTTAACAGTATAAATTTATATATTTATACATATAATATACATAATTATATGCACATATACATATAATATATACACATTTTATATATTTATACATTAGATAAATATATATAAATACATTGTATAGAGATTTAATTTTTGAGAAATAACAAAGGGGGCAGATTATAAAGGAGTAGTTTTTGTATGCACCTGAATTTAAGTTAGTAACAGTTTCAAATAGTTGTATGATTATTTCATAATGTATAAAAATATCAAATCACAGTGTTATACACTTGAAACTAATATAATATTGTATGTTAATTATAATTCAATGAAAAAGAAAATAAATTGCTATATATTAGGATGTTATATGTAATCTCCATGGTAACCATAAAAAGAGTATCTATAGAATATACGCAAAAGAAAATGGGAAGGAAATCAAAACGTGTCACTACAAAAAGCGATTACCACAAAGGAGGGCAATGAGAGACAGAAAAGCCGTAAGACATTCAGAAAACAAACAAGCAAAAAAATGGCAATAGAAAATCCTTCCATCAGTAGTGACTTTCAACTTAAGTGGACTGTGTTCCCCAATCCAAAAACAGATAGGCAGAATGAATTTAAAAGCAGGATCCAACTACATGATGTCTTCAGTAGATCTAAGGTCACACACAGGCTGAAAATGAGAGGATGGAAAAGATACTCTATGCAAATAGTAACCAAAAGAGAGCAGGAGACACTATTCTAGTATCAGACAAAAATAGACTTAAAGTCAAAAACTCTTATAAGAAACAAAGAAAGACACTGTAAAATGACAAAAGGGTCAATTCACCAAGAAGATTTAACAATTACAAACATATCTGCAGCAAACATCAGCGCTCCAAAATATGTGAAGCAGTGACAGAACAGAAAGGAGAAACAGACAGCTCTACAATTACAGTAGATTATTTCAATGTCCCACCTTCAATAATAGATAGAACAGCCAGACAGAGGATCAATAAATAGAGGAGTTGAATGACATTATAGATTAACTGGATCCAACAGACATGTATAGAACACTTCATCCAACAATAGCAGAACACACATTTTCTGTAAATATACATGCAGGATGGACCATATGTCAGCCCGAAAAACAAGCCTTAATGAATTTTGGAAAATTGAGATCATACAAAGTATCTTTTCTAATAATAAATGAAATCTGAAATCAATAGCAGAAGGAAAATGAAAAACATAAAAATATATAGAAATTTAACAACACACTTTTAACCTTTGGGTTAATGAAGAAGTCACAAGGAAAATTAAGAAACAGCCTGAGACAAATGAAAAGGAAAACACAGCATACCAAAATTTATACAAGTCAGCAAACACAGTGCTAAGCAGAAAATTCATAGCAGTAAATGCTTATATTAAAAAAGAAACACAATATCAAATCAAACCTAACTACAACTTGTACTAAAAAATAAGAAGTGAAACCCAAAGCTAGTAGAGGGAAAGAAATAAACATTAGAACAGAGATAAGCAAAACAGAGAATAAAAAACTAATAGAGAAAAATCAATGAAACCAAGAGTTGGTTGTTCAAAAAATCAACAAAACTGACAAAACTTTAGCTAGGGTGACTAAAAAGAGGAGACTCAAATTTAACTAAAGAGAGGACATTACAATAGATTTTATAGAAATAAAAAGTGTTATAAAAGAGTACTATGAACAATTGTACATCAAATTAGGTATCCTAGATGAAATGGAATAATTACTAGAAACACACAGAAGTATTAACACCAATCTTCCTCAAACTCTTCCAAAAATTGAAGACTATTACCTAACTCATTTTATGAGGTCAGCATTAAACTGATACCAAATCCTGACAAAGACACAAGAAAAGAACACTGCAGACCAATATTCCTTGTGAATATTTCTACTAAAATCCTCAAGAAAGTATCGGTAGACAGAATTCAACAGCACGTTAAACAAACTATACACCATGACCAAGTGGGATTTATTCCTAAAATGCAAGGATGATTCAACATACAACTACTAATCAAATGTAATACACCACTTCAGCAGAGTAAGGGGGGGGGGACCCATGATCATCTCAATGCAGAAAAATCATTTGAGAAAATTGAACACCTTTTCATGACATAAACATTCAACGAACTAGGAATAAAAGGTAACTAACTTAATATAATAAAGGCCACATATGAAAAGCCCACAGCTAGCATCATACTCAACAGTGAAAGGCTAATAGCTTTCCCTCCAGGATCAGGAACAAGACAAGGGTGCCTCATTTCATCGCTTCCATTCAACATAGCACTAGAAGTCCTAAACAGAGTAACTAGGCAAAAGAGAGAGGAAGAGAGAAAGAACAAGACCAGACCAACCAAAGGCATCCAAACTGGAAAGGAAGAAGTAAAATTATCTCTGGTTGCAGATGATATGATCTTCTATAGAGAAAAACCCTAAAGACGCCACAAAGAAATTACTAGAATAAATTAACTCAGCAAATTTACAAGATACAAAATTGACACACAAAAATCAGTTGCCATTCTATGCATTAGCAATGAAAAATCTGAAAAGAAAATTAAGAAAAGAATTCCACTTATAATAGCATCAAAACAAATGAAATATGCAGGAACAAACTTAACTAAGAAGGTGAGACTTATACACTGACAACCAGAAATCACTGCTGAAAGAAATTAGACACCAATAAAGGGAAAGATCCTCTCATGGATTCAAAGACTCAATATTGTTAAAATGTCAGTACTACCCAAAGCGATGTACAGATTCAATAGTTTCTATCAAAATCCCAGTAATATTGTTTGTAGAATTAGGAAAATCCATCGTAAAATTCCTATGGAATCTCAGGGGACCCCAGACACCCATAAGAATCTTGAAAATGAAGAACAAAGTTAGAGGATTCACACTTTTTGATTTCAAAACTTAACTATGAAGGTACGGTAATCAGTATGGTACTGGCAAAAGGACACGTTAAATCTGTGTAACTCATATCCTTTATCTAATCATTTAACATCAGAAGGTCTTGGAGATCTAATTTTGCTTTTTGTTGTTTCTGCTAACATTGTCACACATAATGGTTCGTTTCCTACGTGTTTTGAAATTCTGAACTCTGAAGTCAGACTTGGGGTTCAATCTGTAAGAATCCTGCAGAGCCTGAGTAGAGAGGCAAGCCTCCTTGAGGGACATGCGCTTGCTTTTTCCAGATGCCCCGAGGTCCTCTCAAACCAGAACCACTTTAATTCCTCAAACTAGAGTTCCCTAGCCATTCAGGTAGTAAAAATTCAAGTCCCAAGCCCACACACGGGAAGGCCTTGATTACAACAGAAAAGATGGGGTTTTTTTCCAACCTGGAGCTTGGGTCACGATCAGCAAGTGTCCTTGCCACTTCTCTTTGCCAGCAGGTAAACTTTTTTCTAGTCCATTATTTCATGTAGAATATATCCCATAAGGTCCTACCTGTGAAGGAGTCTCTAAGCTCCAATTCCCCCATCCTGCGTGGGTCTAAAGCCTCATCTTTTATCCCCTGTTCAACTGTTAAAATGAAAGCCTCCTGTTTATTAGAATTGACAGGTGTTCCCCAGGAGGTCACTGCTTCAGGATGGACTTGCCACACAGGTGTCCAGCTCCTCTCTTGTTTCCGGCCCCTGGAGATTTCTCTCATATTCTTATGATTTCAGCTCTGTGTTTAAAGGGTGTTTGTTATATCTTATCTAGCATTCCTAGCAGTTCTGTGTTGGGTGGCTGTTCAACATATTTAGTCTCTCACACAGCCAAAATTATAGGCCCACGTGTGACTGTTGTAATAAATCTTAATTTTTTTTCTTTAAAAAAAGAAAATGGGAACATAGAGGAGTCTTAGATCAGGGTCCACTATTAGGCGTATAACTCCCATGTTCACTTCTGCTATTTCTTCTTTGCTTTCCAGGTTGCTTTGATAGTAAACTACTTAAAATGAGATGGATTTAAAAAAAAAAAACACACATGGGTCCTTAAAGACACTGCTCCTGGGGGTGGAGGGTAAGGCAGATGGGAAACTTCATTTTGCTCTGAGTCTAGATCAAAGACCAGAGTGGTGCAGGGCAGACAGTGAGAAGAGGGGGAAAAATCAGTCTGACAAGGGGCACAGGGACTCACAAATTCAAAATATAGAAATGGTCAGGCAAGGGAGGAGAATTCTTCAGCACCCCTAAATCAGGTCGCTCTGACCTGCCTTCTTGTCAAGTCTGTTTATCCAGGTTACCTGTACGGTTTAAGAAGGACTATATCCTGAGAGAGGTAAGATTTGTTTTCTGATCTCATCAGGAAAGAAAACAACTCATGGTGAATTGAAGTAACCGGCGCCCCAGCCCCATGTCTGTCCATCCCTCAGCCAGGAATGAAACAGGATCGACAGGCTTCGCCCCTCTGTCCTTTGATCTCTCCTCCACCGTAGCCAGGGGAGTAAGTGCACACCGTAACAGGAGGTGACAAGAATTTCCCAGAGGGGAGAACGTTACAGGGGACGTCTGAGGACTCCGAGTAGCCCTCTCAGGTTTTGTATGCTTTCGTATAACCTTCTCCAAAAGATGGACGCAAACGCTGGGCATCTTAAAGACATCAGGTCAGCACACATTTTCTAAATTCATAAAGTCAATTTCCTTTCCGGAAAGCAAAAGGAAAAAAAAATCAAAGTGAAAATTTCCTTAACCATGGCTCTTACAGACTATGGCCCACAGTTCAAGTCTGGCTAGCCGCCGGCTTTTGTAAATAAAGTTTTATTGGAATGAAACCAGTCATTTGTCTAGGTATTATCTGCGGCTGCTTCATACTACAATGGCAGAGTGGAGTGACTGTGACAGAAACCACGCAGCTTGGAAATCTAAAATGCATACTTTGCAGAAACAAGTTTGCTGACCCCTATGTAAACGCTCCATTTCAGTCTTCCTTGTCTACTCAGGATCCAATGTAATCAACCAAAGGTAATGAAGACGTCTCAAAGGACGTTTTCCTCACTTTGCTGGAGACATCCCAGTCTTTATTTCTTCCTTGCCTCCGCTCTAGTGCTAAACTACTCACTGTATCTCTCACTGTGGCTTTTTCATTTCTAAAAGAATACATGTCACATCCCTCTTCATTGGGTTACTGTGCGAATTAAAGGGGACAGGATAAAGTACTTCAGGTAGCACCTGGCACGTTGTAAAGTCAGTAAACGGCGGCTGTGATTAAAGTCCATCTATTCAGCATATATTTCTTGAGTTTGTTTGGGGTTGAATTGTGCCCTCTCCCCATATTTATAACCCCCAGTACCTCAGAATATGATCTTATTTGGAAATAGAGTCTTTACAGAAGTAATCAAGATAAAATGAGGTCATTAGGGTGAACCCTAATCCAACATGACTGATGTTGTTGCAAGAATGGGAAATTTGGATACAGACGTTTACAAAGGGAAGATGATTTGAGGGCCCCACCCAGGAGGAAGACGGCCAGCGACAAGCCAAGCAAGAAGCCTGAAAGCTCCTCCCCTCACAGCCTTCAGAAGGTACCAGCCCTGCTGACACCTTGACCTCGGCCTTCTAGCCTCCAGACGGAATGAGACAATGTATTTCTGTTGTTTAGGTGCTATGGACTGATGTCCTCCAAAATTGAAACCCTGGTCCCCGATGTGATGGCATGTGGAGACGGGCCTTTGAAAGGTAGTTAAGTCTTGAGAGTAGAGCCTCAGGCTGTTTTGTGATAGCAGCCTTAACTAAGACAATAAAGCAACCAGCCTGTGATCCTTTGTTACAGCAGCCCCAGGAAACTAATGCAGATTTCAATAAGGAAACAAACAGATAATTATGGTAAAAAATCAGGAGGCACTACTTTGAATTAGTAATTCACCTCTCTGAGATGACATTTGTGTTGCCACTCGAGCAGTTATAAGGCACAAACCTTATGGAAAAACTGAGCAAAACTCATTCCAGCTGGAAGAAATAGTACATGCAAAGGCCCTGGAGCAGGAACGAGTTTGCTGATAAGCTCCTGTCTCTTCTACTTTTCTCTTACTTTGAACATGGATGTTATGTATGTGATGTCTGGAGCTGTAAGAGCCATCTTGGGTCCATGAGGCAACAGGCATAGGTCAAATGCTAACATACTAAGGATGGCAGAGAAAAAAAATAATCTGAGCACTTCATGGAATCATTAAACTGCTGCACCAGAATCACCAACTGCCTACTTAAGCCTGCTTGTTCTGTGAGAAGAAATAATCCCTTTTTGTTTAAGGGACCATTAATCAGTTTTTCCATTACTTGGAGCCAAAAATATTCTTAACAGACATAACATTGTACAATGTGGCGAGGATAACTAGACTTTGAAGGTTCTTAATCTGGGGAATGACAAAATCTGATCTAGGTTTTTAAGAGAGCATTCTGTGAAATTAAGAACTGTAGAAAATGTGGTCCTAAGATTCAGAAATAGGTTTTTCAAGGCTTTGTATACCATGATAAGCTCACATTTTATTCTAAATGCAATAGGAAGCTGCTATAGGAAATGTCAAAACTCATTTGTATTTAAAGGGCTCCTTTGGTTGCAGAGTTAGGAGATCAGTTAAAAGGCAAATGTATTAGCCAGGAAAAACCGATGGCCGACTGACAAGGGTGATATCAGTAAAGACAGAGAAAATTAGGGGGAAAGAACATTCTGGCTACAACTAGAAGGAGAGAAACCTGTTAGCTACCACAGTCATGAGTGAAGGATAATGGTGCCTAGTGGATTGGGGAACCATTTTGGATGTAGTCTTTTTTTCAAATTGAAGTATAATCAATTACAATATGTCACTTTCAGGTGTACAGTATAATGTCCCCGTCGTGCATATATTTACATATATTTGTTTTCATATTCTTTTTCATTAAAAGGTTATTACAAGATACCAAATATAGTTTCCTGTGCTATACAGGAGAAATTTGGTTTTTTATCTATTTTTATATATAGCAGTTAATATTTGCAAATCTCTTGAATGGACTTGCTAATGAATTGGATGTGGGATGAAGAGGGAGAAACAGGAGTGGAGAATAACTCTTACATTTTCTGCTTGAGCAACTAGGTGGATGAAGATATTATTTAGAAGAGGTCAGCATAAAACTAAGAGTTGTTTTCACCGGGTTTTAAGTTTGATTTTTTTTTTATTGAAGTGTAGTTGATTTATGTTAGATTCAGGTGTGCAGCAAAGTGACTCAGTTATACATATATATATATATATATATATATATACATAATTTTCAGATTCTTTTCCATTATAGATTATAAAAAATTGAATATAGTTCCCTGCACTATACAGTAGGTCCTTGTTTATCCATTTTATATATGGTAGTGTATATCTGTTAATCCCAACTCCTAATTTATCCCTCCCCTTCTTTCTCCTTTGGTAACCATAGTTTGTTTTCTGTGTCTGTGAGTCTATTTCTGGTTTGTAAATAAAATTTTCATCTTTTTTTAGATTCCTCATAAGTGGTATCATGTGATATTTGTCTCTCTCAATAAGACTTCCGAGACAGAATATCAAGCAAGCATTGGATATATAAATGTGGAGTTTAGGGATGCTTTTGGGCTTGGATTTAAAAGTCTGGATTCATCTGCATGCATGCCTAAGACTGCATATGAGCTCCTAGAAAGAGAAAGGCAGCAGCTCCCAAACCAAGCTCTGGTACTTGTCAATCATTTAAATACTGATTAGGGGAGAAGGCGGAGGAGACTTAGGAGGAACTGTCATGAGGAAGAAAGAAAACTAGAATTGTGTGTTACTGTAGAAGGCAAGAGAAGATGTTCCAGGTAGGAGGCGGGGGGCATCCATTTCAAATGCTGACAGGTCAAGAAAGGTAAGAAAGAAGGGACATTTGGATTTGGCAAAATGATAAACCTTGAAACACAGTTTCAGGGGACCGATGCGGTCGGAAGCCCCATTCAAGTAGGTTGTAGAAATCACTGCATGAGCCATAAAAAAAGAAGCAGCAGCACCCACAGTTACAATGGGAGAGCTTGGCCAGACACTTGTGCTTCCCCTGAGGACTATGTTCTTTCCACTTGCCTTTATTTCTTACTGTTTTCCCCTGCTGTTCCCCTTTGTGCTACGTGGTCCTCTGGGCTAGTGCCACGAGTCCACTGAGGAATCAGTAGTCTGGGAGCCCCAGGCCTGGTGGTCCCCAGCAGGGGTTAGACACACTCCTTCCTTTTACTGCCTTTCTTACTGCACACCAGCACTGGAAGTTATCTGATCATGGTCAAAGACAGAATTTTGAATTTTCTGACTCTCCTGTATGTCAAGTCTTCAGCCTCGCATCACCTACATTTCGATCCTTCATTTAATTTACTTGGTTTCTCAAAAGCAGCAGAGAATGAGTTGTGTTTGTGTCAGTTTATTTTAATGTATAATGAGCGATTCAAATGATTGCACAGCCACACATTCAAATTGTGTTGAATGCGTAATCATTTAAATGAACACAGGTGCCACGCGCCTATGTGTGCCTGGAAAAAACCACCCTCTGTGCTTCATGTGGAAGGAAGATGATGTACTTGGCTGTACACAGCTCATATCTTAATTTCCTTTTAATTCCATTCTTCCTCCACTGCTTTGTTTTCTCCATGCAATAAAGCAAGCTGAACCCTGGATGTTAGAAGGTAGATACACGAGCCAACAGCAAACTTGAAACCCTTCTTAAACACACGGGAAGCAGCAAGCTTGCAAATGTGGAGGGTATTTTTTAACTTCAGGGGTGAAAACTTATAAATCTGTGCTCTTTAAAATTAGCATTACTATACATAAAACAGATAAACAACAAGGACCTACTATATAATACAGGGAACTATATTCAGTTTCTTGTAATAACGTATAGTGGAAAAGAATCTGAAAAATTATATATAAATATATATATGCATAACTGAATCACTTTGCTGTACACCTGAAACTAACATTCTAAATCAACTACACCAATAAATTTTTTTAATTTAAATTAAAAAATTAGCATTTTCAGGACGGTATGAAACCCTAGAAACAGGATGAAAGAAATTAAATTATCCTTTCTGATGATGCTCCTGTGAGACAGGAGTAATGGCACTGAAACTTCCCTCACGTCACTCCTGATGGTTTAGTATCAGTCCTCCCAGGTGGGCAGATGAAATGAACCCTGGCATGTTTCACTGTGCCGCTGACTGGAATACGACCATGTTACCTCATAATTAATTTACTCTTCATTTTACAGACAGGAACTACATCTAGTGAAATGAAAGCACTTGGGGTTTCTCTGAATTGGCTCCTGAACTGTTTGTACACCCACATCACTAAATCCCAGTTGAAGTGCAGGTGTACAATGCAATCCATTCCCACTCCCTAACCTGTTCAGGTCATTCTGAGGGAATCAGAAGTCCTTAGGTACGAACATAACGAAGTATCAAAGAAACCCTTCATCACTACCACGTGTTCCACCTGAACACACTTGAAGACTCGACCTGAGAAACCAGGGCTTCTCAAAACAAGGTGCGTGGACCACTTTCAGTGGACTCACCTGAAGGGCTTATTAAACAGTACTGACTCCTGTTTGCTAGGCCACTCATCAGGATCTCTGGGGGGGGGGGGCAGCCCTGGCATACACATTTTTAACAGATCCTCCAAGGGTGTTTATGCCCTCTAATGCTTAAGAATCACTGAACTCAACTATTTCGTATTAGCCACACTTCACATGTGATACCACTTGCTTGTCGTTAAACCACTTTCTCTGTATGAGAGAGAGAGAGAGAGAGAGAAACACTGGCTCCCACTATGTCACAACTGGAATGGGAAACGGGACGCCCAGTCAACAAGCTCTTCTTTGGCGAGGTTGCCCTCACAGACTCTGCAAACGTAGGCAGTGTATGTAGTAGTCATGCTGCCGCCACACCCATCCAAACCCATTCGGAGTGGGCTGGACATCTGACCCAAGAGGAGTTAACTGGGGCCTCTTAATAAACTGAGGGAGCAAAACTGTAGTAATTGGTGGTAGTCCCCGCAAGCGGAGAGTCACTCCAGTGGAAGTGGCGACCCTCAAGGCTGGGAGTTCGGGGGCTGTGTGAATAGATGAATAAACGGAGAGAAAGTGACCCCAGAGAGAAGCAGAGGGCGAAGCAGATGTCCCAGAAGAGGGGAAATGACATACACTAGGGGGAGAGAGAGATGGGAAGAACGGGAATCTTGCTTCCCAAAGCCGTCCTAGCGTCTCCAATTCCACGTTCTCACTGGGTTCAGCTGAACTTCCAGGTCTTCAATCCCATTTGCTTAAACTGGTGTCCGTCAGGTCCTGCCGCTTGCAACCAAATGGCCCCTGGGATTCTTTGCTTTTCAGCGTTCACGATACGCTACAGGAGTTCCTGAGTTCCTAGTCTACCACCAGGACCATCCTGGTGAACTAGTAAAAAGATAATAGGTCAACTCTCCTCAGTTTTTTTTGTTTTTTGGAAACGGCTTTTTTACGGTCCCAGGCAGAGTACAATTAAACGCGCAGAGCAGGAATGTCGGATACCTGGGTTGAGAGGCCACTAGTCAGAGTAACTGTGTTACTGTCCCCGGCCCTCCCTTCGGAAAAGTTGAGGGACAAGCTGGCAGGAAAAAGCCCCAATGCCTTCAAGGGTCATAATACATCTATATCTTGAACACCCGCAGCTGGGAAACCAAACCAAACCAAACCAACGAAACCAATGAAAACCAAACCAAAAAAATAACCAACCAACCAACCAACCCACCCTGAAATCTTTGCTTAAAACATAATAAACAAAGGGGAAAAGCTGCCAGGGTTTTCCGCAAGCCAACACCTGGCCGCCTTGCTAATGGGGCGCCCGGGAAGCCAGGCTGGGCCTCCGTCCACTTACTGTGCGCATGAGGCAGAGAAGAAGGTTCCTCTCCCCCACCGAGGGCAGATTCCAGCGGCCGGTGGGAGCGCTGAGAAAGGGATGCGCTCCACTCTCCTCATCCAGCCTCCTTTCCCTCCCGCCTTCCACTCCTCACTCCGCTCCCCTCCCCCGCAGCTGTTCCAGAAAAAGGAGCCAGAAGCCCGAGGGCGGGCCCAGGCTGGCCCGTGTAAGAGGAGGCTTGGCCAGGTTTTCAGCTGCAGTCAATTTTCTCAATAAGCTCTAAACCTCTGAAACGCATCTGAAAATTGAAACGCTGATACGCTCGTCAACCACCGCAGTACACGACCATAAATCTTGAGTACAGATAGTTGTTTGTTGTACTAACGAAGTACAAAATACATTTAATTAGTGTGAGCTTTAGGAAATGTGCAGTGTAATAAAACAAGCTTCTACTTAGGGTTGGGGAAGCTTGTTTCAATACCATGTGTGCCGTACTGGCAAAGGAGTTTTTATAAAATATGCAGAAATTTGCTTTTACTAAGCCAAAAAAAAAAAAAAATCTAGAAGACACAAGGTCTTTAGGCCATTGAGCATTAGTCCCAGAGACAGCACCAGATTAAAAACGAATGTTTGCTGGAAGTGGCGTGGTCAGCCCAAGAGATAAAACTGAATCAGTGTGAAAGTCCTGGCTGTCCTCACACCTTAGTTTATTTTCCTGGTGAATAAACTAAGTTCCTATTCAAAATCCATCGTCTGTTCCTGGAAATGCCACCTGTGCCCCAGTGATTATTAGAAAATTGGTTTCCTAAGAGTTCCTAAGTCCTTCCTGCAAAGGAGTTGGGAGTCTAAACTGACTCTGGGAAAGAAGAGCCTAATGGAGTACAGCATGTGGGTCAGGAAACTTAGATCCTAATCCCAGCCTTGATTGTAATTTTCTGTGTGACCTTGAGAAAGTCAGTTAACACCTCTGTGTTTCAATCTGTATCTGAAAACTGAGGATGACAGGGTTTCCCTTGGACCACGTTTTATAGACCTCAGATAATTCCCGTACTATAATGAATGTGAATAAAAAGGGATGGGAGGAAACAAGATTATGTTAACCTCTTCCTCTCACACGGGCACACACACGTACACCTAATAACAACTGGGAAAAAAAACCAAGGAGTAGTTTCTTAGCTTACTGAATTGGTTTTTGTTTATCTTTTAAAGGGAAGATGTAAAGACTTCTCAAAGTCAGGACACTTAATACTTAGAAATAGTTTATTTTAATTGTAAATCAGAAAAATTTCCCCAGAACTAAGAATCCATGTTAAAAGGGTAAAAATAATTTTACTATCTGCCCCAAATCTAGATAATAGGAATTTTTTGAATCTGCTCTTCTGAAAAAATAGATCTATATTTATTTTTAAAGTTCTAGATTCAAAAGACCAAGTGTAAAGGTTTTGTGTGATTTGGGGCATGTTAATTCACCTTTCTGTGGTTCCTCATTTGCAAAATTACTGCCTTACTAAGAAGGTGGTGAGGAGTAACTTGGCCAAACCTCATTTTTTTCCCTCTCCATCTGGAGATATTGTTATACAAATGGAATACAATATCATAGAATTTCATATCTGGTAAAGTCCTTAAGACCACTTAATGTAAACCCTTCCTTTTGTAGATAAATAAACTGAGGCCCAGAGAGATTAAATGTCACATCCAAGGCCACAGAGGTGGCAGGCCTTGCCTGTCCCTGCGTCCCTGTGCAGTGTGCTTCTGCCACACCCCAGCTGCCTGGTTTGAAGGAGTTCACGTCCCTCCAAAAAATAAAGAAGGGAATCTATTCATAGCCAGCAGGTACAGTTTGTCTCACTTCTGCACACTGACTACTTGTGAAGAGGTTGCCAATTTTTTTTTAATATTGAAAATATATCAGGTGATATTACCTTTATTTTGACAGTCAGCAAGACAGCCCAGACAGAGGAATTAACAGCTGATCATTTTAGAAAACTTCGTAACACTAACTGTTAAGAAGGTTCATTTTGACACTTACATGATTAGGTGTGGTTTACTGTAAATGCTGCATTTTCTTGGCTAAAATCTATTTTATCCATCCTTGATTTCTGCAGAGAAGCCTCATCAACTACGATGAAGTTCATACACACACACACACACACACACACACACACACACACACACACACACACACACACACACACACACGACAAAATATGGCCTTAAGGGATAGCACCTAATTAGCATGGGTTTCTCTTAGGGCATATTTTGCTTGTCCTTGTCCTATCAGACGTGGGGAAGGACGCTTAACTACAGGTTGGTTTAATCCTCTGCTTCTATGTTTGATTTACCCACATTGAGCAAAGTTATTAACAGACTGTAAAGATGTTCCCTAGCTTTTGGTTTCTCATATATCGTAAAAAATCTGCACTCACCCCTGCACCCCACCAAATCAGAAACATACATAACACTTCCAACTGTCAATTTCCAAATTTTAATTTTGCTAAGTAAGGAAAAAAAAAACCCAGCTAACCAACTATGACTATCATTTCATAGAAGAAACAACAATTTAAACAAAAAGTCACATTCTCAAAATAAAATCATTATATAGAATACTTCAATTTTACAAAGCCCTAACCACCATGACTTTGTTTTACAATTAAACAATGCCTTCACCACAGAAATTCAGATGTTTAATTGGTCAAGAGATCTTAAGTATACCGGACAAAATGTAGCTACGTTATCTGTTTTACTTTCTAGTCCTTCAAACCCAAAGTTCAGTGACTTATCTATGCATTACATTTAACAAATGCAGATGTCTGAGCTGCACCCCAGATCTTGGGGCGGGGGGTCATTCAGAACCTCTGCTTTCCTGAGTGTGATCTTATTGTGGACTGGCAGCAGCCTAAGAAGCCAAGCAAAACCACTCAAGAACATTTAAAGTCTCTATTGTGACCTTCTATTGGTCTGGCCCAACATCAGTGAGACAAGAAAATATGCTCTCCCTGCATTTGCAGGAGGCACTGCACAAACCCAAAGCGAGGGCATGGATGGCTCGTAATTCTATAACAAGGAGGGAATTAAAGAATTGGAGCAGAATCCAATCTACTGCAACTTAGTACCTGAAAATGTGACATGCTGCACGAATAATGATGGCCCACCTCATCATCCAGGCACGTATGCAAGATTTCTGCTCTTACAAATGACCTTAGGAGTGTTTCCAGAGAAAGGCGCACATCCTAGCACCCTAGTCTTGGGTTTTCAACTTAAGAAGCAGATGGTCTATCACCACCTACTTATATTGAAAACTAGGTTTGCCTTTATTTTTCCTTTTAATAATTTTAATGTTAAGACCTTCTTAATATGCATGGTACCATCTTATTACTTAGAAAAACTTCTCAAGGGCGCATTTCTCACGGATCTGCTGTGTAGAACAGAGCAGCAAGTTATGCATCTGTTTTACTTCATTGCCGAGGGCTGGGGTTCACTAAATCTGGCTCTCAGAGAGCAGGGCCTAGGCACCGGTGCTTTTTAAAAGCACCTCCGGGTGATTCAAAAGCACAACTAGGGTTGAGAACCATCGGCTGGGGCCTGTGACCCACGCCTGATTAAAAATACCACAAGGAAGTTGTACTTCACACTAAATCTCCCTTTGCGAGAAGTTAAGCTGCAAAGCCAGTTTGCAGGAAGATAGAGTGTGTGTAAAATTCCCTCCGCGGTCCACTCAGACCAGCAGCATCAGCGTCACCTGGGAGCTTGAGAGAAATGCAGCCTCTCGGGCCTCTGAATCAGAAATTATAGTTTAAAAGATACCCAAGTGATTCATATTCACATTAAAGGCTGAGAAGCACTGCTGAAACTCCTAAATTCTAATTAGGCAAGACAAATCAGTCTCCCCTTAGAACACTTTGTTCTTAGATTCCTGCAATTCAAGTCCAGGATTCAACATCAAGAATGTTACAAGTGAGTGAATTGCTATAGTGAGATATGTATGTAATATAGTAGACTGCAATGTGATGTATGATAATATAATATAATTAATATAATATAATATATATGTAACATATACTATATAATATATAGTATAATATAATATAATATAATATAATATAATATAATATAATATAAAATATCTCTTCCTTTCCAAATAAATTTATTTGCAGGGGAGGAAACCCTAAATTGTGTTATGAATAGAAGGACTATTCAACTACTCAGCACAGTAGTACTTTATTGCCCCTTTGTTCGCTGTGGTAGAGGTAAAATAGACAAGATCTGGTCCTTGCCTTAAGGCCATTTATTCTAATGAGAAGCTAACAACTTAATGTGATCTAAAATCCTAAACTAAATGAAGTCAGATCCCCTCGGTTAAAATTCTGGTCCTAGCTGAGTGATTTTAGGCAAAAGTACCTAACTTTTCTGAGTCTCAGTTTTCTTATCTATAAAATAAAATAAAATAAAATAAATAAAATAAAATAAATAAATAAAAAATAAAATAAAATAAAATAAAATAAAATAAAATAAAATAAAAAATAAAATCCTAAACTAGAAATACAGCAATGTTTTTGGGCGGTGACTCTCCAACATTATTGTGCATAAGAATCACCTGGAAGACTTCTTTAACCACAGATTGCTCCAACCCCAGAGTTTTCCAAGTCTGTGGTGGGACCTGGGAATTTCCACATCTAAGTTTGCTGCTGGTCAGGGACCACACTGAGAACCACTGGGTTATGGACATAGGGCCAAAAAAACCAGGATGCTAGGATTCAGGTGGGTGGGCAAAGGATGAGCCAAATGTTGACAGGCAGAGAAGGGAGAGAAGGGCATTCCTGGTTGGTACAATAATCAGAATGGGGCATATTTGAGGATCTGTGGGAAGTCTGCTATGATTGGCGCTCAGGATATGTGAAATGAGGAACGGATGAGACTGGAAAGATGGGCCAGCGCCAATGCATGGAGGGTCTAGGACAGCAGCAAGGGAGTCTGAATTTTATTCTGGAGGCAGTGAGGAGTGACGGAGGGTATTTGAGGATAAAAGTTTTTTTTTTTAAAGACATGCTCCAAATTTTACTCTAGGATAGTAGTTTTAAGTAGCAGGGGGGAGGATGGGCTGGGGAGGCAAGAGAATGGAAATCAGGAAAGCAGATAAGAGGCTATCCCAATGATCAAGGAGAAAGATCCAAAAACAGGTAGGACCATAGCCAGAATAGCTGGTGACCTTCATACTTTTGGGAAGCCCTAGGAGAGCCCAGGATGGGACAGTGACAGAAAAGAAGGAGGGTCATTCATTCATTCAACACGTATGTATTGAGCTCCTGTCATATTCCAAGCACTGTGCTAGGCACAGAGGAAACAGCAGTGAAGGAGACACAAAGTTTTCGCCTTCCTGGAGCTCTTGGACTAGCAGGGAAAACAGACAAGGCAACAGGACCAGCGAAGAAGAGAAACTATGGAACAATGTGTGTGTGATGTCAGAACTGGGGATGGGGCTGGTTGCCTCACCCAACTTGGGGAGTAAAGGAAGGTTTCCAGAGGAAGGGACAATTAAGCCTAAATTCCTCAATGGCCAAAATGACCTACGAGACCCTGCATCATCTGGACCCTCCCTTTATGTTCAGCTTATCATAAGCCATTGTTTCTCTTACTCTCCATGCTCTGGAACTGGGTCTCTTTCAATTCTTTTCAGCCTCAGGACCTTTGTATATGCCTTTCTCTTGGCTTGGAATTTTCTTCTCTCTCCTACCTAGAGAATTACTCATCCTATGAGGTTCAGCTTAAATATCACTTTCACAAGGAGTTTTCTGTACCCTCAAGGTTAGAGCAATACCGCTGTTTTATTCTCTGAAATCTTCCTATATTTCAACTTCCTAACACATATCTCACTAGTAATTAATTCCTTCTTTGAGGGTAATCTGCTTCATGTCTGTATCCTCAGATTATAAAGTCTATGGGACACTATTATGTCTTCTTTCCACCTGTCTGCTGAGTTCTTAACACAGTACCTGCAACATAATAAGGACTCAGTATTTCGCTTTATAAATGAAAACCAAGAAATAAAAAATAAAATGGAGTAGTTGGGCAATGGCAAGGAGACGGCAGGGAACAGCAGGCATGGAGGCCCTGAGGTAGGAACTGCATGGAGCCCAGTGGGGTTGGGTTCTAGGCAGCGAGAGTACAAGATGCACTGAAGAAGCAATCGATGGGAAAACCCTGAGGGATATGAAATCAGGGAATCTCGCACTAGATTCATGTTCTTAAATGCCTATTCTAGCTGCTTTATGGTTTCCCCAGCTCTCGCTGGAGGGTGGGAGGAGAGCAAGAGTGAATAAAGATACCATTGGGAAGATTTCCCAGGAGTCCAGGTGCTAGTAACATTAGGGTAGGGAGGTGGCGGTGTGAAGGAAACGCTAAGGACACTTGGACAAGACTTCTAGGAGATGGTACTGATAGAGCTTGGTGGTGGACTGAATGTGTGGATAAGGGAAAGAAAAAGTGGTCCTGGCTGACATGCAGGTGTTCGGTTTGTAGGATGATCAGTGCCATTTACTCAGATGGGAACAGTGAACCTTCTGGGCCATACAGAGCTCCTCCCAGCAAGGACACAGAATCCTTCAAACCAGGAGCATGGACACGTGGATGGTAAAGGCTGAGACTGAGGCCAACTTAACAGCGGCAGAACTTACAGACCACCCAAGGGACCTTAGAGAGCATTCCAGAAAAAAACATTCCTGCTGCCAAAAAATGTTTGCTTCCCACTGTGCTGAGCCGTGGTGTCATGGTCCCAACACCAGGTAGATTGACAACTGATCTGCAATCCCAATTTGCTTAGTAAAGTATATTAGTGTGATGAGAGATTTCTTTACTATGTCCAGAGGTGGCGATTGTTCTTCTAAATCAGAGATTGGCAAAATTTTCCTATGAAGGACCAAATAGTAAACATTTTAGACTTTGCAGATGAGACAGTCTTTGTTACAACTCTTTGACTCGACCATTGCACTTCAAGAGCTCACAGGTTATGTCACTACAGTATTTGTCCCATGGGCTAGAGTTCGTGGACTTCTATTCTGCATGAAGGACTTTCCCACAGAGACACAGAGTCCCAAAGTATAGGCAAAGAACAGCAAGCTTTAATGCCATGTCCTGGTCTCATGTAGAAGGGGGAAAGATTCCTAACCAAGAAGAGGAATTAAGTTTCTCATGATTGCAGGCAGTTGTGAGTTGCTGAAATCAGAGAATGGGGGACGATTCCATGTCACGTGTTTTGAGAGCAGCAGATCTCAGCGACCCTAAAAAGGAATGCCTCAGGCTGCCAGGTGCAGTTCTGACTCATATTCTTACTGTTACTCAGAGCCCAGGTACCTCCAGTGAAGCAGGCAGAGTAACGCACAGTTCTCTCAAGACATAAAACTCAATGCCAATCACACTGTTAGTTTTCAAGCATAGCGTGGGTACCTAAATTCAAACTACTGTATTATTGTCGAGTTGGGTAAGCCAGACTTATTTGAAAGACCTACAGACTTCAGTGACTTCAGGGACACTATAAAGATTAAAGAAAAGAAGTGTCATTACAAAATGACTTTTACCCAAGGAACTTTGAATAATCTCTCAACCTGTCTCCCTGGATCTCCTAGCAAAACCTTCAAACTCAAAAGACTGTCTGCAGACTGAGAATATGTATTCACCAGAGCTGGATACACATACTATCACATACGATCATCGATGCTCTTTTTATAAATAAATTATCATTATATGTATATAACTGTCTACATTAAAGTGTTATATTCTTGACTATGAACTACTTGAGGTTTGGATTTTATCTTATTCATCTCTGAATTATCTGTATCTACCATAATTCTAGCACATAGATAATGCATAGTAGATGTTGGTTGAATGAGTTAATAAAAAGGTTGTAATATTATTAAAATTGTTAATAGGGAGGAAAGTAATATATACTTTTGTTCCAAATTATAAAACCTCATCTTAAAACAGACACTGAGAAACACACTTTGGGTATGCATCTCTTGATCAGAATATGCTGGACATGGAAGAAAACTGTGATGAAATAAAGGCATAGGATTTCTTGCTTACTTACCTGAGGACCAGTGGGACCTTACTCATTAAGTGCCCCTGGGGAAGCTCTAAACTTACTCAACACCCATCCCCACTCCCTTTCTCTCTTGCCATCTTTCACAGCATGGGCTGAAAAAATGTAAAACTCACTTTTCCTGTGTCCTCTGTAGCAAAGAAGGCCATATGACCGTGTTATGGCCAGTAAGCTGTAATCTGAAGTCCCCCAGGGATTCCTGGGAAATGTGTGCATTCCTGATAAAGGGTCTGATAACTGGACCAACTTTCCCTTTCTTCCTGCTTGGAACAAGGGGCAGCGGGAACTTACTTGCAAGCACGAGTGTCAGCCCAGAGGACTGCAGACACACGCTCTGGTATCATTGAGCTACTGAACCAATGCCTGAATCTTTCTATCCCCAGACTTCCTGTATTAGAAAAAGTCACCAAATTTCTTAAACCACTGATAGATAGTATTTTCTTTCTTGCAAATGAACATACTCCTAACTGACACAAAGCCTCCTTCGCAACACAAAAACTCTTTAGCGCCAATTAATTAATCTCCAAATATTACAACACAGTCCCTAAATAGTGCCTTGTAACTTTCTATTTAACTAAAGACTATCTGGAGGTCCTTTTTAAACATCTTGTCCCCCATGTCTATAGTTATTTAAACCAATGTCATTTACTGGTTCTTTGGTACCTGTTTGCACTTTCTCTGAGCATTAAACTCTCATGAAAAACTTCTACTCAACAAATACATCAATATCCTATAAGTTGTTTCCCTCTTAAATGATGCAAATTTAATTTTATTTATTCAATTTCTTTATGACATATTTCCAAAAGAGATAGAAGGTTACTTACTTTTTCAAAAGATTTATACAGCAGGGTGACATCAGCAAGATGGCAGATTAGTAAGCTTGACGCCTTCATTCTCCTGCAGGAACACCAAATAAACAACTTACAAACCAAAGTAGCTTTCGGAGAATTCTCTACACCAGCTAAAAAGCTGCAACAAGAAAATGCCTCACCAAGAAAAAGTCACACTCCCAAGGGGAGGAAATGTCAGGGCGTTTCTTTCCACCTTTGCCCTACCTCCTCCCCAGTGCGCTGCGGTGTGGTTGGGAGGAAGATGACCAGTTCCTGGTTCCTCCCTTGGGACGGAAAGGAAAGAGTGGGACTTGCTTGTGCTGTTCTGGCTTGTCCTGGGGATACCTGGCGGTCTGGTTTCTGTCTCACGTTACTTGGGGCAGAGACAGGAATGTTGGCATCGTTTGGAAATCAGCTTGGAGGCTTCTGGAAGCAGCGGTGGACACTGTGGTGCCTAAGAGCTGCAGGAAGACTGCAGAACCGTGGATGCCTGCGTCAAGAGATTATGGGCAGAGGAAGACAACAGAACATCCAAGGGTGTGAAAAGAGGCAGGGGTGAGATGCAGAAAATTAAGACATCTAGAAGCAGCTGTGTACATGGGGAAATTGAGGGGGGAAAGCACACACATAGGCTAAGGGAAGACACACCTCCAGAAAGGCCTGAGCCCTGGACCCTCACACTGAACTGACTGACGAAGGTTTACTGCTCCACAGAGCCAATCCACAAAGACTGGGAGAGGTGATGCTGTTTCAGATGTCCACTTTTCAACAAAAGATGACAACGCATGCAAAGCAACAGGGAAACATGCCCAGTTCAAAAGAAATAGAATACTCCAGAAACTGAAACTAAAGAATCACAGGCCTCAGACCTACTCAGCAAAAACTTTCAAATACCTGTCTTCAGTCTGCTCAGTGAGCTAAAGGAGAGCATGGACTAACACCACCAGGAAAATCATAAAGGAACAAAGTGAGAATATCAACAAAGAGACAGAAATTATAGAAAACAAACAAATGGGGTCCTCAACATTATCAATGGATTTCTCAGCAGAAATCTTGCAGCCCAGAAGGCAGTGGGATAATATATTTAAATATAGGGGAAAAAAGCTGTCAATTGGGAATACTATATGCATAAAATCTATCCTTTGAAAATGAGGAAGAAATCAAGATATTCCCAGAGAAACAAAAACTGTGTTCATTACCACTAGATCAGCTCCATAAGAAATCCTAAAAGGAGTCCTTCAGATCGAAATTAAGGGCTACTAGACAGTAACTTGAAATCATATGAAAATATAAAATTCTTTGTTGAAAGTAAATATATGGACAAATATAAATAAATGTATATTGTTATTTTTTAATTGAAGTATAGTTAACTTACATACTATATACATTTCAGGTGTACAACATAGTAATTCACAATTTTTAAAAGGTATGCTCAGTTTATAGTTGTTATAAATATTCGCTACATTCCCTGTGCTGTATAATATATCCTTGCAGCTTACTTATTTTGTACATAGTAGTTTGTACCTCCTAATCTCCTACCCCTATCGTGCCCTTCCCCCTTCCGTCTCCCCACTGGTAACCACTAGTTTGTTCTCTATACATCTGTTTCTTTTTTGTTATATTCACTAGTTTATAACTTGTTGTATTTTTTAGATTCCACGTATAAGTGATATCATACAGTATTTGTCTTTCTCTGTCTGACTTACTTCGCCAAGCATAATACCCTGCAAGTCCAGGGTATTATGTTGTATTAGTTGTTGTAAATGGCAACTTTTCCTTTTTTATGGCTGATTAGTATTCCATTGTATGTATGTGTGTATGTGTACGTGTGTGTGTGTGTATACACCAAGGATCATATGGTAGTTCCATTTTTAGCTTTTTGAGGAACCTCCATACTGTTTTCCACAGTGGCTACAACCAATTTACATTCCCACCAACAGTATACAAGGGATTCCTTTTCTCCATATCCCTGCCAACATTTGTTATTTGTGTTCTTTCTGATGACCATTCTGACAGGTGTGAGGTGATGCCTCACTGTGGTTTTGATTTGCATTTCTCTGATGATTCGTGATGTTGAGCATCTTTTTCATGTGTTTGTTGGCCATCTGTATGTCTTATTTGGCAAAATGTTTATTCAGGTCTTCTGCCTATTTTTCAATTGAGTTGTTATACAAATATAGTTTATACAGATATATGTACCAAACATCAAAGCTCCTACATAGATGAAGCAAACATTGACAAAATTGAAGGGAGAAGTAGACAGCTCTAGAATAATAGTAGGAGACATCAATAACACTTTCAATAACAGGTAGAACAACAAGACAGAAGGTCATAAGGAAATAGAGGACTTGAACAACATTATAAGTCAGTTGAACCTAACAGGTACATATAGAAAACTCCACTCCACAATAGCAAAACACATTTTTCTCTAGTACCTATGGAATATTCTCCAGGTTGCACTATATGTCAGGCCACAAAAATGTCTTAATAAGTTTAAAAAGATTGAAATCATACAAATAATCTTTTAAATCAAAATGGAATGAAACTAGGTATCAATAGCAGATGAAAAACTGGAAGACCCACTAATGTGTGGAACTAAAAGCCTTAAACAACCCATGGATCAGAGAAGGAATCATAAGAAAATTTAGAAAAATTGAGACAAATGAAAATGAAAACCTAGCATATAAAACTTGGGGATTCTGTAAAAGTAGTACCAAGAAGGAAATTTATACCTGCAAATGCTTATATTAAAAAAAGAAAGATTCCCAAATCAACAATTTACACCTTGAAGAACTGAAAAAGAACAAACTAAAGGCAAAACTAGTGGCAGGAAGTTAATAATAAAGATTCAAGCAGATATATTCAAAATGAGAACTGAAAAACTATAGAGAAAAATCAATAAAACCAAGGGTTGGTTCATTGAAAACATAAACAAGATGGATAAACTTTTTGCTAGATTGACTATGGAAAAAAGAGAGAGAGACTCAAATAACTAAAATCATAAATAAAAAGGGATATTACAATAAAATTTACAGAATTAAAAAATATTAAACGAGAGCATTATGAAAAATTGTACACCAACAAATTGGATATCTCAAATGAAATGGACAAATTCCTAGAATCACAAAACCTACCAAGATTGAACCATATAGAAATAGAAAATCTGAACTTCCAAAACTAGTTAGAGGAGACTGAATCAGTAATCAAAAAACTTCCAACAAATAAAAGCTCAGGACCAGAAGATTTCACTTGTGAAGTCTACCAAACATTTAAAGAATTAACACTAATTCTCCCCAAACTCTTCCAAAAAATTGAAGAGGAGGGAACACTTCCACACTCATTTTATGATGCCAGCATTACACTGATACCAAATCCTGACAAAGACACTGCAGGAAAACTGCAGACCAATATCCCTGACAAATACTGCTGCTAAAATTCTCAAGAAAATACCAGCAGACAGAACTTAACAGCACATTTTAAAGCATTATACACTATGACCAAGTGGGATGTATTCCTGGAATGCAAGGATGGTTCAACATATAAATATTAATCAATGAAATATAACACAGTAATAGAATAAAGGTGAAGGGAACCCATGATCATCTCAATTTATGCAGAAAAAGCATCTGAGAAAATTTAACACCTATTCATGATATAAACACTTAACAAACTAGGAATAAAAGATAACAACCGCAACATAATAAATGCTACATATGAAAAGCCCACATCTAACATACTCAATGGTGAGACCTTAATAAGGAGACTAGATTCTTCAAGAGGAAATTCACAAAATACAATTAAATAGAATATTCAAGATTCTCTATATCTTCTTCATAGACAAAAAAAAAAAAAAGTACACCAAGAACATAATGCTAAGAGTCCCTGGTGAGGACAGCAATGAACTATAGACAGGAGACTAGGTTGTATAGTAGGAAATATTTAGAAACATTACATAAAATGTATATTAGTCAATAGACACATAAGTCAATGGAACAGAATAGAAAACCCAGAAACAGCCCCACCCAAGAACAGGCAATTGATTTTTGACAAAGATGCAAAAAGCTATTTTTGAAAAAGTAGTCTTTTCAACCAATGGTACTGGGGCAATTGGATAGGCATAGAAAAAATGAACCTTGACCGAAGTCTTACACCTTATGCAAAAATTAACTCAAAATGAATCATAGACCTTCATGCAAAACATAAACTATAAAACTTTTAGATGATAGCTTAGGAGAAACCGTGGGGAGCTAAGGCTGAGTGGTGACTTCTTAGACTTGACACCAAAAGCATGATCCATAAAGGAAGAAAATCAGCATGTCGGACTTCATCAAAATGAAAAACTTTTGCTATATGAAAGAACCTGTTGAGAGGCTAAAAAGACAAGCTAGAGCAAGGGAGAAAATATTTGCAAACCACACATCTGACAAAGGACTCATATCTTAAGCCCATAGCAAAACTCCACAGTAAAATTAAGGAACAAACAGAAAAACAATTCAATCAAAAAAACGGGCAGAAGGAATTAAGAGGCATTTCACTGATGATATAGGATTGGAAAATACTCAAATGAAAAGATAGGTGATATTAATAGTCATTTATGGAGGAAGAAGTGAGCTTTAAGACTGGCCTCAGATAGTAGAAGTTTATAAATTAATAGGGGTGTAAAACATAAGCTCAAAGATCCCAATGGATCCCAACAATGTTCTTTCGTCTATTATTTACTTAATTTTTTCTGCAAGAAACTAGCATTATATCTAGTATAGTTCGGAATACTTGAACACTATTTCATGTTATTGAAGTTATTTATTTAGAAAATTTTAGGTGTGGTTCTTAAAAGTCTTTATCTTTTAGAGATAAATACTAAAGTATTTACTAATGAAATACTATGCCTTATTTTTTTTTTCCACAAATAACCCAGTGAGGGATGGAAGTAAGTGGGTGGGAATGTGGATGAAGCAAGACTGAGGAAAAATTGAAACAGTTCAAGTTGGGTGAAAGGTTTATGTTGGCTTATTATAATATTCTGATTTCCTCAACTTTGAAAATTTTCACAATAAAGATTAAACTAAATTAAAATATATTTATATATATGTTTCTATGTGAGTAGGAAAACAAAATCTGAAAAGATAACATGTCAAAATGTTAACCAGGTTATCTCTGGCATGTAAAATTGGAGTGAAAGGAAGGGAAATTTCTATTTTTTACTATACAGATGTTGAGATTTGTACAATGAACATATTATTTTTTAATTAGAAACAATGAAAATGTGAAATTCATAAGATTGCTTTTTATAATTAATCCCTTTAATTAGTTGATTATACATTATAGTAAGTTTTCGAGTGTATAAAACTTAAAGAAGGCTCAAATATTGCTAGAAATGTACAGAAGGAAAAGCACATAAAAAGTATTATGAAGCTAAACTCAAGGAACTCCCTGTCCACAACGTGATCCAGATATTTGGGTCCTTTTTTAAAAGAAGATAAAATGATCCTAGTGCACTGGCTCATCTACCAGGTATACATTTATTTCTTTAAGGCAAAAGTAGAGTTGGGAAAATTACTTAGTGGAAATATTCAACCATGATCCAGAAGAATGAATTTACCTTGGCCTCAGTTCTTGGAATTTGAGTCTTTGAAAATACACTTAATTCTATTCGTAACCACTAGGGCTCAGTGTCTTCTTTAAAATGTGAAATTAATGATGCATTTTTAGAAAACAAAAAGATCACAAAACTTATTCTAACTTGCTGCTAAGTAGGAAAGAAACTGTCTTTGTGATAGTCTCTCATCTTATCTAAAACAAAATTCTGGGGAAATTTGTGAAAGATGGGAGTGGGTCCCCATTAAGACACTTCTTTTATTTCCTCCTGAGATGACTGATTTTGTTTCTGAATTTAAAAAGAAAACAATATTGCCCCTAGGGATGGATTTATATTTTCAGTTATTCTTTGAATATCTTTTTTTTCCAAATGGAAGGATCAGGGATTGAACCCAGGACCTTGTGCATGCTAAGCACATACTCTACCACTGAGCTTTACCCCCATCCCTAATAACTACATTTCTTTCTTTCTTTCTTTCTTTTTTCTTAATGGAGGTACTGGAGATTGAACCCAGGACCTCATGCATGCTAAGTGTGTGTTCAATCCCTGAGCTATACCCTCCACCCTGAACCAATGCATTTAGAATATTAATGTTTGAAGTGATTATTGATGTAGCTGGATTAATATCTATCCATTACAGCCCAGGTTTTCTTGCTCCAGCACTGGTTCCTGTGGCAGTTTCCACTTGTGAGTCTCTGCTCTAGTAAGCCTGTATTTGCCTGCATGTCTCTCCAAACTTGGAGGTAGCAGCTTGCCATGTGTCCTCTCTTTTCTTAAGGATCCTAGAAGCCTTGCGTGTGGAACTAGAAACTGGAAATCTTTATGTTTTTGAACAAAAGAAATATGGAAGACAGCCCAAGTCTGTGGTAGGCACCTGAGCACATAAGTTATAGAAATAGAGTGAGGCGGCCATGCTGGTCAATGTGGAAGAGAAGTAACAACAGGAGGAGAGGAAGGTGACCAGTTAGAAGGACAGATCAGATGATGAGGCTCCCTGCAACCACCAAGACACTGCATTTCAAGCTCTTTGGGCCAGGCAGTTTTATGCAGGACCCAACCAAATCAGCAGCCCTGCACATAAGTATTTTGTTGACAGAACTATTCAAATTGGCTGAGAATAGTTTGCCAGTCAATAAATATTGAGATAAAAAATCCTACTGAATGCAGAGCAATGTTCTAAGGTTGAAAGTAAAGAATGGCACAAGAAGGAGAGATGCTATGGTTTGACACAAAATCATAGGTCCATGGATAAGAGTGGAGAAATGTACATTTTGGGAGCTTAAGAGTTTTTAACATAAATCAAGCCAATGTACCCAATTATTAAATTCAGTATTTTTTTTAAAGTAGTCTAAGTTACCTCTAAGTTTACTTCAATAACCTTGATGTGTCCTTCACAAAAAATGACTATAGCTCATTTGTGTGTATATATGTTTGTGTGTCTAAAAAGTCACTTTTAGTTTCCCACTTCACTGGGTGCCTATGTGTACTAGTTTCTCTGTGCTAAAGATACAGTGGAAAATAATCCAATTTCCAGAACTCGACTTCTCATCACTCTGTAAGTAAGTAAGAAGAGTAAGGACATACTAACATTGGAAAGGTTTTGTCCCACGGAATACTAGCTGAAGATACAGTGTAGTTCTTGATTTACTTATTTATACACTGATTTTCCTGACCCATATTTTTATTTCACTTCCTTATGGTCCTAAGTTGCCTAATTACTCTAATTTTATGCCAGCTACTTGACAGAGAATCTAGAAGTGGAAGGTAAAGCAGACAGTCACAAACTAGCTTCTACGTAGGTATCTTGCCCATTGGTGATTTTTCTTGTAAGAACTTTAGGGTATTCACAAGCTAAGTTACCTAGGGTATTCAAAGAATAAGGTGACAGTCCAGTGACATTTATAAATAGCCATTGCATGCCATCTGTTAGGTCTTAGGAATTAAGTAACCCAGTCACCCTTCTTCTTTTGCCATAAATATCAAGAGAACACTTGACAATTTTACAAGAAGTAAGTTTTTTAAATCTTTACGAGAATAAGGTGTTATTATGTGGGATGTATATCAGAGAGTGATGTAAGTTTCACAGAGAGGTGACCCACAAGATAATGGCATTGCATTCCTCTGACTGTAAATTGTGCTGGTCTCCTGGATTTCAGAAAGGACCCCTGTATGTGAATTAGGCTGGAGAAAGACCCTCTCTACAGTCAGAGCAAATGGAGAATCAATGTAACTGTCATGTAATTAATGTAATGTATCATATATTTTAAGACTCATGAAGACCAGTGCCTGCAGGGGCCAGAAAGTTAATACAAAAAAAAAAATGTAACAAGTAGGGATACTGGCACCCTGGGTGTGTGCCCTGGAGAACGGCTCTGCTCAGCAGGAGCAACAGGACCACGAAGGAGCGTAGGCTCGGGGCTCACACGGGGCCCCATTTTTCAAACAAAGATATGAATGTTCATGTGGAGTCTCAATTTTAAGTGTTGCAAACTATTCACAAAACTTAACACCTTTTGCAGGGCATGCAAAAGTATTCTGCAGATCACATATTCACCACAGCCACCACTGACCAGCCAGTTGCAACATCTGATCTGGTTCATTACTTCAATTCTCTGCTTCACCTGATCAAGTTTTTGTATGGCTTCCTCTACGCAAAGAGAAGATAAGCCTTGGAAAGGAAGAAGTGGGTAATTGGGGAAGAGGAGAGTCGTACTATAAAAAAAGGTCCTAAAATGCCATCGTGCCTTCAGGAATGATATAAAAGAAAGAGCTTTGACATCTCCCGTTCGGTGAGTAAAGCCTTCTTGACAGGGAATTGTCTGCTCTGTCCTGTGGCACTTTAGTTATTCTCGGTTACTCGTTTGACAACCTCTGTCTTTTTTAAAATTTGAAATCTGATCACTCTTTCTAGACAATCCAGAGCCCGAGTCTGATTGTAACTAACCCAGTGTATAGATGCTTGTTTTTTTAGGGTTCTTTCCTCATAATAAACATCTAGGAAATGGTTAACATTGTGTCAGGCTTTTATAAATTTTTATAAAGCATGATTAAAAGAAAAGCAAGTCAAACTTTCCTTCTCTGTACATGATCTAAAAAGATCTTCCTGCAGACCACTTTATCTTATCTTCCCTGAAGAGACCATAAAACATACCATTGGCCACTAAGAGCAATTTTCCGATGAGCCTCATGAGACGGGAAAAAACTTCCCTATATTTATGACTTTTCACAGTCTATTTCCTTCAGGTTCCAAATCATGTCCAATGTCTTATTGCCACGACACACAGTGCCCAGTAGACACAGTTTGGTATGGCTCCCATCACTTCCGATAACACATCACTCAGAGCAATTATGCACCGGCTTTGAGTGCTTTTTCTAAAGCAGTCTAAGGAAGGCCATTTCTGTTTATCCAACTCAGTCTTTAAGTTGAAAACATTGTCTAGATCCTAAACCAGGACTGGCATTTATTCAATCATTCAACATACATTTATTGAAGGCTTCAGTATTTATAGAGACACTTTGCTAGGAATCAGGAACAGAACGGGAGTCAAATGGACACAGTCCTGCCTTTATCCAAGGGAGCAGAAATTAATGATACAAATAGCATATAATCCCAAGCTTTGATGAATACAAGTGCGCTGAAGGAGGGTCATAAGATGCTGTGAGAGTCTAAAACCGGGGACATGGCATGACCTGGCCCGGGGATGGAGGGGAAGCCTGCACTGAGGAAGTGATGCTTCAGCTGAGAGCTCCAGCGCAATCAGGGAAGAGGAAGTGAGTTAGAATGTTCCACTCAGAGACAACTATACCAGCAAAGGCCTGGGGTGGGGAATACGGCACATTTAAAGAACTGAAAGCAAGCTCACATTCTGGGGTCTAATGAGGGAGAAGGCTGCCAAATGAGGCCCAATAGGTAGGTAGGTAGGGGCCATCTCCTTCAGGACTTCTAGGAATTGCAATGGGAGCTATTGATGGATTTGGGACCAAGAAGTAAATGTCTTCAGATCTGTATTTTTGAAGGATCTCTCACTCTGGTGGGTGAGGTTAGATACAAGGAGACTAGTTACAAGGTGTATGAATCAGGTGTTTCTGACGTTTTGACATTTGGGCTTTGCTGACCCTGGAGAGACTGCCCCTCCCAGTGCTAGACAATTTCTAGAGATGGTAAAGGACTCCGCTGCAGGTGCTCCTCTCCCGTGCAAAGCAACCAGTCCAAAGCCTGGACCCCCCACCACCTTTGCTAGCTCTTGGACTCTGGTCCACTCTCCACCTGCCCTAATCACCCCCAGGGACAGGTAACAGATACCCAGGGACAGCTCCTGTGCCCCAGAACTCACTGAAATTATTCACAGTAGCCCATCCTAAGCCTGCTTACCCTGCTTTGCTGATTTCTTCCTACGGAAACCAAAATAAAGACTCTTGCCCACATTTTCCCCTCACTCCCTTTGCCTCCCAGCCAGTCCTGATGCTTCCCATGGGGGCCCCCAAGTGGTGTGTCATGCTTCCTATTTCTAGAGACCTGTGACTATCCACTGCTTCTTTGTGGCAGTGCTCTCTGTGTCTGCAGGTCTTATACCTGATTTACACAAATCCTGGGTACATTTCAACACACAAGGGGAAGGCAGTAAGTCCAGTGACTTTAGATGGTGACTTGGACTAGGATGGTCACAGTGGAGAGGAAGAAAAGTGGACAGAAGAGGAAAGATGAATTGGATAAGTAGGTGAGGAAGATGCAGGTGTCTAAGACAATTCCTGGGTTTATGCTTTGCTCAGTCAAATGGATAAATATGCCTTGTACAAAGAGGGGAAATGCAGGGGAAAGGACCAAGTCTGGAAGAGAGAAGGATGAGTGAAATGTGCCTTCAAGACAACCAAAAGCAAATGTTGCACGGACAGCGAGACTGAAGCTTATATTCAGGGAAAGGAATCTCCACCACCATTGTCCACTTACCCACAGCTGAGAACTCCAAGGCAATGCTATTCATAGACTGTGAATTTTTCCCCTAAAATATCACATTTCTAGTTGATGTAAATGACACTTTAAAATGAGAAACATTACTATATTTATATCTTTCTGGTTGTGAAAAATTAATTTTCACATGCGGTAGAGCTATTTGATACACATCTGTCTGCCTGCTGTCCATGTCAAGCTAAAATCCATTCTCATAGTGAAATATTCTCCAAACTTGAGCCAAATTGCCTGAAAGTACCCTTCATTCTATAAACCATAAGGAGAGTACTTCCTTTAATGTGACAAGAAATCACATCGTCAGGTTCTCCTGATTCACCCTAATAATCGCACTTCCTTGAATCACACCGCAACACAAGTTGTTCTCAGATCGATCTTTAAATTTATGGAATGCAGAAGGTAACAGTTATGGGAAAAATTCCAAGTTGGCTGTCATTCTTGTAATTGGCTGGTCTTTTCATAGTTTCAGGATAAAAATAGAGAGACCAACAGGGTGACACAAGATATTTCCCCCTTCCCCTGAAAACTGAAACTACAGAAGTGCTAAAATAATGACTCTGCCACTAATATTTTTTACCAAGGAGGTTGGAGGGTTCTTTTCTCTCTGTTTCTGTGTTTTGAGAAGTTTTAACCAAAAACGATTTCTGAAGGTGGTGTTATCTAGCTCAATTTTGCCAATGGGGCTGAGGAAAAGAAAGACGTCTGTGCCCTTTCAAAGGAGGCACGATTATTTCCCGCTAACTAATCATATCCCCAGGACCCTGATCTTGGGTTGTGTTAAGAAGTCCAAGCCGCCTATACGCAGCAGGGGTTACTTAGGAAGTACAGCTGTCCGAATATGGCAAGACAAACAGGGACAAAACCGGATTTTATTGCTTCCTGATGAGATACAGGCAGAAGGATGCAAATGGTGGTGACATCCTTGGTGCATTATGGACCCCGGTGAAATCCAGCAGCTTTGAGGGAGGCTGCAGAGTCAAACCAAGGCTGGAAACTAACGTACCCTGGAGAAAGGAGGAAAGTAGCATTCCAAGCCCATGTTTTAGCTTGTTTCTCACTCACTATGGAACAAGAAGGGAGCATCTATAATATTCTGTCACATTGCTTATTATTAATTATAATAATAATAATTAACCTTCTAGAGCCCTTACAATGTATTGGATGCTGTACAATAGATTTACTTAAATGATCTCATTTAATCTTCATTACAACCCAATGAGGTGATTACTGCCATTATCCCCATAAAAAATAAAAATAAAAACTATATACATCCAAATACCCATTTTCCCAAAATGATCCATCAAAAAAGTCCCTTCATATTCAATTGTATAGAAAGTCTTCCTATACTATGGGGTACTGTTTCAGTACTAAATTTGGAACATCAAAACAGTATGAGAAGGACATATTTACCTGAAATGATCACAACTGCTGCTAGTTTGGGATGCTTGTGAAAGTAATGTGATAAGATTGCTTTTTTTTTTGAAAAAAGAAGAAAAGATGTTTAACCCAGATTTATTAATTACTCCAGGAAGACAGCTAATAAAACTCATGATTCAAGTCTTTTTAATCACTCTGAGAGGTTATGTTGTAAACATAATGCTTGTTCACCTAATGAATTTAAAAATCCACTTCCCTAATGTTATGCAAATTTGCACTCACAGAATGGGATAGATGTTCTAGTGACAGGATCAAACAGATTCAGTAAGCTTAGGATTCTTGCACAATTTGGATTGATGGGAAGATATAAAACAAAAAAACCATGTGCTGCAGCTCAGAAAATGGCCAAAGGAACAATAAAGATACTTTGAGTCTGAATTACAGTATTTCATGAAGACTGAAAAAAAGCAATATTTCTAAATTAATATTATTTCATATATAATAGAATTTAAATAGGCACATGTAGCTAAATAAGTAAATATTACAAACTATATCTTACTACTGAATCCTTTTTCCTATGTTTACATAAAATTGACCAAAAACACATTTTTGAGGTTCTCTGACTAGAAAAGTGAAAATTCACTTTAATTTCAAGTTTTCCTGATTTGAGCATCTGTCATATTTCCCTCAAGGTCCCCACCTAGTTACCAATGGATGGAAGTGGGATTTGAACTCAAGTCTTCAGAATCTAAAACCTGCCCTTATTCATTCTTCTTTATTGCTCTGTGTGTGACCCCAAGCTTTTCTCTTCATCTACTTTAAGAGAGTGTGATGATTAATTTTATGTGTAACTTGGTCAGGCCAAGGTGCCCAGATCAAACATTATTCTGTGAGGGGTTTTATATGAGATTAACATTCAAGTCAGTGGACTCTGAGTGAAACATACTGTCTTCCATAGTGTGGGTGGGCCTCATCTAATCAGTTAAAGGCCTGAATAGACCTGTTCCTGAGAAGGGACTTGAACTTGAATTTGAACTACAGCATTGACTCTTTCCTGGGTCTTAAGTCTGACAAGCCTTTGGACTTCACAGCATCAACCCTTCTCTGGGTCCAGCCTGCTGGCCCACCAAGCAGTCTCAGGACTTGCCAATCTCCATGATCTCATGAGCCAACTCCTTAAAATAAATCTCTTTCTAAATATACACACATTCTACTGGTTCTGTTTCTCTGGAGAACCCTGACTCATACAGACAGAAACCAAGTTCTCAATTTCTTTGGTATCCTCTGTTTTAACTTTTTTTTCCCAGAGCAATTTCTGAATACAAGAAGTACTCAAAATGCTTGTTTGTAGACTTCTCTCTAGGAAACATTAAAAATAAATACATTTTTCTCTTAGACTACTTACAACTTTTATGATTCACCTTTTGCTGGTAGACACTTCCACTCCTCTCTCACCCCATAGGAGATTTTAAAAAAAAACACTTTGGCTAATGTGTAAACATGGACTTCCCTAGTTTTCTTCTCTTCATCTCCTAGAATGCACCAGCTTGGATCCCAGGATTTCTGGTTTCTTAGAGATCCAGTGGAATGTCCTAAAGTAGAGAGAGGGAGCTAGAAAAAGGTTTGCAAATTGAATGAAAGGAAAGGAAGAGATTATCAGAAGTTCGACACAGATTTAATTGTGTTCCACTCAACAAACGTTTCAGGAATTCCTTTGATGTGTAAGGCACTGGGGTGGGCCTACATATGATACAAGAATGAATACTCATGGCATCATTATCCTCTAGGTCCCCTAAGTGAGAAACTCTGGAGGTTTGGTAGTAATAAAAATAATTGCAGTTACATACTTGATGCCAGGCACCATGCTATGTGCTTCTAATTTTTTAATTTCCTTTCATTTCAAAACAACCCTATGATGTATAAAAAAAGTCACTATTTTCATGTCTCCTTTACAAAAACTGAGGCTAAGTCATTTGTCAAAGGTTATGCAGTTAGTAAATCAGCAAGGCAGGGTTCAAAATCTAGGAAATCTCATTCACAAGTCCATGCTCTTCGCCATTAGGCCGCCCGCCTCTGTTCATTGCCTTCCTCTCTTCCCCTCCTCCTTTAGCTAATCTGTCCCCACATTTTGCAGAGAAGAGCCACACCTCCAGGAGTTCTAGCTAATCCATTTGTGAAATAGCAAATAGGAGTGGAAACAATTGGGGGTATTAATGCTTATCTTTTCAAAGTATGCAAATTCCTTTCAGCATATGATGAAAGCTACAAACCCCCTCCACATAGTCACAAATTTTACATGTAACTTTAGAACATTCACAGCTTCTCCAGAGGTCAGGACAAAAGCTCTTGAACCAGATGAATTTGAATACAATGGAATGCTCCAAATTAAGGACTGGATTTTGAGCAACAGTGGCTACAGAGATTGACAGAGCTCCCTAAGAAAAGAAGTGATGGGCCTCGTGTAGCCAAGCCTGGAATACCGAACAAGTCCTTGAACGAGGCAGACTCAGTACAACGTAGGAGGAAGGACACGAGGCAGAGCTAGTGCAACATAGAAGAAGGAGAACCTGTGCACCACCAACACCAACATCCCACAGTATTTCTGGCCTCCACTCTGCATTTAAATGCAGATTTCTGACGATTGGCACCAGCAAAGCAAGATGGCACAAGAGCATCGACTCCCTCCTCTGACCCTCAACTCTAAATTTTCCACCACCAAGAGACTGGTTAATGGATCCTGGGACAGTAAGAAATCTTCAGGGAGACACATGTAGTTGAATCCCAGTTTGAGGATGAAGTGACAGCCTAGCACAAAGGAGAGCCGGATAGCAGGGATGGGGATACGCTGGAAGTAGGTTTGTGTTTGTGCTTTTTTTGCATGCCCCACATTCTTCTAGACTTGTCCCATGGCCATTGTGGGAGCTGCAAACAGTCACATCAGCCCAACTCTAGTCAGGGCAGTAGCAGATCCTGGTTGGGGTGAGGGGTGGGTGATCACAGATACAGGTGGGCTCACTGGCCCCTAAGCATCTTCTCTCCACTATGAGTCAATTATAATATTGCGGGGGGTAGCCTTGGGAAAAGAGGTAGGATTTTACTGGGAGGTTGTGCTCCCTGATGGCGGGGCCCCTGGAGTGTGTCTGTATGTATGTCTGTGTATTTAGGGGGAGATAAAAGAGAATGATTACAATACCAGTGGTTCTACATCTGAATTCATTCATTTAGGTGGACATAAGCTAAGGCCTGGGCTTCCTGCCTGTCTGCTTCCACGTACACAGCACCAGCTGGGGTACCTGGAGAGCACAGTGAATATGAACTCCCGGGAGAATTAAATAAGACACCTGAGGAGCACACACTCTGCAAAACAAAGCTGACAAAGTAAACAGCTTATGTAAGAGAAAGTAGAATTAACTGATCAGACAGAACAAGAATTTTAAATATGCAAAATAAAAATCCTCAGAGAGGGGAGAGAATATTAGAAAGGGAGGACACCTAGAAATATGAAGCAGGAAAGGCAATCTGAAGGAAAACCAATTGGAGACACTGGATATAAAAAATATTGCTGTTAAAAGAAACAACTCAATCAATGAACTGAGTGGCAGAATAAACAGAACCAAAGAACAAATTGGTGAGCTGAAAAACCAGGTTGAAAAACATCATAAAGGACTAAAGAGGGAAAGCATAAAAAACAAATTTCAAAGATATGGAGGAAAGCAGTAAAAATGTCGAGATCTATATAACAGTAGCCCCAGAAGGAGATAAAAGTTGATTGGAATGGAAGGGCAGGGCAGGAAATATTGGAAGAAATAATGACCGAGAATGAAAAATATGTAAAACCTCAAATTTAAAGAACTCACAGAGACCAGAACTCACAGAAAGCACCAGAAAAAAACTTACAACTAAATTCATTACGGTGAAATTTGAGCACGTCAAAGGCAAAGGGAATATTATAAAAGGTCTGCTAATGAGAAAGACAGATCACCTGCATAGAAACAAGAATCAGACTGATATCAGACTTCTCAAAAGCAACAGTGCTCAGTGCAAGACAGTAATGGGCGATGTTTTCAAAGTTTTGGTGGAAAACAACATTTACTGAAGCTACGATTTTATATCCAGCTAAACTACTGTTTGGATGTGAGGGCATAATAAAGATGTTCTCAAGCATAATTAAGAAGTTTAGCCACAGAAATCAGGCAAGAGAGAGAAATAAAAGGGACCCAAATTGGAAAAGAAGAGGTAAAAGTGTCACTATATGCAGATGACATGATACTATATATAGAAAACCCTAAAAGGTCCACAAAAAAACTACTAGAAATAATCAAAGAATTCAGCAAGGTAGCAGGTTACAAGATTAACGTTCAAATATCAGTTGCATTGCTTTACACTAATGATGAATCAATAGAAAAAGAAAGTAAAGAAACAATCCCCTTTAAAATAGCACCCAAAGTAATAAAATACCTAGGAATAAATCTAACCAAGGAGGTGAAAGATTTATACATGGAAAACTATAAAACATTGATTAAGGAAATTAAAGAAGACTTTAAAAAAATGGAAAGATAGCCCATGCTCCTGGATTGGAAGAGTCAATATTGTTAAAATGGTCGTACTGCCCAAGGCAATCTAAAGATTTAATGCAATCCCTATCAAATTACCCAGGACATATTTCACAGAATTAGAACAAATCATAATATAATTTATATGGAACCACAAAAGACCTAGAATTGCCAAAACATTACTGAAAAAAAAGAAAGAGGCTGGAGAAATAACTCTCCCAGACTTCAGACAATACCACAGAGCTACAGTCATCAAAACAACATGGTAACAGTACAAAAACAGACATATGGACCAATGGAACAGAACAGAGAGCCCAGAAATGAATGCACAAACTTTCGGACAACTAATCTTCGACAAAGGAGGCAAGTATATACAATGGAATAAAGACAGTCTCTTCCACGAATGGTGCCGAGAAAACTGGACAGCAGCATGTAAATCAATGAAGCTAGAACATTCCCTTACACAGAAAAATAAACTCAAAATGGATCAAAGACTTAAACATAAGACAAGATACAATAAACCTCCTAGAAGAAAACACAGGCAAAACATTATCTGACATACATCTCAAAAATGTTCTCCTAGAACAGTCTACCCAAGCAATAGAAACAAAAGCAAGAATAAACAAATGGGACCTAATGAAACTTACAAGCTTCTGCACAGCAAAGGAAACCAGAAGTAAAACAAAAAGACAACCTACGGAATGGGAGAGAATTTTTGCAAATGAAACTGACAAAGGCTTGATCTCCAGAATATATAAGCAGCTCATACGACTTAATAAGAAAAATACAAACCACCCAATCCAAACATGGGCAAAAGACCTAAACAAGCAATTCTCCAAGGAAGAAATACAAATAATTAACAGGCACATAAAAAATGCTCAATATCACTAATTATCAGAGAAATGCAAATCAAAACTACAATGAGGTATCACCTCATACCAGGCAGAATGGCCATCAAAAGTCCACAAATGACAAATGCTGAAGAGGCTGTGGAGAAAAGGGAACCTTCCTACACTGCTGGTGGGAATGCAGTTTGGTGCAGCCACTGTGGAAAACAGTATGGAGAGTCCTCAGAAGACTAGGAATAGACTCACCATATGACCCAGGAATCCCACTCCTGGGCATACATCCAGAAGGAACCCTACTTCAAAATGACACCTGCACCCCAATGTTCATAGCAGCACTATTTACAATAGCCAAGACATGGAAACAGCCTAAATGCCCATCAAGAGATGACTGGATAAAGAAAAGGTGGTGTATTTATATAATGGAATACTATTCAGCCATAAAAACTGACAACATAATGCCACTTACAGCAACATGGATGTTCCTGGAGAATGTCATTCTAAGTGAAGTAAGCCAGAAAGAGAAAGAAAAACACCATATGAGATCGCTCATATGTAGAATCTAAAAAAAAAAAAAAAAAAGGAACATAAAATACAAAGCAGAAACAGACTCTTAGACATAGAATACAAACTTGTGGTTGCCAAAGGGATGGGGAGTGGGAAGGGACAGACTGAGATTTCAAAATGTAGAACAGATAAACAAGATTATACTGTGTAGCACAGGGAAATATATACAAGATCTTGTGTTAGCTCACAGCAAAAAAAAAAGTGACAATGAATATATATATGTTCATGTATAACTGAAAAATTGTGCACTACACTGGAATTTGACACAACACTGTAAAATGACTATAACTGAATGAAAAAATGTTAAAAAAAAAAAGTTTACCACGTGAACCACTTTGAAATCACACTCAGGGGAAACAATCCAATGAGAAGATTAATCAATCCAAGATCAAAACAAGTAACATCAATAACTAAGTAAATGTTATTGTTTGTCAAACCAGGGCTCCAGAGCATGACAAATGAGAGCCAGGCCAACATAAGAGGTTACAGTGGTATAATCGTTAATTTTATGTGTCAATCTCAGTAGCCCACAGTACACAGAATTTCAGTCAAACATGTCTGGATGTTGCTTCGGAGGTATTTTTTAGATGAGATTAACATTAAGTCAGTAGATATCAAGTAAAGCAGATTGCCCTCCATAATGTGGGTGGACCTCATCCAATCAGTTGAAGGCTTTAAGAAAAAGACTGACCTCCCCTGAGGAAGAAGTAATTGTGCCAGAAGACTACCTTTGGACTTGAAAGACAACATCAATTCTTCACTGAGTCTTTAGCCTGCCAGTCTCCCTGAAGATTTTGGACTAGCCAACCTTCACAGTTGTGTAAGCCAATACCTTGACTAAAACAGGTGATGTGCTATAAGAAGATATTAAAACATTTACTTGCATTTATTTTTAATCTACTTTCTTTAAAAAATTCTATCCTTGTTAAATTTTTACAATGTATACAATCTATTAATATAGCATAATATAATTTAAAATTAAGTGTATGTACATGTGCATGGTCATAGTTTTTTTTTTTTAACTAATAAAGACATATGATCAAAAAAGTTTTCAAACAATCACTTCTTAACTTTTTGGCTAAGATCAAGTGCAAAAAAGTTTGCAGATCACTAGACTAAACAATGACCAACTAATACTCCCATAAAAGTACATCATGAAAGTGTAATGAAAAGTTCATACCGAAATGGAGGGGAGCTGGGAGAGAGAAGTAGAGATTAATTGGGGGAAGAGCAAGCTAAGGTACCTATTTCATTCTGAGAAAGGATACAGATATCAATGACCTTGAGACGTGGATGGGGGAAAAGAAACATTATTTATGAAAACTATATACAATTTATTTTAAAGTACATAAATTTAAAATTTTCATTTTTTTTGCTTTATAAAATCAAATTAAAAGCTTCTTCAGGTATCAATAAGGAAATAGACATGTAGACGCCCATAAAGGAGTCCCAGTGTTAACCGTCAACCACCAAAGTGGTTGTAAAATGGAGCACATAAAACACCGGAGAGAAGGAAGTATATGGAATTTGATTTCTATTTAATTTTATCTCATACATGTTAATTTCTATCTTTGCAGGTGTTTTATAAGATACCAGTAGACTAGAATAAATGTGAAACTTATTAATAAATAAATATGCATATGTTTGTTTGGGTGTTCATTTTTTTTTTTCTTTTCTGAGAGTTACATCTTGTTAAAATGTAGAGACACTAGCCCCTTGGAGGCTAATGCCTAAGCATAGCCTACTGGTATCTGAGTACGCTACTCACTCAACTGTCCTTTTCTGGCAAACTCGTACCCATACTTGATGTCAGTGAATCTCAGGAGCCACGCTCCATCACAGTGGGCTCCTTCCACAGAGCCTGGCCAGCAAGCACCTTCAATCTTCCCTCCCATTTGTGGGGAAGGGCCCCACCTCACAGTTGTTTGAACCGAAAAAGGATCCAAACACCCTGACTGCCACTGAGTGATCCAGAACCAGATGAAACTGGAACTAAAAGTCAGATTAACTAGATTCTGCCTTTCAGAAATTCGGAAACAGAGACACTAATTAAACTCTGTCCACCAGTAGAAGCGGAGACATGTACACGTGGGAACTATGGGGTAGGAAGAGTCTTCCTGGAACCAAAGGAAGGAACCTGATCTTTGCTTAGCTTTGCTGCTAGAATATTACGTTGCTGCTTTATTTAATGGTTAAAAACTTCAGTGTTTATATTTTTTCCTCCCAACTTTTAATTTTGAAAATTTTCAAACACAAAAAGTTGGAATAATAATATACAAAAACCTTTCTACCCTTCACCCAGATTATTAATGTTTTGCCACATTTGCTTGCTTAATCCTCTCTCTCCACGGACACACACACACACACATTTTGAGTTGAAGCGTTTGAAATTAAACTGAAGAAATCACAACACATAACACATCATCCCTAAATACTTCAGCATGTTTATCTCAAGAATAAAATAGTCGCCTTCATAACCCCACAATAACAATATCACAACCAAGAAATGTAATTCAGTATTACCAGACTTTTTCACTTGACACCAAAATGTCTTTCATAATTATTTAATTTCTGATCTAGAACCCAATCAAGCTTTTACTATTGTATTTGGTTGTTATATCTCTTTAGTTTAATATAGAATCAGCTACCTTTTTGTTTTTAATAACCTTTTTTTTTTAAATTAAAGAACCCAGGCCAGCTGCCTTGTAGAATGTCTTTCTACATTCTGAATGTTTTATTGTTTCCTCGTGATTAGAGTCAGAATATTGCAAGAGCATCACATAGACAATGCTGTGTATTCCTTATTGCATCACATGAGGTGAGCTTCCTTATCACTGGAGATGCTGAATTTGATCCATTGTAAAGGTACCTTTTTCCTTTTATAACAAATAAGTAATCTGTGGGGTGATACTTTGAGACTGTGGGAATAACCAGATCACCAGTAAACTTTTACCCAGGGGTTTTAGGACCTTTTATTAATCCTTGCCTTAATCAATTATTAACTTGGGGGTTGTTAAGATGGTTATTTTCTATTCTGTCTACACATGATTTGTCATTCTTTTTAACAGAAAAGCTTTCTTCTTCCAGCCCATCCCCCCCTTTATGACTTAGGGATTTGTTTTTTAATTCAATGTATTACAACCCATTATAAACAGTATGCTTTATGGTGCTCAAAATGCCCCAAATGTGACTTGTATTACTGAATCTCAAAGACCTGAGGTGTTAAACCAAGGGAGAAAGCAACACATAGTGGGCAGAACATGTCAAGTTCAAGTCAGACGGCTCCTTGGGAAGCTGCCACTTACTAACAATGTGGCAATAAGCAAGTTACTTAAATCCACGGAGCTTCTGTTTTCTCATCTACAAAATAATGCTAATGATAACTACTTCATAGGGCAGGACTCTCATCTGTTTGGTTCATAGCTGCATCCCCAAAACCTTAATAAATGTGTGGACTCTGTATAACATCTAATATCTACAACAGTGCCTGCTATATAATACCGTAATAAATGAGTTGTTAAAGAAAGGAGAGCTTTTAAAAATAAAATAAATATCAGCAGAAGGTGTTCTTTATACAGGACAGTGTATAAGAGAACACACGACATTTACATGAAGAAGGACACATTTTACTGGCGCAGAACGGACAACAAAGACGTAAGGTTCTTGTCCTCAAGTCTACTAGCATCAGAATTTGTTTCAAAAGATCCCATTTTGGAAGACACTGAGCCCGTTGCAAATGAAGTCCTCATTTCCAGAACTTAAGGAACTAAAGGCAGCTTAAGCCTTGGAAACTTAGAAGTAGATGCCAGCTCTCACCTTCCTCACATTAGAGCAGCCATTCAGTGAGATGCGCGCTTGTGTCTGAACAATCTACCAGATGGTCCAGCTGTGAGCATGTTATTGTTTTCTAGCAATTCGTATTATTCCCATGGTTTCCCGAGTTCTAGTTCTTGAACCATCAACAGAAAACCACAGCTTTTTCCTTAAGCTACGACAAAATAATGGGTTTCCCAGAACCATCACGAAAGTTCTGTCTTTGGGACTTTTGCATTCGATCGTGAAAAATCTATAGGTGAATTCACAGGCAAATGTCAGTGCTTTTTATAATCTCTTTCAAAGACTGTACGTGTTGTTTATAAGACCTTTCCCTTACCAGAGCGACTAAAGGTTGGCTAGAGAGTTTTCACATGAGCAGGCTGTGTGCTGTCACTACACTGTCATTAGCTTATGCACTTGGTGGAAAACGATCCGGGTCTCTCAAAGGCCATTTTGTTATTTCTCTTTATCTTCTTCCCTCCTTCAGTGTTATGTGGAATTGCTTGCCTCATGTTGTTTGAGTGAATTTCCCGGTCATTCAAAGGGACTATACATTCCTAGCTCTCCTTTTCCTACAAGAAAAGTCAGCAATAAGAACTCAAACAGTGTGAATTACAGTCTAATAATTAGCATCTCATGCATTAGGAGACGCACGGCTGAGGGCTATGCAGCCATTCAAACAGTTAAGCATGAATTACCACACTATTATTCAGGGCCTGAAGCCTTTTCCATATGTAGAAACAGATGTCTCTTTGGCTAGAAGAAGGAAACCAGTAGTAATCTGGAGGGGGAAAAAAGTGTTTTTGTTTTTGTTTTTTAATTTCAGAGTGACCCTATTACTGCTACCACACCATCAACTAAGGTACATAATACTTACCTAAATCCCCCTGAAGCAGCTCTTCCCGGCATGGATCCCAGCCTTCATAAGCCTCCCTCTGGTACTTGCAGGACCAGCTATGAGTTTGTGCATTTATCCATTTATCATTTCCCCTTGGACCAGCACAAAGGAGTTCTTCTAACAATAAAATACACAACAATGTCCCCCTAACCCAAAGACTCCACTGGAGGCTACATTCAAGCCTGTTTCTGTTTGTATGTATCCAAGAATAAGTCCCCAGTGGCATTTCAGGGAAAGCAGGCTCTCAAAAATTCTAACTACAGCCGACAAGGTCCTACACAATCTGGCCCCCGCCTGGGGTTCAAACCAGTCACCCTGCATCTCTCCTCTCTCACGTTGCTCCAGCTGCACTTGCCACGTTGCTGGTCCTCATATAAGCCAACAAAGAACAATGAATAACCCTCCCAGACTTCAGACTATACTACAGAGCTACAGTAATAAAAACAGCATGGTATTGGCACAAAAACAGATACGGATCAATGGAACAAACTAGGAAGCCCAGAAAAAAACCCAGACACCTACAGTCAATTAATCTTCGACAAAGAAGGCAAGAATATACAATGGAATAAAGACAGTCTCTTCAGCAAGTTGTGTTGGGAAAGTTGGGTAGCTGCATGTAAATCAGTGAAGTTAGAACACTCCCTCACACCATACACAGAAATAAACTCAAAATGGCTTAAAGACTTAAATTTAAGAGAAGACACTATAACCTCCTAGAAGAAAACATAGGCAAAATATTCTCTGACATACATCTTAGCAATGTTCTCCTAGGGCAGTCTACCAAGGCAATAGAAATTAAAGCAAAAATAAACAAATGCGACCTAATTAAACTTATAAGCTTTCGCAAAGCAAAGGAAACCATAAGCAAACAAGAAGACAACCTACAGAATGGGAGAAAATATTTGCAAATGATGTGGCTTAATTTCCAGAATATACAAACAGCTCATATAACTCAATAAAAAAATAAATAAACAACCCAATCCAAAAATGGGCAGAAGACCTAAACAAACATTTCTCCAAAGAAGACATACAAATGGCCAATAGGCACATGAAAAAATGCTCAATATCGGTAACTATAGAGAAATGCAAATCAAAACTTCAATGAGGTATCACCTCACACCAGTCAGAATGACCATCATTTAAAAGTCCACAAATGATAAATGCCGGAGAGGGTGTGGAGGAAAGGAAATGCTCCTGCATTGTTGGTGGGAATGCAGTTTGGTGCAACCATTGTGGAAAACAGTATGGAGATTCCTCAAAAGACTGAAAATAGACTTACCATATGACCCAGCAATCCCACTCCTGGGCATATATCCAGAGGGAACCTTAATTCAAAAAGACACATGCACCCCAATGTTCATAGCAGCACTATTTACAATAGCCAAGACATGGAAACAGCCCAAATGTTCACCAACAGATGACTGGATAAAGAAGCTGTGGTATATTTATACAATGGAATACTACTCAGCCATAAAAATGATAAAAATAATGCCATTTGCAGCGACATGGATGAACCTGGAAAATGTCATTCTAAGTGAAGTAAGCCAGAAAGAGAAAGAAAAATACCATATGACAACACTTATATGTGGAATCTAAAAAAAAAAAGACAAACTTATTTACAAAACAGAAACAAACTCACAAACATAGAAAACAAACTTATGGTTACCAGAGGGGAAACAGAGGGATGGAGGTATAAATTAGGAATTTGGGATTTGCAGATACTATTATATACAAAATAGATAAACAGCAAGGTCCTACTGTAAAGCACAGGGAACTATATTCAATACTTGGTAATAGTCTATAATGAAAAAGAATATGAAAAGGAATATATACGTGTATAACTGAATTACTATGCTGTTTACCAGAAATTAACACACCGTAAACTCACTATACTTCAATAATTTTTTTTTAATTTAAAGAAAAGAAAAGGAGAAAAATCTAATCTCCTGTCCTGCTCACAAAAAAATACCCTAAAAGAATTCCTGCTCCAAGTTCAGCTTTCTCTCTTACCTGTGCACTTGTGCCTTAGAAAGGGCCCGCCTTCCCCCAGAAAAAGACTGCTATCGCTTGTTACTTGGTGCTTGCCAGCTTGTTAGGAGTGGGGGTTGGGGGAAGGAGGAGGGGGTTTGTTTATCTTAGTTCAGCCTCAGTCTTAGAGAGGCTCTGTGTCCCTGGGTCTCAGAGGCAACTTTCTTAATGATCCACCTCTCACCTAGGTATGCGGCATAAGAGACCACTAACATCCTGGGTCAGGTGGTTTCTCGCCCCTCCTCTTGAAATAGAGGGATTTTCCTTTTATCTATCCACGTGGGTCTTCACAATGTCTTAGGGGTTTCCGGGTTTCTGCTCTCCCCCCAGGGTCTGAAGGCCTTCATTCTTCAAATAAAAAAAAAGGATCCAGGCAGAGCCTCGTGGTTTTTCCACAAAAGGAGCTGCTTCTCCACTTGAAGCCTGCATCACAGATGGAGACCTAGCCTTCATCTTTCTCATGAACATTGGTAAAGAAGGGCCTATGGGTAGGTGTGGGCTTTCCTTGCTTGTGTGGCACCCAGGTGTTCTGTCTTCTCACACGAGCCCATGCCTGGCCTTTAGAAATTCACTAAAACATTTAACAGAACACTTCTTACCTGCTGCCATGGTGGCTTCTGAGCTGAGCCAGGGTTACACCCTGCCTCTCCTTGGGGACCCCTGCCTTTCCTTGGACTCCCGACGAGCCCTTTTTCCTGAGAATTCAATTTTCTGACAGAGTCAAGACTATTTTTGGTTTTGTTCATTAGTTAAGGTTTTCTCATGGGTAGGGTGGGAGCAATACTCTTTCTGGATTTCTACATCCCGTTTGGAAGCCAGAAATTCTAATATTCATTTTTGGATTGCTTCCTGTTCGTGCTGTAATTTCCCACTGAGTCCCTACCTTTCAGTAAAAGTCCATGACATGCTACAGCATTGTTAGAGAGGCTTTTACAAAGGGTGGAAAAGGAACATGCTTTGGATGAAGCAGTAGAAGAGGGGCCAGTAGGTGGCAGTCCACCAGGAGGTGATCAAGAATTGTGTTGACAGCAGGTATTTGCAAATTCAGCCATAAAAAACGACAACATCATGCCATTTGCAGCAACATGGATGTTCCTGGAGAATGTCATTCTAAGTGAAGTAAGCCAGAAACAGAAAGAAAAATACCATATGAGATCGCTCACATGTGGAATAAAAAAAAAACATAAATAAGAAACAGAAACAGACTCATAGACATAGAATACAAACTTGTGGTTCCCAAGGGGGTGGGGGGTGGGAAGGGACAGACTGGGGTTTCAAAATGTACAATAGGTAAACAAGATTATACGGTATAGCACAGGGAAATAAATACAAGATCTTGTGGTAGCTCACGGCGAAAAAAAAATGTGACAATGAATATATGTATGTTCATGTGTAACAGAAAAATTGTGCTCTACACGGGAATTTGACACAATATTGTACAATGACTATAACTCAATAAAAAAAAAGTTTAAAAAAATAAAAAAGAAAAAGGAAAAAAAAAAGGGTGAGCGGCAACCACCAGGAAAACTCACCTTCTTCCCATCCTGGAGAGAATTTGATTGGGAAGGACCTTTGACTTTTCCACAGCTGTGACTGTTGAAAAGAAAGGACAGTTGGGCGTTGCTATGGGACTTGGGCCACTCAAACTGCAGGAATGTAGACAAATCATTACAGCTGTTTGTCACCAAATCTAAGTAAGGTAGCTGTGGTTTAAAGACGGGAGATTAAGCTCTTTGCATAGAGAAAATTAATACTAAACTCACAAGTTTATTTAGGCCCAGTTTTCACCACACTCTTTAATAGAGTTATCTGAATCTCACCACCGTAGGGCGAAAAAGAGACTCAGAACCTTTGGATGCCTCCTTTCATGAAAAGAAATGATACAATTTGGCTTCCTGTGTGATCCTATTTATTAGGTATTCTGATGATGAAACTTGAGGTTTAATTTTTATCATATTGTCAGGGGGAAAGGGGATCAAATCTGAGAGGCTATCTCAGTGCCTGAGTAATTTTTTCCAATCCAGCAAGATCAGATGGTCTGATTTCTTGCTCTGTGTTTCTGGTAGAAAAGGCAATTTTCAGGACTGAAATAGCAATTTCTTAGCCATCACTGAGGTTCTTAAAATCCATTTTTTAAACTCCCATAGACTTCCCTGTGTAAATGAAAGAAGACTCCTGGAAATACACATTTTTCTACTTTGAGAGAGAACTCACTCAAGCATAAAGTTAATACAATTTATTACACCAAAAGTAAAGTTGCATTAGAGTGAGCTCATAACAGATGAGTAAACACACTTTACGAGAACGGGGTTGGCATGTCTGCTATCCTGAGTTTGTCTTCTTCAGCTTCAATGCCTCCTCGCATATCTCACTCCTGGTTCAGCCCTGCTGACATAGGACAGGTCTGTCCTCCTTTGAGGGGTTTTTGAAACACACTTAGACCCTTGAAACTTCAGAGCAAACCCTTAGATGGATAACTAGCCTTTGATTATTCTGAGTGAGACAAATATTCAATAGTGCCTAACCCACCCAGGTGCTGTGAGGAGAACAGCATGCATTTAGCAGAATGTGTAGTACACAGGATACAGGTAGTGAAAAGTGGATACTTACTAATGTCATCATCATTGTTTTTTTTTTTTCCTACTACATCAAATATCAGGTCAACTGGCTACCCATCCTACCAACTCAGTTCATTCTTTCCACAAATTATTTTTTTTTTCAATTTATTGAAGTATAGTCAGTTACCATGTGTCAATTTCTGGTGGATAGCATAATGTCTCAGTCATACGTATACATAGTACAAATATTCCTCTTCATGTTCTTTTCCATTACAGGTAGCTACAAGATACTGAATATAGTTCCCTGTGCTACACAGAAGAAATTTTGTTTTTTAATCTACTTTATATATAGTAGTTAACATTAGCAATTCTTTTTTTTATTATTATTATTTAAGTACAGGCAATGCAATGTGTCAGTTTCTGGTGTACAGCACAATGTCCCAGTCATGCATATACATGCATATAATATTAGCAATTCTTGAACTCCCGATTTATCCCTTCCCACCCTATTTCAACAAATTCTTGAGCATCATCAGCTTGTGGATAGTAAAGTCTTATTATACTATAGGTTTTGTACCCTCTGCCACCTGCCAGCAAGATATATTTCATCACCTGCACCTGGGTTTCCTCCTCAACAAAATGGGACTAATCAGGACCAGGACTAGGGTGAGACACACAAGACACTCGCACAACCTGGGAGTGAGTGCCTCTTTAAGTGCTGTACCCGAGGGACCTTGCCTGCCTCACCCTCATCCAAATCTCTGGGAATAGTGATACCTACTTCACATGCTTATGGTACGAATCATGAAGTGGAGGAAGCAGAGAGTAGATTATATTTGCCTGGTGTGGGGGTGGGATGTGGGATGCCTTGTCCAATGAGAGGCTATTAGGCTGAGCCTTAAAGGATGAGCAGTTCACTAGGGAAGCCTTTGGTTGTTCCCTGTGGGTACCTCAAAGAGTGAATATGTCCTTGGAAATGACAGCATGGCTTGGAAAGAAATGATGACCACAGTAAAGAGCTACTATTTATTCAGCATTTACGATGTGTGGGGCATGGTGAAGCATTTTGCAAAGACAGCTGACCCTTGAACAACACGGGTTTGAACTGTGAGGATCCACACTTATACACAAAATTTTTTCAGTACTATGTACATCAGCACTGCATGACCCATGGCTGATTGAATGTGTGGATATGGAACTGTGAACATGGAGGACCAATTATAAAGGATATGTGGATTTTCGACCCACATTGTTCAAGGGTCAACTGCATTGTCTTTAACTTTAATCCTCACAATAGCCTTAAAGGCTTGGTATCACTTTTCCCATTGCACAGTGCAGTCTCAAAGAGCTAAGTGCAAGGAGGCAAGAAATTAGATTTCAATTGCTGCTGTAACAAATTGCCCAAAATTTGGTTGCTTAAAACAACCCAAATTTTTTTACTGAAGTATATTTGATTTACATTATGCTAGTTTCAGGTATATAGCAAAGTGATTCAATTATATATATACACTTTTTTTCTTTTTCAGATTCTTTTCCATTATAGGTTGTCACAAGATACTGAGTATAGTTCCCTGTGCTATACAGGAGGTCCTTGTTGGTTATCTATTTTATATATATTAGTGTGTATCTGTTAATCCCAAACTCCTAATTTATCCCTCCCCTTTTATAACCAGTTTGTTTTCTATGCCTATGAGTCTATTTCTTGTTTGTAAATAAGTTCATTTGTATCATTTTTTTTTAGATTCCACATAAAAATGCTATCATATGATATTTGTCTTTCTCTGACTAATTACTCTCTCACAGTTCTGGAGGCCAGAATTCTGATACAGATCTTACCAGCAAGGAGTCAGAAGGGCAGCACAGCCTTCTGGATGCTCCAGGGGTAAATCCCTTCCCTTGCCTTTCAGCTTCTGGAAGCTACTCACATGCTTGGCTTGTGACCTCCTTCCTCCATCTTCAAAGACCGCTGGTCAGCTCCATCTCCTGTTGCATCCCCCTGCCCATCATCTGCTGTCATGTTTCCCCCCGACTCTCCCACGTTTTAAGGACCCTTGTGATTATATGAGGTCCAGCAGGTCAGGATAATCTCCTTATTTTAAGGTCCATTGATTAGCAGCCTGAATCCCATCTGTAACCTTAGTTCCCCTCTGTCATGTGACCTCATGTATTCACAGGTTCCAGGCATAATGACACAGACATCGTTCCGCATGTGGCTCGTGGAGGGTGGTTTCTCTGCCTACCTTACAAAGTTTGTTAGTGGCAGAGCTGTTAGATTAGGGGCAGTTTGGGTTTCATCCTGGGTTGATAGGGAGGTGCTGGATGTTTTAAAGTCCCGGAGTGACATACATAGATCTGTGTTTTACATAAATAATCCTTGAGTCAGAATGTAGCAAGGAACTGGAAGAAAAAAAGTTGGCGTTAGAGAAGTCAGTTAAAATTAATGAAGCAGCAGGTGCTGAAATGGAAGAGTGTGGACTGAAGGATATGTCAGAGGCCTCATGACAGCTGGATATGGAGCGGAAAGGAGAAAGATTCAAAGGTGGACCCTAGATTTTCTAGCTTAAGTGATTGCAGGAATTGTGATTTTTCTTCACATTTGTATTTGCCTGCAGCCACTCTGCAATTCATTCATTCATTTTAGCCATTCATTTATTCACCAGACATTTGTTCAGTGCCTATCACATGCCTGACTGTTGTCATAGCACTTGGGGTACATCAATGAACCCACAACACAAAAATCCCTGCCCTCTAGGAGCTTACCTCCTGGTTGGGGGAGAAATATGTAAGCAATAAGCATAACAAATAAGTAAATGTGGAATATATTAAAAGGTGGTGTGAACTATTGTTAAAAAAAAAAAAGAAAAAAGCAGGGTAAGTGGTATCAGGAATAGTGACGGTAAGAGGGAGGGAGCAACTGTTACAGGAGGGTCATGGTAAGCCTCAAGTAGAAGGTGACATTTGAGCAAAAAACTGCAGGAGGTGAAGGAGTCGGCCCCAGAGATGCCTGGGAAAATGCATTTCTGGCAGAGGAAACAGCTAGTGCAGAGGTCCGGCTCTGGGAGTTGTGCCTGGTGTGTTTATGGAAAAGCAAGGAGGCAGTGTGACCAGAGCAGAGCGAGCAAGGGGACAAGGAGGAGGAGATGGTCTTTCTGCTACCCAACAGGGAGAAAAAGGACTCGCTGGGTAACCGGGCTCTCACAAGAAGGGGAGGTGAGAGAGGCAACCCCCGTGCTGGTCACAGGTGGGAAGTGCTCCCTCCTGACTGCTCACTCTCTTTGGAACCTTCATCATCCACGGCTCCCCTCATTCGATCCTCAAAACAACCTGTGACATGGAGAGGCTGATGAACCCCATATCACAACTGGAGGAAACAGCACCAGATGACATAGCTCAAAAGCGGCAGCCTGGGATTCAATCCCCGACAGCCCAGCCCTGTCTGCTCACCACCACTTCTCCCCATACCCTAGCCTGCACAAGGAGCTAACAGGTACCTGGAAGAAGTCCTTTCCGTCTAAAATCACCCCCTCATGGATGCTTAACATCCCCTCGTGAACATTTCATTCCTGACATTAGCACTGCCCAAAATGTAAATGGGTGACGTGAAAGCTCCTTATGCCCTACAGTGAATGAGTCCGTCCATCCATTCAATAAGAGCCATCCATCACCTACTAAGTGTTCGGTCTCTGGGCTGGACTTTTCTCCGTAGCACAGAGGACTTGGCAGCGAGAAAGTGTGTGCCAGAAAAAGAAAAGTAGGGCCATAAGGACAAATTCCAACGATTTGATGTTTGGCCTCAGGAGATGTCCACATTCATCACGGAGCTGCCATCAAGACACCACGCTGCGGCATGGTGACGCTCATCCTTTCTGCTGGAGAGCTCTCCGTCCGCAGCTAATTGCCTTACATCTACAGGCTGCTGCTTGGCAGTTTTGTCACACTGTTATTACATACAGTAATGGTGTGTAAGATATTAGCCTGTCATTATATATAAATGTGTCTAAGGAAAACTCATTTCCAAGAATCATTCTTGAAAATGAATCCAGAAGAGAGGTAAAAGCTTATTTTCCATCTCCAAGGACAACATAAAGTAACTCTGAGGCTTGTATGAGAATCATTTAAGGGGGGCTTTATGCCCTCTGGAAATACCAAAGCCACAAACACATTTTAGGTGTTATATAAAGCCAAGGAAAGAGTTAAGCTGGAAAGACGCAGCAGAGATGCTTCCACCACTGCTAACTGTGCCTCGAGGGTCTGAACAACCCAGCCCTTTCCCCCAGCGACCATCCCTCTATTTATTTTATCATGGTTAATAACACGTGACCAGAAAATCATTTTTACCATTTTCCCTCTGGTGTCATTAGGTTTAATTTCCTTGTTTTAATAATACACCATCAGTGATAGGTCTGACAGTAGAACATTTTTCTTCCAGTATCTATGAAAGTAACACTTTATCACAAAATACACATTTCATGCAACTCTCAAAACCCAGAGTTTGTGACATCCCTAATGGTCAAATGCTATCTGTGCTCCCCATATTTTCCCACTTTGTTTCTGACAACTTTCACCCCTGAGATGTAAACTCTATGGAAGCCAAAATGTGTCTTGTGGTGTCCCTGGAACACTGCCTGCGGGTGGCGGGTGTTCGAGACTGCACGTTGAATGACAACAAAACACACAGCTTGTCTAACCTCTTAAGCCCTCTCACCTCTGACCACACACACAAGAGACAAATCCTTTGTCCACAGGAAGAGTTTGTCCATAAAATGGGATGGAAATGGATTTTAGTCACACCCAGAGAACTGATTAACCCTAGGCTATTTAAAAGCTTTAAATACAACAAGTATGCACCAACAACCTGCTGTTCATTAGGGGAAGACCCCATTCTGGGTGCTGAGGGCAAAATGCAGGACACTGTGTCTGCCCCACTGGGCCTTACAGTCTAACAGGAGCCTCATGTTTATCTGTAGAGAGAACGCAGAGTGATCTCAAGTTTTCCAGCCTCTCCCCCTCCAAGTCCCCCCGATACTCACCGGTGCTGTTCATCTGGCACTTCCAGATGAAGGGTCAACCGGAGCCAGATGGCCTGAGCTCAAGTCCTGACTCAAACAAATAATAGCTCTGTGACCCCAGGCTTCTTACTTTCTTTTTCCGCACCTCAATTTCCTCTTTTGTAAAAATAGGAATAAAAATTGGATGAATCTCACAGAGCCAGTGTGATGGTTAAATACGTTCATTTATGTAAAAGGCTCAGAAACATACCAAACACAGTAGGCTATTAGCTATTATTTGGTTGATCATTGCAACTTTGTAATAAATTGCATTTTACGTGGCTTATCCATAGCTCCTATTAATTTCTACTGTCACATTTTAAATAGAAATATCTTTATTGCTCTTTGGAATGATACATGATCATTACAAAAAATGTAAATTGTGCAGAGAGAGAATGTTTCTCCATCATCTTACCCCCAAAGATAACCATGATTCACAATTTGGCAAAACTCCTTTCCACATAACAATTTGCCTGTTGAAGAATGTGTAGATACATTTTCAACATAAATGTACCATACTATATATACATAGTGTTCCCCAAGTAGCCCATTTGTTAAACTCACTGTATTGAAAGTACCTATCAGTGTCAATTTATAAAGATCTATTCTATGATTTACATAACCATTGCCTTATTAGCAAATATTTAGACCATTTATTGGTTATACAATTTTTTACAAAGATTTGGGCTGCAGTTTTCAAGCCAAAGCTCATGTTTATTGAAAGAAATGTAACTGAATTCTCAAAGTGCTCTGCAGATAGGAACTTCTGAGCAAATACTGATTGATTGATGATTGGTTGATGGATTGACTGTCCACTTTAGAAGGACTGAATCAGCAACAGAAGCAAGCGCCAACTGCAGAAAGTTCTAGTCTTAAACTTCTTCTTAAAGTTCTAAAAAAAGATTTTGGCTAGCATAATGTAACTATTTTTCTGGTTGTTGTGGAGACAAAATAATGTATGTGAAGTGCCTGAACACTCTAAATGCGCAATAGATGCTGGCGATCATTGCTATTAGGATAGTAATTGACAGAAGAGGTCAGACACCACCTGTGTTAATGACTTAGTCACTGAACTAAGATGGGTTCTAAGGTGCTATTCTGTAGTGAACTAGGTATTACATTAAAGATGGACTAGAGCATGGAAATAAAAACATAGACTAACTTGCTCATCCTGACCCTTCCAGCAACCAAAAATTATCTACCTGATGTTTGTTAATAAGAAAAGTTTGAAAAATAGTGTTTATCAACTTTGTGTCTTCTGCCTACTGACCTGTAGAAAAAGTGACACTTTGAATTAGCATTTCATTCCTGCATTCAGCTTGCCCACAAGAGAGAAGGACTCCTTAGGGAAGCATCTATTAGCACCGTTGGATGTGGGAGAGGGGCAGGACAGAGGATGATGCCTGCACAAGCCTCGATTTTTGTTGTTTATATCACAGTCTTTTTATTCAGGGTTTCTCAACCTTGATCCTATTGACATTTAGGGCCAATAATCCTTTGTTCTGGGGGCCGTTCTGTGTTTTATAGGATGTTTAGCAGCATCCCTGGCCTCTACCCACTAGGTGCCAGCTGCATCTCTCCCTACCAAGTTTTTTTTTTTAATTGAAGTATAGTCAGTTATAATGTGTCAATTTCTGGTGTACAGCACAATGCCCCAGTCATGCATATACATACATATATTCCTTTTCATTAAAGTTTATCACAATGTCCATCAACAGATGACTGGATAAAGAAGTTGTCGTATATTTATACAATGAAATACTACTCAGCCAAGTTTTGATACCTCCAAATGTCTCCAGACATCGCTAAATGTTCGAACCCTCAGGGGCAACAGCACCCCAAGATGAGAACCACTGGTAAATGTATATGCATATGTTTTGTATGGCATATTATGCTTTACAACTGCATTTCATATTCACAATCATTGTGTGAGTAGGCTAGGTAGGTATTCTCCATTTTATAGATGGAGAAAATACGATCCTGTAACAGTAAATGTTGTGAAATCAAAATATAAAATGTTGTGAAGTCAAAATTTAAATTTTGAACCACTGAGTTGGCACCATGAGTCAGGCCAGAGGAAAAGAGTCGGTGATTTTTCAAATCAGTATTTAGTAAAAAGACAAAGCTCTCCCCGCTGACTTGAGAACTACAAAAGGGATGATCAGGCAGCCAGCCTCAAAGAGGATCCCCTAAACAAAAGACAAGTGTGAGATGCAGTTGTGTAATTCAGAGTTAATTTTGGGTTCAGTTCATTAGCTGTAAAGATAATGGTTTGAAGAAAAATTTGCCTGCTCCTGCAGAGATGGAAAATGGGATAGCATGTGAATAACTGCTTCTAATAGCTGTGATGACGCATCTTTAGGAGGGATGAGCATCCTGTCTCTAAAGAAAGTCTGCCCATTAATTTAAGTTGTTATGGAGAGGTGCGAAGAAGATTAAAATAGATAAAAAGCCATAGCATCAACAGGCCTAAAAGCCAATGTCTTGGAAAATAAAGAAACCGCCTGAAGACAGGGACTCATAATCTACAGACATTAAAAGAAGAGATGTTTCTAGATGCCATGATCAGCTGGAACCCCAAGGTGCTGGGGACTAAGATGAGGAACTACAGGAAATTCACCAAGGCCATAGACTTTCCAGCTGAACCCCTAAGTGGTCCAGGCAGACATCTATTAATTTGCACCTGTCACTTCTCTCATTGTGTAGAAAGCAACATAACTGCTTATTTCTGCTCATATCTGCTGAGGTTTTGTTTTTTTTTTTTTAACTATAGCAGAACTCAGGTTTGTAGACAGTGAAAACGTCATCACATTAAAAACAATCTGCCTTACATGTGTGAGATAATAGGATTGGGGGTTAATGAGCTCATGTCTGGGATATCGATCCAAGTGTGAATAACGTGTAATTGGCCATCACTCAATGCCAGCTTATAACCAGTCCAGGCTCTATGAATGGGACACTTTATTCACTGAAATAACTGCAGAACCACAAAAACCAAAACTTGCTCACAGACCTGGCCAACTGCCAACCGTCTCCGGTCCTCTGTCTCCCTTCCCCCCTCATTTCCAGTTAAATATGACATTGATAGGAAAATATAAGATAATGTGTAGGCCCATCATAAATCCCTGGCCTGGCAGGCTCCACATAGAGAATGATTTAAGACATAACATGACTCCTTTTTCAACAGCAAGCATCACTTTCATTATTTTGCCATCAGAAACCCAGGCTTTGAAAGATTTGATCTCCAAATACTAAGGTTATTTAAAACAAGGATGTTTTAAATAACGCCCCATCCAATTCTAATTTCCTACAGTTCTATCTATGGTGCCACCCTCTGGGATGAAGACACTCTCTAAAAATGTTATTCATAAGCCAAAGTCGTCTCTATGAGTAGTAACATTGGCAGTTTATCCCATTAACTATCAAAGAGCCCCCAAAGCTAGGACTGGTAAGTCAACTAAAGGAAGGAAAGAACTCAGAGAAATACAAGGTATCCACCTGTACTGAGTGAAGGCTTGATCTGTTGAGGCACCATGTTGGGTCCCCGGAGAGGTGCAGGGCAGCCAGTTACGCAGCAAAGTGTAAAAGGACAGAGCATGGGTGTTGGAGTCGGGTTTGAAGAGTGGAGCTACCATGGATTTGTTATGTAATAATTGGGTAAGCCCCAAAGTCCTCTGAGCCTCAGTCCTCATATCTGTGGATAGACTGATGCCTGCCTTAAAACTCATTATGTAAATTGAAAAGATGATGATGACTGCTAAGGAAGTTGTCACTTGGTAGTTACCCAGGGAAAACTAGTTTCTTTTCTTTACTTACTCCAGTGTTGCTCAAATCAACCCTTTCCTGGATCATAGCATAATTACTATTGCTCTTGAACTGATAAAGGGTCAAGCATCTTAAAACAAAATGGTAAAAAGGAAAATGGGCAGAACGCGCGTGAATACACAGCTACTTGCTAGCGTGTGGCTACGTTCATCCACAGCCCATACAAAACTCTTAACGTGTTAGATAAATCCCCACTCATGCTGCTGTAGAATCGGGACTCTGAACTCCTACCGGCCAAAGTCACATTTCAGTCCTGACAAACTAAACCAAAAAGCCCCCATGGAAAGCCTGAAGTGGGGCTCAGAGCCTTCTGCACAAAGACTAACACTAGGGGGAGACTCTCTCCCTCCTCAGCTGAAAGAGAAGTGTAAATCCCCTGGCTCGGCCACCACCCAAAGCCCCAGGAGCACTTCCTGAATAGTATCAAGGTCAATAATCCATGACTAGAGTTGGCAGGCAGCAAATGCCACTCAGGGGATGGGGGGAATGAAATCCGACAACGTGACGAGAAATAATTTTCCCAAACTCATCTGGAAAGTCTTAAAAAAAAAAAGTTATGATTCAAAAACCACAGGTTTTAACCCACTAACATTATCCATTACCCAGCAATATGTTGTTATAATATTTACTCTTCTTGAAAAGCGATACTTAATACGTAACAGTATTAGTGATAACATATTAATGATAACAATAAAAGTGATAATATTTAATGCGTACCAAGCTTTATGTGTTCTTCCTGTTTTCAACCATCCAGTGAGTAGATATTTTAATCAATTTTTCTGCTAGAAAAATTAAGGTATGGAGAGGCTAAAGGACTTAAAAGGCAGTCTGGAATAGTGGTTAAGAGCACAGATTGCAGAAACTGACTGGATTCAAGTCTCAACTCTCCCACTCACTAGCTGTGTGGCCTGGCAAGTTAATTAACTTCTCTTTTTTATTTTCCTCATGTGTAAAATAAGAGTAATAATAGTACCTACCTTTATGAATTGCTGTGACAATAAAATGAGCTAATACAGGTAAGACATTTAGAAGAGTGCTTGGCCCATTGTAAGCACTTAATGTGTGTCAGCCGTCACATGATAAAACGTCACATGTGTATTAATTTCTGTATCAGCTACTTAATTGCCACTTGTGTCAGGCACAGCCTTATGCTTTGAGGGGAAACAATGAAAAAGGTTTTATATTTGCAGCAATGTGGATGGACCTGGAGATGATCATACTAAGGAAAGTAAGCCAGAAAGGGAAAGAAAAATACTATATGATATCACTTCTATGTGGAATCTTAAAAATGACACAAATTAACCTATTTACAAAACAGAGACAGACTCACAGACATAGGAAACAAATTAATGATTACCAGGTGGGAAAGGGGAGGAGGGAGGGATAAATTGGGACTTTGGGATTTGCAGATACTAACTACTATCTATAAAATAGATAAACAACAGGGTCGTACTGTATAGCACAGGGAACTATATTCAATATCTTGTAATAGCCTATAATGGAAAAGAATCTGAAAAGGAATATATATATTTATATGCATAACTGAATCACTATGCTGCATACCAGAAATTAACCAATATTGTAAACTGACTATATTTCAATCAAAAAAAAAAAAGACTTCATAATTTGTTGGGCGAGCCATTTTGTAACTCTAGGAATCTGTGACGAGTTTAACGGCAAGGAAGTAGATGCTAATCAGCACACAGAGGAGGGAGGTTAGGGGCCAGGTAAGTGATGGGTAACCCAGAGCCCAGACTGGACACCTGCTGCCCTTGACACACCAGCAGCACCAAGAAGGGCTTCCCATCAACAGCTCTGAAGGCATTTTCAAGAATTACGGATGAAGAAGACTCTAAGAATTGTAACATCTAATCCTAACTCTGAAACTCCCTGAGCAAGTCAACAGACCTCTGGGGTTCCATTTCTAGACACACACACAAAAATGCCAGTCTCCTTAAGGTTGCCCTGGGAAAGAATTCAGATGACTATGTGGGCTTCCATGGTATGTGAAAAATCTTACAAAGGCAGGAAAACCTGGCAGTGAGATCAGAGGATACTGCCCACTGATGTGTCAGGTTATCACACACCTTTTCTTAGAAGAGACCGTATCAAAGGAGAACCCAGAGCAACGCCAGAGGCATTCTCCTTAGAATCTCAGAGCCAGGGAATGTTGTCAGGTTCTGGTCTGGGGGCTCCCAGACCTCTCCCTACAAAGAACACCTTTTACTAGCAAGTCACCAACAGTGAAATTTTTAGCAACTGGGTTGCCACCTACACCAGGGGCTCCCTGTACCCTATATCTTACACGGTGTGGTAGGCAGGATGGAACAATGCCCCCGCCCCAAAGATGTCCATGTCCTCCCATCCAAGTACTAACCAGGCCCGACCCTGCTTAGCTTCCGAGATCAGACAAGATCGGGCGCGTTCAGGGTGGTATGGCCGTAGACAAGTCCTAAATCACTCGAACATGTAAATATGTGTTCTTACAGGGCAAAGGGAATTTGCAGATGTGATTTAGCTAAGGATCTTGGGATGGGGGTTATCATGGATTCCATGAGTCCTTATAAGTGAAAGAGAGATAAGAGAATCAGAGTTAGAGATTTGAAGATGTTATGCTACTGGCTTTGAAGGTGGAAGAAATACCTGACTAACTACTAGGAAGATGGAAAGCCTTTGCAGGTACCACTTGTCTTTACAGTTGTGTGGACCGCCTATCCGCAGGCTTAGTCCATGTTGCTGTTGGGCTGTCTGGGTTTCCTTCATTGATGTGTTCGTAGGGATAGTGTGTATAACTATTGACCCCTTATCTGCTATATGCATTACAAATCTTTCCCAGCTGTTGTTGCCTATATTTACAATATCTTTTATCAGACAAAACATTGTAGGTTTTATAAACTCAAATATATCTTTTCCTTTATCATTTCTGGGTTCCCTATCCTTGCCGGATCTCCCTTTTCCCCACATTTTATATGGTCTCCTAAATTTCCTTCTAAGATTTTAGCAATTTTATTTTTGTGTTTAGTATTTTATCCACCTGAAATTTATTTTTGTATTATTCTTTTTTTAATCACAAAAATAATACATGTTCCTTGTAGATGTTTCAGGAAGCTTCGGATAATAAGCAAGAAAAAAAATTAAATTACTCATAATTTCCCACTGTAATAATACACAGCTTCTGGCTATATCCTTTCAGTCTTTTTTCCTATGCATTGCAATCTCAATTTCTTTTAATTTTATTTTTTAAATTGTTTTGCTTTGTTTTGTTTTTTAGTAGGGGAAGGAGGCAATTAGGTTTATTTATTTTTAGAGGATAAAATTTTATATTGTACATTCTGTTACACAACCTGTTTTGGCCATTTAACAATACAATTAGAACACTTTTTTACATCATGAAATAATTTTCTACAATATACTATTAATAGCATAGGAATAATTCAATGTATAAATGTATCATCACTTGTTTGTTTAATCAAATCCCTATTTTTGGACATTTATAAAATTTTCTTTTCTTTTTTTTTTTTGGTGTGAGGATAACGTGCCACGACACTGCCTCCCATTTTGTTAGACTATATTTTGCACTTTGTTAAAGAACTCGCTTATTATCAAGTATATCTGTTCTATTTTAATAGCATCTAAAATCACCTGCTTAAAAATCAGATAAGGAAAAGAAAAGAAGATCCTTTTTTTTTCTTTTTTCTAGGTTGCTCTGTTGAAATATACCTGAACTGAATGGAGGATTTGGAACTACCTTTGAAAAAGAACGGGATCTCCAGAGTGCAATGGATGGGCTTAGAAACTGTTTCTAAAGAGAATCAATGAGAAAGTTTAGTATTGAAGAGTTCAGAAGTTAAAAAATAAACAGCAAATACAGCCTGGGGAAAATCACCAGATAGAAGGATCAGAAGGTCCCAAAGCCCCAGCAGTCAGGTGAAGAATCAGTAGGACACCAATGTCAGTTCTCTTAATACACCACCACCAAGAAGCTGCCTCAAGCTCTCCTGAAAAGATGCAGACAAATCAATTATCATTCCATTTTAGGATTTTACTGGAACCTCAAGACAAAACAATGAGTAGTAGAAAGTCTAAGGATGAGAGTCATTAAAAAATGAGCACAGAACATATTTTAATTAAGATAATTTAAAAACAAATCTGAATATTTGAAAAAATAATCTAAGCGGACACAAGTATGTATGTTAATCTGCTGTCAAATGTATTTCTGTTTGGCATTAGATTCATTATAATCTGGGGATTTCTCTGCAACTGCTCTCTTCCAAAGTTAACTCTATCCCCAATAAGAACATTTTAAAAAATCTTATTAAACTATATACAATAAACCATGAATGTGACGTCAGAGGGGAGTTTAACTGCTCAGCTAGTCTGGGCAGGATATTTATTATTGCAGAAGCTGAGGCCAGGACAAGGGAAGTCATGTGCCACAGATCAGAAGGTCAGGTACCTGCTGAGCCAGGAGTGAGTGACAAGGAGATCTCCTGCCTCTTAGCACAGCGCTCCTGCCACCAACACACAACTCCACAAGGCGGTCATCCTTGCTCTGGTGCCTGTGGTCACGAGTTTTGCATCAAATCAGGAGGGCAACAAGATGAAATTGACATCAATACGTGTCATCTCAATTATGAGAGTGCTGGTATCAGTCCTCTAGCTGTCTATGCCTTTAATGTCCACACGTGAAACTTTCTGAAGAGGGGACACCAGGAGAGGTCTGAATGCGGCTGGGTCCACCCCACAACACCGGGCTCCCAGGGAGCCCCAAGGCCTGCTAGGTCCCCCGTGGCCCACGCTGAATAAGAGAGACCCCATCTGATTGGCTCTTTCTTCAGTTCATGGTCCCCAGGGTGGAAGACCCTTAAACACTTTCCTCTGAGGGAATTTTAATAGTTTAAGAGCCAAGTGGAAAATATGCAAAATGATCAGATCTCCCATACTTGCTACTAACAAGTTAAAAATACATGACATTAAAAAGGATGTTTCTAGTTTTTCTTTATGTTTTTAGTTTAAGGTTAAAAAAAGTTAGGAGAAAAGTAGGTGTAAACTAGAGCAAAAATTCCTGATTTTTCTCCAACAACATACATACATGTCCCGTCAGTAATAATGGGCTAAGAGTTTTTGCCCAGAATGTGACTTGTTGGATATAACTCCACTCTTTCCTCCCTACTACCACTGATAAAACACCATAATTAGGATATTTAGATATTTTAAAGGAAATCTGACCCGGGAGTCAGGCTCCTCCTTAACCCAGAAGATGAAGCCACTGCTTGTGTATAGCATGTATTCATTGCTACTAATGATAATAATAATGACAAAAAATGGCCGAAATTATTCTAGTTGTACATTAATTGCATGCAGCTGTAGTTATTTTAATAACAATAACCATAATAAGGATAGTTACCTGGAGGAAATCTTTTTTAAATGCTTACTAAGAGCCTGGCACACAGAATACTCAGTAAATTTTAGGTGATATGATTACTGCTGTTGTTGAAGCTACCAGCTACCAATTACATGTAAATATTTCATAATCATGATAATCTGCTCCCATAAAGGCAGAATTTCCATGCAGCAGGTGCTGTTGGTGTCCTTGTCACGAGTTCTCTGCCCACCGCTGACATCAGCTGTGGCTGCACTGGACAGTTCTGTGTGAGCTCTCCCACCTCAGGCTAGCAGCAGCCCATTTCAAATGCATTCAGGATTCTGGACCATACTTTGGAGCTTAGTTGTCTGGGCGTGAGAAACACAGCCTGGAAGCTCAGGGGAAGTAGAGCTGGAGGGGAAACCCTCAACTGATGGGGGCAGGGGCCACTGTCTCTCAGGAGGACAAATCTAGGAGATCGTTCTGTAAGCTGTTCAGGTGATCTCAGCTGCATTGCCCTCGGCGCACATTCCCAGCAGATTCCTCCTCCGCTCCTGTCTCATCCTCACTCCTACTTCCTAGGATCACCTCCCAAATTAACCACCTGCATCCAATTCCTTGTCTCAGCCTCTCTTTTACAGCAACCCAAACTAAGGTATTCCATTCCCTCCAGCTAGGTGAGTCCAGAAATGTAAACTAGAAATACTTTAGAAGGGTGGTCCCCAACACAAGGCAACATCAGATTATTTTTGTTTCACAGTAAAAATGTTTTAAATGGAAGAGAGAACATTTTCAGCTAGCACCTTTTATAAAGCTCATAATACTGTATCATAGGAACCCCTAAAAAAAGTTGGAGAAAATAATTACATTTAGAATTAAGAGGGAGGAGACAGAGAGAAAAGTCAATGCTTTCAGCAGCTTTGATCATCACGCCCATGCTCTGTATTGATGAGCCAGGCCATCACGGGCCCCTGCTCAGTTCTTCCTGATGCCGGCCCTCAAGGGCATTTGCTACGTAACTTCTTGAATGTCTGATCAATTCAAGCCTGAGAGCTCCTTGACTGAACGGGGACCTGGCAAAGTTCCAGGGGCTAATGGATAATTTGTAGTGACCATATCATGGGGATTTGGCTGCATATCCAATGATGTGGGGGTGATAGCCAGCATTCCTTCCAACATTTAAGGCCCTTAACAACTGTTGTGAATGACACAACCAAACCAGAATATCATAAAACCCTAAGGAGATCAAGTGACCAAGAGATAACACTCAAGAGTTTTTCGTGTCATTGCCTTAAAAATATTGACCATATAAAATTTAATTCAGCAGGTACATTTAGACCACTCACTGTGACACAACAACAAACAGGTATAGAGAGCTTTACATCTGTTCTCTCACTTGATCCCAACACGGCCTATAAGATGGGTATTATTTATTCTCTCCACTTCACAGATGATGCAACTGAGAGCAAAGAATTAACACCATGAACGATGGTGAACTGAATGACTTACCTGACATTAGATCTCAAACATGGATCCAGATTTTCTAAGCACCAGTTCTTTGCCCTTTCCTCCACTTCCTGCTGTCTAGTTGGACAGCACCAAGTACCACCTCTAACAGGAAATGCCAGTGAATAGTCCTCATTCTCTGCCTTAAGGACTCATGATCTCCCTGGGGAGCAAAAACAGTGCTGCACTTAATTGGGTGAACGAACCTCGTGTTACAAAGTTTACAAAAGAGAGAGCTGAGTGCTGGCTTGTAAGGTTAGGGAAGGCTCTCTGGAGAGGAATGGGAGCAGATCTGGGCTCTGAAGGATGGTCATGGTCTTCATGGGGCAAAGGAAGACACTGGACTAGTTAGGAGGACACCAAAGAGATGACAGCTGTGGATTTTGAAAGCCACACAGGTCTTGGTGAGTTACCATTTAATATTCTTTAATTTCCTTGAAGTAAAGTTTTTATGAACTACAATTTTCTTAAGCTCTCTACTTAAATCACTTCTCAGTATCAAGGATCAATTAGCTCAGTTCCATGGTTTCCCAACATATTTGAGCCTGTGGCCCTGGAATTTTATAGGGAAGCCAAATAGATAAAGAAGAGCTGTTTTGGTGGATGGAGGTGATTAGAGACCAATGGAAAGGAGGTTGTCCACACAAGGCAAGGCCCCATCAGCCACTATTCTGTTAAACAAGATGTATGCTTCACTCCAGGTCCAGCTAGGAAAACAGAAACTACTTCAGTTATTTTAACAGAGAAAATAAGATATAAGGAACTGGTCTGATGGTGTTGGAGGACAGAACGGCAAAAGGGAACGCAAAGTAATACAAAGAGGAGACACCTTCTCCCTAAGGACTCGGGAAACAAAAGGAGACAGTTAGAGTGTTTTAAGTCTTCAAGGTTGGCAGAAGCACCACACGGAGCTGGTACTCAGACCTCAGGGAAGGGGAGAAATTTCATAATTTGCCCAGCTAGTCCTGGTTCTTCTGATGTGGGATGATGAGAGGAGTTCTGGGTGAGCTGATGAAAAAGCTGGGGACTGGAACTGCCACTGAGGGGAGGAAGGGCCTCTGCTCCAGTGACACTAGTGGTAACAACAAACAGAAGGACCAAGTCCCCTCTTCCTCCTCCTGCCTTCCAGTCTCTCTCAAGTGTACCCTCTCTTGGTGGGGGTCAACAGGGGCCAGCTGGTGGAGGAGAAAGGTGGTGTGCGGAGTCCCAACCCTAGCAACACAGAGCACAGTGCAGAACCACGGAGCTGAGAAACAACAGTTGCAGAACCAATATGGCGCCTCAGATGACAAGAAGGAGCAGATGAGAGAAGAAGGGCAGCTCCGCCCTGAATGTTCATGGTTAGGAAAATAATTACAAGTTTATGTCTTACAGACAGCAGATCAGTTGCTCCATCTTATCTCTGAAGCCCAAAAGGATGGTATATTAATTCGAGCATGAACCATAAGTTAGTAGATACAATTTACTGGCAGAAAAATACCAGGACAATAGGATGAAGGGCCAAAGTAGACCCTCAAATTATGAAATATCTCATTTTTCCATATGTCCTGGTTCAGAATTTATTATTAAGTACTGATTTGTTCTCTTCTTTACATATGTTCTTTCTCTTCAAACAGATTCGTTTTCTCTTCTGCAATTTACTTGGGTACAGTCCACGCATCAGAGTACAAATCAGTGATACAGCCCCTAACCACAAGTATATTAAGTGTATGTATCATTTTTCCCATCTGTGAGGCAGGGATGATTAAGGGATTGCATATAGAAATGAGGATTCTCTTATTCGTGATTATCATTCATTCATCCAACAAATATATTTTAACATCTACTATATGCCAGGCATTATTTTAGGGGCAGGGGTTAAAACATTGAATAAAATAGACAAAGAACCTCTATCAGTTAGGAACCCAGACAGCTCTAAGTTATGGAAAATCCCACTCCAGTGACTTGACTAAAGAAGGTTCCATGATTTTCACTTAACAAGAGATGACAAGGGAGGCAGCCAAGGCTGGTAGGATGCACTGTGACGTCATCAGGGATCCAGTTTCTGCCCACCTTTCTGCTCAGACCCCTTGATGAGCTGGTTCATGCACTCATACTTGCCATTTCATGATCACAAGACTATTCCACTGTCAGGAATTATTTCAAACAAGCATCAGGAAAAAGGAAGAAGGAAGTGGCAATGCCTGTGTTAAAAAAGTGAAGGCTTCCCAGAAATCCACAACATGCTTCTGTTCACATCACTGACCAGAGCTAAAGCACGTGGGACGTAGGAGAATCACATCGTAGAAGGACCAGGAACCAGGACAGCACCTGAGTGGTCTCATTCAGGGGCAGTGACCCAATAAATGAATACCAATCACAGAAGAAGTGGTACAAAATCTTAGGTGAGGACTCCAAGTGCTGGCTTGGGTCCTGGCAATCCCACCATGTCTGCACACATTGGGAGAGATGGTTCCCTAAAAGAAAGTCAGGGAACACCAAGAAAAGAGACCAGGGCACTGAGTATCACAAAAGATCAAGGGCAATGACCAAGGGGCTGATGTTTGTGAAAGGATTTAGGTTTTCCAGATGACAAGTTCTCAAGTGCTATTAAGCACTGTAAAATTCTTAATATTTTACCTTAATCCTAAAAACACATCTTTGCTCCCGTTCTTTAATACCTCAGGAAAATCCAATTTTCACTTTTCTAAACTGAAACAGAACTGCAAAAAAAAAAAAGTTTGCACTGAAAGAAAAATAGACAGCCGAAGATTGGCTGGTTTTGTTATTAAGACTGTCTTCTGGTTACGTTTTATATATAGATTCTCCTGAATGTAGGTTAGGGAGCTATTAAAAAATTAAATAAGGGGAAGAACATCGCTTCTGCTATTTGACTTGAAGATGTTCACAGCGGGGCAACATAAAATCAGAATTTTATAGTGTTGCCTGAAAATAATAGCATATCCTGAACTAGAAGCCCATAGGCAGATAAGACCATTAAGGACTATTACCCATGTTATTACTGCTAAAATATTTATATATTATAATTTTGTAATACAGTATTTCCAAAGAAAATGATGTTAGCTTAAAATGCACGTATTAGTAAAGCCATTCCAGCATAGTGTTGTTTGAAAATCTCTGCAGGAGCAAAAGCCAAAAACACCATACAATTATTATAACGTTGGATTTTGCCCGTGCAGATGTCTTTTTTCTGATCCTTGAAAACAGATACAGCTAATTAAGACCAATAAAATTAAGCATAAGAGTGAAATTTGTTAAAAAATAAGAAGAAAATTTATATAGGTTTAGGTACCATTGTTATTTGCATTCTTTTTCTGTAGTAAAATTATTTTAACTTTGAATAAGTTTTGAGGTCTTCATTTGGTTATTCAAAATTGTTTGAATCTACCTAGTAAGGCAGACATTACTGCTTGTCTATTCAATAATCATTCTCCTTTTACTCCTTACTAATATAATCCCATCTTTAAGATGTCAATGTGTTCTACTAAAACAGAAACCTCCCAGATTCAACTGCAGCTAGGGGTTGCCTTGAGATTAGGTTTAGGCAATAAGATATAAAGGGGAAGAATTTGTTTTTTTAAAAAGGGGAGAGACATCTGGCACTATCTTTGATTTTTCTGTCTAGAGTACAGATACAATTCCTGGAACAATGGCAGCTATTTTGCAACCATGAGGACACAGTAAAGAGATGAAACATTGGGATTTGATGACATTATGGAGATAATGTGCAAGCCCTGGGCTGCCTATCTTCAACCTTTTTCCTATGTCTTAAAAATAAACCTCTCTTTGGTTTAGCTATTGCAATCAGGTTCTGTTATTTGCAGCCAAATGTATTACTAACTGATATATGCACTATGTATCCAGCACTGTGTTGGACTCAGAAGATACAGCAGTGAACAAGATGTGGTCCTCAGCCTCCAGTAGCTTATTATTTAATGAGAGAAACATTAAGCAAATAATAACAAAATTACTTAGCGCCAACTGCTGAGGTATCTACGCTAGCCTGTGTGAAGATGGTGGTCAAAATATATCTGTTTACATAGATGACATACAAACTGAGATTTGGATAAACAGGAGTTAACTGGGTGGTGGCAGTTGGAGAGAGCATTCCAAAAGGGGGAAATAGTCCCTATGACTGAAATATGGAGACCAAAGGCAGTGATGCTTCATGGGGCTGGAGCAGTAGTCAGATCAGAAAACACAGGGCATTTGGCCCGGATAAGAATTGTAGACCTTAGAGCAATGGAAAGTCATTGGTAGGTGTGAAGTGATCAGACTTAAGTTGTGAAGAGATCATTCAGGCTGCAGTATGAAGGAACAGAAAGGGAGCTAGAGTGGGTGTGGGAAGTAAGAAGTTGTCTAGGTCAGGGTCAGCAAACTGCTTCCAAGGGTCTGCTTTCATAAATAAAATTGTAATGGAACTCAGCTACCCTATTGGTTTGTGTATTTTCTGTGGCTGCTTTTGTGCCACAATGGCAGAGCTGAGTGGTCACCATGGAGACCATACAGCCAACATAGGCAAAAATATTTACCACGTGGCCCTTTACAAAACCAACATGCCAAACCCTGCTTGAGACAGGAGAAGACAGTTTCATGGGGATGCAGGAAAGTGGACAGATTTGAGATGTATTTGAGATTTGCTGATGGGCTAAATTTGGGAGCTGAAGAAAAGAGGAGTGATGACTTTTAAACATAAGCACCTGGTAAGATGGGAAAGCAGGTTTGGGAGGGAAACATTCAACTGTCTGCCTTGGAAATCCTGAGTTTAAGTATCTTAGAGAGATTATCAACATCACGGTCCCTCTCTTGTTAGAATACGGAAGTCCTGTAACAGAGACACTTTCCTTGTGTTCGGTATTGCAATCAGTTCCACTCAGTAAGAATCATACTCTTGATTTTTACACAAAGTCTTCCCAAATATAATCCAATTCAGTCCATTTTCATAAAAAAAATTAAGCAAAAGTTAAAAGAAATTGAGGCAAATGGATTATAATAAAAGTTTTTCCGATGATTTAAGACATTGGTTTCTTAGTTGAGCAGTCAGTCTATCCAGTAATGATCATGTATACATTTTCAGGACTTATTTTTCATACAATCTCATTTCCCCCAGTATCTTCACACCATTAAATACTGTCATATTGATCTCACAAAATAACACAATATTGGGCCTGTTATGTGGTAGGGTATCATTTGTTGAGAACCAACACAGAGTTGTTGGTTCTAACCAACAGTTGGTTCTAACTGGGGTTAGATCTGATTAAGCCCATTTTCTGTATCCTTCTAAGCAAAATGACTGTATTTCCCTGTGAAAATCTGGGACACAAGGCTTGACAACTGGGGAAAAACGTTTTTAATTGTGAAAATCCAAGAAAATATCAGACATACAGTTGTTATATATTTCTACGCCAGACCTAAAGCGTGGGGGATGCCCAAATCTCCATCATCCCTCTGTGAAAGGTCAGGCCTCAAGCACAGAAGGGAAAATAATCAGCTGTCATGGGAAATGGCGGGGCCCAGCATTTGAAATAAAACACCTTGGTGCTGTTCTTTGAATTTTCAGAAGTGTTTGGCAATATGGATACACAATATGCTTGGTGAGACCTCCTACTGAGACTGTTGGGGGTCGGGGGAAACGCAAGTCTTCCAAAACGTAACATTCAGGATACCACCTGACCTGCACTCTTCTACCGAGAACGCCTTCACAGCTGCTGCATGAGTTTGAATTACTGCAGGAATGTCTTCAGGGCTACCTCACAATTTTTCATCGTGGTGCAATTGCTCCCCACCACAATAAACAGTCCTTCGGCAAAACGTGCTGGAAGTTTTTTTGTACCTTAAGGATGAGACGATTTCTTTTGAAATGCACACATTGAGAGGTGGGACAGAAAACATCCAAAATGGGGAATTTATGGGCTTAATGAAATGTGAAAATTGGAAAAGACAAACATCCCTTCTGAAGATGGCTTTAACTCATCAGCAAACTGGGTTAATTAAAGTGTTAGTCAGACAGAGCTCTTTATTTCTTTTAAGCACCATTTTGGGGGTATAATTCCTGCAGAGTAAACTACACATATTCAGATGTACAATTTGATGACTTTTGATAGCTACATACACCTAAGAAACCATCACCACAATCAAGACAGCTAGCATTTACATCACTCCCCAGGAGGTGAAAATTTCAATCTCCTGATTTATCCCTTCCCACTCCTTTACTTCCTGGTAACCGTAAGTTTGTTCTCTATGTTTGTGAGTCTGTTTTTGTTTTGTAGATAAGTTCATTTGTGTCTTTGTTTGTTTGTTTGTTTTTAGATTCCACATATGAGCGATCTCATATGGTATTTTTCTTTCTCTTTCTGGCTTACTTCACTTAGAATGACAATCTCCAGGTCCATCCATGTTGCTGCAAATGGCATTATTTTATCAGACAGAGCCCTTTAAATGTGATACATAATTTCTTTTTTAAATTATTTTCAAGCAGAGTAGTTGGTTTTTGCTTAGTGGGTTGGTTAGCTGGTATTTTGCTTGCTTTGGGTTTTCTTTTTATTTTTTTGCTGCTGTCTTCCCTGAATGAAGCAAGCATTCCCAGCCAAACAGTGTTGAGCTAATGCTCAGAAAGCCAAGTTTTCTTCTTCCCTCCTGAATCCACCTGCTCATGCCCTTAAGCCCAGCTCCAGGTGGGACAGTGTTTGGAGCAGCAGCTGGAGAAGGAGAGAACTCAGAACAGGCACACTGAGCTGGTTTGGATCCCCCTTCATAATTTTCATTCAACATAGGCTTTCTTTAGGAAGCCTGTAAAATGTTGTTTTTTAACTGAAGTACAGTTAACCAACAGTAAAATTCATCTTTTCAAATGTATAGTTCTGGGTGTTTTGAGAAGTTGATACAGTCATATAACCACTCAAATAACCATCAAGGCAGAGAATATTTTCCTATCTTTAAAAGATCCTTCATGTCCCTCTGCTGTCAGTCATCAACCCTACCCCAGCCCCTGGTACCTGGCAACCAAAGATCTGATTTCTATTTCTGCCTTTTCCAGAATGTCATATAAATAGAATCATACAGCATGTAGCCTATTGCATCTGATTTCTTTCACTTCTCAAAATGCTTTTAAATTCAGTAACGTTGTGGATGTGTTATTAATTCATTCCTTTTTATTGCTGAATAGTATGCCATTGTCATTATATGAGTGTATCATAATTTATCCATCCAGTAGTTGGTTGTTTCTAGTTTGGGGTAATTATGAACAAAGCTGCTATAAACATTCATGCACAGGTTTTTCTGTGGACCTGTAAGAAACCGCCAGACTCTTTCCCTAAGTGGCTGCACCATTCTGCATTTCCACCAGCAAATGTATGAGAGACCCAGTTACTCAACACCCTCACCAGCATTTTGTATGGTCAGTTTGCTGCTGTTTGAGCCAATATAACAGCAGTGTAGTGGTACCACGTTGTGCTTCTAATTTACATTTCTCTGCTGGCTAATCATACTGAGCATCTTTTCCTGTACTTATTTGCCATGTGTCTCTCTTCTCTGGTGAAGTATCCGTTCCAATCTTTTGCCCCTGTTAGTGGTTTGTTGTTTTTGAGTTTTGAGAGTTCTATGTATTCTGGTTACCAGTCTTTTCTCAGACGGGTGCTTCGCAGATATTTTCTCCCTGTCTGTGGCCTGTCCTTTCATTCTCTTCACAATGCTACTTAAAGAGCAGAAGTTTTAAATTTTGATAAAATACAATTTATCAACATGTTTCTTTTATGGATCATGCTTTCTGTGTCCTTTCTAAGAAATCTTTGCCTGAGTGTTACAAAGATTTTTTTTTCCTGTTTCCCTCTAGAGATTTTATAGTTTTAAGTTTAAATTTAGGTCTTTGATCTATTTCTAGTTAACTTTTCAATACAGCGTGAGGCACTATACCTGTGGGTGACATTTTCACAAATGGATGTTCAAATACTCCAGCACCATTCATTGAACAGTCCTTTCCTTCCTGTGTCGTAATACCTTGGCACCTTTGATGACTATCAGTTAATATGTGTCTATTTCTGTGCCCTCAACTCTGTTCAGCTGATCTATGTGTCTACTCTTCTGCCAACACCATGCTGTCTTGGTTACTGTAGCTTTCTAGGGAGTCTTGAAATCAGGTGGGGTTAGCCCTCCAACTTTTTTCTTTTTCAGAATTGTTTTGGCTATTCTAGATCCTTTGCCTTTCCATATAATTTTTAGAATTAGTTTATTTATTTCTACAAAAAAGCCTCCTGGGATTTTGATTGGAATTACACTTAATGACATACCAATTTGAGGGAAGTTGACATACTGACAACACTAAGTCTTCTGATCTTTAAGGACAGTACTTCACTTACTTAGATCTTTTGTTATTTGTCCTCAATGTTTTTTAGTCTTTAGCATACAAATTTTGCACATATTTTGTTGGCTCTAAGTATTCTATGTTTGAGATGTTATTTTAAACGGTACTTTCAAAAAAATTTGTTTCCAAGCATTGTTCCTTACTAGTATACAGAAATACAAGTGATTTTTTAAAATATATTGCTCTTGTATCCTGAGACTTTGCTAAATTTATTTGTAAGTCTATCAGCTCTTCAGTAGATTCTTTGGGATCTTCTATGTAACCAATCATGCCATCTGAGAATACAGTTTTAATTTTTCCTCTCTAAAGCACATGCTTTTATTTGTTTTTCTTGCCTTATTATACTTGCTAAGACCTCTAGGGCAATGGAAATTCTTCCCTGTTTCTGATCTTAGAAGGAAGATCTAAGAGTTAATCACCATCAAATTTTTCTGCAGATTTTTTTTTTTTTTGGTAGATGCACTCCATTAGGCTGGGGAATTTCCATCTATTCTTCATTTGCTAAGAGTTTTTTGATAAATGGATCTTGAATTTTGTCTAAGTCTTTTTTTGCATCTATTGAGATGATCATAGGCTTTCCTTCTTTAGACTGTCTATACAGTGAATTACATAAATTTTCGAATGTTAAACCAACCTTACTGGGATAAATCTCAGTTGGCCATGTTTTATTAGCCTTTATATTGCTGAACTCAATTTGTGAATATGTTGTTAAGGTCTTTTGCATCTGTGTTCATGAGGAACATTGGATAGCTCTCAAGATAATGTTGGTTTCACAAATGAGTTGGGAAGTGTTACCTCCTCTTCGATTTCTGGAAGAGTTTTAACTAGAATATTTTGGATAGTATTTACCAGTAAAGCCATCTGGACACTGAGGGGCTTGGGAGTGGCGCAGGGGGAGATTTTAGCTATGGAGTCAACTTATTTAACAGATACATGGCTATTCCATTTATTTATTTTTTTCTCTACTGAGGTTTTTTTTTTTTGGTGTGTATTGTTTTTTTCTTTTTTAGCTATTAGTATTTTCAAAGTATCTTTTTTTTTGGCACATTCAGTTTTAAAGATGGACTAGGAAAAATTGATTCTTCTATCTCACTGGAATAATTTCTTTGAGAAATCTGAGCTTTTTAAAAAAATAAAAATAAACCACCCCAGGGTTAGTCTTTGTGTCAAAGAAGATAAAGACTAGAAGTAGGCTACATCACCTGTCAACATGAGCTGCTGCTTTTCTGTTTAAAACGGTCCTGGCTGAAACTTACAACTGTGGCTGGAAACGAATATGATTAGAACAACTTCTACTTCCTAGACAGGATAAGCAAATTAATTAATTAACTCAGCCACAGCTGATTAAGACTCTGCTTGTCCATTTTGTATGAAACACTTTGCAGCGTACAAAGCAAAGGAACCACCTCTCAGGAGTTGTAATCTTTCCAAGTCATCAGCTAGAAATATCTGTAAAGCCAGGTATGATCAAGCACAAATCAACACAGTGCACTTTCTATTGAAATGCTGAAGAAACAGAAAGGAGCATATTGGACATTTTATTTTAAAAGGTGAGTTCTGAGCTGCATTTTCAGAAAATGGACATATGCTGGCAAGAAGAAATAGAGATGATGTTTCTGGTAGGGAGAGAGGCACAGATAGAATTATTGAAGTCTTTAGCAAAAGATGAAGTTGGAAAAGTGCAAGGAGTGAATTGCTACCCAGAGACTCCTGGGCAATAGCCTAGGACAGGGAACTAATGTTAAATGGCTTAATTTCCAGGCCAATCCTTTGAGGTCGTTTTTCTTCTCAATTTCCCCCTGAGAATATTCACATTAGAACATTTAGACAACACTGCCCACAGTCACCCAACTCAATGGTAATCTGGCACCTGAACTCAAGGCACAAGATCAGAGCCAGACTTCTCTCACTGCCTTACACCATTTGCCAGCTAAAGAAGCTCAGCAGTGCCCCACCAGATTCCCCACTGCAGTGCTAGCATTTACCGTGAAGTGAGTTGCAAGGAATTTGTTGCTAGTAATATGTGTTCACCCATTCATTCAATAAATAGGTACTGACTGCCTTGCTGGGGGCCAGCACTGTTAAGGTGGCACAGATACAGCAGTAAACAAACATTCTTCTACCATCATGAAGCTCATTTGCTAACAGTGAAAACAAACACTGAACAAGTCAATATAGGTGTGATTGAGACCGGTTGAGAAAAAAGCACATTACACTGTGGAAGCATTAAAAAGGGGACAGAACCCCATCTGGAGGTCTCTGTAAAGAAGTGACAGTTAAACTGAAATTTACAGTAATGAGCTAAATGAGTTTGTGTGTGTGCATGTGTGTGCGTGTGTCTGTGTGTGTATGGGGGAGGGAAGGGGTTGTTTTAGCAGAAGGAACAACAATAAAATTTCATACCTTATTTCATGGGAAATGAGAAGTGATTGTAGGGTTTTTTAGCAAGGGAGTAACACATCAAATTCTTCAGATACTTACTCTTAGAAACTCATTCTGGTCGCATTGTGGAGAGTGGATTACAGAGGGGCATGATTCCAGGGATCACTGAGAAGGGGACTGCAGTGCCAGGGTGAGGGAAGAGGGTGGCAGAGGCCACCCTGCCTGAGAGCTAGCTTGGAGGACTGGATGTGGAAGTTGAGAGAAAGAGATGAACGAAGGACAAGATCTAGAACTCTGACGTTTGTAACAAGTTAACTGGTGGTGTGCCATTTATCCAAATTAGGAAAATGCAGAAAGAGCAGACACAGCACTAAGGGGAGGTGATGGGCAGATGACAAGCTCAGTTTAGGAAAGTGGAATCACACGTGTAGAGTACAATGTTTAAGAGTATGGCCTGTGAAAAATAAACACATGGGACCTAATTACACTTATAAGCTTCTGCACAGCAAAGGAAGCCGTAAACAAAATGAAAATACAACCTACCGGATGGGAGAAAATATTTGCAAACAATGCGACTGACAAGGGCTTAATATCCAGAATATACAAACAGCTCATACAACTTAATAACCAAAAACCAAACAACCCAATCAAAAATGAGCAGAAGACCTCAACAGACATTTCTCCAGTGAAAACATACAGATGGCCAAGAGGCACGTGGAAAGACAGTCAATATCACTAATTATCAGAGAAATGCAAATCAGAACTACAATGAGGTATCACCTCACACCAGTCAGAATGGCCATCATTGAAAAGTCCACAAACAGTAAATGCTGGAGAGGCTGTGGAGAAAAGGGAACCCTCCTGCACTGCTGGTGGGAATGCAGTTTGGTGCAGCCACTGTGGAAAACAGTATGGAGATCCCTCAAAATAATAAAAATGGACTTACCTTATAATCCAGCAATCCCACTCCTGGGCACATATCAAGAAGAAACTCTAATTCAAAAAGATACTCATACCCCAAAGTTCATAGAAGTACTATTTATAATAGCCAAGACATGGAAGCAACCTAAATGTCCATTGGCAGATGACTGGATAAAGAAGATGTGGTATACACATACACTTACACAATGAAATACTACTCAGCCATAAAAAATAAAGTAATGCCATTTGAACAACATGCATGGACCTAGAGATCATCATCCTAATTGAACTAAGTCAGAAAGAGAAAGACAAATATATATCACTTGTATGTGGAATCTAAAGAAAAAAATGGTACAAATGAACCTTATTCACAAAACAGAAACAGACTCACAGACACAGAAAACAAACTTATGGTCACCAAAGGGAAGGGGGAAGGGATAAATTGGCAATTTGGGACTAGCAGATACAAACTACTATATACAAAATAGATAAACAACAAGGTCCTTACTGTATAGCACAGGGAACTATGTACTTTGTAGTAGCCTTATAGTGGAAAAGAATTTGGAAAAGAATATATATAGATGTATATACATATGTGTGTGTGTATATATATATATATATGTATATATCTGAATCACCGTGCTGTGCACCAGGAACCAACACAACATTGTCAATCAGTATACTTCAAAAAGAAAGAAAAGAGTATGGCCTGTGAAGCCAGACTATCTAGATTTAAACCCCAGCACTAGCACTGAACAGGTGTGTGATCATGGTAAGTTATTCATCCTCTCTGTGTCTCAGCTTCTGCATTCTCCATAAAATGGAGATAATAGTAGTATCTACCTCATAAAAATTATTGTTAAGGTTCAAGGTAGTTCTACATGAAAGCTGTGTTTTAGTACAACACCTGGGCTTTTGGGGGGGAACTATTATGTTACCATGAGACGTTCGATTCACAGCTGAAGGCACTGCTTCATACATCAGGAGAAGAGCAGGGTCATGGGAGGAGGGAGCTTCCTGGCCCCCTTGGGTCTGAGTGGGGACAGGTAACTGAGCTGGATGCAGTCAAGGGGCAGTGCGGGAACCTTTGGAGCTCTCTTGCCTTGTGGCATGGACAGGCTGGCCATGTCTGAGAAGAAAAGTACTCCATCCTGGGTCTCTGAGTGATTATACAACAAAACTTCCACAGCAACCTCAGGCAGATGTGTAGCTTAAGTGAGTAATAAATCTCTGTTTAGGATGTGTTTTTTGTTAATTTGTTTTTATTGAAATACAGTTAATTTACAATGTTGTGTTAGTTTCGGGTGTACAACATGGTGATTCAGTCATACATATTCAATATATTCTTTTTCAGATTCTTTTCCATTATAAGTTACTAGAAGATTTTGAATGTAGCTCCCTGTGCTATACAGTAGGTCCTTGTAGTTTACCTATTTTTTATATAGTAGTGTGTATGTGCTAATCCCAAATGCCTAAATCTTTGTTACTTTAAGCCCCTTAACATTGGAGGATTGTCTGTTATTGCAGCATTACCTAGTCTGTACTGACTGACACACCAGTGATCTATTTCACTATGCAAATGACATGGAAAGTTTGAGAAGCTGTGGGTCTAAAGTAAAAGGGTTTCTATGTTTAAAGTAGATTTACAGTCTGTAAATTATTTCCTCTGGAGATGAGCTTCCCTTTAAGTAGGGCTCTAGATGGTACCTTGCCGCCTAAAGGAGCAGCTGCCTGTCTTACAGAGACATGTGGGCTTCTGACTGAGCAGTTGCTCTAGAGAGTTAGAAGCTGAGACCGCAGGATGAACATGCAGGCACGATGTTTACTTCGTGCTGGAGATGCTTTAAAGAGAAGCTGGTCTAGATTTGGCAGAATTTCACTTTCCTGATATTATTTCAAACTATTCAACCTAAGCTTTGAGAAGTTAGAAAAGAAGAACTGTCCTTTCTTCTGTAATTCAAAAGAGAACTGTAAGGAAGGGACCCTCCTATATCTGTCTCTCCATTGTACAAAGCTGGGTGGTTGGGTTCTGCTACAGTTTCCCCTTAAGGGTAGGAAATGAGGGCTCTCCTATTGGCAGGGGACTTCCCCACTCAGAGGCAGATCCTGGGACCGAGAATGACAATCAGAAGGCAGACCTTAAACTGGAGGTGAGGGGGGAAATCCTGCTTCTTTGGGCCTTACTCACGCAGGCATAGAGCCCCAGATATCCAGACTGCTTGAGTGGTGGTGAGGGCACCTGGCATCCTCACAGGGTAGCTGGTTGGCAGCTAGAGGGAGAGACCTTATAGCCAAAGAATCGTTATGGAAGACACCCCAAAATGACGGCGGGCTGCAATGGATGACTCCAAGAGCCTCCATATTTAATAACCAGTTGTAAGTTTCTTTGCTGTCATTTCCTCCGTTTTCCTGAGCTTCCAATAACATTTCGGCTAACATCAAAACCTGGTTTCAGTATGGCTGGGAAGAATTAAGGAAGGGTCTGTGTCTGTGCTGAGTCTGGTAATAAAGGAGTAACTCACCATGAAGTCAGCGTGGCGGGGGCGGCGTCCATCCCTGCCCGGCACACGGAATCAACGGGCTGCAGCTGAGGCACATGCAGAGGGCTGGGAGCCCGTGTGAAACACTCCCAAAGGCTCCCTGGAAGAAATTAGAAGGAACCTGAGAAGGGCATCCTGCTCTCCTGCAGGTGGAGACGATCAATCAGGAGGCACTAGGTTAAACCGTGACCTCATTTGCACTGCTGAGGCCAGAGGGGTGTGGGTTACAAACAGAATCCAGAGCACATGCCTCCCTGGGACTAGAGGCTCGTGGCAGTTTGTCTGCCAAGTAGAAATCACTGGGACGCATATCAGGTGAAAAGAGTTTGAGACGTTCCCTTCTAGGCAATGAGGAACCTCTGCGGGCTTTCAGACAGGGAAGCGAGGAGGTGAAAAGAAGAGCATTTTGAATTGAGACAATTTTCTAGTATCATGGTAGTGAACGAAGGCTTGTTTTCAATAACCATCTTGTGAAGAAAGTTATAAACATGATAAGGGAAGTGTGTTTTCAGTTGAAACGAGACAGTACATCAAGCTCGAAGCTCATGGACTTAGTTAAGTGGAATGTAGGTGAAACAAAATCTCAATAAATCAAGAAATCCAACCTTCATGTAAGCAGTTCATTAATTAAACCTCACAGCCCAGGGTAAGATTTACACAGTTCTGAAGCGACAAGACGGAAACAGCATCTGCTCACCAAGAAATGCTACACTTCGTGCTGAACAATAGGATAAATCGTGATCCTCCTCTCATCCTTTTAGGGTCAGGAGTGTTTCCCACAAAGTTTTCAAATGGCCTCGGCGCATTCATTTCACCTCAGGAACAAAATCCATGGCTATCATTTGCTCCGTTTCCAACTTTGAAGTAGCAATGACGCAAAGCTCACATTGTAGACGTTGTGCGAAGAACGATGAAAGCTGAAGGGAGGAGTGGCGAGGAGATTGAGGAGAAGGAGCAGGAAAGAGCGGAATGCAGTTTTCTAAGGAGCAGTAACTGCCCTGGGGTGAAATATCTGAGGGCAGAAGAAGTCATCAATACGAGCACTAGAGATGAAATGAAGAGAACGTCTGATGCAGAAGCCCGCGCCCTTCCAGTGGAGTTGGCGCTGTATGTGCGTTGAACTTACTGAAGTTCAACCACATGTGATAAAGGAAACCATGCAGAGAAAGGAAAAGAGAGAAACAACAACTTAAATATCTGATTTGCACGCTATTCCTGCTCCGCAAACCACGCTCTGTAGTGAGCCTGGCAGGGGCAACGTGAACTGTTGCCCCTGCACTGCACTGCACTGAACAGGAATCTAGAGTTTACAGACCTGTATTTTTTTTCTTCTGAGCAACATGGTTCTTAAACTCAAGCCGACTACTTCACCGGGTGCCCAGTGGGATGGGGGGGGGTGCCAAGGACGGGACCGAAGGAAAGAGGGAAATCCTATCCATTGTTTAATTAAAAGATGTATTTGTCTATGTACTGGTTAGGACTCAGGTAAGCAGAATGACTGTGAGGGACACAGAAGAAGGAACTTAAGGATTAGACCTGACACAAGAATGGAAGTTGGTAAGAAGTTTATGGAAAGTTGTTGCCCAGGCAGCTGGTAGCCGACCTGAAGGTGCTGTAAGTCAGCAAGACTGGCAGTGAGGAGTGAAGTGGGGGAAGGCAAGGGCAAACTGGAACCCGAGAACAAAATGGAACCTGCATCTGTCTCTTACCACCTCCAGAGCCGAAAAGGCTGGTGGTCTCTAGAAGGAGCCGGTGTCTTCCACCTTGGAGCCACACAGGCACTTGCTCCCAGGACCCCGAGGAGCTGCAGGAAGAGACCTGGCTGGAGCGGAAGGAGCCAGAGGCCCAGCTGCAGCCCCACAGCCAATAAGCTAAGGCAGCAGGTGAGCAACAACAAGCACGAGTTGCTATGGCAACCAGTACCTTTTTTTTCCCACCCTTAATGAGCATCACAGCTGCCATAGCCCTTCTGCCTCCAAATCACGTGCGTACTTTTCTTGTGGCCAACCGTAATCCAGAACCAGCCACGGAAGGGAATTCTAAGAAAAGGAGTTCTAATTTAGCAAAATTGGTAACACCCTAGGAAGCCACTGTGCGCTCCAACACCAGGCTTCTAAGAAATTTCCAAGGAAAATGCTGATGAAATGTTTATTTTATGTGATGTCTTCAGAACTCAACCCTTGTTAAGGTGTAACTCCACTCTTCAGACCGACATGTACTAACATTATAAGTGGGAAAATTGCCACTCATTCTGGGTACCAACGTTTTGGCTAATACATTCTTCTGCCTTCCATCATTAAGGCAATTATGGTCTCCCTGCTGAGAACACAATCAAGTCTACAATATGATGTTATCAGCCTTCTTCCCAGACACGCTCTGTGTTTAAAAGTTATTCTTAAATACAAACTTTTTTCCATCTATGTTGTGATTTAAAAAAAAAACAACTTGGAAATCCCTTATTTATTGCCACTGACCTGACAGCCTGATATGTGATCTTCAAAACAAAAAAAAGCTTTCTTTTTAAGCCTGGGTAGCACTAAAACTATGCATTTCCTATTTCGTTTGCTTCCCAAAGTGTTTGCCTTGGTAGAACTTTCAATATTTGTAACCATGAGACTTGACACTGTTTCTGGAAAACAGACCCATTACGGGAAAAGATTATGGCACTTTAGTCCCTTTAAGTCACGGTTTACACAAATATATGTTCCATCCCAGTAATTTCTCAGAGTGCCCAAGAGCTTAGTGATAGCTGGATTCTGAGTAAAACCATTAGCTTGGATGACTATTAACTAATGACTGCTTTTATGTGCTATTTAATGATCTGGTGAGCTCACTGAGGTCAGGGCCATGTCTCATCCAGATCTGTACTCAAAGCACCTGGCACATACGAAGCACTCAACTATTTCTCAAAAGACTGAATTGTTTTTGTGTGACTTTAAATGTTTGTGTTTAAAAGCCTGACTTTGGATGAGAGACTCAGAGCCAAAACTGCAAATTCCAAGTGAGTATAGAAAAACCCAGTGCAGGGTTAGTGGACAAAGAAAGGGAGTTATTCTCAATTTCTTTGCCCTGATTCATTTCCATCAAAAACTGTTTATTGATTATATACTCTATATCACTCATTGCATCCGGCAACAGAAAAATAAAAATAAATGAGACAGAGGCCATGCCCTCAAGTGTTCTACAGTCTCGTCTGGACTGAAGACACAGAGGCAAATAAGTAACTGCAGGGTAAGTGCCTTTAATAGAGATGTGTATATCGAGCAAGAAGTTAGCAAATATATTTTCTAATTAGAATCTTCAACTACCCAAAATAGGTGGCCTCCGGAGTTTCAGGACCGAGAGACGCAAAAATGGTATGGTTCCAACTTTTTGCTTCCTAAATTCAAATATCCAATTTGGGGCAACGGGAGTTGACTAGGCTCCGCACCTCCCGTACAGACCCAGTCCACCCACAGCTTAAGGAAATTATTGCTTATTAACATTCCTGAGCCTGTAAAACCAGAAAAGTCGCTTCAATATAGTTTTCCAAACTGAACTCAGGAGGGAGCCATTCACTCCAGTAAAGTATTTCTCAGATGCATATAGTAGAGTATTGTATAAGTACATCTGTAAGAATTGAGTTTGAGTCTACATTGTTATTCACTTGTTTGTCTAATCCTTACAGATCAGTTGCGAGGGCATGACTGATTCCTGATTAACCGGTTACCAGGCATGAAGTCAAAGACCAGGAGTTGCCAATATCAAGGTGACTATCAGGAGCTTGATTTGGATGACAATTTCAAAACAATATCATAATAATCTAAGAAGATAATCATGGCACCATATGTACGGTGAACTACAGAGTGTTATTGGGACCCCATGGGGGAGCTTTGGCAGGGAGTCTGATAGAACTTCAGAAAGGAGTTATTTCCACGGAATCTTGATGACTTGGAGTCCACCAGGTACAGAAAAGCAAAGCTTTCCACAGATAGTAAAATGTAACCCATCATATTTTAGGCAACACTTTTAATGACTTCCTAATCATCATCTTTAAGTACTGATTGATCCTAAAGGTAGCCTTTGAAGCAAATTTCCCAGCGCTGCCCTGAAGCTTCTTTGGAATGTTGTGTAGTTCCAAAGGAACTGCGAACAAGTGAGACATGCAGATTTATATATTGGATCTCTGTTCATTGACTAAATGTATACAAACAGAAACTACAGCTAAGAGCACATGAGCAGGTCAAATTTGACCTACCTTCCAATACCATTTTTATTTCACTAGTAATGAAAGATCAGCCTCCTCGAGAATGTGCTTGAATCTATCAAATCCACGAATATTTACTTTATGGCTACTCTGTGCAAACCACTTTTCTAGGCGCAGTGAGCTTGGAGATTGATAAAAGAAAGGAAACTTTTCAAACTTTTCCAAACTTCTGGAGGGCAGGATCAGACCTTCCATATGGCCTTTATAGGAACAATAAAAAGGATGGTTCAGTTACCAAGTATATTTTTCACCTAACACAACTCATTCATTTATTCTCCTATATATCTTGTTTCTGACTTTGTGTTCTATAAGGCTTTCTTGTTGCTTAAAAAAAAAATCCACTGGGCTGGAATCAAACAGTGAATGGCCTTCATTTGGCATCATTATGTTTTATGATTTTTTTCTAACCATCCTCTGGTTTTGAAATTCCTGAAGCTCAGTAAATACAATCCAGGAAGCATTAGCTCCTCAGGCACCAGTACTGTTATTTATCATTTTATTTTCATTAAAATTTACATTAACCTTGCCTGCATCAGCATATAGATTATAAACTGCAATCAATTGTCTATTGAATAGAAGGAAATCTTGCCTGTAACTGATTCAACAATTAAAGGAATGCTTTTGCCTTCACTTTCATCCTGTTGCCTCTTGAGAGCTGCTTTCTAATCACTTTACAAACAGGTTAGGAACTTTCTACCAAAGGTTAGTAACTGTTGTACAAGTAAAACTTTACAAATTGATTGTTTCCAAATATGTAGATCAAACCAACAGTCTAGTCAACTCTCAATCACTTATATCCAGGTGCAAATCTAGGCATAACAAGACACATAATTGAGAGAGCAGCTAAATTAGACAATGTGTTAAAGGTTTGTTCAAAGTTCCATTCAAGACACATACGTGTGGAAATCAGAGAAGCTATTATTTGCTTAACACATATCGAAAGTTGAGCAGCACAATAGACAGTATTTCAATTCCAGTAACTCTTCTAGTAACAAAGGAGATGTATTTCAATTATTTGACCTTGTGGTCAGAGATCTCATTACCAGAGGTAAAAGTATGCTAAGTCTTAGGTATGTGTTCCAGAACATTCTTTCTCTGTGTCAGAGAACTTCGTACCCTGCACTTTAGTCAACATGAGAGAGAATACTGGGCCCTTTTAGCCTTTTTGAGAATTATAACTGTCTTAGAAAAATAACTTAAATTGTGACAACAATAAAAAAAAAGCTAAAATTTATTGTTATTATTATCTTCCAGGAACTTCACATTGTCATATTTAATCCTAATGATAGCTCTGCAACACAGATAGTATTCATTATTCCCATTTCACAGGTGAGATAATTGAGGTCCAAAGAGCTTAAGGAATTGCCAAAGACCCACAGTGAGAGAATGAGAGCCAAAGCTCAAACACAGGTCTGTCTGAGTCATAAGCCCAAATTCCCAAGTCTTCTCCATTCCATAGCGACTGAGGTTTTACAGCCCAGATGTTACTTCTCACCAAGCAGTGCCTCCAGTCTCCAAGAGCCTGAGCTCTCTCTGTGTTACCTACAACAGACCTGGACCTGCCACAGTGCTCCCGCCTCTTTCTGGCTAGCAGGGCACTGAGATTTTCGAGGGTCCAAGACATAAAATCCCCCTTTCCCACTCACGTTTAGAACTAATTTGGAAGACGGACTCGGGCATTGGTCGAGATGGAAGTGTCAGCCCTGCCACCACAGGACTGCATTAGAGGAATCAAATGAACCGTAATCAAACAGGCTCACTCAAGCTCTTTGCTCCGTATCCCCTTCCCAGCCCCCTAGGTGTTAGGACTCGTGCCCCAGCGAAGGCTTGGACTATAGAGCAACTACTCGGGGTTGCAACCTTGCACTGTTCCAGGGCAAAGAGGAGGAAGAAACCGAATCTCTAATGCTCACAGCCATTTAATAAGTTAATCCTTCCCACCCGTGAACCGCGGGCCTAAGGCTGTCGTCCGCTTCGGGTACCGCACCCATCCCACGCAAGGACAGGTGAGCAAGGGGCAGAGAGAGTCGCTCTAGCAGAACAGCCTCCAGTGGAAATCCGAGAAGCGGAGGAACCGAGCTCCCATCTCATAAAAACTTCTTTATACCCTTGCCAGGGGCTTGGGGATTTTGCGAAAAAGACTTTCACAGGATTTTATTAAACCAAATGTTATTATACATAGAAAACGAGAGAAATCAAAGGGAAAATGTCCTATTGTTCCAAGTGGTGAGCACTGCCGCATCTCACCAGGGTAACGCAATAAGAAAGAGAAAATTCATCTCCACCTACAAAGAATTTATCATTTTGTTGGTGGTGGCGGCGGCGGCAGCGGCGGAGGAAGGAGTGTGAGATTAGAGGGGGGAATATGCATAATTCACACGGCGTTGCAAGACTTTTTTTGCCCCTGAGATCTACTCTCCGCCCTCCTCCGCCTCCCTCTGTGCCCCTGGGAGCCTGTCCGCCGCAGGCAGCATCTGCAGGCTCCGCCCCCCGAGTCCCGTTGGGTTCCGCCAGTGCAGAACGACGAGGCCAGATGCTGGAGGACGGGCGGACAGTAAAGTGGGGATGGTGACTCCTCTCACCCCAGCCTGCAGGGCGCTGTGGGCTGGCTGCATCTCCCTACTGATAGCCACAGTCCTGTCCAGCGGTGCCTCCGAGTCTCAGTAACCGTCCCCTCACCTGCCCTTTCAGTCCTATGGTGGAACCAGCCCCCAGGTACCGCACTCGCCCAGTTTCCCCAGTCCTGCCACAACCTTCACTGAACACTGTTCGAATTACCCCGTTCCATTGTGTGATCTCTTTCCTGCCCAAGACCTTGACAGATAAAATACACATATAATGATTAAAAGCAGCTCTTTGCAGCTTCCAAACCATTTTCACCTTTGAAATCCAAGCCCGCCTGGACTCCTGTGATGGCCTCCTAAGTGACGGCTCACACCCACCAGTGCCCCTTCCCCACACAGCACCCACAAGACTCTTCCCCTGTTAAAACCCATCATTGGTCCTCATGGCCCTGAGAATAAAATCCTAGTGCCCTGCAGAGTCCCAGAGACAACTCCATCTGGCCCACCTTCCTCCCCTGCCTGACCACATCCTTCAAGGACCAGGTTCCCTCGTGCCTCAGGGTCTTTGTAAATGCTGGAATCCTAGCCACATGCTCTTTCCACTTAGCTAGTGCCTACAGACCTCATCTTAACCATCCCTTCCTCAAGAAATTCCTCCCACCCTTCCCCAACACCCCCCAGCTGCCGCCACCCCCCCACCCCCAACTAGACGAGGCCCACTTGTCATATGTTCCCATAACTCTCTACGATGTTCCTTCTAGGCCCTTACACATTTTTTTCAATTTTATTTTTTATTGACATCTAGTTGATTTACAATGTTAGTTTCAGGTGTACAGCAAAGCAATTCAGTTATACATATGCATACATATTTTTTTCAGATTCTTCTCCATTATGTTATTACAAGAAATTGTGCTGTACAGTAAGTCTTTGTTGTTTATCTATTTTATATATAGTAGTGTGTATCTGCTAACCCCAAGCTCCTAATTTAACCCTCCTCGCTCTTTCTCCTTTAGTAACCATACTTTGTTTTCTATGTCCATGAGTCTGTTTCTGGTTTATAAATAAAATTTATATTTTTCTTTTAGGTTCCACATAAAAGTGATATCATGATATTTGTCTTTGATTTACTTCACTTAGTATGATGATCTCCAGGTCCATCCATGTTGCTGCAAATGGCATTATTTCATTCTTTTTTATGACTAAGTAATAGTCCATTGTGTATTTATACCACAACGTTTTTATCCATTCATCTGTCCGTGGACATAGAGGGTGTTTCCATGTCTTTGCTATTGTAAATAGTGCTGCTATGAACATTGGGTTTATATGTATCTTTTTGAATTAGAGTTTTTTCAGGATACATGCCCAGGAGTGGGATTGCTCAATATATGGTAACTCTAATTTCAGTTTTTTAAGGAACCTCCATACTGTCCTTCATAGTGGCTGAACTAATTTACCTTCCCACTAACAGTGCAGGAGGATTCCTTTTTCTCCACTCTCTCCAAAATTCATTACTTTTTAATGATTAGGCCCTTATACATTTTAAAACAATCGATATTTACGATTTTTTTTAAATGTCTCTCCCTTTCTGATTATAAGCTCTGTGAAGGCTTTCCAGACATTTAGGTTGTGCCTTTTTTTTTTTCAGGTGATACATGTCATTGCTAGTATCCCAGTTCCCCAAAGAGAAACTGCTGCTCTCATGAGAACAAAGGGACAGAGATAGCGCTGAACTTGTCCCCAGGTGGGGAGGGCGAGCAGTCTGAGGGAAAATCAAGCTTCCTGGGGTGAACCTGGGTGAATTCAGTCCAGGAAGGCCCCACGGAGAATATGATGCAAGCAGAGATGCAAACACAGAGGAGTTGGTGATTATGTTCTGAGAAAAGGGATGTTCCTGTCTGTGAGTGGAGAGGCGAGCAGCCAAACCTGCCCAGAACTATGGAGTCGAAGAAAGCGTTTGCCCTCCACAGACGAACATTGTGTCAGGGCTACAGATGCCCATGTGTGCCTTCAATGAATTCAAGTCTGGGTAGGATGGAAAGGAAATGATTTTTAAAAGAAAAATGGGATGGGACAACATTTGGGGATTTTTACAGATTCCTGCTCTTACCAACCCGCTTCATTTCCTAGTATCCCTCACTATTTTTCTCACATTTGGTGAGCAGCATTTATTCCCTCAGGGATGATAAGATTCAGCCAAAAGCCAAAGCTTTTGAGCTTCAGATGCTGTTTTTTTACGTTGTATAAATCTATGCTCTGAGTAAACTCAGGGCATAAGACAAAAGATTTAGTGGTAAGGGATAAATTGGGAGTTCGAGATTTGCAGATACTGCTATAAAACAGATACACAGTAAGTTTCTACTGTATAGCACAAGGAACTATATTCAATATCTTGTAGTAACCTATAATGAAAAAGAATATGAAAAGGAATGTGTGTATATGTATGACTGAAACATGCTGTTCACCAGAAATTGACACATTGTAAACTGACTATACTTCAAGAAAATTTTTTAAATAATTTTTAAAAAAGAATGCAAAAAAAAAAGATTTAGAAGAGTACATAATGATTTCAAAGTAAGGCAGGGGTTGGGGGCTGTCTGGAGAGAGCAATACAGGTGGGGACTGTATTCTACTCCTAAGAAAGAGGCCCTGAACCCTGGGTCCAGACATGCTTCCACCTCCTGCCACTTTACTGAGCCCAGACATTGGTAGAGTTGAGGCACATGGCAATACACCAGCTCCAGACAGACTCTGAGACTCCAAGCATGCCTTTCCCACATGGAACCCAGAGTTTTCCCATGTCAGCCTGATGGGCAACAGAATAGAGGTCTGCAGGGGTAGCTAAGTGCGAGCATGCAAGACAGTCTGAGAATGTCCCTCAGGTGCCCCAGAGCAGTGCAGACATGGCCCAGGGAGCCGCAGCAGTGACCTGCGTGGACCCACTATGAGGCTGGAAGAGAACAAGGGTGTTCTCCTCGATGGATACCCAAGGGTGTGGTTGACAAAGACCAAGTAACTGTCGGCGGCCAGCACAGCAACACCCCAAAGGCCGCCCAGGGAGAGGGGCTGAGTTGTTGAGATTAACTTTTAGTTGGGTTATAGACAAATGATAAATAGTTTATTTCTATACACCTGGGTGAGTAGACTGAAACGCTAACTCACTTCAGAAGTAGCAACTCAGAGGAATGTGGGTTGATTGTCAAAGGAGCTGGAGGAGTGTGGATTGGGAAGGCGTGGGGGCCCCACCTCCCCTACACACACCCACACACACTTCCAGGGGCATTTTTCTTTCCCTCATATTGATTTCATGTCCTCATTTAAACAAACTCACACAATAGGGACTTCACTGCATCCCTTTCTGAGCACAATTCCATCTTTCAACCTCCTTGAATTGCTTCGTCTGTAAATTATGGAGGTTTATTCCAATGCCCCTCAGAGCCTTCCCAGGTCGTCTTTCATATCAAATATTTTTCCTTTCATGGTAATAAGAAAACAACTCTAGATGTGTTTAACACAGCAGCCAAGGCGTACCCAAGGGGTGTAATTAGCACTTACTATGTTAGAAAGAAAAGGCAAGATATAATACAGCACGGCTTTCCTGAACGAACACGGTGAGTGTGGAGGGGTGGGGAGGGGGGGAGAATTGCTTCAAAACTGTCTTTCTTCCCGAGGTACTTGGAAGTGATATTTACTGTGGTTCTGTTAATTATAGAATAAAACAGGGGGTTACTTAACATCTGCCAGGCAGCCACTCTCTCTGAGGGAGTAAAATAGCCTGCCTGTGGCTTACAGGGACCGGGAGCACCACTGAGGATTTCAAGACTCCGTCAGGTGCGGGGTAATGATGACGGCTGATACTATTAGCACTTCACTTAAATGCGTGAGTGTGTGCGCATGCGCGAGCGGAGCGGTCCGCCAGGCTCCCGGGCTTTGTTTCCAAGCCGTCGCCGTCGCTCTGTGTCGGAGCGGTTGCAGAACTGGCTTTTGGCCTTTATAAGAAAGGATCCGCAACTCTCTCTGTTTTGTTTTGTTTGTTTTGTCTTGTTTCTCTTCTTCAAATTACACTTTTAAAACTGCTGTGACTCATATTCAGTGTTTCCAATCTTGCCTGATCGGTGGCCCCTTTATATCTCTTGTACCGTTTTCTTGGATTTAAAGAGTCATTCCTATTACATTGTTTTAAAGTTTAGTTTTCTGTTAGAGAGAATCCGTCTGTTGACAGGGTTGTAAGATACCACCAAAATATATCATGGGTCATCTTGAATTCCAAAGCTCAGATATTTTAAGATCTCACACACATTTAAACAATTTTATTAAAGTCCAAGGCATTGGAGAATGTGGAGGGAATTTCAGAAGAAAATGATTTTATTTGATTGAAATTACTTATTAATTTGTTGCAGCTGAGTAAAGGATCGGGCCTTTTTCTTTGCAGCTTAAGAAATACAGTGAGACCATTAAAGAGGATGGATTAGGGCTTAATGCTCTAAATATTAAAAGACATGCCATTTGGGTTTAAATCCCTTCAAAGTTGGGGATGGTTCTAGTGATGGAAACCAGATTCGTGCCTTGGTTTTTCAGATGTCTCCAACATGGAAGGTGGAATGAGAGAGGGCCTAGACAAAGGTTAGGGAACAAGGTTAGAGAAATGTAAGAACTCCCCTCAAACCGCCATGAGCGAAAATATGAAGACTTAGGAAACTTTAAGGATGATACCGCAGTCTCACAGGGAAAATAATATATCCCCGCTTAGTTCAGAGGTTAATGGCATTCTGTATTAACCATAGCATTCACTCACTCCCTCACTCACACACACACACACCCCAGATGCAATCTGTCAGCCTGTCTGGTTGCTCTGCCTTAGAAATAAGCTCAGAGCATATCTCCACTTCTCCCCATCTCAACTGCTACCATCCTGTCCCAACAAACACCATTTCTTTCAAAAACCTCCCAATTGATCTCCCTGCTTCTGCCTCATTCCCCACACTGCCACCTCCCCCACTCTCTCCCAGTCTATTCTCAAAACAACAGCATGGCCCTGTTTTAAACATAAGTCAGATCGGGTCACCCCATTCAAAATCTCCCAATGACTTTCCATCTCCAAGCAAAAGTCAGAGACGTTAAAGTTGCTTGTGTCCTGCCACAGTCTGCCCCCTTCCTTCTCTGACCTCATCTCCTCCTCCTCCCCTTCCTCCCTCCACTCCAGCTACGCTGACCTCCTTTCTATCTCTTGAATGTGATAAGCAGGCTTCCATTCAGAGCACTTGTCCTTCCTGCTCTCACTGCCAAGCATGTTTATCCCTGCCTCTCCCCGACTCCGCCCCAGTATCTGCCTGGCTAACTTCCTTACTCCTCTAGGTGTTGAGTCAAATGGCATTTTCTCAGCGAAGCCTTCCCTGCCTTCCCTATTTAAAACTGAGCACTGTCCCCAACACATCCTTACCCCTTTTCCTACTTCCTTTTTCCCCATGGCACTTATCACCATTAAAACACTATGTATTTTACTCATTTATTTTCTGTCTACTCTTACTAGAATAGAAACATCATGAAGACAGGGATTTTTGTCTGCTTTTGATAACTGCTGTATCCCCAGATCTTGTACAGCACCTGGCTCAGTAAATCCTTGTTGGGCAAATGAATGCCCATGTCTGCTTCTTTGTGGGGGCTAAGGGAGACAGAGGAGGTGAGAAGTTTACTATGTATTTATTCTATAGCATTTAGTAGCATCTCCCATATGCCAGGTACCGTGCTAGAGGCTAAAACTCCAGGTGACTTGAGCATTTGGGCGTGTAGTGATGCCAGTGACCTAGACAGTGAATCTGGAGAAGGAACAGGAATGCTGGGGACACCTGTTGAACTGGGGAGACATCCAGGCATAGATTCCAATCCTAAACTGGAACCAATTCCAAAATCCACATCTCTCCACCATGCAGGACGCAGGCTGAGAGGCAAGGTGACAGCACCTCCCAGGAGCGCTAAGCCACTGTGTGCCCACCTGGGCAGTAACAGCATCCCCTGTGCTGTCTCCAAGTACAATGAATAAAGTAAACATTCATCATACTTGCCTCTTAGCAACTGACCTCATCTGTGGAAAGCCCTCAGCTTCCTAGATGAAAGATGTTACAGAACTACAAAGTTAATCTCGCTGACTCAGAGGGAAGGCTGGCGCCCTGAATCACCAGCGCCCCGCGCTATCATGGCCCTTACCAGGGCTTCTGGGTATCTGTTTCCGTGTTCCTCTCTGAAAGTTGCCCCGCCCCTCCTTAATCCCTCAGTGAGATCTAAAATGACCTCAGAAAGGGAAAAATCAATCATACTTAATCAACAGTAAAATGTTGCTGTAACTATGCACCTGAGGAGAAAACATCGCTTCAAATAGATGACTCAAAAGAGAAAGTTCTTTTGTACAAAAAAAAAAAAAAATTGGATGATTTCCAGGAATGCAAGACTTCAAACAGGGAGAGAGAGGGAGGGCGAGGAATCCGGTTCCCTCCCACTCTGGCAGGCATCATGGCTAAGGAGTGAAGAGCTCGCACGGAGGACTGAGGATAGCTTGTTAACAGACGGCTTACCTATTCTAGGAAAGAATTATCTGCAAACAGCAAATACAAAAGCAGCACATGTGTGGGATCATCCAAACTGACAAAAAAGGAATGTGACTTTGAGGATATGTTCCCGGAACTTGAAGGCTATTCGCAGCAGGAAGGCTTATTTTGGAGGAAGAGGGGGGCGTGGAGGGTGGGGAGGGGAGAGAAAAAGGTGTTGAAATTCTGGAACCTTTCATTAAAGCTTGTTTTCCTCGTCTGAATCTTTTGGTTCCTGTGTCTGTGACAGTATTCATAACTCAGCCCCAGTGTGCCAACAAAGCCCATATGTTTCGGTTCACTCCTTATCTTTCAAGCCAAGATAAGGTTGAAATGAGTGTCTTGCAAGAGATTTGTGATAGAATACACAAACACACACGCGGTGGCAGCGGGTGGGGAGGTGTCTTACTGTTGTCTTCTTTGACATAACACAAGACAACCCAAAGAAGGCGCTCGGTAAGTTTCTTAATTAAATGTGCATGCCCTCAAAACCAGAAAGTGGAAAGCCTCCAAGAGAGAAGGTCTTTATTTACACATTGAGTCAGCTAACAGGACTCTGGGCAGAAAAGCCTTCTCTGGCCATATTCAGAAAGAAAACATCATCTTCCCTCCCGCTCGGTTTCTCATTTATCTGTTCATCTAACAGACTTTCTTTTCAATCCACATATAAGTTTGCCAGGCACTGCTTTGGGTGCTGGGGATGTAAAAATGAATAGAGCAATGTCCTGGCTTGGAGTTGATGGTGTCACGTGGGAGAAAAAAATTAGTAGTAATAACATTCATTGTCAGGCGCTATGATAAACTCTTCCACAAGCGTTATTTCATTTAATCGACTTTGTCTCAAATTTTAACGCACCTGCAAATCATCTGGGCATCTTGTTAAAATACAGATTCTGATTCAGTAAGTCTGGGATGGAGGCTGAGATTCTGCATTTATAACAAGCTTTTGGGTGATCCTCATGCCAATGGTCCTAGAATCAAACTTCTGAGTTTAAATTTTTGTTTTTGTTTGTTGGTTTTTTTTGGGGGGTGGTAATTAGGTTTACTTATTTTTAGAGGAGGTACTGGGGATTGAACCCAGGAACTCGTGCACACTAAGCATTTGCTCTACCACTTAAGCTATATCTTCCCCCATAAATTTTTGTTTTTAATTGAAGTATAGTCAGTTTATAATGTGTCAACTTCTGACGTAGAGCATGTTTCAGTCATACATGTACATACATATATCCATTTTTATATTCTTTATAGGTTACTATAAGATACTGAATTTATTGATATTGATACAGTAGAAACTTGTTGTTTATCTATCTTATATATAGTAGTTAATATTTGCAAATCTGGAACTCCCAGTTTATCCCTTCTCACCCCTTTTCCCCCCAGTAACCATAAGTTTGTTTATTAACTGCCATAAACTTTTAATACCACAGATAAACTGTGTACCTGTTTATGTGGCCTTTGGTGGGCCAGAAATCATTGTAATATCTAAGTTTTTTTTCACACACTCCCCCAAAACCAGTTTTGTCCTATTGGGGGTGATATTGCCATCACTGAGAATGCATGACCCAGCACAACACCCCCCTCACCTTGTGAGATACTACCATGAATTTCACAGAATCACAAAATCTCAGGGTGGAAAACAATTTAAAGGCCATTCGCCCTTCTGCAAAAACCTTGACAAGTGATCCTCTATCCTGGGCTTGGGCACTTACAGTGATGGGGAACTCACTCGCTTCCATGGCAGCCCCAACCATGGGTGAAGAGCTGATCATGAGAAAGCTCTTGCTTCTTTGAGCCTAGACCTGGCATATCAGAATTTTCATTCACCAGTTTGAGTTTTGCCTTTGTTGCTGAACAGAGGATACAAAGCTAGGCTTGACAAGGGTAGAAACAGGCAGAGTATCTGTTTTCTCTTCCAAGGGACCAGATAGCAATTGTGCGTGTTTTTGAGTGTTAACGGTAATTCTCTTGGGGAGCCACCTGTATCAAACTTTGTTTATTGACTTTACATCTCTAATCATACAGTACAAATTTTCTCTAGTTTCTGGTAGAAGCCATAACACACTTTAATTCATCTTACTGTCAACTAAAATTTCTCAGGATTGGGGTTGTTTTTAGAGGTGCTGGAAGTGGTGCGTTACAAAAATCAATAGCATGGGGTGGGGAGATTAGGATCTGAAAAGAAATAGAGGGCTACTTTTTTTTACTTAAAACAGCATAGGTAATCAATCGGAGAACTAAAAATAGTAACTAGAAAACACAGGGGGAGGGGAAGGAAAGAGGAGATGGGCGATGAGAAAAGTGAGCTAAGCCCTTATCCTTCATTTTAGGGATCAGCAGGGTTGTCTAAAAGTAGTAAATTAAGGTGGGGAGAGACACAACATGATATCTGAGTTATGGAAGTAGCTACGAAAGTCTAAATACAGAAGTAGACAGTGGGGTGGAAGATTCTTGATTTTCTTCTTAAGCCCTTCTAAACCATCTGGCATTTTACCAAATACATATACATACGAAAATCAAAGACAAAAGACTGATGGGACAAAAAAAAAAAATTCAGGGTAGGGCTCTGTCACTAATTACTGGCATGACTTGAATGTCTCCTAACCTCAGATTTGAATTTCTCATCTGTAAAATGTGCTAAATCAGTGGTTTTCAATGTTTCTAAAAGATAAAAGGTTACACAGGATCCCAATACATTTTAAAAAACGTGTAATGGAGTTCCTCTGATTGGGGGTTGGGGGAGTTTAACCCACTGTTTCTCCCATATCCTCTTCTTTTACCTCTTCACCCTCACCCCCACCTCAGGCAGCCCTGAGATACCTCATCAGAGAATTGCAAGAATTTACTTCAAAAACTACTAGCCTGGGGGAGAATGTATAGCTCAAGTGGTAGAGCGCATACTTAGCATGCATGAGATCCTGGGTTCAATTCCCAGTCCCTCCTCCAAAATTAAATAAGTAGGTAAACCCAACTACCACTTCCCCAAAATAAGACAAAATATTTTTTCTTAAAGAAAGAAAACTAATAGCCTGCATGATTGTTTTTCAACTTACGGTCATAACGCATTAATTTAGGGCTTTGGAACCAGTACCGTACTAGAAGAGAGGAGAGGGGAGGGGAGGAGAATAAAATAGAATGCTATCCATTGTATTACTTTGCACAGCTCTTAATTCTATCCGTATTTTCACTCTCTTCCTGGCTAGCTGGGTAGAAGAAATTTTCCAGCACCATTTGTCCTATGGAGGGCCTCAGCGGCGGGGCAGGGCGGATGCCCGATGTTGGGAAACCTGACCTGAGGATACTGTTCATAATGGTGGCGCGTGGGGGCGGCTGAGCGTGGAAGGCGTTGGCCAAGCCCAGACCCCTGCCCTCAGGCCCGGCCTCCTATGCAGAGCCGCCCGCCCGCCCGCCGCCCTACCCTGAGTCACATGGGCTGTGCGGGAAGGGCTGCGGTACACATCCTGGTCATTTTTGTAATACATCAAAACATTTTTTGTCAAATAAAAACATCACCACCCGAAAAAAAATAAAGGCTAAAGATGAGCAATGTGTTTCTTGCTACCGGTCACCATCAAAACTTCTGTGCTCTGTTCCCCAACCCTAACCTTCTGCTTTGGGGATTTTTCTGAGCCATCTACCCTCTCCTAGGACACACATGTAGGAAGCAGCACAAATTGTAACAGTGTCTGTACCTCCTGCTGGAAAGTCCTCCTGCTTCCATTAGGCGTCACAAAGCGTCTGCTCGGTCTACAACTCTGAGCCGGGTCTCGGGAGGAGTAATAAGAGAGCATCGTTTGAAAATCCCTCCAGGTGATTTTGATACAGACTTCTCATTCCTCCTCCCCGATGCTGCCCAATCACTGGACCAGGAGTAGAAATGAGCTGGTGATGACAACAGTAAAATGCACCTGCGAGGAACCTAAATCAGCCCCAACTGTTGAACAGGACGAGCAATGGTTATTCTTAATTAGTGAGTTTACGCAGTAGAGCCCTAGACTGATGAGTAATCTCCCAGATAGATTTCACCTGCATGAATGCCAACGTAAATATGGAGTTTTATACAACCACAAGTTCAGGAAGGCACCGTGTTCTCATAAATGAAAGAAAGCTAGAATAGATACACTAGAGGGAGGGGTTCGTTTGGATCCTCACACCCCTGGGGCTTCGTGAAAGTAGATAAAATTTTGTTCGGATGTAGATATGTGTATTAGTTTCCTAAAGTAGAAGCTCAGTCACTTTCATCAGCTTTTCAAAAGACTATGGAATCTCAGAAAGGTTGGAAAAAAAAAAAAACAAACCAAAACCCACTGGATTAGATCATGCTCATTACAAGCGCAATAGAAAACACCATCTCCAGGTGAAGCAAATTTTGACTTTACCTTAATCAATAGAAAGGCTTTGTTTTTCTCTTTTGGAAAGGCCTTTAAAAAGCCTGCACATCTGCCTTCACTGAGGGTTCATCAATTCAGAGCAGACAGCCTGCGATGACACACGGCCAGCGCGGGGAGGTCTCGGCATTGGGTACACCTGCTACCCCTGGCAGCGAGCCCCTGCTCGGGCACCTATGAGCACACCCTGCACACATCATGGCAGGCTCGATAGGGGGCAGCAGGGCACAGTGAGAAAACAACAAAGCCACGTTTATGATTTAGGATCATCTGCTGAGTATTTCACAAGGCAAGGCTATGGAAAGTTTATACTGGGTGCTCGCTTCCTGCAGGTAAAGAAGTACATATAGACAGTACATTTGTTTTATTTCTTATACCTTATAGTAATGCTGAGACAAAACGCCTCTTCTGCATAAAACTGAAATGCTAGTTATGTTTTCACTCCTAAAAACTTCTAATGCATCTGAAATCGTACCTTTCTAGAGTGTGGTCAGAGCTTTTTTCCAACTCAAAGCATCAGGAAAAACACTTTTCTACCACTTCCCATGAAAGATGTTCAAAATCTCACCTCCTCTGGCCAGAAAAGTAGGAGCCTGCATTTCATGAAACACCAGAATTCAAAGGAAGAAGGATGTAAACAACTATTAGCTACTGAATGCCTTAAAGGTCTGCAGCACGCTTTGTTTGTTTGTGTTTCTTAAGCATCTAATACAGAATTACATCTAATACAGGATGGAAAGTAATGCAGAGCTGAATCTTGGCACCACGGCACGCGAGCCTACTCAAACTCTCCGAGTTCCACTCCCATCATCTGTAAAATAAAATAATACTCTCCATTGCCTGTGAAGGAACTGTGAAAGTTTTAAAACTCAAAAGATATAAAGCTCCCAGCACGTGTAGCTGCTCAGTACATGCTGCTCCCTTGCCCCCCACCCCTCAGAGCCACCTCACACTCCTCACAGCAGCCTTTTTTTTTAAATTTATTGAAGTATAGTTGAGGTACAATATTATATAAGTTACAGGTGTACAATATAGTGAGTCACAAATTTTAAAGTTTATACTCCATTTATAGTTATTATAAAAAAAATTGACTATATTCCCTGTGTTGCACAATATATCCTTGTAGCTTATTTTATACGTAGTATTTTGTACCTCTTAATCCCCTACCCCTATCTTGCCCCTCCCTTCTTCCCTCTCCCCACTGGTAACCACTAGTTTGTTCTCTACATGGGTCTCACAGCAGGGTTTTATTTTATTTTTTTAAACACTTTATTTTTTTGCGGGGGAGAGGGTAGGTAATTACGTTTATTTATTTATTTATTTAATGGAGGTAACTGGGGATTGAACCCAGGACCTCGAGCATGCTAAGCAAATGCTACCACTGAGCAAATCCCTCCCCCAATCACAGCCTTTTAAATCCTATTTCTAGGACTAATAAAGTCTTAGTTTTCCAGAAACGTGCCAGGAGGAGACAGACTATTGGGATCCAATTCTCCTCTGAGATTTTTTTTTTTCCTACCACTGCACAGTGTCCCAGAAGCCTTTGGACAATTATTTTAAACTCACCTCCATGCTTGCAGCAAAATAGACAGGACTCAGGTATGGCCCATGCTCTACACCTGAAGGCAGACTGGTACATAAGCCAGGTCTATGCCAGAGGTTCGATCAGGCTGCACAAGCCTGGGGTCTGAAGGCTTCAGCGCAGGTACATGGTTGACACACAGCAGCCATACGGCCATCTCCACAGGCACAGAAATGCTGGGGCTCCATCAGGCTGGGTCAGCAGGGACCTGGCACCTGTGAGTTCTGCCCGAGGGCCTCAGATGGAGGGCCTGTCCTAGGACGAGGGTTCCAGGACAGCTGCAAGGCTGGCTCAGGTCCTCATTGGGCACTGGGGCACCGGACCTTAAGGAGAAGCCCGGTTCTCTAAACGTGGGGCAGGGTGGAAAGGGTGTCAGGCCAGAAGCCTACGGGATGGATCAGAAGCACCTCAGGGTTTATAGAATGAAACAGTGAGGCAGTGTGCTCCTCAGAACCCTGCAGGGCTCAGTGGCTGAGCCTAACTGTCATCGCTGCAGGGTCACATCTGGGATCTACACAACAGGGAAGGGGGTGCTCCTGTGCCCACTCCGAATGTGAGGGAGGGGAAAGAAAGGCAGGCTTGTGCCTCCTGCTTAAATGTGCAGAGTCGGGAGGGCAGAGGTATAGCTGGAGAATGAGGGAGAGGGGGAGGGGAGAGGGAGGGAAGGGGTGAAGGGGGGAGGGTGTGGAGGGGGTTAGAGAGTGGGAGGGGGTTGAGAGGGGGAGGGGTGGAGGGGGGAGGGAGGAAACAGAGTAGAGGGAGCAGCCTCTCTCCCAGACACATTTTCTCCAACTGAATCTGCAACGTTTTTATTTAAAGGTAATTCGTGGTCACGATGGTTGTTGAGACTATAATTAGAAAATGTTAGAAGAAAGAGTGGGAAACCTGCATCAAAATATGGTCAACAAGCACTCTGGGCTCCTTTCCCCACTACCCAGTGGGGGGCCCCTCCCCAGACACCCTGCCCGGCCCTTCCCTCAGGCCCAGGCCCCTGCCCTGGCATCTGACTGCATCTGCAGTGGAGGCCTCGGCTAAGCCGTGGCAGGGCAAGCCCCTATGTTGCTTTCCAGAGAGGCATCATCTGTTGCACTTTCGGTGCATATTCTCGAAGTACTGAGTGTTGGGAGCACAGCCCTTCCCCCTGCCTGATGCCCCTAGAATACTCAAGAGGAAACTAGGAAGATCAAATTAATTTATTTGGGGTTTAACCTGTTCTCCTCACTTAGACTTTTTACTGACATTTAATTACTCCCAGGGGTTTTAGGGATCATTAGAGAAGTAGTGAGAGACAGAGACACAGAGAGAGAGAGAGAGAGAAATTTATTACAAGAAATTGGCTCACAGGACTATGGAGGCGAAGTCCCAGGATCTACAGTCACCAGCCGGAGATCCAGAGAGCTGGTGGTGTTCCCGTCTAAGTCTAACGGCCTGAGAATCAGGAGAGTCGTAAGTGCTAGTCCGAGGACGGGAGAAGACTGACGTCCCCATGCAAGCAGTCAGGCAGGTGAAGGTCCCTCTTACTCAGCCTTTCGTTCTGTTCAGTTGATTGGATGAGAACTGTCCATCTTAGGAGGAACTATCTTCTTCACTGAGTCCACCAACTCAAATGTTAGTCTCATCCAGAAACACCCGCACAGACACATCCAGAATAGTGTCTGAGCAAGTGTCTGGGTGCCCCATGACCCGGTCAAGTTGACACATAAAATTAACCATCACAAAGGGCTTGAATTTCACCTTCTTTTGCCTCCTTTGTCATAGATTAATTGACGACAAGTGCGTGGGTGGATTTCTGGGCTCTCTATCCTGTTCCATTGATCTATGTGTCTGCTTTTGGAATTTCACCGTCTTTTGTTTTTTCTGTCATCATCTGAGGGGGGCACTCGTGAACAAGAAAAGCACAAAGTGATCTCAGAGAAGGGGACAGGTAAACCAAGCCACAGACTAGATCATCCTCCCCACAAACCGAGACTTTCCCCCATTTGTCCATGTGTTGAGTCCCTTCTTTGTGGAAATGGACTTTCAGACATATTAAACAAACTATGGTTACCAAAGGGGAAAGGCATGGGGGAGAGGGCTAAATTAGGAGTTTGGGATTAGCAGTTACACACCACTATATAAAATAAACAACTAGCACCTACTGTGTAGCACAGGGAACTATATTCAATATCTTGTAATAACATACAGTGGAAAAGAATCTGAAAAAGAATATATGTATATATATCTGAATCACTTTGCTGTACACCTGAAAATTAATGAACACATTATAAATCAACTATATGTCAATAAAAATAATTTTTAAAAGAGTTCTTTCTTTGAAAGAGAAAAAAAAAGGGGATCACAGGCTTGAGATCATTGGTTTTATCTATTACTTTAGGGTTTGGGTGTTTTTTTTTTCCTGTTCAAAAGTTTTATAGAAAATAAATCCGATAAACTTAACATACCAAATATTCACAGCATTCTTTCTCTCTGCTGCACTTGAGGCCAAGGTAGAAGACCACATTTTTAAAAAGTTTCTGCTTCTTTTTGCTTAACCTCATTCGGAGTGTGTGGTGAGAGGCAGACCACAGCATGGAATTTGGGGTCAGAGGCCAGGTTCTGAATCCCAACTTGGCCACTGTGCAGCCTCTAACAAGCTGTGTTGCCATCTCAAGCCTTGGTTTTCCCCTTTGTAAAATCTGGAGGAGGATGCATTTTCTCCTTCACAGGATTGCCGTGAGGATCAGGTGAACTAACGCATGTTGAAAGCATTTTGTGTGCTCTCAGTCGTTACAGAAACATTCACCTACGTACTTGTCATTTTGTAGTGATTTTGGCTTCTGTCAGAGTGATGATGGCATAATGGCTGGTGTGTGAGTTTCTTGATGCTGCTGCAACAAATTACTACAAACTTAGTGGTTTAAAACAACACATATTTATTCTTTTAGTTTTGGAGGTCAAAAGTCCACAATGGTTCTCACTGGGCTAAAATCAAGGTGTCAGCAGGCTGGTTTCTTCTGAAGACTGTGGGGGAAAATCTGTTTGCTTGCCTTTTTCAGTTGCTATAGGTCATCGGCATTCTCTGGTTCATGGCTGCATTTCCCCATCTTCAAACCAGCATTGTCTGGCCAAGTTCTCCCCATGCCGCCATTTCTCTCATTCCCTCTTTTCTGTCTCCCTCTCCCACTTATGAGGACCTTTGTGATTGTACTGGACACACCAGGAAAATCCAGGATAACCTTCGCATCTTTGATTCCATCTGCAACTTTAATTCTCCTTCGCTATGTAACCTAACATATTCACAGGTTCTTTTTTTTTTTGGCAGGGGGGTTGGTCATCATTCTGCCTACCACTATTTGTTTACTCGTTCCCCAAGGTAAATTCAGATTTTACGATACTGTACCTTTACAAATTCATTATATCTGCTTTCCTTGATGAGTTTGAAATTAAGAAAAAAAAAGTCATCTTTTCAGATCTTCTCCAAAAGTACTTATTCCTTTAAAAAAAACTTATTTAGAATATCTAAAAATTCAATTGAAAATTTTTTAAATAAAGAAAGCATCTATAATCCAAACACTCATGAAAATTGTATATTTTGGCATGTTTTCTTCAAGTGGTTTTTTTTCATAGCTGAGAACATACACAATATACAAATATTTATGCTGTTTAAAATTATTGCATCCAAACTCTTTGTAAACATAAATTCTAATGGCTGCTTCATATTTCATTGCAGCAAGGTAACATCATTTACTTAGATGTTATTGTTGAACATTTATTTAAAATTTTTAACTGTTAAAAATTAATGGATGTTAAACATCTTTTATCATTCATATTTATTTGCATTTCTAGTTATTTTCTTAGATGAGATTCCCAGAATTTATGGGCCAACGAGAGTGAATATATTCAAGGCTGTTGATATATGTTGTCAAGTCACTTTCTTCAAATAATAGTCTATTATAGTCCCTCCAGGAGTGTGCCAGAGCCTGTTTCAACACACTCTGGTCAGCATTAGATATTCTCATTCTTCCTATTCTTTGCTAATTTCTAGTTGAAACTGACATCTCCTTGTTTGTATGAGCATCTCCTTTGACCACGTTTAGTTCTGATGTTTTTTCATGTCTTTACCTAGCACTTGTATTACCCCTTTTGTGAACTATCTGCATGTGAAGGACATTCATTTTTTCCAAACCTAGTTCTGCTTGTAGAGGTTAAATGCAAGAACACTCATTTATTTCAGCAGTAACTTAATTTTTTTCTCTATTCCTTTTCAGCTTGAAGGTTCTTAGCCTTTATTAGGTTCTCCAAGGACTGTTGCTGCCAATTTGTCTCAGAACAGACTTCTTTAATGCCTCCAAGCTGTTCCAGGGTTTCTGAAAGGTGTTTCCTCACATCAGCTGGGTTGTCATTTCCAGCCTTTAGCTGGTAAACATTCCAACAGATTCAGACACTTTTTTCCTGCCTGCTGCCTTCCCACTCTGATGTAATCTTTCTATATTCCTTCCAGCATCTCCCAACTATTTGCTCTCATACAAATTCTTGAGAGAATAAATCCTCGGTCACTGGTCAGACTGGGGAAGAGGTAGCCAGCCAAGTGTACCAGGTAGAAGGGAAGTCAAGTCTAAATACTTCTCATGTAAATGTTCACTAATCCTCCTGGGTCAGCCCCATCCTTCACCTCTACTTCCATGGCACCAGAGTGCCTTTGGTTCTAACACTTGCCTGGGTTCTACAGTTTCTTTTCATAATCGCCCTCCATAAAAATTTCGTTTTCAGTTGTCCCTCTTCTGTTAAATTAATTACAATGTTTCCATTTGCTTTCCATCTTCTAAGGTTTTATTGAATCTCTTATTGGTTCGTTTCTCCTATTCTGTCCTCTTCGTCCTTATGGGCTTACCCATCTTTAAATTTCATTATTGACATTTTGATATTGTTTGAGGAGCAAATGTTCAACCTGCCATGTTTTTCTTCTTTATTGTCCACCCTGGAGAACATGCTCTTTCTCTACTCTGTCCTCATAAACACTCCTTCTCGTCTCTTTTTGCCTTCCAAAGCATTTCTTCTCTCTCCTCTTTATCCTATGTACCCAGCACAATCTCTTAAATAAGCTTAGGCTTTTATGAAAGATGAGAAGTACCATGACTCCCAGCAGTTTCTTTGTCATCATCCTGTCCTGTCCCACCCCTACCTACCCTGTAACAAGCCGTGAGGTCAGAAAACCCTAAGGACCAGGCTGCTCGTTTAAAGCAGGGAAAAGAAAAATATTGGAAGAGGAATAAAAATACATTGGTATTTAAATATATACATATCACCTTCTATATACAATAAAATCTACAGAGCACCTGGTTGGACTGCAATGCTACGCTTCATCAAGGCTCCTAATGTTAGCCTTACAAAAGGTCTCACTGCTCTTCATCCACCCCAGAGGAGGGCTTTTATATGCCAGGGGAAGGACACAGCATCGTCAGAACACCCTCCAGCTATAACTCACAGGCAATTTGTTCCGATCACAATTAAGAAACTTCAAAGATACCCAAAATCCACTTCCCAGACTGCAAACCACTTAAAAAGCTTTCCAGTTTCACAACTGTGATGGCCTCTATGATAACCCACCGCTGTTTTTCTTTTTCTTTTCCAAATTACTTATCTTGATCACGATTAGGTTGCTGTGTTTAAGGGTTGAAAAGTGATGGAAGCGGTCACAAGGAAACAAGACTACCACACATATCTTGACATTTCAGACAAGTGAAGCTCAAAAAGGGGGTGCTTAATCTGGTTTTCCCATCTCCATATTAACTACTAACATCAAATCAGACATCGCAACTTTCTCAGAGGCTCCTAGTCCCAGTGTTAACATGAATGGCAACAAAGCTTCTCTACTTGCTGCAGAGACTAAAATAACCTCAGCAGAGTTTTCATTCTAAACAGTAGAAGCCATTTAGCAAGACATTGTGTATAATCAAAGAGTGTGCCAAAATAGTTCCCAAATACCCTAAAAATTCACCTTAAAGAATGATTAAAAACTTTGGCGTTAAGGTCATATGTCAGCCTGAAAAATAATCAAAACTCTAATCCTGGAAGGAAGTAAATAATTGCAAAAGAAAAACAAAGAAAAACAAGATAAATGGCACCACAGGCGATAAGCTCATATTAACAAGAGAAGGGAATTCTGAAATTCCTGCATGGGTTAGAGAATCACACTAGAAGGTACAAGGTGGGAGGGTATGGCTCAGTGGTAGAGCACATGCTTAGCATGCACAAGGTCCTGGGTTCAATCCCCAGTCCCTCCAGGAAATAAATAAATAAATAAATAAATAAATAAGCCAAATTACCTCCCCCTTTCCAAAACACAAATATTTGGAAGTATCCTAAAATATACGATCACCTTCAACATGAGTCGCAAGCACAAAATATAAATCAGATTCTTCTTTTGTTCTTATAACTTGATGCTTTCTCAGTCTACACAAGTACTGTCCTTTGGGTCAATTTACAAAATTTAAGAGAATGCATTTCAGAGGAAAAGAAAAGGAGGTCATCACCCGTGCAGGCAATCTGGGCAACTTTATAACAGTAATGTATTTTAAACGGAATGTAATTTTAAAGTCTGAACTTTAATGTTGCTCGTAACTGTTCAGGTTTTTTTCTTTTTTTTAAGTCTGACTGTATCTTAAAATACTTCCCTCACAATTCCATTTACAAGGAGTGAAAATAACTCACTGCATCTGAGGGTCTCTCCATGGCTTCATCTATTTCCCCTGACATCAAGCTCTCCTCTTCCCACGGAACCTCAGGAGTTGATCCCAAACCACCTCTTGAAGAATGGGATACAAGTTTTAAAAATCAGTATCATTTCCACATCCTATGTTTCATAACTTATAAAACATACATGCTAAGGCTGGTGGTGAGTGCCTTGAACTGAGTATCAAGCCATCTCTTTCAATTTCATCTTAATGTAATGATGTAAAACTACATGCTCTCTCAAGTTCTCTTAGGCTGAGAAACAGAATGTGTCTATGATATCACTCGTCACAAATAAATTTAAGTAGACTTGGTGTGTGTGTACTTCCTATCCATCAAAATTATCTAACGTCTTACTTTAAGTGTGATTCAACTTAAAGGATGTGGTTTCTAGAAAGCAAAGTGATTGGTTAGGTGCAGGGCATGGAGCTGAGTTTACCAGGGCCCCTCCCTCACGGTGTAACAGCTTAGTGGAAAAATATTAGTTCGTTATTAACGACGACTGTTAAAGTGTCCCTTGAGGCAAACAAGCTACTGGCCAGGTGCATACATCCAGCAGTAGGAACCGTTGCTCTCAAGTATCTCAATCGGCAATGTGGAGGTGTGCCTGCCTACCCCCTCCCCAAACATCCATCAAGAGAAGAAAGGAAGAGAGGAAAAGAGATTTCCAGTTCGCTTCTATTTCTCAAGGCACTGTCAGCTTTAAAGGAATAAGTCATGGCAGTTGCTGAAGAGTCCCTTGTGTACCAAATCGTGCCTCATCTTAGAGCAAGGTCGGTGACAGTTCCCCTACCTTCAGGCAGGAACAATTCTCTTGGTACAAGGAGATTAAGTTCACACACATGCACTCAGACTACTGCACAAGGCGCAAAAAGCCTTCTCCAAGGCGAGGAGGGAAAGGAGCCTTTTCTCATTATCAATTTCTCTCCATTTGGAATTTCCAGTGGTTACAGGGTGGTGGCAACTGAAATTATTTGCTGTCTTGATAACTAATGTATTAAATATTTATTTATTGGGTGCTATTATGTGCCAATGATCCTAACATTCTCCCGTGAAATATTTGCCTCCTTAAAAAAAAAAAATCAAAGAAAATAATGCCATACTTTCTGCAAAAACTGTCCTCCACTCAGACAACAAACAAATTCATTACTAATGAAATGTCTTATTTCAGCACACAAGCTTGTCATTCAGAAATGGCCAACTGATGGAAGACGGTCTGCTTCGGAGCCACAAAATGTAACATCAACTAGTTTTGCCTCTTTAGATTAGTATGGTTATTATAAAAACAGAAATTTCTCCAATATCTCAGGGGATGACAAAGACATGAAACAATGTGTTAAATCTTTGTATAGTTCTGAGAAAAAGTACTTCCTTCGCTAGATCAAAATAACTCATGTTTCCCATAATTTCCATACATTGCTCTTAGGGTTGCCCTTTGAGGCTACATAGAATATTCAAGTCTTCTACTGTTGGAGTCATAATTATAGTTGACATTTATTGGGTGTTTACTATGTACAGTGCCTTGTGCTAAATTCTTTATAGACATTATGTTATCTTCCTCTGTAAACACAGCCCCACACCGTCCTCTTTTCCACACAAAATAAACCAAGATCATACAGCTGTTTCTCGTATGATTGTTTCCAGAGCTTCCAACATTTTGATTATCCTCCTCTGGTCAGCTCCACTTTGTCAGTGACCCTCTTAAACTGTGGCACCCCAATCTAGTCAAAATCTTCCAGATGGGAGTTAACCAATTCCAAACACAGAGGGCTATTATTTCCTTGGTCTGGAAAGTCTATTTCTCTCAATCTGGCCTAAAAAGAAAGGGGGTTTTAGTTTATTTGTTTTGGGGGGTGTTTAATGACAAATCATATGACTTGTTCACATTGACTTTGTTGTCAACAAAAACCCTGAGACCGTTATATAAGCTGAATTTAAGCCCAATCTCCACCATCCCATACAGCTGATTTTTAATGTAAGGGAAATGTTTACTCTGTCTGCATTTATCCTTATTAAGTTAAATTTATTCTCTCCAATTCACTGTTTCTTCCAGGCTAGCAAGATCTTTTAAAGTCTTACTGTATCACTCATGACATTAACTTCCTCTATAGCATCTGAAAATGAAATAAGGGTGTCTTCCACGTCTTCATCTAAGCTGATAATTGCAGAAGGTGAATAGCCCCCAGTGGCATGCCAGCTAAAATTTTTCCACCTAGCTGATAATCAGTCCATTAGTGGGAGATCCTATAGGCCTTTGATCAGTTATTAATCTACCCAATTCTTTTTATCTTCTAGACCCTTTCCTTCATCTTGTCCTCAGTGATACCCAGCAACTTTGTCAGATGCTTTGCTAGAATCATTATGCATCCTTCCAACAGACCAGTTTGGTAACCCATGAGCAAAACAAGTAGCTATTGTAAGCTGTCCTTAGTGAATGCATATTGATTGTTGATAACTGCAGTTTTCTTTCTTAACCTAACACATAATCTATTCCAAAATTCACCACGGAATCTTGCCAAAGATCTTTATAATTTACGTTTTTGTTCCTGGAATTCATATTCTTCCCTGCTCCCATCCATACACACTTTGTAAATGTTGTGACAATATTTGCTTATCTTCATTCTCTTTTAATTTTAATTTCCATTTTTAATGGAGAGACTGGGGATTGAACCCAGGACCTCATGCCTGCTAAGCATGTACTCTACCACTGAGCTATACCTCCATTCCTCCTTCCTTATTTTCATTCTTAATACCTCTCTTTCATTCTAAAACTACTGACATTGGGGTTGGATTCTTATCAGTCCATAGGAATGAAATCCAACATTATCTGTGTCCCTAAAATCATTTAAAGCAGTTGGGTACTTTTTTTCATTCTCCCATCTAAGAGCTCGAGTCGTTTTCAATACTATTTTATCTATTATTCCTTATTTGAATGTAACTATTTTCCCAACAACCCAAGTTGTGGGTGGGTCAATTATTTTTATCCTCCTTTCTTTAGAAGCCACTGAGACTCAGAGATGGACTGAGCAGTCATTAAGCAGCAAAGTTAGAACCAAACCCAACTGTCTCACCTCCAGATTCAGTGCTTTTTAAACTATTTTTTTGTGTCTCCTTTTCTTAACTTCCAGGCAAAATGTTGCCTTTATAAGTGGATCTGTATGTTTTGTGTTTCAGAAAAAATTAAAAATCAAAGCTATGTCACTGTAGTTTTATCCCCCTTTGTTTTTATGCCAGAACACCTGAATCCAAAATTATTGTCTAGTCCCTCAGCTCTGCTCCAGAACTTTTTCTATTATTTCTGCTTCTTTCCTGTTATGTTGTAGTTTTAAATGTCTTATTTAATGTGTGTTTCCATCTTTTAAAAAAAAATCCATCAATAAATCTTAAAAAATCATTTAGATTGGCTGTTTTTCCTCAGAGAGCCTCACTATAGCTATTAAAACAACACCACATCTTCTTTATCCAATCATTTATGGACATTGAGATTGCGTCCACATCTTGGCTGTTATAAACAGTACTGCTGTGAACATTGGGGTGAATGTATCTCTTTGAATTAGAGTTTTCTCTGGATATATACCCAGGAGTGGGATCACTGGATCACATGATAAGTGTATTTCTGGTTTTTTAAGGACCCTCCGTACTATTGTCCATAGTGGCTGCACCAATTTACATTCCTACCAGCAGTGCAGTAGGGTTCCTACTTCTCCACACCCTCTCCCATGCTAGTCACTTCTACAGCCCAACATCAGCGAGCAGGCCCATCCTTGAGTGGATGACTTTTCCATTACCAATGCGAGTACAGTGAGAAAACAGAATTATGAAGGTGCACTAATTTCAACACGATTGCTTTCTACCTGTCTTCAGCCCACCTAATTTCAGATAGGAGTCCATTAAGTTTCATTTCAGTTGACTTTACTTGATAACACCTCCTCATTTGCTACTGCTACAGAAAATAGTATGAAAGTCAGCATGGTGTAGTAGAAAGAACACTGGAATAGGAGTTAGAGATCCTGGACTTGAATCCGTATTCATCATGTGTTTCCTGCCTTTGTTCCACAGTTTCTCTCATCCAGGCCAAGCCCTCTATGAACACGGAGACTAAAAAGGTGAATGAGAGCCAGTCTTTGGCCTCTACGCAACTTCTGTAAGCTTCAACATGTTTGTCTAAATTAGGAATAGTATCCATCTCACGCGGCTGTTGTAAAGTTAACTGAAGAAACTTAAATTACAAGTATCGAATTCACATCTAGGAGACACTTGGTATTTGTTGAATGATTTCCATTTTAGACATGGTATTTTATGCAACAGATGTGTTTCTGAAAATTTTGTAAGTCAAATCGTGCTTTACATGCACAAGGGGAGCTAAGTTTTGAAAGGAAATTTATTGAAGATGTGGGAAGGATCCTCCTTCTACAGAACATTAAATCCACTTCATTTAATCTCTAGTAATCCTAGTGATTTTCACACAATTAATTTGATCAGACTAAGTACACCTGCAGTAAAATGACAAGCACCTATGCTATTCGGATGGTCTGGGAAGCCTCCCTGCGTGGATGGCATCCCTTATTGGGACTGTAAACAGTGATGTGGTTCCATGTGGTTAGAAGAGCAAGGCGTTATCTCAGCAGGCATGGATGATCTAAATTAAATGTGGAGTGCATACCACAAAAACGTCCTAGGAGCCATGAGGTTTCGTAAACACGAGGGGAAAAAGCCTTACAATCAATTTCTCAAGCCCATAATCCCAGATACTAATTCAAACCCGATTTTTTGGTTCTGAAGGGTGAAATGCTTTACGACATTACCGCATTTCAGAAGATTTCATCATTTATTATGTTGACTGGAACTTTAGCATTGTTTTCGGTAGCACTCCTCATGAGATCATTTTGTTCCTTTAGAATCCAAATCTGGGTAATGACCATGGTGTTTTCAGTTTCCAGTTGTTTGTAGGTTGTCATTTTCTAAATTAAAAAAAAAACAAAAACAAAAACCCTTAGCATTCTAATGGAAATGGAAGCACCCTGACTTCGTTCTGATCACGTGTTAGTAGTGAGTATAAATCATGATAAACAAATGTGGGTTCAATACTGTAACTCAGGAAACAATATGTTAGAAATTCTAGTCTTTTGGGAGTGAATGTAAGCTTGAAACAATTTAGAAACTCATTACTAAGGAAACTCTGACAAGAATTAGCTTCTTAGCAGCACAGGGATTTTTAGGGCAACTATCTGTTATAAATGTTAAAACAAAGTGGAAATTTTCATTCACTTTATAAAATGCTTTAAAAGACCAGTATTTTATGGTATACAATTTTGCATATTAGATGTCATTTCATTTCAAAGTTGGTTCCAATCTACTGATTCCTTGCTGTGGGTTCTTGGAATTATGGTAACTAATCTCCAATTGATTTCAAAATTAACAGCACAGGACAAGGAGCTGGGCTGCCAAGGTTCAAATCCCTGCTTTCCCACTTATCAGCTGTGTTGAGGGAAATAAACTGAACTTTCATAAGACTCAGTTTTGTCATCTGTAACATGGGGATGATTTTGTGAGGATTAAATGAGATCAAACCATGTAAAGTGATCTGCACTGGGCTGGCACACAGGAAGCACTCAGTAAGGAGTAGCTATAGGTGGTAAATACTGAAATATACATTAAATTCATAGTTCACGTTAGGAAGGAGCAATGGAAGTAAGGGTAGATAACAGTCACATATTCAGTCAATATTCTTCAGTCATAAAGCTCAGTACTTGTGTGGGTCACTCAGCAAGTCCATTATACCATTTCCACAACCTAGACTTTACTGCTGTGCTGACTCGTAAATAAACTTACATAGAAAAGGGAGATAAGATAAAAGAAAAGAGTCAAATTCTATCATCAAAGTAATTTTGTATACAAAAGTAGACCACATTCTCATAGAATGCTACAAAAAAAAAACCCAACAGTTTTGTCTCTTCACATTTCCAACTTGTTTTATATTTAAGCATCTCCCAGGAATAGAAAAATACTTCCTTAGTATGACACCCAGAGCCACATCAGTAGCTAATAGAGACATTCCTAATAAAATCAGGAAAAAACCAAAAGCATCTCATAACGTTATCATTATTTAAAATTGCTCTGAAAGTTCTGGACAATGTAATAAGATATGAAACAGAAATGAGACATACAATCGGAACAGTGAATACACTTATCACACGGTAGATTACAGTGTTGACAATGTGAGAATGCACCGGGAAAACCAGAATTCACAAATTTTGGTGAAGTGCATGGGTACAGTCCATCCCTAAAAATCTGCAGGACCCCTGCACAGCACTGCATGGTCTAGGGGAGTTGCACCATGACTAGTCATTATGTGTTCTCCCACTCGGTTGAACTATCCTACCCCAGTGGCTCAATTCTTCACTGCTCCAATTATTTATGCAATTTATGGTCACTGAATTAGGCTTTTATTTATTTGCTTAAAAATGCCAAAGCACGAATAAGAATACTCTAGGAGAATATTGGGTGGCGTTAGGCCCAGGAGTGCTAAGGCAGGGTCTCCCAGAGAAGTACTTCTCACCTTATTCTGAGCGCTGGAAGAGAACCAGGCTAATGTGAGGCTCTAAAATTTACTCAACAAATACTTCCTGAGCATCAGTGCCAGACACTGTGCTAATGCCAGGAATACAGTAGTGGCACGGCTCCTACCTTCCTGAAGCTTTCAGTCTAACGGGAAAAATAGAAATTAAATAAATCAACCCAAGAAAACGTTAAATAAGTGTAAGCTGTGATAAGGTCTATGGAGGAACGACAGTAAAACAGAAAGTGCCAGTGGGTGAGGGAGGAGGAGAGGGTATAAAATTTAGGATGAGAGTTCAAACAAGTCTGCCTGAAGAAGTAACATTCAAGCTCAGACTCGAGGGACGAGGAAGGAGCTGGTCAGACAAAGAGGGGTGGGCACAAACGGCAAAGAGCTGAAAACCAAAGACCAGTGAGTCAGGGGAAGAATGGCGGGAGATGAAATTAGAAAGACAGGCAAGTAAATGTTTGGATGCTTTCGGCTGCTAACAATAGGAAAACTGACTGAAAAGAGTTCAAACACTAAGAAGTTTATTGTCTGGCATGACAAGAGGACCAAGGTCACGTGCTTACAGGAGTGGCCATGACAGCTGCTCAACCATATTATCAAGGATGAAGGTTCTTCCCATGCTGTCTCCTGCCACCCTCCTACCATCCCTGCTTGGGCTGGATCCTCTTATGAGGCTTAGATGATTGTTGCAGTGCATTTTTTAAGAGCAAAGAAACCCTTCCCAAAAGCATTACCCCATCCCATCCCTCCCCTTCCCCCTCCCCCAGCAGGTTCGTCACCATGTCTCCTCAGCCAGTTTTGTGTTGTGCCGATGCCAAAAACTACCACTGGTGAAAGGAGTGGAATTACCATGACTGTTTTGCCATAATTCACCTGCTGGGGCCAGATCACATGCTCCAGAAACAGTGACACCTAAATGAAAAGTTCTTAACCGAGAGCCCACGAACACCCTGGATAAGACTGTACTCAGCGAGGTCTGTAAACTGGCATTGGAAAACATTACATCTTTATTTTTCAACAATCCCTAACTGAAATCTTATTTTTTTCAGTTATACAGGGAGGAGTAATAGCTTGTTTTTGACTTTATCACCAATAGAAATCACAAATACTTCCACATCCCAATACAGTTCCACTTCCATTGCTTTCCTAAGTTCCTTATTTCATTTGTTTATTGATCAGTACATGGAAGGAGGTGAGCCAAAAACAACCCCAAATTCAACGTTCTTATTCAAAGTAAGCAGCAATAGCCTTCATACCAATAGATCTGTCTAAAGTTTAAACTTAATTTCAATGCCTATATTTTACAGTTATAATCTTATTATTTGATGCATTAATAAAGGGATCTATATCTTACTATTCTACACATTTGCCTTTGACAACTGTATTTCAAAATAATTTGTTTCCTTTGTAACCTAATATAGTTTATACATTTAAAAGATTATAAAATCCACTATACTTCAGTGAAAAAAAAAAAGAGTGTAAAACTAGAGAAAAAAAAGATCATATTGAAAAGGGGGCTATAAGTTATACTAGCCTGTCAATAGGGTCCACTCTGAACTAAACAAAATCAAGAATCTTCCAGAAAGTTCAAAGGCTGGAGCAAGGTGTAAGGATAGATTGTGGGGGGCAGCTAAAAGTATCCATACGAAGGAATGTGAATTTCATATCCAAGGACAGGGGAAATTAGTGAAATACGTCTTTAAAGTTTCTATTGAAGTTTAATGTGCATAGAGAGAAGTCTGCTTACGTGTATTTTTTGTCAAGTTTTTTGTTTGTTTGTTTTTGTTAGTGGAAGTACTGGGGACTGAACCCAGGACCCTGTATATGCTAAGCACACGCTCTACCACTACACCCTCCCCACCTCAAGTTTCTGTATAATATTCCATTGAAAGTTTTTAAGCAAAGATTTGCCTTTTAGAGAGATTACTCTGGCTCAAGAATAGATTTGACAGGAAAAAACCAGAGACAAAGAGACCAGTTAAGAAGTTATTATAATGGTCCGGCAAGAGCTGACAGTGGTTCAGCCAGGCTTGTGTTAGCCGAAGGGGAGAACAGGGATTTATTTTCTATGGTACTTGGGGATGTTTTTATGTAGGGCTGTAGGCAGGAGCAGGTCCAAGTTTTGCCCTGAATCTGTGTAATTTGTACATGCTGTTTTTAAAAATTACAGAATTACAAATACAAAAAACACAAGTATAAAGTTATGTACGTGATCTTGAAAAGTTCCTGGACAAGCTTGAGGTCCATTTGCTTCACAGGAATTCTGCCTCTGACTACAGGAGACAAGGGCAGAAATCCCGCCAAGAATTGACATTTGTAGACTATTTACTCACGCCAGACACTGGCTTGTTCACTTTAAACATACTTTAGTTCATTTAATTCTCACAATTATCCTATAAGATATTTTCATCTCCATTTCACAGATGAGCAAACTGAGGCTTAGTGAGGTGACAAACATATCCAAGGTCAACGGCTAGTAAGCAGGAGAGTTCATTCATGAACTAGGCATTGATCAGGATGCTACGCTGCCTCAATATACATCTCTCAGGTTGTAGGACTGAGAAACAAGGTAGATGATGATACCATTTATTGATATAACAAAAACTGCAAGATGAGTAGTTAGGGGGAACTTGGAGAACAAGAGTTTGGTTGTGAATAAGCTACTTTTGCAACATGTAATACCATTTACATTGTGATGTCAGGTAAGCTGTTGGATACACAAGCTTAGACCTTAGAGGTGCAAATGGGAGACATACACATGGAAGTCACCAGCATAGCAATGAACGTGGTATCCTGAGTACACAGCAAGGGGGGAGAGATGTGAAGAAGACCAAAAGGAGGGTGCAATTAGATGAGAAGAAAGACCAGAAGAGGTTATTGTCACAGAAGCCAAAGGAGGGCACGATGAACAATTTAACTGAATAAAAGATTGGTGACCTTGACTCCCTAGTCAAGTATAGACAGAAAGGAACTTGAGAAGAGAATGCCACTGTTTTAGAAAATCCCAAACTCCTACTTTTAGGGAATTCCTTAAATAGCAACCAGAGACAGACCAAATGAAAAGAAGCCTCTGAGCAGCATTCTATAAATATAATAAAAAAAAATCATGAGATGACCTGGTCAACTGGCTAGATATGAAGAAATTTTCAAGTTCATTTCAGGTACAGTGCTATCTGGGGAGAAGACCAGAATTCTGGACGATGTAGGGAATTCATGACATTAGTTTGCAACTGACCCCCTTACCCCTCATCCAGCAGGTCATTTGTAAATATATTTTTCCTTTCAGGTGCATAGAAGTGGACTGGATATAATTCATGCTAATGAAGCATACATGGCCCAATATAATTAACTCATTTAGTTGGTGAGTTAGTTATAATATTGTAAGGAAAGCACTCCAAATCCACCACTCAAAACACTGGCCCATTAACCTTTGAAAAAGCCACTCAAGGAGATCCTGGGAAGAGATTTATCAGCACAGGGGAGTGTGACAGCTAGAAAACCCCAGGCTGGAATTGCAGTTCACTTCTGGGGCTACAAAAGCAATCTTAAGTCACGTTAATAAGACCAGCCACCGACGGGCAGTGAGAGCCCCGCTGTCACCATCAGTGGGTACCATCATTGGGTACACGGTGTCTGGTCTATTGTCATCACTTCAAGGAGCTCTATTTTAAGGGGAATGTTGACAAATCCCAGCACATCCAGAGAATATAGTTCAGGATGGTGAGAACAGGTGATAAACAACTGACAATATATTTAGCCCGGGGTTGAGGCTGCTGGAGGTGGGTGGGAGGGTGTGGTAGGGTGAGTGTGTTAGGTCCTCTGGGGCCACAATGTGCCAGAGGGAAGAAAATGGGTCACGGTTGGTTTAAGTAGGGAAGTTGATCTTAGCTAACTACAATGAATGACTTTCTAGAATTATCTAGGCTTCTATCAACAGCTCTGAAAGAATAAGCGCTCTGTCACCAGTGGAATTCATTCAGAGGTTGGGTGACTGGTAAAAATGCGGCAGAGGGAACCACCTGCCTTCGGGTGAAGGTTGGGCCTGATCCACTGATTTTCAGTTTCTTCAGGCTTTGTCCCTTCAGACGGCTCTGCTCTCAAATCCTCTCCATAACACCCGCCATAACTAGCTGGCTGCCTTCTTTTAACTGCACCCACTGCCCCAAAACAAGTGTGCTTATCAACCAGTCACACAAGGGACTCACTTAAAGAGGAAACTTTGGTCCTTCATCCTTCACTTACTTTTCTGGAAATTTCTCTCTGGACTCTCAGATCCTGAAGGCTGTATTTTACGATTCCTCCCTACCTCAGCCCATCTGACCTTCTGGGACATCTCTCAGACCCTTCACTCTCCCTGCAAGTCCCCATTCTCCCCTACTAATTTGCCTTGAAATATCATTAGTCATATCTGTTTAAAAAACTACCAGGTTTATTTTATACCATTTGGGTGCTCCAGCCCAAAATGTGAGGAATTTCTATTTCCTTTTTTCTACCCACTACCTTTACTACTTCCTCTCGCCTGCACTTAACCTCCACTTCTTGTCCTTTCTGTCCCTGCTGCTGCCCATCCCATCCTGTAACCCCTACTTTTCATTTTCATGCTGTTTTTTAAAAAGTAGAAATGGAGGTAGGTGGTGAGAGATGAAAACAGAAGCAAAACGTCCTCTCCCCACTCCACCCTCTACGTTGTAAAAGTGAGGTAAGGCCAGAGAGGGTCATCACTCAGGTCTTCCTCAGTCTCTGGGTTTGAAAGCGGGCCCCACCCCTTGCTAGCAGGGAGCCTTGGGCAAATCACAGAACCTCTGTGAGCCTTAATTTCCCCACTAGTAAAATGAAGATGATAATAATAAATAAATTTGCATCGTAGATGAAGAAGCGGACGTGAAGTGCTTATAGTCACTTACTGGCACACAGTGAGCGACTTGCGAATGTTTGTTATGATTGGTATCATGTGAGGCAGTTACCCTATGACTAAACACAGGATATGGTCATCTCTTGATTACATACAGCACAAGTATGTATCCATTTCTAAAGAGATTTTTTCCCCTCTGTTGCCCAGCTAAGAAAATGTATTTATTCATGTATTCAACAAATACCTATTAAGCATATATTGAGTTTCATTCCTTGTGCTCAGTAGGAGCTTGGTTAAATAAACTCCAGTATAAACACGCTATAGAATACCATGGTTGCAGCTAAAGAGAACTAGTGATACATCCACATGTATTATCGTGGAAAGAGCGCCAAAGATGTGGAATTCAGTGGGAGAAAGAAGTTGCTGAACGGTTTATACAGAGTGATACAATTTCTGTAAAATTACACACACATAAAACTGCGTATTTTATATGGATCCATACAACATATGCAGTTATATATATTTTATATATAATGTACATATAATGTAAATGTGTAGAGGAAGTTCCAGACTGGTAGACACCAAACTGGGAAGGAAACTAGCATGGGGAAGTGGGGAGCGGTTTAAGGAAATACTAGCCTCATTTGTTATGTTCACATTTTAACGTGGAGAAGGAATTCATATAATATCTGGGTAATTTTTAAAAATTAAAATGAGTAGATAATCATATGGCTCCTTCCAGTTTTCCTGGATGTCCAATTGCCCTGGGATTTCTGACTTCAAACAGGGATTCAGTTATCAACTCAAAACACACACACACACACATACACACACACACACACACACATACACACACACACACACAGAAGATCCCAGCCCTGTCACTGTCTTCTTCTATGCCTTGCAAAACAAAGCAGAGGCATATTTATACAAGCATCCCTACATGAAGTTCTAAATGTATCTATTTAGAAAAGCGAACACGCAGACTCACCGCCGCCTGGGAGACCTGTGGTCTGGGGCCTGCGCTGTGGTCTGTGCATCTGATGGGGCTGCCTGCCTTCCTCCTGCCCCGCCCCGCCCCGCCCCGCCCCGCCCCGCCCCAGACACAGCACCTTCCATCCTTTAATCAGCTCGTGTCTCAACAATACAGCCTGGAGGAAGCAATTAAAAAAAAAAAAAAAAGTCCTGGTTGACAGTTATCACTTCCAATACATAGAACACTGAAGAGCTCATCTTCCTTGGGCTTGTCTGGTGGTCCTGGCAAATCAGAGTAAACTTGAGGCATCAGTAAAGTGGAGGGGATGGTGCAAAATACGGTTAATTCCTTTAAATAGGAAATTTGGGATTTGCTGAGTCATTAGAAAGCAGAAGGGGCTTCCAAACATGCTGTACCAAACATGCACCTTTGTGAGTGTTTATACATACGCACAATGTTTGTAATTTGATAACAAGTGATTACATTTATATAAATTGCCTACCCCAAATTATATATCAGAGAGCATAAATAATATGTACATATGTATTATAGGTATAATGTTTCATTACATGCATAATTTGGGGTATAGGAACATTGTTTCATTTCATGTGCACACTTTAAATGTCTATTAAATGCATATGCTAATATATTCACAAAATTTTCTCTCTTATTAATGTCCCCAAAATAAATTCTAATGGGCATTTATGATTAATACATAATGGCTACCAGCAGAGCATATAGGTCTAAAGAGCATAATTTATAATTATCCAGTTATGAGATATTTTAAATACAGAATTAGTAGTGTATGATTAAAAAGTCAAGGCAGGACTAGGGTGAAGCAAATGAGGTGTTTAGGGAGCAAAATCTGAGAAGGTCCTCATTTCCTCCTAGATGTGACCCTGATCAAGATGCCTCTTTCTCTCCCTCCTTCCCGCATCACTACCGGCAACAACTGCTAATTGCTAAATGCCAGGCATTGTTTTATACACTTTACATAAATTAACCTACCTAAAGAAATGTTGTGACTACAAACAACATGATGAATTCCAAGTGAATCACCAGCAGTTGTGCCTAACAAGTGAAATGTTTTTGGAAACCCTAACTAAACGCCCCGGTTAGACCGACCTCTGTGGAGACCTCTTCAATCTAGCGCTTAGTCTGGATCTCCCAGAACGGTCGGAGCACCTGCATGAAAATCCAGCGCTCTTTTCTCTCCACCAGGTGTGGCGGGGTTTTTCTTCGAAGAGACACTGCCTGAAGTGTCCTCTTCCTCCTCTCTTTCTATGTCGGGGCACTCTGGCAGGCGGTAGGCTTCACCTCTCTCTGCCTCAGTGTAATATGATTGACAGATTTCAAAAGGAAGAAGAATACATATTTTCATTTCCTCTATTACTACTCCTACTTTGAAAATTGAAGAGGATAATGGAGCTTATGATAGACTAACTGTACTTCAACGAGGTAATACACTTCTATTTAAACTCACACGTAGACCAAGGAAGGGGGATTTACACATTGTCTAGTATCTAGCTCCAGGTGATTTACTGCTGAGCGCTGAAATGCGGTTGAAGTACAAGATGGATAGTAATAGTATATTGTGGTGTATATCCTGTTCACATCAGGCCTCCGTAATAAAAGCCCAGCAGCAATCTACAGAGCCTGTCCTAAATCTGCCATCTAAGATACTGATTGTAAAATAAAATGATCAAAGTGCAGGTGATCTCTATACTGCCGTCCCCCAAGAGAGTGGTCTGCAAAGAACTTCCTACTTTTTATTTATTTACATCCAGTCAACAGAAGCATAAATTAAAAACCTTAGTGTTTTGTGGACGGAATAAAGCACACCTAATATGTTGCTAAGTAGACTTTTTTCAGACATCAGACTGCGGCCTGTATTGTACTTTTATCCAATGTACTTTTGACTACTTACTGACAACAAAATATGCTTATAAAAATAATAGACTAAAATGCATTTTGCAAACCAGCAATTTCACATGCTACAGACCTGCTGAGAATAAACAATTTTTAGTGGGTCTTTGTATTTGACACACGAAATCAAGCATTTCTGCAAATTGACTTCGTTTTAAATGATTTCTTGAGTATGCAACGGAAATAGGCCAACACAAACAAGTTAACGTTGTCCAGAGAAATCACAAATGAATTTTAAGCAAATCTTCTTGTCTTTCTAGGCAAGTCATTGTAAGAACATTAAAGGCCAAACTTCCCTATGAAAAAGGATGTCCCTCTGTGTTGTAGAATGTAGGGGCAGAAAAGTATGAGGTCTGGGGTAAACCATCCCAATCTAAATGTGTATACATACATCGACTCAGGTTGAAGTGAAGGTCAAGAGAATCCCTGGACGGGAAAAGAAGTCCCAGTGCTGTGATCACATTTCTGTTACACCCAGATTGCTCTCTTCTCAGTGCTTTCCTGGCTCCTGACACAAACGAGTACTGCGACATTCACCTTGATGAATGATAATAATTTTTTAATATATTTTGTGTATGTATATACATATATTATTAATATCACACATTAATAAGATTAATAAATATATTAAACATAATATAATTGTATATTATATTTAATAACAAATACATGATCATACAATGACATAATTTTATATAAATATATTTAAATATAAATCATATTTTAAATATTTTAATATACTGTGATAATTATATTAATGATATTATTAATTGTATATGTACTAATAAATATACTATTATATTACATAGTAATTATATGTAATTTGTTTATTTGTTTTCTTCCCAACCAGACTGTAAACTTCTTGAGAAGAGAAATTGTCTTATTCATCCTGTGTCCCCAGCACGAGCCCAGTACTTAGCACTGAGAAGGTGCTCTGTAAGTGCCTGGTGAAATTGGTACTGGAAACAATAACACGACTTGAAAGAAAAAGTGAGGAACACGGAGGGGGAGGGGCAATAGAGTCACATTTGCTTGATCGTCTAGAAATGAGAGCTGGTTATAGGTGGATGACACAGGAAGCTTTTTAGGAGCAACTATTGAACCACCTTCTTCTCCCACGTGGGCCAGTCATCTCCTTCACTCATTCATTCATTCACTTACTCATTTGACAAATCTCTACTGAGCGCCAGCTACGTGCTAGGCCATCACTATCCACCGGAGTAGCCCAGTATCATGAAACACAGGATCACTGTCACTTGTCATGATTTTATGACAATAGCAAGTCAGAGTTGGACCTCAGGTTTAAGCTCAAGCTACACTGTAGAGCATTTCTGTTTTACCCTTTAAATGTATCTTACCATTAACTAAGTCATTCTCCTGAAGACTCAAGGGTTTATTCTAGTATGTATTTGACAACATAACAAGATCTTAAGATCCTGGCTTAATTCTGCAACTTTGCAATCATTTGCTAAGTGTCACTTGTAATTACCCTGAAGTGGGCTTCATTTCTTTCAGCATTTCATATCGGACTGGAGACTTTTGGGCAGAGTACTTATTTTTGCTGTACTGGATTCTCTGAGGAATATCTTATTTTCCTTCAACAAATAATACCTACCTCTAATGCGGTAAAGACAAGGTGGGAACAAAATTGGGTTATCTTGCATTCTCAGTCTTAAAGATCATGTTAAAACGATCACTCATAAGGTTATAAAAACATTTGTCTTTTCAATCAATGGCAGAGAAAAATCCCAATAAGTTTTTTTTTTAACTCCTGTCCACTAAAATGAAGGCAGATGTCTTTTAAAACTATAAGAAGTCTTTGAGTTCTTTCTTTCTTTCCCATTTACACATAATTTTGGGTTGAGGGAGGCGGTCCTTCAGTAAAACGTGAGTATAGAAAATGATACTACAGTTTTGCTTAAGACAGGAATAAAGGGCTTTTTTTCCCTTGCCATTTCCCCTTATTAAACTGACAAAAGCATCTCTTTTAGAATTCTGTTAAAAGCAAGCTTGTTTACTTATAGGTCAAAAAAGAGAAAGTGAAATTAGAAGTCAAAGAGGCCTATTTGTTCTGTCCCTGTTACTGCCAGGGCGGTATTAGTCCTTTCAGTGGCCTTTCTGGTTATAAATGTCATAACTGACAGTGAATTCAGCATTCACCTTAAAAAGAGGATTCATAATTGAGCAGTTCTGCATCAAAACAGATAATGGTCTTAGCACTTGTTCAATCAGCACTGTTTAAAATTCAGTCTTATATTTCCCCTCTTAATTCTCTCCTATTTTATTCTTGGATTTGTTTTCCTTTACATTTCAACACCTAAATATGAAGATATGTATTGTCACCATTTCCCAACTGTATCATGTTGTCTTTTTGGCCACCGTTTAACCGCACGATGTACTCCATAAATCTTTCTTCATAAATCAATTCCTCCCTTCCATTCATCATGTTCATTATTTATCTCTGGGTTCCCTCCAAGACTGTCAACATCATTTGTTTATGTAGGTGCTCAAAATTGAATACAGTTGTCTGAGTAATTTCAGCCATGCTTGTATGAGGGACCACAGTTTTATATCCACAACACTGCCCCCCAAAAGTCCTGCTCTCTGTTTTAATAGTCACTGTAAATATGTCCACCTTTCTCCCAGCTTTTCCTTCTTCTCAGGTTGCTACTAGCAATCCTATTTCGAGAGAATCTTCTCTCCTCCAGTGAATGCTTCTGATGTGATTAGTGCCAGATATTTGTTCGCATCTCTCTGAGAGCAATTTCATTTTTTTAATCGCATATTTCTGACTTGTTTTGGTCTTTTTGAACCATACTGCTGTTCCTATCCTGGCCGTTTATCAAAGCTGGCAACACCTCCCAATTTAGTCTTCACAGCAACTGTTATTAGCATTCTGTTCATTTCCTCCTTCAGAGTGTGAATAAATACATAAAATAAAACTACAGTGACACACTGAGAGACAAGCCCTTAGAACTTCACACAAGGCCACCGTTGTTACCTTTCACAGGTGGCCTAGGGGGCTGCAGGATGACCAGGGAACTAACACATCCAGGAAAACTGCACATTATGCCAAATGAAATGCTTTGGTCAGGTCTGAATACATTGCATACGTCCTATTGCGCTCCCACCACTGACCCATCTCTTCTCCAGAGATGAAGATCTGTAAAAATCTGACCTTGCTTCGTGGGAGTTTGGGGAGTGTAGGTTGGTTAGAGTTTACAGTTTCCTTTAGTTTGGAGTTCGGGTGAAGTTTTGGGGCACCCCTCCCTCAGAGGATGTTACTACTTGAAACGACGCATATTTGTTGCATCAAACGCACAACTGCAGAGCTCTCCCGAACCCCAGAAATAGTTCCAAAATGTCTAGTGGTAGGTGCACATTTCAAACACTCTGGTGGGATCCATGGTCTGGGGTCTGCCTCTCCTTCAACTGACGGATCGGAAAGCCCCCTGCACAGCTGCTGGCAGTGGGGCTGAGCCCCGTGGCTGTTCTCAATTCTTCTCTCCTACCAACTCCACTCCCAGGGTTTGCGTCAAGACTTCAGACTCTCTGACTTTATCTCCACACTGTCACAAACCTGGCCAACTTCATGTCACACAGACAAAAACTTGCTCTTTCTAGCTACTACTAATTTTTAATCCTTCCTTGAACAAGAAGAACAAAATTATAACTATTCTTCAACATATATTCTAATAATTGATTTGGAAATTTCTTGACAGAATCCCTAACAGTTAAATATCCTGTGCTATTTATTTCTGCCTCATCATATTTGGCCTTCTCAGTTTTAACATTGGCCATGGAGTTCTTCTCTCCTTTTCTTGCCATTCTTGCACATCCTCTTAGATATCTCTATAGCGTGTTCCAAGCTACTAGACAATAACACCAAGAACACAGACAAGGAACCAAGAACTAACTCTTGAAATATTAACTAAAGTTTATTACTGATGAGTCATTAATAAGCACAGTATACACCTAAAGATTCACTTCAAGCTCTACAAATGCTTTCTTTCAATTTGGGAGATGGAATAATCTCCAAAAGAAAGTGAAGAATATATAAAGAGCAAGTTCCCTATAAGAGTACCCCTAAGCTCATGGTCCTTCAACACTTTAAGATGGGGGGTACAGACCATTAAATCTATATTCTTAATATTATTCTTATTAAAGTTTATCATAGTGTCAGAACTAAGGAAGATACCCTAAGATCCACTTAATGTGGTGTTTGCAAACTGCAGGTCACAACAGGTAAGTGGATCCTAAAATCAATTTAGTGGATTGTAGTATTTTTTTAATGAAATAAAGAGAAAACATCAGAATGCATTCCATTTAGTAGGGGTAAAAATTGTTTTATAAAAGTTTACTCTGTGTGTGTGTGTGTGTGTGTGTACTGGGCTGTGATTTCTTGCTGTGCATCAGACACAAAAGGCTGAAAGTCCCTGATGTGATCTAGGCTCTGGCTTCTAGTGTGGTGTAACTACAAGTGTTCCCAAAAAACGCGGCATCGGTGTATTCCTTGCTGTCTTAAAACAAGCCTCTTCCAAAGAATCGTCTTCACTTTGTTGAAGTGTAACAAAATTAGTTGATGCAACAAGTGTACGCTCATTAGTTGAAGTGTAACATCAAGTTCTCTTTTCATCAAGATGATGGGAGGAAAGGCTTAATTCCAAACCTAATCTTTGCAAGAACGTTGACCTCCCCAAGCCATTGACTAAGACCCAGTACAAATCCATCTCAACCACTAGCCATCATATGGATTTCAATTATAGGCGCACAGCGATAACAGGGAAAACTCAGATGCATCTGGAAATGGATCTCACATTCTTTGACCGAGCCCCTTTCCTTCTCAGAATCAGTGAGGCAGAGCCTGCTGACCCATCCACAAACCCTGAGGCAAGGCCAGAGCACTGCCAGTCTCAGTTTGGGTCAATCTTTTTAATTTTTAAAAAAAGTTTTAAATGGAGGTGCTGGGGATTGAACCCAGGATCTTGTGCATGCTAAGCATGTGCTCTACCACTGAGCTACACCCTCCCCCACCTTCCTCTTTCTGACAGAGTAGACTGTAGAACTAGCAATGGGGAGAAAGAAGCTAGTCCAGAAACTTCTGTGTTTTACTGGCTTCTTACTCAATTCAGGAGGCAGTGGAGTAGAGGTGAGGGTCAGGACATGTGTGTTCTGGGTTGAAGCTGAGTTTGGTCACAATCTGAGCAAGCCTTTGAAATGTCTTGGAATTTCATGTCTTTGTTTCTCAAATGAGGGACTGTGCCACAGAAGTTGAGCCAGAAATAATAATCATAACTGACTTCACACGGCACTTACTTTGTCATAGTCTTTGTTTCAAGCATTTTCCATAACTGGCTAATGTAGTCCTCACCACAGCATTAATAGGCAGAAAGCTTTTTCTCATTCTGCAGATGGATATGGATGGCTGAATAGCAGAGAGATTAAATAACTTGTCCAAAGTTTGACAGCTAGGCAGCGGTGGAGCTGGGATTCAAACTCAGCCAGTGTCCAGACGCTGTGCTCTGAAACGTGCAGTGTCACCTCAGCCAAGACCTTTTATGTCACCAATTCCACCCTCAACTACTCTCCAAAGTCCATGTGACTAAAGATACTTTCTACTAAATAAACAGTAGTTACTAAGTAGTATTGCATTCCATTTCCATTTTAATTAATCAAAGATGTACTGAATAGTCAATAAGAGCTTCTGATTAACATAAAATTGACAGAATTCCTGCCCACCAGCTCACTAGATTTCCGGGGATTACCTCTGATCTTCCTCTTGTTCTGGGAGATGTCCTCAGACCAGGGAGTGGCAGAGAAAAACCTCGAGACACATGTCAAATGAGTTTCTTGATTCAGATTTAGTGGCGCATTTAAAAATATGTATCAAAAAACCACAATGAAATACCACTTCACGTCCACAAGGATGGCTAAAATTAAAAAGATGAATAATAAGAAGTGTTGACAGAACACTAATGAACTCATCTCCAAAGAAGCAGATTCGCATAGTAAACAATCTCATGGTTACCAGGGGAAAGGGGATGGGAAGGGATAAATTTGGGAGTTTGAGATTTGCAAATGTTAATCACTACATATAAAAATAGATAAAAAACAGATTTCTTCTGTATAGCACAGGGAACCATATTCAATATCTTATAATAACCTTTAATGAAAAAGAATATGAAAACGAATACATATGTATATATATAATATATATATGCATGACAGAAACATTATGCTATACACCAGAAACTGACACATTGTAATTGACTATACTTCAATTTAAAAAAAAGACCAGAAGGAAAAAACTCATATAAAATTTTAAAAAAGAAAAAAGAAAAAAAAAAAAAGAAGTGTTGACAAGGATGTAGAGAAATTAGAACCCTCGTGTATTGCTGATAGGAATGTATAATGATATAACCACTTTGGAGAACAGTTTGGCCATTCCTCAGAAAGTTAAACCTAGACATACCACATGATCCAGCAGATCCACTCCTAAATATATCCCCAACGAGAACTAAAAACATGTTCACATCAAAACCTGCAGATAAATGTTCATAGAAGCATTATGTATAATAACCCCAAACTGGAAATAACCCAAGCGTCCATCAACTGATGAATGAATAAACAAATGGTGGTATATCCACACAATGGACTATTACTCAGTCACAAAAGGAACGGAGTACTGTTACAAGCTACAACACACGTGAACCTTGAAAACATCATGCTAAGCGGAAGAAGCCAGTCACAAAAGGTTGTCTACCATAGGATTCCGTTCACACAGAATGTCAAGAATAGGCAAATGCAGAGACAGGAGGTAGATTCGTGGTTGCCAGAGGCTGAGGTGGAAGGAGAAAGGGCAGCGACTGCTAAGGCGCAGCCCCTCATTTCAGAGTGATGAAAACATCCTGGAATTAGACAGTGTGACGGCTGCCTAACTTTGTTCATAGACTAACAACCACTAAAGGGGTGTATTTTATGGTATGTGAATTATATCTCCAATTTTTTTTTTTAATATTTAGTCTTCACACTGCAGGAGAGGAAAAATTTTCCTTGACCCTCTTAGGGTCCCTGGCTGGGTCTGAAAACAAAACTCACAGAGATTAATAGAAGAAAAGCGTACACATTTATTTAACACATGTCTCACATGATAGGAAAGACTTCATAAGGAAATAAAAATTCAGAGACCCATGTTCCTTTATGCCAGGTTTGATGGAGAGTAGGGAAACTTAGTATGTCCTGTTTGTTGAGATTCTTCTTAGCAGCCTTTTGTCTTCAGAGATAAGGATGTTACTTTCCTCAAAAACAAAAAGGTGGATTTATAGTTTCCAAAAGACTGGTGGTCAGGGGAGAATAGGGAGTGACCGCTACTGAATTTCTTTTTGGTACGACGAAAATGTTCTGGAGTTAGACAGTGGTAAGAGTTGCACAGCTCTGGGAATATACTAAAAATCACTGGATCGTCCACTTTAAGTGGAATAAATGTTATGGTGTGTAAATCACATCTCAATAAAGTTGTTATTTAAAAAAATGTACCTACCGACTTCCTACCTTGCGGCAGACACTCTTCTAGGCACTGAGGGGACTCAGCAGGGAACAAAGTAGACAAAGAGTGTGATCTCCCAGGGTTTGCAATTCTGGTAAATAAGTAAGCAAATGAAAGTGAACTTCACGCTTCTGCAGACTGAACCCTGGAGCGAGCCCGGGGCAGGGGCAGTGTTCAGTTCCCACTCAGGTGGACTCCTGGCAAGCCCCGCTCTGCCTCCGCCCCCAGCGTGGCTCCCAAGTACTGAAATGAGCCCACACAGCACTCTGCTCAGGGCCTCCCACACAGCAGCCCATCGGCCAAGGTCCTCATCCAGGAATTCACTCCTGGCTCCAAGTATTGGAGTTCTTCACTGACCAACCCCTCCACTCTCCTCCCAGGCTCCCTGGCTTTCTTCCAACTCACTTTTACCCTTATTCATTCATTTAACAAATGATTGAACAAACATTTACTGAGGGTCATGTTACTTAGAATGTTTCAGGCTAAAAGATACAAAAACTGACTCAAAACTTTTTAAACAATGACAGAATGATTACTTCCTATAAAGGATGTCCACACTCCAGGCACAGGGCTCTGGCTGCTTCTCTATTCCCTTGGCTCTGCCCTCATCATGAGTTGGGTAGTCCCTAGAGCAGCTAGCTAAAATGTGGCAACATGCTTCCTTGGTTACATTCAGCAAGAAAGAGAGAAGGAAAAAACTATCCTCCAATCATGGGATGAAAATCCATCTTCTCAGTCTATCAGAGCCAACTTAGATCAGGTTCCCTTAGACCAAGCTGGCAGTGAAATGTCGTGTGATGACTGGTTTCAGTTGCGCTGCTATACCAGCCACTACCAAGGAGACTGGAATTCCCATGAGTGATTTAGGACTGAATCCTGGAGCTGGAGGAGGAGTCAGCATCCCCTGAATCAAGTGAGCTACACAGGAAGGAGGAAGGAGTTCAGTCTGATTTACTGTTCATCATAAACTATGTAACTGTCTCTTCCTTTAAGCTCAGTCCGGGTACTGAGTGCTTCTCTGGGTGCTAAGAGTAGGGGTAGTATACATTTTATTTGATGAGGGGCTAATTTTACAGCTAAAACAGCCTCTAAATTTCCCCCAGGAAATGATGTGTTATCTCTCCAGGTGGTGGCATTTTAAGATCTATTACACCTCGATGGTGTGATGTTTGGTACTGAAACTCCCAGTATCACATCCTACAAGCAGCCCATCATCCTGCTATGCTTATGCCAACCTTGCACACACCCCACAAGATCCTCAGAGGCATAGATGTGCCATCTAAGGGAAAGTTCTTCCACATCTGCCCCCATTCAGGCAGTGTGCTATGACATGGATGCCAAATTTATTGCTAGGACATTCTATACTTCATTCCCAAAAAGCTGAGTCAAGGATCGGTCAAATTATCAGCCTATGTTCAGAAGGTTCTTTGGACTTTTTGGATACCCTTCAGCAATACTTTAGAAATCTTGTTGCAGATTGTTCATATGCCCCTAGAAGTTTTTTAAAAACATACTTTAGGCAAGGCACGAGGCTTTGTTTGTTTGTTTGTTTCTTAATCCCTACACAATGGAGAATTTAAGAGGGTCTTTACAGAGCTGCTGCACTGTCACATAAATACATGCCACAATTTCTCCACCCTACCAAGAATGTGATTTGAGGTGGCATCAAGAATGAATATGAGTAGGCATATATCCAAAGAAAACTCCAATTTAAAAAGATACATGCACCCCAATGTTCATAGCAACACCACTTACAACAGCCAAAAAATGGAAACAACCTAAACATCGTTGACAGATGACTAGATAAAGAATATGTGGTACATATATACAATGGAGTACTACTCAGCCATAAAAAAGAAGGAAATAATGCCATTGCAGCAACATAGATGGACCTATAGATTATCATGTTAAGTGAAAAGTCAGACAAGGAAAAATATCATGTATCACTTATATGCGGAATCTAAAATAATGACACAAATGAACTTATTTATAAAACAGAAACAGACTCTTAGATATAGAAAACAAACTTATGGTTACCAAAAGGGAAAGGGAGGGGGGTGATAAATTGAGAGTTTGGGATTAGTAGATACAAACTATTATACACAGAACAGATAAGCAACAAGTTCTCACTTCACTGTATAGCACAGGGAATTATATTCAATAGCTTGTAATAATCTAGAATAAAAAAAGAATATATATAAATATATATAACTGAATCACTATGCTGGACACCAGAAGCTAATACAACATTGTAAGTCAACCATACTTCAGTAAAAGAAAGAATGAATATGAGCATTAATTCTAAACTCCATGTGTGGTTTCTCAGATCACAATCTTGTTTTACAATTCTTGTAAGTGCAAGTTTAAAACATTTGCCAATGTAGCAGGAAGGAGAAAGGCCAACTGGTTGAAAAAAAACCCATAATTAATTAATTAAATCTATTAAGCAATAAATGCAGAAGCGCGGGTCTCTTTGGAGAGTTTTCAAAATGATACTAAGAACTAAATCCAACTGATATTATTATTAACAATACTAATTATTATGTCATGCATTATTATTTATAAAAATCTTTTACATGCATTCTCTCACTTGGACACCATTACATTCCTATTAGAAGGGGGGGAGGTATTTTCATTTTATGAATGAGGAAACTGATAAGGCAAGGGGGTTAAGTCACAAGCCCCCAAAATTGCAAGCTCAGGAGATAACTCTCAATCCCAGGTTTGACTGTCCCTCAGCTGCCCCTGATTTTTACTTCATGCTCGGAGCATTTATATTTCAATGTGCAAAGAGTAAGCTCAAAGTTGACTGTCGAATGGTCAGACTAGAAGAATGGATGGAAGGAAGAAACAAATGTGTGATTTAACGAGTTATAGTGAAAACTAGAATTACAATCGAAGAACCCTTTAGGAACAGGGAGAGTTAATGAATATAAACTGTCTCCAAGTATATGTGGAAAATTGAGTGAAGGCAAAGTTGAGGTATTTTGTTCACTGATTTAAAAACTTCTTTTTCAAAATGTATGCTGTATGCCTTGATTGTAGCTGTCATCTAAAAAGAATTTCAGTGTCTCTATTAGTTTTTACTTTTATTCTTTTTAAAAAAAAATTGGGGGGAGTGGGGTAGGAAATTAGTTTATTTATTTATTTCTTAATGGAGGTGCTGGGGAATGAACTCAGGACCTTGAGAATGCTAAGCACAGTGCTCTACCACTGAGTTATAACCTCTCCCACTTTAATTTTTATAGGTTGTGCTTACTCAGTGCCAGACACTCTGCATATATTACTTGGTTCCACCCTCATAATTACGCTGTAAATGGGAATTACTAACTGCATTTCATAGATAAGGATGCTGCAGCTCGGCAGGGTCAAGTATGTCTCAGCCCACACAGGAGAAGGCATGGAGCTGGGATGAGAAAGGAATATTATCGGGACTCCAGTCCCTTTTGCTGGGTTAGGTCCCTTTTTGGGAGACAGGTTCCTTAATAAACTTCTGCTAAAGGGCAGATGTAAAAATTATAGTTCTTCGTAGCAACAGCATTGACATTCCTACAAACACGTGAAATTTACTAAGCAAAACTCAAACCTTGATTGCCATGAGGTGGAAATGGAGTAAAAAAAGGATACATCTGGGCAATTTCACCTTTTCCTTGGTCATTTTAAGTGATCAAATATGTGTGAGTTTAGTCCACACTCCTGTGATTAAAACTGAAAGTATTCAAGGGATCTGGATTTTAATTACATGTTTCCAGAATATCAACAAGTGCTATAAATATTTTATTATAAAAATACATGCACCTTCCCTAGTAACCAACCAATGATGTACTTGCTTTTTTCTGATGCATAAAACTTAGGGGACCACTTATGAGATTCTTAATACTAAGTTTTTTGTATTGCTAAACCTTAAAAGGTACTGTTTGTAGTACCAGTAGCACCCCCGCCCCTAAAAAAAAAAAGACATGATTAAACAGAATAATTTTGGTATAGAAGGGAATAAACATTGTTCAATGGAATTGTTCAAGACTAATCCAGAGTCATCATCTGAAATACTGCCCAAGATTGAGCATAAAAGTATTCCAGGTGTTACACAGCAGCAAAAGAAAACAAAAGAAGAGCCCAGAGGTGCACAGCCTTGCCCTTCAGAAGTTTAAATCGTAATGAAAATGGAAAAAGAAAGCAGACCCAGCCATATGTTTAGACGATCATTAGCTAGGCTCTAGAGGATGAGATGGCATCAGAAAGACAAATAGGTTACCGTGAAGACTTTGAAATCCAGGTTCCTTGAGAGCTAAGCGCTGCCCACCCCCTGTAGCCTGGTTAGGGAGTTCTTCAGCAGATGGCTGATTTACCTTCCTTATTTCACTCTTGCAGTTAACCAAGAGAGAGAGAATTCTCAATTTCCAAGCCAGGTGTGCATGACTGTTTAACTCCAGGAAAATACACACAGAAAGAGCTGGTGACTTTCTCGTTGGTAGGCAATGTTCTAGAGATGAGGGCTGGGATTTCTTTTTGTCGCTCAAAGATGTGCCTTTATTCCATTTCAACGCATTGAAGGTTCCTAACTTGGCAAAGGGAAAGAAGACTGAAGAATATGTCCTCCCCTGGAACCCAAATGTTTCCTCCCCAAGTTTCCCTGTACCTCTTGTTCCTAGAAAGAGCTGTGAGTTGGGGCAGTTCAGAGTGGGTGCTTTTTGCTTATGATCTGCCTTGGATAATTTGCATAGGCTTCCCTTCGAAGGAAGAAGATGAATAATAAATTTCATTAGCCCGTGCCTTTCTTGAAATGTATCTGCAAGCAGATGACAGATCTCCATAATCAACTACCACCCACGCTTGAATTTTACACTATTTTCCCAAAAGGGGAATGTACTGGTTTGTAACTGTAGTTGCTTATAAATATATGCAGTTATTTTTATCTCGTTTTCTATGCTGGATGTGACTTTTGCCTATATATAAACTAGCAAGAAAGAGCTGAATTTGCAAGGGAAAATCTGTAATTCACTGCTGACACGTCCTACTAATCGCATAGAATAAATTCATTTGCATTCTGTCAACACTGAAAAGGGCTTCGGCTGGCCCAGTGTACAGAGCATTTTCATTTTTGGCTTCAACCAGCAGACTTTACTGTGTAATCCTTTGGAAATTATAGCTAATTCAACTCACACAAACTTTTGAAAATATTTTAAGGATGGTTCGAGTCCAGTAGACCACCACTTTCAACATCATGCTTTGCGTGGGATTTCAAATACAGGATTTCGTAATTGTTACCTTCATCCATTCCACTCACTGTTTGGATAGTCCGACTTCCCCTCACAGGACGGCAGCATTTACTAAGCAGCTACTATGTGCCAGGTACCGGGGTGACAAAAATGCTTGAGGCGTAACCCCTCCCCCTCGGAGAGCAAAGTCCAGTCAGGGAGACAAGGCTGTAAGCAAGCAGTTACAGAGCTCTCCAAGATCCCAGAGGGAGAGGTAAAGTGTTCTTCTAGAGCTGCGTGTGTGGGAAGCCTTCACAGGGACTGACACTCAAGCAAGGTCAGCAGAGAAAGCAAAAATTTAACAAGTCAGAGGTGGAAAGAGAGGCATGACCAGAGAAGTTCTGGGATCGCTGTGTTTGTCAAGGTTAGAACACAAGGTAAAGATGGGTGTTTATTAATAGCACGTAGGATGTAGTTATTAAAACACGGCTGTCATCGTCTAATAAAGTTTACTTAAGCTGTTGACTATGCCTTCATTGTCTAAAGAGACTTTAATAATGCAAAGCTACACATAAAACAAAAACTGTAATATTATTAATAGACAAAAGGCAGTAAAGAATAATTCCCCCGAAATATCAGTGTTCAATTCAACATATATTGGTGGACTGTTAGTATTTTTATTAATTTGTTTATATAAAAGATTTTATTTATGTATATGTACATATTCATAATATTTAAATATGTAAACATGTGCATAATATATTTACTATACAATTTATATACCTATAAAGATGGGGGGAGTATAGCTCAGTGGCAGAGTGTGTGCTTAGCATGCACGAGGACCTGGCTTCAAACCTCAACACCTCCATTAAAAAAAATCATAAAGATAAATACATAATGATATATAATGTATTATAACAGCATAATAGTATGCAATAAATAATATATAATAAATAAAAGCTAAGCCTGCCTTTCTAGGCACCCACTATATTCCAGGCTCTGTCCCAGTCATCAGGGAGACAGAGGTGCACAAAGCAGATGAGACACCTGCCCTCCTAAGACATTACAAGGGGATGAAGGCAACAGATACAGGTAACATAAAACCAAGTAATGGACTGCCTATGAGGTTTGGGGAGGTACTGAAGTATTCATTATAATGAGAACTGGGTATGTTTGGGTTTCCTGCTGCTGGTTTGCCCTCTGCAACCAGACTAATCATTATAAAGTCTTGAAATACTGTGTGTGTAATAGATTTATCATGTTTATAGTTTTTACGGTAAATGCATTTTTCCGTATTTATCATATAAAATGGAAAGCTGAATAGCTGTATTAACAGTTTTCTTAAAGAAAGGCAGTGAAATGCCATGTGGTGAAAAGCAAAGGTTCTCGAAACAAACCACCTGGGCTCACATGTCACAGCTGAGCGGCCCTGGACAAGTTAATTAACCTCACTGCATCTCAGGCTGATGGTCTGTAAAAAATAGTCATCATAATAAAGTAATACCCACATCATGGTGTTGCTCTAGTATTAAATGATTTAATCCTTGTCAATCAATTAGAATAGTACTAAGCACATAACGAGTACTCAACAGATCCTACCTGCCATTGTTTTTCACTGAAGTATCGTCAGTTACTATGTGTCACCTTCCGGTGTACAGCACAATGTCCCAGTCATGCATATACATACATATATCCATTTTCATATTCTTTTTTATTATAGGTTACTACAAGATATTGAATAAAATTTCCTGTGCTATATAGAAGACATTTGTTGTTTATCTATTTTATATATAGTAGTTAGTATCTGCAAATATCAAACTCTCAATTTATCCCTTCCCACCCCCTTTCCCCACTGCCTGTCCCCCTGGTAACCATGTTTTCTATGTCTGTGAGTCTGTTTCTGTTTTGTAAATAAGTTCATTTGTGCCATTTTTTTTTTAGATTCCCCACCTACCATTGTTATCAGAACATTAACAAACCTGTGTTAAACAGGACAGTGTCTGAAATACATTCAAGTCTCAAAAACAGTCAGGAAAAATGATGCTGTGGAAGACTTTCTCTTGATCCACAGCATATACTATGAATGGCCATAACTTTATAAACTAAAAATAAAGAAAAGAGTTGGGGGTAGGGAGAACCCTCCTGGATGTAAGAAACAGATATCTTGGCCCCAGAGATTTAGAGGCCAGGTGACTGGGACTTTGGGAGTTCCTTCCACAGCTACAACACGCTCCTTCTCTGGGCAGATGAGCAAAATCATTCGTCTTTATGGTAATAAGCAAAGCAGACTACTTCCTTCTTTCTTCCATGCTGCAGCTTTTCAGATGGATGCAAACTAGCCCTCCGCAATTAGCAATTGTTTCTCTAGTGGTTCAAAAGCTACTTGATCCTCTCACAACACTTTATTTCTGTATATCATTCATACATATGTTGAGAAGCCAGCGTAATAAGGTAATTGTTCCATTAAGCTTTCACTTAGTCAACTTTACTCATTCAAGTCAGTGATTATTTAGTTTCTTCTCTTCCTGCGGGAGTTGGAAAGGCTTCACAGAGGAGATGATGTTTGAGTTGAAACTTGAGAGAGAGAGGATACGGGAGTCAGTCTTATAGAGAACGGCAGAATACGCAAGTTCAGGAAGAGGGAGTAAGTTTGGGGTTTAACATCTGCAGGGCTTGAGACCATATTTCACTTAGAAATGAACATTATTAATATAATGGGTCATCTTTTGTGGCCGGTTGCTAATGCAGGTAACTTTTCTTCCCTCTTGCCCCTGCTCTCCCCAACCCCAACACAGATGTGTACAAATGGACGTCCACATATATTCATAAGCATGGGAGAGACGTTTTACACTTGAAAGAAGAGGAGCAGTGTTTGGTGAGGAAGAGACAGAAAATGAGAAGAAAAAAGGATGTAAAAGAGTCTAATTCTTTTAAAACTCATTTTGTGCCCTCCATAGAGAGGGGAGTAAGGACAGTACTCTGATGAATTTATTCAAGAGTGACCTGCGAGATTCTGGACACCAAGATAGAGCCAAGACTCGGGCAACAAAGCCTGGCAGAGGACTACAGCCACTTCTTGCCTCCCCTGCCCCCCTTAAGACCTGGGTACCAACTGGTGCCCCAGGGTTGAAAGCTTTGGGAGCTTCCAGCCGCTCCAAACAAACAGGACAGCCCCATAAAAAGAGGGATGCTTGCTGTGCAGATGCAGCCAAGAGCGACTCCTGGCCCTCTCTTCCACCACGGACTGCCACCAAGAAGCCCCTCCGATAAAGAAGGTCTGGGGAGGAAGACAGCCTGGAAAGCACCCGGCATAGATAGCACATCGCTCCTTTCTAAGGGCCAGGTTAGCAGTGAGGCGCCTCCAAGTGCTTTCCCATGAGCGAGGAGTGGGAGGAACAGGCCAGATGCAAAGTGATGCCCGCAGCTGGCAAACTGGCCTGCGATGTGTGAGCACCTGTGAGTCAGCAGTGGAAACACCTAGAAACAAAAAGGGGTGTGGTTTGGCATGTTTTCAGATATAATGGCTAATGAAGAACTTGTACCAACAGCGGGAAGAGTATTGGTTCTGCCATTTTCTTACCTTTATTCAACACATCTGAAGGGTCAGCCATGTGCTTGGCAGGAATCTAAGCACAGGCAGCAAAGAAGATATCTTTGTCCTTGAGGAGGTCTCATCGGAGCAGAGAATAGGTATGATAGGTAAGTAAATTATAAGATGTGTTAGAAAATGGTAAGTGCTGGTGTAAACAATAATAATAATAAAGCAGATATACAGGGGTGGGTTCTGCACTTTTAAATGATGGCGGCATGGCGGGGCTGGGTACAGCTCACGTGGTGGAACACATGCTTACCATGCACAAGGTCCTGGGTTCAATCCCTAGCACCTCCTCTAAAAATAAATAAGTAAAAATAAACCTAATTACCCCCCCCCCAAAAAAAAGAGATATTCTCAAAAAAAAAAACAAAAAACAGAAGGGAACCAAAAGAATTTGATGCTGATGTGGGTCTAGAAGAGCTAGTATCTGCAGAGGAGGGATAACGGAAACCTAAAATAGATGAGCAAAGGGGACTTATGCCCTCACTCCAAGGTCAAACCTGAAGAAGTGACAAGGGCAATGCAAGACAACATGGTGCAGAACAACAACACAAATGAGTCTGTAGTAAGTCCAGGCTAATAAGAAAATCTGAGACTACCTGAAAGAGTTTCCTACTTCCTGCATGACACGGGAGGAATGCTTTGTCTTCTGTATGCCCAAGAGGAGCTTGAAGAGTCAGCTCCAAGAAGCCTTGAAATTGAGCATAAGAAGGACACCACAGTGCCCCGCATGGACCGGACGGGCAGGGATGTCTTCACATCCCGAATGAATAACCAAGGACCAGTTGGGTAGTTGATGGATGACCCAGGACCACCTCACTCTTTCCTCCCACCTCCAAAACCTCGACATCGCCGAAGTCCCTGGAATTTAGGTGCAATTCTGGGAAAAGACAGGGCAGCAGGGGTAGGGTGTGTGTGTGACTCAACTGATTGAGATTTCCTTCCCACCACCTAATATAAAGGGACTTAAAATACACATTAAATTCAATTTTAGAAAAATAAACTTGTATTTCCTACACACCTGAGTCTGTGGCCTAAAATTCAGAATTCTCCTCTTTCCTTAAACACACACACACAGAGCTCTGGAAGGACACACATCAAATAGTAAACAATAGTCAACTCTGGAGAGAGAGGTGTTGGTTCATGCTGAGGACAATATAACTCTTTACTCTTTATGATTCTGAATTGTTTACATTTTTAAGAAGAGGGAGTTATTTGTCACCTGTATAATTAAAAAATAAACAAAAGAAAGAAAATATTTTGGGTTTTCCCTGCAAGCAAGAATGGCATATGCTTATTTTATTACCATTGTGCTGCTAACGGACAGATCAGTAAAAGACAAATAGAAGATGAGGTTATATGCAGAAGACTCAATTTTGAGAAAAGGGGGGAAACTCAGTGAAGAAGGATGATTAGAATGTCACATGGCCTGCAGAGGTAGAGAAAAGCTGAATTTTGGTTTTGTTTGTTGTATTGTGTTTTTGGAAAAGTTTCTGTAGGCTGATAGATGAAAAAGAAAATATAAACAACTTTTATAGTAGAGAAGAGATGAGGTTTAAAAAGCAAAGAATGATTATGACCCCCAAAAAGCATTCAATCCACTTCAACCTCAGCAGCCTGGGGGCAGCATCCTTTTTCCCTGCGCTGCTCCTCTCCTGCCTTGCTTGGGGTCCGTCTGTCTCAGCCTTTGCTCTCTCTGGGCTCGCTCCTGTGGCAGCTTCCAGTCAGCCCCACAGGTTTAATTAGCACTCTCATGCAGAAGATTCCCCAAGAGGTCTCTCCAGAGGTGACCTCTCTCCTAGGTCACGTTCCTCACATCTAGTTCCCTGCTAGTACCCCATCCTAGTACAGGACCCATAATCCACTTCTTCCTCCTGTTTCCATTTCTGTTAAGGGTACTACTGTCACTCTCCATCCAGGTCATTTTGGGTCAAAACCTCTTTTTTGTTCTTCATCCCTTTCTCCCCTCCTGCAATCAGTTGCTCAGATTTATTGATTCCCCCTTGAGTATCTCTCCTCCTCTCCATTTGAGTGGGACCTGAAATGGTCCCTATAACCTCTCACCTGGACTACTGCATCAGGAGTAGTGTTCCAGCTTCTGATCGGCTCCCTCTCCAGGAACCACCAGAATTCATTTCACACAATGCCAGAAGTCTCCTGGAAAGGAAATGAATGTATTCAGCACAAATTTCTTGAGCACCTGCCAAAACACCAGGCACTATTCTAGGCCAAGGTGAATGAGAAGCAATTAAGACCAGATTCCTGTTCTCCTAGAGCTTTCATTTGAGTGGGAGGCAACAGATCATAAACAAGTGAGCAAATAAGTAAACTGGAGTTCAGAAAATAAATGCTATGAAGGAACAGACTTGGATATTGCACTGGGGGTCGAACTGACAACTTCACGTAGAGAGGGTTGTCAAGAAAAACTTCCCTGAAGAAACTACCCTGGGCTGAGACCTGGCTGAGCGGAGGCTCGTCTCTCAGGACAAAATATTTCAGGAAGAAGAGCTACAAAATGGGAGAGGGGAAGCCAGGGACCAGCTCACAAGGGAGTTTGGGGAATCTGGATTTTATTCTTAACGTGAAGGAAATCCTTTGGAGAGTTTATTCAGTTTGGCTTGTTTGTTTGTTTTAGGTGGAAAAAATTCTATTGTTATTGCTAAAAATGTTCCCTAAATTGATTACCCAGGGTTCATTCTTGTCCACGTGTCTCTATTTACAATCACTATGATATTGCACAGATTCCCCGTGTTGTTTTTCTATTCTGATTGCTCACTGTGGCTAAAAGAATATTAAAGAACCCTGACACAACAGTCAGGCAGGGCAGCTGACATGAGACTGATTTCAAGTTAGTCAACAGAACACCTACAATTTCTGAATCTGACTCTTCATCCTCTACATAGCCTGTCCTCACTTATCCATCTGAGACTGTCCCACGAAAAAAAGTGCCTCCAAGGCAACAGACCATGTCCCGTGTTATTTATCTCCAAACTTAGGCTCGTTTGTAGGACTCAAGATGCCTAAAGGGTCAGGATTGCTTCCATACATCCCTCACTCCCGGGCACACTTACTCCTCTGGAGCTCTTGGTGGGAGCTTTCCATGGCACTCATCCCGGGTCTTTGATATCTGTTTCAGAGCCCACCACCAGATTATCCAATAAACCTCAGCTCCCCATCCCACTCCTCCATCCAGTCTAGTTCTAAATGGTCACTCATTAAGAAGCCAGAGGCTGTGTCTTCGCGTTCCACAGGTCTGCCATCAGAGAGTTTTAAACAGTGGACAGATCTGATCCAATTTAATTTCTTAAAAGGTTATTCTAGCAACTATGCAGAGAATGACTTGTAGGGGGCTGGGATAAAGGGAAGATGGAAGAGAAGAGAAGTTTAATATGTACGGAAGTTTTTAAGTGTTGAAGTAAGGAAGAGATGACAGTGGTTTGGACCAGAAAGGCACCAGCAGAGATGTTGAATGGTTTAGGATGTAGAGCTAGGAGAAATTTGCTGATGGATTGACTGTGAGGTATGAAGGAAATCATGGCTATCTCTATGGTTTGGGACAAAGCAATCATGTGATGAAAATCGAATAACTAAGATGATGAATACTGGATGAGGTGAATGCTTGGAGGGCAAGGACAAGGACACGTAAAGCTTGAGATGAGTAGGCATCTGGGGTAAGTTATTTTAAGAGTATTTTCTTATAAAATTTCTCATTTTTATTTTGAAAAATCTAAACACACACAAAAGAAGAGACAATAATATAATAGGTTCTTATGCCCCCACCATCTGGCTTCAACAGCTATTAATATTTGGCAAATCATGTTTCATCTGTATCCCCACACATACTGTTGCCCCATCTACCACCTCACCCAACCCTGTGGTGTCTTTTAGTTTCCAGACATCATAGCATTTTATCCATAAATTCTTTAATGTATATCTAGTATTTAAACATTTTAATAACATATATAAAACCTTATCAAACCTAACAAAGTACTATTAATTTCTTTATCAGCTATCTAGTTATTGTTCAAATGTTTCCAATTGTTGGAATGGAATGGAGAGCCCAGAAATAAACTCTTGCATGTATGGTCAAATGATTTTCAACAAGGGCGCCAGGACCATTCAATGGAGAAAGGATAATCTTTTCAACAAATCGTCCTGGGAAAACTGGATATCCACATGCAAAAGAATGAGGTTGGAACCTTACTTCACACCAAGCACAAAAATTAACTCAAAATGGAGAAAAGACCTAAACGTAAGAGCTAAAATTGTAAAAATCTTAGAAGAAAACATAGAAGAAAGGCTTCATGATATTGGATTTGGCAATGATTTGTTAGATAGGACAACAACAACAAAATAGATCTATTGGACTTCATCAAAATTTAAAACTTTTTACATCAAAAGACCGTATCAATAGAGTGAAAAGGCAATTCACAGAATGGGAGAAAATATTTTCAAATCATATATCTGGCAAGGGATTAAAATCTAGAATATATCAAGAACTCATACAACTCAACAATAACAACCACAAAAACAATCTGATTGAAAAATAGACAAAGGAGTTGAATAGATATTTCTCCAAAGATGATATATAAGTGGCCAATAAACATAAAGATGCTCAACATCACTAATTATTAGGGAAATACAAACCAAAACCACAGTAAGATACCACCTCATGCCCATTAGGATGGCAATTATCAAAAACCTAGAAAATAACAAGTATTGGTGAGGATATGGAGAAATTGGAATCTTCGTGCATTGCTGATGGGAACATAAAATGGTACAGCCATTATAAAAAAAAGTATGGCAATTTCTACAAAAATTAAGAACAGAGCTACCATATGATCCAGCAATTTCTGTCGTGGGCACATACACAGAAGGATTAACAGCCGGAACCCAGATACTTGTACACCTATGTTCATAGCAGCATTATTCACAATGGCCAAAGGGTGGAAGCAACTCAGGTGTTTACTGAGGGGTAAATGGATAACAAAATGTAGTTTATTCAGCCTTAAAAAGAAAGTACATTCTGACATATGCAGATTAACCTTAAAGATACTATGCTAAGTAAAATAACCTGGTCACAAAAAGGCAAATGTTGTATCATTCTACTCATATGAGTAGTCAGATTCACAGAGACAGAACGTAGAATAGTAGTTGCCTAGAAAGGGGAGATGGGGAGCCATTTTTTAACAGGTATAAAGTTTCACTTTGGGGAGATGAAAAAATAACTCTGGAGATGGATGGTGGTGATGGTTGCATGACAATGTGAATGTACTTAATGACTCTGTACTGAACATTTAAAAATGGTTAAAATGGCAATTTTTTCAGTTGAGGTATAACTGACATATAAACTTAGTTTCAGGTATACAACTAATAATTTGATATTTGTATAAATTGCAAAATGACCACCATACTAAGTCTAGTTAATACGTCATTTTACATAGTCACAAAAATGTTTTCTTGTGATGAGAACTTTTAAGATCTACTGTTATAGCAACTTTCAAATATCCAATATAGTATTATTAACTATAGTCACGATGCTCTATATTACATCCAAATGACTTATATTATACCTGAAAATTTGTACCTTTTAATCCTCTTCACCCATATTTCCCACCCCCTACAAACTCCTTCCCCTGCCTTGGCAGCCACCAATCAGTTCTCTGTATTTATGAGCTTGGTTATTTTGTTGTTGTTGTTGTTTTGTTTTTGATTTTCAGATTCCACATATAAGTGAGATCATGTGTTATTTGTCTTGGCTCATTTCACTTTGCATAATGCCCTCAAGGTCCATCCATGCCATCACAAATGGCAAGATTTCATTCTTTTTATGGCTAAATAATATTCCATTGTAGATCTATACCACATTTTCTTTACCTATTTATTCATCGATGGACATTTAGGTTGTTTCTATTAAAATGGTAAATTTTATGTTATGTGTATGTTACCACCATTTTTTAAACTTCCAACTACTTTCTAAATGTCTTTTTATAGTTTTTGTTGTCATTGTTGTTGTTGTTGGAATAGGAATCCAGACAAATTTGATGCATTACATTGGATTAACTGGTCTCCTAAGTCTCTATTAACTGATAACAATTCCCTCTCCCCTACTCTCTGCTTTAAATTTGCATGAAATAATCCTCAGTATTACTAAGACACAAATCCACAAATCTGAAATATCTTTGTTTTATCTTGCTTCATTTTTTGTTTCCCATTTTTATGGATCGTCCTATTTGCTGTTTCCCTTTTTATCTAGCTTTGTTTAAGATTGACATGACTCCAAGGTCAAACTATCAAACAAACTACATTTAGAGAAATCTAGCCTCCACTCCTATCCCCACCAACCAGTTACAGCCCTCCTCAGCAGTAGTTTTTTGTTTTTCCTTCCATTGTTTTATTAATACATGCAAATACAAATATATATTCATATTCCTTCCACTTTCTGAGATAAAAGGTAGCATATTATAGACACTGTTCTGCCCTTGACTTTTTTTACCTAATCATATCCATAGGAGGAAACAGAAATCATTTTCATTCCTTCGTGGTCCTCCACTGTGCAGATGTACCATGGTTTATTTCAACCAGTCTCTTACTGCTGGACATTTGAGTTCTTTTCTACTTTGCTATTACAAATTAGTGCCACTATGAATTGCCTTGTATATATGTCATTCCACACTTTTCCCAGAGAATCTTTAGGAAAGATTCCTCGAAGTGGGATTGCTGGTTTGAGGCATAAATGCTATGTGATATTGCTAGATACAGATAAGTTCCCAGGCTACCAACAGAATGCTACCGTTACACTCCTGGATTTTTGCCCCTTTGATAGATGAGAGACGTTTTAATGTAGGCTTAATTTTTATCTGTCTTATTAGGAGCAAGTCTGAGCATCTTTTTTCTGTCTTTAAAGTGCTGTTTGTATTCCTTTTCCTGTGTATTTCATGTATTTCATGTCCCGTTTCATAAGGGTGTTGGTTCTCTTCTCACTTTGTAGAGCTCTTTGGATATTATGGATAGTAACACTTTTTCTGTGAGAGGAGTTGTAAATATTTCCCCAGATGTCACTTGAATTTTCACTTTGCTTTTAGTGGCTTCCTTCCAGGCAGAATTTTTAAAAACATAGCTGAAGTTATGAAACTTTCCCCTTAACTTGAGAAATTTTCATTCAATGGCCATGTTATAAAGGATTCACCCATGCTTTCTTCTCATATTTGCATAGTTTTTTTTTTTTTGACATTCAGATCTCTTACCCATTTCGAATTTATACTGGTACACGGTGTGCAGATGAATCCATCCATTGTCATATGACTATGTAGTTATCCCAACGTCACTTTTTTAAAAGTCTGTATTTCTCCACTGCTTTCAGATGCTGCCTTTATCATGGTCTAAATTTCCATGTGCAATTAGGTTTATTTCTGAATTTCCTATTTGGTTCCATTAGTTTGTCTGTTTATTCACTTGCCAATATAATATTCTTCTAATTACAGAGATTTTGGAGTATGTTTTAACATCTGGTTTAAGATTTCACACACCCCCATTGTTTTCTTTTTTAAGGTTTTCCAGGCTATTTATGTTTAATTGTTCTTCCAAATGAAATATACAGTCTGTTTGTTCAATTTCAAGGGAAAAAACCTGATAATATGTGTATTATCAGAAAAGATAGTTTACAATACTGAGTCTTCCTATCTAAACTCATGGTATAGGTTACCATTTGTCCATGTCTGCCTGTGTATCATTCAGGTATATTTTATAGTTTCTTCTTACATGTCTTGGTCATTTCTCATTAAATTTATGCTTACGTACTTCCATTGTTATTTTCGTTACAGTTATAAAAGGATCCCTTATATCTTTCAACCAGTTATTATTTTATATATGAAAGCTGATGCTTTCTATTCATTGATTTTGTAACCTGCTATTTTACTAAATTCTCTTGAGTGTTTTGGTAGTTTTTTTCCAATATTTTTATTTGTTTGTTTTCCAGATATATAATAATATGACATAAAAATAAAGATTATTCTACCTTTTCCTTTCTCAGTCATATGCCTCTGTCTAGTGCCACTGGATGGCACTTTCAAAATGGTTTTGTGGAGTAATAATGATATTGGCCATCCCTGTTTTATTCCTGACTTTGGCAGATGTTTGTTTCCTTATTAAGTAAGATGCTGACTTTGGAGATGAGATACAAATAATTTTCTGATGCATTTTTAATTCCCAGTAAATCAGTCACTCTCCCCTTTATTGTGGCTTTGATGATACTTCAGGATTAGAGCAGAAACCACCAAGAATAGTTTCTTTTCAAATTTTAATGCACATACAAATCACCAGGAGATCCTATTTAAATGCAGATTCTGATTCCTGCAGGTATGAGCTGGGGGCTGAGATTCTGTATTTTTAACAAGCTCCTGGGGTAGGCTGGGATGCTGCTGCCCCAAGTGGATCACACTTTGAGTAGCAATGATTCAAAACAAAGAGAACATTTTCTAGCTTTGATTTTCAAAAAACTTTAAAATAATTCAAAGTAGAGGAAATAATCATGAAAGTTTTGGTTTTCCATTTTAAGAACTAGACACTTACAAAAGAATGGAGGGTTGGTTTGTTTTAGGAAATCTCCCAAAGCTGATATTTTAACTCTCTGTGGACCAAGCCCGGTGAACTAGCATAGAGGTTTTCTTTCATAAGATACAGAGTAGCAAGATGCAGGATGTGACAAAAGGGTGGCTTCCTGCCACATAGGAAGAGGAAGAAAGGACTTTCTGTAGCAGTAGGGAGGAGTCTGAGGAGATAGAGTTGAGACATGTAGTTCCTGCAGCCCTAGTAAAAGGTCCTTACACAGGGCACAGGTGATATAAAAGCACAGATAGTGCAAGGGAGGATCCCAGACAAGGAGGGAGTGCAGGGTCAGCTCCAGCTTCACTGGTGCATCACAACAGGAGCCCGACACATACAAAGGCCAATGTCCAGAGCTCCCACAGAATAAGACCCTTTAGCAGAGACCAGCCAGGCTCAGAGGACTTAGACCAGACACTCCTCTCCCAGTGCTGGAATAAGAATTTATTGTTGGTAATGGGTCTGGATTTAAAATATGAAAAAATATTAAATGAATCTGAAGCATAGAGAGTCAGTCCAGACAACCACCCATTCATCCACTCTGCAAACTGAGAACTTATTATGTGTCAGGTATTAGGGACAAAATGAGTAAGACAGATCTCTTGACTTCCTGGAGCTTGGAGCCAATAACACCTAACATCTATCATCAATGGTACTTTACACAGGGGGTACCTGTCTGAAAATCTACATACCCAAACCTGCTCCTGGGAATCTAATTTGATGGGTCTGGGGAGGACCCAGGAAAGTATGTTTTTTAAGTGTCCAGGTACTTCTGATGCTCGGTTCTAGTTTCAGCACTTATGTATCAGTACCGTATTTAACTTCCCAACGAAACATTTAAAACTACAAATTTAAAGTTATGAGTATATGCTAGAATATCATATTCTTTCTGAGTTCTAAAAAATACTTCTGGAATATATGAAAACTGGTTTTTTTAAGGAGACTTCTTAAATTAAGCACACTGTATTTTAGGACAAATCTTCATAATCTTTTAAATTATAACCTTTTTAACATGTATAAATCAAAATTCAAATACAGGCCATTTTTAATTAACACTCTTTCTTATAATAACTTAAGCCAATTAGTACTTGCATATTTAATAATACTGTGAAAAGGAAATTCCAGGGTTGAAATAGTAATTCTGTGAAAAACTGTTAAAGTGCATATATTTTTATATTTGGGGTGTGAATGTATGTGTATGTGTGTATAATTGTCCTATATTTACAAATTCTAAATCTTGATATATATTGATGTTTAGAAAGTAAAGTTACAAGATTTTCTTGTATAAAAAAATACACATTTTTCCAGTAAGATATCACTTTAATCCAGACTTCCTCCTGGGACCTCCTCCAAGCTCCACTTTCCCATCCATACTCACACCCCAGATTTTGATTGTGCCAACAAGGGTTGAAGCTGTATTGCGTTGCCTAAGCATAATTGCCCAAACAACTCTGAAAGGGGAATCTGACCTAAATGAAGTCTGATATTTCCAAGATCTTGCTCAAATGTCATTCCTCTATTAGATTTTATATTCTATTATACTTCTTGCCACATTACATTGTGACTTAACCAGATTAGGAATCTATCTTAATTAGACTGTAAGCAGGGGTTCTTGATCTTATATAAGTCTCACACATGAATAAATGCTTGAATAGGGGAGGGAAATAGTCAGTGGTAGAGTGCGTGCTTGGCATGCACGAGGTCCTGGGTTCAATCCCCAGTACTACCATTAAAGAAATAAATAAATGCTTCGGAAATAAGTGAATGATTAAATGTGTACTTCCCACCTTCCTTAGAGCTATAATTTAGCCTCCAGCATTCAGACAGACTTCCTCCTTTGTGCCCCTAAAGTTTGGCTTTATAATCAAACTCAGTTACATAGGGCTTAGGTATATTACTTCCCCTGTCCCAGAGGCATATCCACTGGACTGAGAAGTGAAGAGGACAGTAGGATCTGCTCTCAGGAAAGCAACTAACCCACAGATCGTATCTGTGATAGAAGAAAAACAAAATAAAATGGAAACTCTTACAGAGTAGTTGCCTCAAGTGCCTTTACAATAGTCCTACACTTACCCATTAAGCCAACCTTATACTCCTTTCCCCTGATCAGACCTAATGGTTTTGGTTCAAGTTACATTTTTATAATCCACAGGCTAACAACTTTCCGGTGACATCTTTAACTGTGCTTTATCTGAACTGCTTCAGGAAGGAACAATGAAGTTAAGTAAACCAAATAAAGTTAAGACTTAAGTAAAAAAGACATAGAAGGAAAAGAAGCCAGTTAGCTGTGCCTGGGTTTTGTCTAAAGCAAGTCTTTTTCACAGTCGTGAGCAGATTTCCAATTAGTCAGACTCTTTTAACTCAAAATCTTAGGAACAGAGTATTTTTAACAGAGAGTTGAAAACACAATAGAGGTGAGGAAATACTGCTCAAAAAGTCTGAGCAATCCTAGAGGTGTAGGGGGGCAAGAATTAAATCCAGAAAAATTAACTAAGGCATGGAAGCACAGGTAAGTTAAGTCCTTGCAATCTGCACTAAAGTCTGGAAATGCAGAGAGTCAACAAGAATAACAACAGAGAATAAAGTTAAATTCTATACCTCAGGCATGAGCTTGATTCAGCTGGGATTTGGCATCCTTAGACCCTCAGGTATGTGCCATAGTGAAAAGAGGGTAGAGATGACTGCAGGTGAGCCATTATCCTATTCCAGGGCTGGAATCACCAAATGTCCCCCTCCCCCCCCCACCACCAAAAAGATAAGCAACTTAAGTAAGATACCAAGGCTTCTGCAGTCATGGGTAAAGAAGGAATAGCTTAAACTATGATAGTGAATAAAAGATTAATATAATGTATACCATACAAATACACTTCATTTTTAGTATTTTTGGCATTCGATAATGTCTATATTTTTGTGACATATTCGATTTGGAAATATCTTCAGAGCAAAGAAAAATTCCATAAAAACAAACCTGTTTCCATTTTGCATTTTTATATTGACTGATGTTAAGACTGAAATCATTCCAAGTATCTTCACTAACCACAATGGAACAGAACTAGAGCTCAATAAAAAAGAAAATGGAAAAAAGATTACAGATACATGGAAATTAAACAACACACTCTCAAACCATTGGGTCAAAGAAGAAATAAAAAGAAAGGAAATTAGAAAATATCACAAGGAAAATGAAAACAAAAATACAACATATCAGAGGGAAATTTATAATGATAAATGCCTACATTAAAAAGAAGAAAGCTATCTTATAAACAACTTAACATTACACCTCAAAGAACTAGTAAAAGCAGAACAAACTGATCCCAAAGTTAAGAGAAGGAAGAAAATAAAGATTAGAGCAGAAATAAATGAAATAGAGAATTTAAAAAAAAATAAGATAAATTGATGAAACTAAGAGTTGGTTGCTTGAAAAAATAAACAAAATGAACAAACCTTTAGCTAAACTAACTAAGAAAAAAGAATAGAATTAAATAAATAAAATCAGAAATAGAAGAGGAAACAATGTCATAGAAATATTTTTAAAAGACCATAAGAGACTATTACAAACAATTATATGGCAACGAACTGGATATCCTAGAAGAAATGGATAAATTTCTACAAACATACGACCAATCAAGATTGAGTCAAGAAAAAATAGAAAGACTGAATGGACCAATAACAAATAAGGAGATTGAATCAGTAATAAAAAAAAAAAAAAGAAGAAGAACTTCTCAACAAAGAAAAACCCAGGACCAGATGACTTCACAGGCAAAGAAGAATTAAAACCAATCCTTCTCAAACTTTCCCAAAAAATAGGAGGGAATATTTCCAAACTCAATTTACAAAGTCAGCATTACCCTGATATCAAAGCCAGATAAAGACATGATAAGAAAAGAAAACTATAGACCAATATCCCTGATGAACATAGATAAAAAAAAATCCTCAACAAAATATAAGCAAACCATTGCTTCTCAGCCTTTTGGCTAAGATCAAGTGTAAAATATTAGCAAACTGAACTTAATAGCACATTAAGAAGGTCATACATCATGACCAAGTGTGATTTATCCCTGGGATGCAAGGATGGTTCAACATATGCAAATCAATTAATGTGATACACCACATTAATAGAATAAGGAGAAAATCACATGATCATTTCAATAAATACAGAAAATGCAGTTGACAAAATTCAATATTCATTGATGATTAAAACTCCCAATGAACTGGTTCAGAAAGAACTTAATCTTGACATAATAAAGGCCGTATATAAAATGCTCACAGCTAACAATCATACTCAACAGTGAAAATTTTAAATCTTTTCCTGTAAGGCAAAGATAATCACTCTTGCAACTTCTAGAAGTTCTAGCCAGAGCAATTAGGCAAGAAACAAATAAAAGACATCCAAATCAAAATGGAAGAGTAAGATGATCTCTTCTTGCAGATGATATGGTCTTATATCTAGAAAACCCAAAAGACTCCACAAAAAAATTGTTAGAACTAATAAATGAATTCAGCATGACTACAGGATACAAAAATCAACATAGAAGTTGCACTTCTATACACTAACAACAAATAATCCAAAAAGGAAATTAACAACCCTATTTACAAAAACAATAAAATACTTAGGAAAAACTTAACCAAGGAGGAGAAAATCTGTACACTGCAAACTATAAGACATGATGAAAGAAATTGAAGACACAAATAAGTAGAAAGACATTCTGTGTTCATAGATTAGAATAATACTGTTGAAATCTCTGTACTACCTGAAGTGTCTACAGATTCAATGCAGTTCCTATCAAAATCCCAATGTCATTTTTCACAGAAATAGAACAATCCTAAAATTTGTGTGAAATCACAAAAGAACCTGAATAGTCAGAGCGATATTGAGGAAGAACACAGAGGCATCACACCTCCTGATTTCAAAATATATTATAAGCTACAGTAATCAAAACAGTAAAGTACTGGCATAAACACATATATACACCAACAGAATAGAAATGAAATCTGAGAAACATGCCCACACACGCATATATGGTCAACTGATTTTAACAAGGATGCCATGAATATACAATGGGAAACTATATTCCTTTCAATAAATAGTGCTGGGAAAACTGATACCTTCATGCAAAAGAATGAAATTAGATCCTTATATCACACCATACACTCAACTCAAAATGGATTAAATACTTAAATATAAGACTGTAAAATTCTTAGAAGAAAATGAAAAGAAAAAGCTTATTGACATTGGCCTTGGCAATGATTTCTTGATACAACATCAAACATATAGGCAACAAAATTAAAAATAGACAAGTTGTATTATATCAGATTAAAATCACCTGCACAGCAATGAAAACAATCAACAAATGAAAAGGCAACCTATAGAATTAGAGGAAATATTTGTTAGCCATTTGTCTGATAAAGGGTTAATATCCACAATATATAAGGAAACCCTAGAACTCAATAGCAAAATAAACGAAATAACTCATTTTAAAAGGGGGCAAAGGAACTAAACAGACACTTCTCCAAAGACGATATATAAATAGTCAACGGGTCCATGAAAAGATATTCAACATCACTAAACACCAGGGAGATGCAAATAGAAACCACAATGAGATACCAACTCATACCTGTTAGAATGGCATTTGTTACCTTTAAAATATAGGTAAACAATGTAACAAATGATAAGGTAACAAATGTTGGTGAGAATGTGGAAAAAGGAACGCTTGTGCACGGTTGGTGGGAATGTAAACTGGTGCAGCTGCTACAGAAAACAAGGTCCTCAAAATATTAAAAATAGAAACACCATACAATCCAGCAAATCCTTTCTGGGTAAACATCCAAAGGAACTGATATCAGGATCATGAAAAGATGTCTGCAAGCCCACATTCAATGCAGCATTATTCACAAGAGCCCGGATACAGAAACGACCTAAGTGTCCACTGATGCATTAACGGTTAAAGATAGTGTGGTATGTCCATACAACAGAATTTATTCAGCCTTTAAAAAGAAGGAAGTCCTGCCATTTGTGACATGAATGAAACTGGAGGATATTATAGAATGTGAAATAGGCCAGATACAAAAGAATAAATATTACATGATACTACTTATATGATGAATCTAAAATAGTCAAACTCAAATAGAAGCACAGAGTGGAATGATGATAGCCAGGAGCTGGGAAGAGAGGGAAACAGGGAGGTGGTAGGCAAAAGGTATAAAGTTCATTTATGCAAGATGAGTAAGTCCTAGAGATCTCTGTACAGCATAGCGCTTGTAGTTAACAATACTGTATTATATACTTAAAAATTTGCTGAGGGTAGATTTCATTTTATGATCTTATCACAAAATAATAATAATAAAAACAGCAACAACAATAATAAAAAAATAAGAGGGTGGGAGGTGATGGATAGGTTTATGGCATAGACTGTGATTTTTTTTACAGATGTGTACTTATCTCCAAACTCATCAAATTGCATATATTATGTAGAGCTTTTTGTAAAAAATAATAATAAAAATAATAAATAAAGATGGTAAGACCAATGCAGAAAACTTTATTAGTTTTGAACAACTTGGATATATAAATCTTTTTTTTTAACTGGATATTTTATGAAATATAAATACAAGATCAACTATATCCAATGAAAATTTAGTGTTCTAATTGAGAGGTGCTGTAAATAGAAAATATACACTGGATTGTGAAAGCTTAGTATGAGAAAAAGAGTGTAAAACTATCTCATTGATCATTTTTTAACATTGATAACATGTTCAAATGCTAACATTTGCATATACATGGTTAAATAAAATATTTAAAGTACATTATTTTTAAAACGATACTGTAGTGGGGAGGGTATAGCTCAAAGTGGTAGAGCACAAGATTAGCATGCACAGGTCCTGGGTTCAATACCCAGTACCTCCTCTTAAAAAAAAAAAAAGTAAATAAATAAATAGAAACCCAATCACCTCCCCCACCACTAAATAAATAAATGAGATAATTTAAAAAAGAAGATACTGTGTGTGAAAGCATCTGGGACTCTATTTAGCATATTATAGCCCCTCAAAAATTTGTATTTCTTCCTTAGCCTTGCAAATTTGGGGTAGTCAGTCAACCCTTTTGAGCTTTAGTTTTCTCATCTCAAAAACTGAAATACTTAAGAGTTGTGCTAAAAATCAAGTGAAAACATTTCAAGGCACTATGCGAATTGCCGACCAAGCATTATTCAAATCTTAGTTATTGAGGTTGTAAGGGACATTTGGCATCTTGGGCTTTTCAGCATATAAATCCTCCTTCTATTTGGGGGAAATCCAAAGAGAGATGGGAAGCAGGGCCCACTCCTCATTCTGGAAGCCAAAGGAGGGGAAATATTCCTGACTCCTGGCAGGTAGAGCAGACGCAAGCAGCGGCTTGGATACTTAACGGCGTAGTCAGAGGGAGAGGCACGGGTTCAGAGATGCACTGCAGCAGCTGCGGTGTCATGGAGTGCAGTCTGCAGATGGCACACGTGCAGAGCAGCACTGCCAGCAGCGACAGTGGCCGTGGCCAGTGGCAACTCTGCCAGTGGCAGTATCCTAAACAGAGGCACAGCCTATGTTAGGCTCTCGGCTGTGCCTTATCTTGCTTGGAGCCCGCTCGGGGCTGGCTCCCCAACGTTCCCCTTGATCCCTTTTGCACTTAAGATATGCAGAGGCCATTTCTATTTTCATAATTTAAAAATCTTGATTGGTACACATACTAACATATAAAAGATTCAATCTCTATGCCCAAGAAGTTGGTATAGGGTCTGGATTTAATAATCAAATTGCTGATGATAGAATGATTTATACATATTTAGCTCTTTAACATGTTGGCTAAAACTCAGAATAATCAGATTTTGTTTTAGTATCAGATGGAAAAAAAATTGGCCAATGTCCAAAGTAAATCTTCAGTTGAAAGCTTATAAAGTTAGATACCGACATTTTCTGTAAACTCAACATCAAATAGCAGCAAAAACTTCACAATTAGGTCAAGTGATTTTGTTCCATCCTCTTCACCAAATGAACCCCAGCAAAAAACAAACAAACAAAAACAAACAAAAAACAAGACAAGCCAGTCTCTCTCAGACACCATAGGAAAGATATTTGAAATTAATTTCTTCCACAAATTATTTTCTTAATGTCTTAAGAATAGTGTTTCTCAGCCTTTTTCTTTTTTAACTATTAACCTCTACAGAAAATGGGAAATTTTTAATTTAATTTAACAAGAAAAATTAAACATTAAAGAATAAGAGTTTGTAAAATAGGGTTGAGCCATGAAGGACCACCATGATTATATCTAAGAGATTTTTTGCCCACGAGAACCAGTTTTTACCACCATTGAGAATGCATGCTTTAGCAGTACGGTCTTAAACAACAAACTAAGCTTATTTTGGTATGTGTTATCTGTTTTTCCTATTCAATGTCTAAGTAAATATTGGGGGCCTTTGTCAATTGAGTTTATTACAGCTAAAAAAAAGTCAGGATTAGTCATGTCTTAATGCCCACTGTTCATACTTTGCCTATAATTTACATTCTGATAATGCATTAATGTTTTGAAACAATAGGAGTTTCTTTGTTAACCTGAGATTGAGTTGAAGTTTAAAGTACCTGACTGTGTTCTAATAGAGAGCAAAAACATAGTGCTATGTAGGATGGAAAGGCTAGGTAGACTGAACTGCACTCCATATCCATCCCAACTCATTCTGGCCCATGGAGGGCAGAGGGACGACCACTTTCTTTCCCTATTCTGCAAACTCTCCCTAACCCACTTAATCATGCCTTTGGCTTGAACTATGACCAAATTGCTAATCATTCCAAATCTCTATCACTGATTCACATCCCTTTCCTTACCTCCAGATCCATGTCTCCAATCTCCAATAAGTATCTATACTGGGATTTCCTCCAAGCATATTCAACTCAATGTGTCTCCAACTGAATCTGCCCTTTTGCTTTTATTTTATATTATATAGATTAATTAATGATAATCAATTTCCCAAGCCATAAATCTGAGTCATTCTAGATATTTCTTCTTTATTGTTTTCCCTATATGATTAAAATTCCGTTCTTACCAATTTTACCTCTTAAGCATCTCTACTATCTCTGTTCTGGTCCGGATTACCTCTCTCAAGAGTACTACCATATATACCGAAGAAATTTCTGCCTCCAGTCTTGCCTCCTTTAACCCCTTGTTCATACCTCACACTGGATGCTCTCATTATAAAGAAAAGGGAAACCATATCCCAGTTTAAAACTTTTCAATGCCTACCATCACCTCCATCTTTTTCCTTGGTCTCGTGTTTAAGAGATTTCTGTCACAGTAACACATGTGTTCTGCTTCAAATTGCCTATCACCCTTAAATCATACCTCCTCATGGAAGCCTGAGTGATTTTTCCTGGTGAATTTCAGGGAATATACTGGCTTAGCCTTTCAGAGTCAGTCAGTCTGTAGACATATTCCATGTGCTGCTCAACTGTAGGGTCTTTTTTTTAGGGGCAGGTTCTCTCCCTTTGAGGAAGGGGTGCTGCAGGTTTGAAGGTAAATGTAGTTCGGGAAGAAGTACTGAGAAGCCTCATATGACGGTACATCTTAGCTGTATCATCCAATCCAGTTTTTATCTGTAATAAAGCTACTTTCCCTTTTTTCCCCAGAATACCCCAAGCTCTCACACGTCCTTCCTCTGTACTTGCTGTTTCCCCCAGTGCTTTTGCATTTGTGAAACTCTTCTCTTGCCTCAAGCCACAGCTAAGATGCTAACCCCAGACGTGCTGGAGAGCTCTTATTTCATTCCTACTGAAGATTATCTGTGTATCCATATAGAAATCATCATATTACATTGTAATCAGTTGTTTGCATATTTGACTGTAGCCTATAAATTCCTCCAGGCCAGGAAATGTAGCTTAATTTATCCTTGAATTCCTAGAACTTAGCATTGAATGACATTGTAGGCCATTAGTAAATAATTATTCAATAAATAGGTAAATAAATAACGTTATCGTGTACTCTCATCCAAAAAAAAAAAACACTTCGAATAAAAAACATGTTGGCAGTATAACTGCATAAGTACTAAAACTGGGCTACAAAGAGCCGCTGTCCTTTTTATAATATACGCCAACTTTAGTGAAAGGAGAATTGTTACTCCTTGGATGTGTCTTAACAGGATACCAGGCTAAAAATAAAATCAGCTCTATTTATAATCTCTATTCTATAAACTCCCCACGTAAGAAATTATATATCAAATACCTGAAAAAGGACTACAGTTCTCCTAGATAAAAATCAGTCTTACAGAAAATTGTACACAATTGATTTTCAAGCTTGCATTACTTGCAGGTTACGGGGTACAAAAGTGCTGATCACACCGTTTTATGAGATTCAGTCACAGAGAACTGTGTTTTGAACAAAGTCTGGAACCACTATAATTCCATAGGTTAGCACTATAGAATGAGGTTATAGATATCTATTAACATCAAATGTTAACCCTCTCAGAATCCTTCCAAAACTGAGCTATTTTAGAATAAAGGAATACTGTAACATATTTGTATATCATCTCCTTGAAAACTTACTGAAGACAGGCTTCAAATACAACAGGAATATAATTAAGTAAAGGAATCACGGGAAGGAAAAATAAGTGTCAGAAGAACAAGACAAAACCCTCAGGGAGAGTGCCATTAGGTTCTATAGCCTTTCAGAGGTTGCATGTAAATTATTCCTCCAACAGAGTTTGGCAATTCCTATCAACTTGCATGTCGTACACAAGCATAAACACACTTATTAAGCTCCCAGCTTCACAAATGCATCTTAGCACAGGCTTATTCACAGCAATGGAATGGAATGTAAATAAAAGAGCAACAAGTCGTAAATAATTGTATGTAATCCTAACATTTTCTTCTCACAAAATGTTAAAGAATCCGTAGTGAGGCGGCCAAGTTTAAAGCCAAACTGCACTCAATGCACAATTTTGGTCTGAGAGGCCCAGACAGGAACGTTAGTTTGTATTTTGGATGAAATGCCCAGGATCCCATAGGGCAATAATTTTAGAGAAGACGGTTTCTCTCCTAAAAGCAAAGAGGTCATAGTCTAATACCAACCAATGAAACCATATTCATAACTTTAATAAAAGCAAACAGATTGTAAAGGACTAGAATTCTTCACTGAGAGATGTTTATCAGTCTTTCAGAAAGTAGGAAATCTTCTTTAGGTATTTTTATTTAAGCAATTATATTTAGGTTTGTATTATTAACACTCCAGCTAAAACTTGGCATGGGATCTACAAAGTTTAGGGAACTTAACCTTGGTTTGTAAACCTAGAAAAGGGAGGGGCTCAGAGGATGAATGAAATCTATATGTCTATGACTTGACTTAGCAGATTCATACCTTGAATGACTTTGTCCCTGAATCTGCCGTAATCGCTGGGCAGTGAAGTCAAATTCAGGTATTTCCATATTTATTATACCTGATTTTTTTCTGATAGTGAAAAAGTTTTAATATGATTTAAGTTTCATGAAATCCTGGTGACCTGTTCTAGTCAAATGTGCTGATTCTGGTGACTCCTAGTGCCAGGAGTCACCGAAGCAGAGTTGAGTAGCTATCTTCCTCTGCTGGCCTTGCTCTTGGCTCACAAGCCATTCTAATTAAAAGAAATTACACCATTTTGCCCAGACTCCTACCTGCAATGTTAAAAGACTGACCATGGTTGAGGGAAATGGTCCAGACATCAAAATCAAAATTGAGTGCATAAATTGTTGGGACAAATGGGTGGCCATATGGAAAAAGTAAAGGTTGGATTAAAACCTCACACTTTAACACAAAGCTGAACCCAGTATGGTCAGAAATTTTAAATGTAAAAAAATAAACTAAAAGGACTAGAATAAAACATAGACTATCATTTAAAACCTCAGAGTAGGGATGGTCTTCAAGCATAACACAAAACTCAAAAGCCATTTAAAAAAAATCAATTTAAGCATATGAAAATAAAAAACAACTGCATGGCAAAACACATGTCTTAGTCCATTTGGACTACTATAACAAAGGCCATCAATTGGGCAGCTTATAAATAATATTAATTTATTTCTCATAGTTTTGGAGGCTAAAAAGTCAAGGCACCAGCAGTTTCAGTATCTGGCGAGGTCAACCCACTTACTCTAAGTCAGCCCTCCCTGTCAGGAGGAAGGGCTTGTGGTAAAATCAGAACTCTACAACTGTAATCAGACCCATAGAATCCCACGCTGCCTACCTGTAATAGTCAACACGGTCTTTTAACCTTAAATATAAACAGGCAGCCAAACATCTGAGGAAAACTTGAAGCACGAAAGAAAAAGACCAAGAAGTAACGAACAACTGATCAAGAAGAAAAAAGAGATGATGCAAGGAATGGAAAAGAACTTTCGTAAATTAAAAATAGTATTCCCAAGGAGATTTAAGAAGGCATTCCAAGAATAGAACAAGAATTGGCGGCTGTGACTAAGATCAATCAGAAAACAAGAGGTTGTAAAATATGACTTTTAAAAGAAAAAGCGGTAGAAAAGCTAACAGAATAGAATGAATAAGCTTAAATGCCACATTAGTGATCTTGAAAATAAAGTTGCAGAAGTGGTAGAGACAGCAGGGATAATGCTAGGAAGAAAAAATTAATACTAAAAGAAGAAAAAAGAAGATAAATTTTCCACAGGGACAAAAATCTAGAATCCTCAGAATGAAAGAGCTCACTAAGTACTAATGATTATGAGAAAAAAACACTGTAACTAGACACATTCTGGTAAAATTTCTGAATTTCGAGTATTAAGTGAAAATGCATAAATATCCCAAAATGGCTAGAAGATAAAAAGTTCAAAACAGGCAATCTATTTTATTTTTAAAGGAAAGAAAATTAAGCATTTCAATAGCAATACAAATTCCTGCAGAACTTTAAGAAAAAATTACTTTGTGTCTAGAATTTACACTCAGATTAACTATTAGTCAAAGGCGAGGGAGAATGATGACATTTTTGGGGCTTACAGTACTGTGAACCAGGTACAATTTCAGGCTCTTTGCAATTAACTTATTTATTTAATCCTCAGAACAATCCAATTAATTTGGTACAGTTATTATCTCTGGTTTTACAAATGAGAAAACAGAAGCATAAAGACGATGAGAAGGCCAAGACGGTGGAGTAGAAGAACGCTAGGAGCTCACGCTCTCCCACAAATACACCCAGACTGACATCCATGGACCCAGCCAGCCAATCAGAGCACCTGCAGAAAACTGACAGAACATCACCTTCTTCTAAAGACAAAATGTACCATCAATATGGTAGGAGAAAAGATGAAGGAAAAAGGAAAATAGTGAGGGACCTGTCCTGACGGGAGGGAGCGGCAAAGGAGGAATAGCGCTCAACTGCTGGGTCTCCCCCTCTCCAACGGAGACGCCAGTGGGACGGATCTGTACGGAAGAGCCCTTGACTGACAGAACTAAGATAAACGGGCGCAGAGGGTCCCCGCGACCCCCAGCCCTAGAGGCAAAGCAGCAGGGAGGGGACGGGACGGGCTGCCCGAGGGCGGAAGACTGGGGCAGCTGCACAGAGGCCACCTCGGGGGACTGCGGGGTGCTGCCCGCCTGGCTGGGAGGGGATACAGCGCAGAACAACCTGGATCCCCCATAAAATACAACCAAAAAACCCCAAAGCAACACACTGGTATGCCCTGGCGGGAGGGGCGCCGTAGCCTTTGTCTCCTCAGACCGGCAGCACCATTACTGATGCTTCTGAGGAGAAGCAAGACAGGGCACAACCGCAGCCACCACCTTCTGTGGTGCGCGGTGCCCAGGCGGGGGCGGGGCTGAGGCTGAGACCTGAATCCGCGCCTGGGGGGCTCCGCAGCCTCAAAGGCGGGACTGAGACTCATTTATAGCCCCAGGCAGAGGGGGCCGTTCTGCCCCGGCGCCCCTGTGAACTCGGCCTCTAAGACAAAAGAGCAAGGAGCAGAGTTCTGGCACAGAGCAGGGACCATTTTCTCTAAGCCCGCCTACGGGGCCCAGCCCCGGCACAGAGAGGGGAGCGGCACTGAGCGGGGGGCCCACCTACCGAGCACGAGCGTGGCTCCTGACAGCGGCGTCCGGAGGGGGCGGGACCCGCAGGCCGACAGTGCGGGAGGAGCGGCGCAGACCTGAGGCGCGACCTGAGGGCCTCTGGGGCCAGCGAGCCGAGTTTGCGCAGCAGTGCCGGGGCCGGAGCCGTGAAAACCCGCAGAACACAAAGGAGGCCGCACTCAATAGCCAGGGCGGGCTCTGGCCACCAGCACACCGGCCACACCCCCAACCAAAGGGATAGCAGGCAAAAGGCACGGAAGGAAGATTTGGCAACCACCCTTAATGAAGAAGGACCTCTTGACAAAATTATTAAGAGCACAGTCTCCACGGAAAAAAATCCACTTTTTTTCCCTTCTTTTCTTTTTTAATCTTTAATGTTTCTATGTTTTTAAACCCTTTTAAAATTTTTCTTTTAAAATATTTTTATGTTTTAAATTTAATTTAAAACTTTATTTTTATTTCTCTTTGTTTTGTTTTTCTGTTACTGATTATACTGTTTTCAAATCTTTGTTTCTTCTTTCAAGTTTTTAAAAATTTGTCTCAACTCAATTTTTTTATTTCTCTTCATTCTGTTCTGTTATTGATTATACTGTTTTAACATTTTTTTCTTCTTTTAAATTTTCTTTTTTTTAGTTTTATTTCCACATCTGCTTTAGATAAACAAAGAAACAGACAGACAAATCCCATCAGGACCACAGTAGACAACTGATACTGTAAAGTCCATAGCACCAGAGATACAAGTAAAATGAAGAAGCAGAGGAACCAATCCCAATTAAAAGAACAAGAGAAATGCCCTGAAAGAATGATCAATGAAATAGACCTTGATAGTCTACTAGATCATGATTTCAAAAAAGGAGTGATCAAAGTACTGAAGAAACTAAAAGTAATTGTGACTAGAGACAGAGAATTTGTCAAAAAGGAAATTGAAACTATAAAGAGGAGACAATTAAAATTGGAAAACTCATTTGCTGAGATGAGAGCTGAGCTAAAATCTGTAAAAAGTAGGCTAGATAATGCAGAGGAACAAATAAGTGACTTAGAAGATAGGACAACAGAAATCACCCAATCAGAATAGCTGAGAGGAAAACAAATAAAAACCAAAGAAAACAATATAAGGGACCTGTGGGATAATATAAAGCATGCCAACCTACTCATAATAGGGGTCCCAGAAGGAGAAGAAAGAGCAAAGGGATTGAAAAGGTATTTGAAGAAATCATGACTGAAAACTTCCCAAACCTAAATAAGAAGGAATCAGATATCCAAGTACAGGAAGTACAGAGGGTCCCAAACAAGAAGAATGCAAACAGACCCACACCAAGACATATTATAATCAGGATGGCCAGGGTTAAGGATAAAGAAATGATTCTAAAGGCAGCAAGAGAAAAATAAAGAGTTAATTACAAAGGAACCTCCATAAGGCTTTCAGCTGATTTCTCTACACAAACACTACAGGCCAGAAGGGAGTGACAAGATATATTCAAAGTCCTGAATGAGAAAAAGCTGCAGCCTAGGATACTTTATCCAGCGAGGCTGTCCTTTAGGATAGAAGGAGAGATAAAGAACTTCACAGACAAGCAAAACCTAGCAGAATTTAGCAAGACTAAACCTATGCTAAAAGAAATATTGAAAGGTCTACTTAAATAGAAAAGAAGCAGGATGCTACAGAAAGAAGGAAACCATAATTGGAAAGGCGGAACTACAATGAATTACAACAGAATAAACATGAAATTGTAAAAGAGAACATCTAAATCATTAAGGCTGGAGAGGGAAGCAAGAAAATGTTTAGTTTTTTTCTTTCTTTCTTTCTTTCTTTCTTTCTTTTTTTTTTTTTTTTTTTTTGTTCTCGGTAGGATAGGTTGGAGCTTATAGTACTGTTTAAAACAGATACAGTAATGGGTTAATGTATGTATAAAACAGGGTAACCACAAGCCAAAGGCTTACAGCGGAGTCATAAAAACTAAAAAGAAACCAAGATAATACAAAGGAAAATTATCAAACCACAAAAAAGAAAAAGAAAGGAACAAAGAGGAAATACCAACATCAATTGCAAAACTAAGTTCAAAATGGCAATAAACACACATCTATCAATAATTACTGTAAATGTCAATGGACTAGATACTCCCATCAAAAGACATAGAGTGGCAGACTAGATAGAAAAACAAGAACCTACAAACCTTTGGTCAATTAATCTTTGACAAAGGAAGCAAGAACATACAATGGAATAAAGAGAATCTCTTCAGCAAATGATGTTGGGAAAACTGGACAGCAACACATAAATCAATGAAGTTAGAATACTCCTTCACAATATACACAAAAAAAACTCAAAATGGTTTAAAAACTTAAGCATAAGACAAGACACAATAAACCTCCTAGAAGAAAGCATAGGGAAAACATTATCTCACATACATCTCAGCAGTATTCTCCTAGGGCAGTCTACCCAAGCAATAGAAATAAAAGCAAAAATAAACAAATGGAACCTAATTAAACTTACAAGCTTTTGCACAGCAAAGGAAACCATAAATAAAACAAAACAACAGCCTACAGAATGGGAGAAAATATTTGCAAAAGATGAAACTGACAAGGGCTTGAGTTCCAGAATACATAAACAGCTCATACAACTTAAGAAAAAAACAGACAACCCAATCCAATAATGGGCAGAAGACCTAAATAAGTAATTCTCCAGTGAAGATATACGAATGACCAATAGGCACATGAAAAAATAGTCAATATCACTAATTATTAGAGAAATGCAAATCAAATCTACAATGAGGTATCACTTCACACCAGTCAGAATGGCCGTCATTCAAAAGTCCACTAATGATAAATGCTGGAGAGAGTGTGGAGAAAAGGGAAGCTTCTTACGCTGTTGGTGGGAATGCAGTTTGGTGCAGCCATTGTAGAAAACAGTACGGAGATTCCTTAAAAGACTAAAAATAGACTTACCGTATGACTCAGCAATCCAGCTCCTGTGCATATATCCACAGGGAACCGTAATTCAAAAAGATACCAGCACCCCAATGTTCATAGCAGCACTATTTACAATAGCCAAGACATGGAAACAACCTAAATGTCCATCAACAGATGACTGGATAAAGAAGAAGTGGTATATTTATACAATGAAATACTACTCAGCTATAAAAATGATAAAATAATGCCATCTGCAGCAACATGGATGCTCCTGGAGAATGTCATTCTAAGTGAAGTAAGCCAGAAAGAGAAAGAAAAATACCATATGACATCACTCATATGTGGAATCTAAAAAAAAAAAAAAAGACAAATGAGCTTATATATAAAACAAAACAGACTCATAGACATAGAATACAGACTTGTGGTTGCAGGGAGGAGAGGAATGGGAATCGGTAAACTAGGAGTTCGAGATTTGCAGATACTGACTGATATATATAAAATAGATAAACAAGTTTATACTGTATAGCACAGGGAAATATATTCAATATCTTGTAGTAGCTCATGGTGAAAAAGAATATGAAAATGAATATATGTATATTCATGTATGACTGAAGAATTGTACTGTACACCAGAAACTGACACAACATTGTAAACTGACTATAACACAATTAAAAAAAAAAAGAAGATGAGACACTAAAGGCCATGCCACTCAGAGGAGGCAGAACTGAGCCTAGAACCCATGGAGTTTGGCCACAGAGTACACACTCTAAGTTACTACACAATAATGCCACTCTGTTGTCCAGGAACTCAGAAAATTCATGTCCCATGCAGTCTTCTTGAAAAATACTACTTAAGGACATACTACATACAGTAAAAGGAGAAAGAAATTCAGAAAACAATGGCACTGATCTGGGGGTCAAGAGGTTTCAGGGTCTCACCTCAGCAGCATGCACAGAAAATCAAAATAGAAAATCGGAAAGGGGATTCTGTCATACAAATTGAATAATTAAAATGCAGAAGTTCTTCATTGTAAAATGATGACATATATTTCTCCTGTCAAGAAAAAGAAAGGCAATTGGAAACTCAATTTGGGGCCATTTTTTGGAGCGAAATAAAAGAGAATGTGTGAGCTGGCCTTGAGATGAGTTCAGGCTGTGGGACCCAAGGCCACGATCAGAGCATGTTTGTAGTAGGCAGTAAATAATGGCTGTATGCATGCATCAATTATATAAGATTTATAACAAAGAAAATAGAAGTATAGATATTCTGTAAGCCTAAAGAACAAAGAAATTCACATTGCGTATGTGCTGGCAGAGAACAGATAAAAAGCAGAACAGGTGAATGATAGGCACACGCACCTCCCTGTGGCAATAGAATAAAGTATTGTTAACCCCGTGGTGTCTCCTGCTGAAGTCTGCCCGGCGGTATGGCAACTCCTCATGCATTTTTTCGTTTGGGCTGCTCACCTTCTAGGACCCCACGTCAGCCCCCCTCGGCTGACAGAATGCTTAGAACACTCTCATTCTAACAGGACAGTTTTAATCATACAAGCAGTTCTGTCAACATGAATTCAAGCACATTACTTGCTTCTCCAAAGTATATTTACAGACTCAATATTGTAAATGAATGCTGTCTACTAGAATAAAGTAAAAAGTGGCTGAAAGAAGCGACATCTGAAGCATGAGCCTGTTTTGTTGCTGTGGTTTTTTGTTTGTTTTTTACCATATGCTTTTGCCATATGTACTACTTTTAAAACAGAATTGGGTCAGTGGATGAATGGATAGATGGATGTGGACAGAGAGCTGCACTACTTTCCAGGAGAAGGAACATTCAAACAGAAACCTGGAGAAAGAGTAAGAGTTATCTAAATGAGGAGAAAGAGGAAAGAGCATTTCATGCAGAGGGTCCAACCCAGAAAGTTCACTGGCTGAGAAATGGAGTAGAAAGGGGAAATTGAATTGAGATTGGGGAAATAGACAAGAGTCAGGGCTTGTGAGCCATGTTTTGGAGCTCAAGGGAGTAGCTACCAAAGCGTTTGGAAGAAGCATGGTAACCATAGGAACTTGCCACTCAAATCTTCCTTCAAGAGAAGATCAGCAGCAAAGAGTGTAGTTACTTATCAGCTTCCAGCTGCCACTCCCTCTGGATCCACCATAGTGTTCACGCTGAAGTCACGCTTCCCCTGGACTGCTGCCAGCCCACGACGGAGCACCGTGTGGTTACTGGAGGTTTTAGAGCCAAGCAGGTCCGGCCCAACTTGGCGTTCGTCTCACAGGTGTTATGCGTGCCTGGGCTGCTCATCAGCCCGGCCACTATTTTCTCAAAACCACGTTGCAGTCTGAGGCTCTTTCCGCCCAGTCTCCTTACTTCCCTCTTTCCCTGTCCCTACACCATGATGGGAGGCTTTCTCCACGCACCTCTTCCTCTTTTTATCTTTCACAGGTATTTCCCTCAAAAAGTCTTTGGCACTTAGTTCTGTCTTGGCATCTGCTTCCTGGAGGACTTGAACTAACCCAGAGAGTGACATGACGTCTCCTTTTACGACAGAGAGGACAATAAGGGTGGTGAGGTTGAACAGAAAAGACATTTGGAGGCTGTTGCAAGAAATTGAGTATATTAGTACAAAATAGAATGAAAAATTCTTAAAGTCTAGAAATGAGTACTTATGGTAAAGTCAGGCAAATGAAAACAAGAAGACAAAAGATTAAGTAGGCAGAAGGTAAACAGAAGAAATAGGAAAAAATCAAATATGAAATAGATGGTGTGGGGAGTATTGTCAATAATTATGTAATACCTGTGTATATTGACAGATGACAACTAGACTTATTGTGGTGATCAGTTTGACATGTATAGAAATATAGAATCATTATGTTGTACACAAGAAAGTAACATAGTGTTGCAGGTCAATTATCCTTCAAAAACAAACAAGAAACCTGGAGAAAGAGTAAGAGTTATCTAAATGAGGAGAAAGAGGAAATAAAACAAATTCATAGGAGAAGAGATCAGACTTGGGTTTACTAGAGGCAGGTGGTGGTGAGAGAGTGAATTGGATGAAGGTAGTCAAAAGGTACAGACTTCCAGTTATAAGATGAGTTAAGTACTGGGGATGTAATGTACAACATGGTGAATATAATTAACACTGCTGTACGTGATACATGAAAGTTGTTAAGAGAGCAAATCCTAAGAGTTATCACACGGAACAATTTTTTTTTTCGATTTCTTTAATACAGTATCTATAGAGATGAAGGATGTTCATTGCATCATTATGTGCTGTACACCTTAAACTTCTACAGTGCTGTATTTCAATTATATCTCAATAAAACTGGGGAAAAAATAAAAAATCAAGTAGCAAGCATGATGGCAGCAAAAAGTCGTTACAGGAAGCCAGGATGCCGGGCCAGTCCATAGAGTATGTCCTTAATAAGACAGGTAAAGAGAAAGAGAGTGCTAAAGAAATCCAGCCTCAGACCAGCAAGTGACCTCAGTTCTCAGTAGAGTTGTCTGGTTGAAGATGCCATCCTGGGAAAGTCTCCTCCTGGAGGTCCCATCCTGCTCTTCATTAACTCAAAGCTCAGGGAAGTGAGCCACAAGACACCCTTCTTCTCTCCTCTTTTGACCACAGCTATATTTGTACCAACACTGTGGAAGAGGGCCATAGCCCTGACAGAAAACCATTTCCACCATTCAGAACCTTCAGCACCTGTGACCATTCTGCCCCTGAAACTGCTGTTCCCTTGCATGCGAGGGCAAAGGAACATGCTTCCTCCAGAACTAACATTTACAACTTGATTTCATTCATTTATTTACCAACCACTTAAAGCCTACTGTCTACTGACTTGCCACTTCTGCAGAGCAGTCCTCCCTAACCGCCCAGTCTAAACAAGGTTCCCTGTATCACTTGCTCTCTTCTAATATTCTGTTTTTGTCCTTCATAGAATTTTCATAGTTTGCAATGATTTACTTATGTACTTACTCTCTTAATGTCTGTTTCTTTTAGCAGATGATAAGCTTCACGGGAACAGAGGCCACACTGTTTTGCTTACCATTAAAGAACATAGCATTGGCACTTAGTCAACCCTCAACCAGTCTTCATTGGATGAGTGGATGGATGGATGGAATGAAGGAGGGATCCCTGCGTAGACATCCAGGTGGAGATGTGAATAAAACAAAGCTCTATGCCATTTATATTATCTTTGTAGCCCAGCAGTTTCCATGGTGCTTGGTGTATAGTATGGATCTAGCAATTTGTTGGTTATATCCTAGACACTGGGGATAAAAAAATGAGTAGAGCACCGTTTCCGCCTTCCAGAAGTCAGATTTTAGAGAGGGAAATACATAAATGAATAATTGCAGCAATGTGAGATATATGATACGTCAGAAATACAAACAGGGCACTGTGGAAGCACAAAGAGGAATGTAGTTAACTGCCTGCAGAGTTCAAAGAAGCCTCCTGAGGGAGGCTGTACTTGAGCGAGCCTTAAAGCAAGACAAGAAATTGCCTGAATAAAGAACAGAGGGAAAGCATTCCAGAAGATGATATGTGAAGATAGAACCATTTGCTGGATCATGAGTCATCCAACGTGGTGGCAAAACACAAGGCCCCACAAAGGCTCAACAGATGAGGCTGGAACAAGGACAAAGGCCAGACTGTACAAGACAGAGCTAAAACTTTTCAGTCAACGATGGCAAGGCTTGGGGCGTGAGAATGACATGATCAGACTTGACTCTTAGAAAGTTCACTCCAGTCAAAGCAAAGCTAATACATTGGAAGGGCAAGGAGGTGTGGACACCAGTTAGAATTCATGTGAGAAGTGATGAGGGCTCCAATGTAGCAGTGGCAGGGGAAGGACAGAAGAGACCGCTTCAGGGGACATTAAAAATGGTAGAACAGGCGAAGGAGATAGTGACCAGTGCAATGTATTGATGCGGGGGTGGGTGTTTCTTGGATAATTCACTGGTTTCTGGCTTGACCACTGGGATGAACTAAACCATTAACCAGAACTTGGGAGGGGAAAGAAGAGGAGGACTTGTGGGGAAAGGTTGCCTTTGAGGTCTCCCAATCTAGAAACAGGCAGTAATTAGAAAGTTAAGTCTGTGACATATGATAGCAGTCAGAGGTGAGGAGATCTGGCAATGATCAGTTCGTGGGTGAGAGTTACACATATGGGTAGAGAATCTCGTGAAATATGTACAGTTCATTTCTGTATCACATGATGGCTTGTTTGGTGTGGATTTCTTCCACTGATTTTAATAACTTAGTTATACACTCTGGGTAGAGAATTCTATAACTTAATTTTAGTAACATGTATGTAGCGTTGACACTATTTACAATAACTCAAGGTTAATATTTTCATCTTTTTAAATGTTTTAATTATTTGTATAACTGGAACTTCTACTGCACAAATCATGGTCATTTTACATCTTTGGCTGAATTTTAAAATAAGCATGTAGATATAGACGAAGGGCTTCCTCCTTGCCTCTTCCTTCCTCTGCTTGTCCACTGTTGTTTTTATTATTGAAATGTTATTACAACTGGGCCCTGCTTTTGAGAGAGAGAGAAAGTCACCTGGCAAATTGCCATTTCAAAGTTCTCGAAGAGTTACTGAAACAAAAATCCACCAGACACAGCAAGTGAGTACTTCTTAGCATATTCATAAACAGAGACATAAGTCAAACTCCTTATTCTTGTCCCAAAAAGTCACCTCCTTATGTCACTGATGATGCTTTTCGTTCTATAGCCAAAAGATGAACGCTTGGGTGATTTGAATAAATTCTCAGAGGCATTTATGCTAAAAAAAATAAGAACATTCAGAAGAAAGATTTTTTTTTAGTAGTTAAAGTAATTACTGAATTAAAAAACTCCAAGGATTTAGGCAGCTCTGTAGATGTCAAAAGAACCATTTGATGTCCTGTAACAGCCTCATAATCTTGTGATGAAAACTTCCTTCCATTCATTGATATTTGTAATAAAAATTGTGACGTCTAGTATATCATTAAGATGTCTATTATGTCATTAAAATATTCAAATGATACTTATCTTTTATGCTGGGAGCTTTCGAAGAAGCATGGACAGAGGGAGAATTTCTTTAGCGTGATATTCACCAAGAGACACAAAGCACCTCGATGTTAGTTTGGAGGAAAATTATCTGAGAAAATTCATGAAGCATTTAAAAAGTCTCTTAGACATTGAAAATTGATATGATCTGGAAACCAAAATCAAAAGACAGGGATATTTTGTATGTACCACCTGGCACCTACAAAGCTGGCCAACATTTTAGGCAAAGAGTTAGCCACTTAAAGATTCTAGAGTCAAAACTTACGGTTACCAGGAGGTAGAGGGGGCAGGAAGGGATAAATTGGGAGTTCAAAATTTGCACCTCTTGAGGAGGGATGGAAATGTTAGCTGTCTTGATTGTGGTGGTGGTTTCATAAGTGTATACAGCTATCAAAATCCATCAAATTGTACATCTGAAATATGTGTCATTTACTGTACAGAAATTATACCACAATAAAATTGTGTTAAAAATAGTAATATTATATAAAACAGATAAACAATAAGGATCTACTATATAGCCCAAGGAACTATATTCAATTTCTTGTAATAAGCTATAAAAGAAAAGAATCTGGAAAAATATATATATATATGTGTGTGTGTATAACTGAATTGCTTTGCTGTATACCTGAATAGTTTCAGTTTCATTGTAAATCAACTACACTTCAATAAAAAATAAATTTTTTTAAAAAAGAAAAAAAATTCTAGAGTCAATCGTATTTGCCTGATTGGGAAAAAGGGGTGACGAGAATGAGACAGTGGTCCTCTTACTGTTTCCCATCCTGCGTCCGGGCTTACCCGGACTCAGCAGTCAGCAGTGGTGGAGGCAAGTCTTCTCTCCCCTCCTCTGATAAAGCCTAGACTCTGAAAAGATTCTTTGTGCCTTCATAAAGATAAACTCTTCCTCCCCTGTCCTTTGATGCTATTATCTTCGATAAAACAGAATTGTTCCCCTTAGAAAAATACCAAGGCACGGTTATTTTTAAAAATAGCTTTGACCCCCCAGACACATTCCCCAAACATACCAAGTATATTTCTGTCGCTACACTTTGCGTCTGTGTCTCTATTCCTCTTACTACGTTCCAACATCCAGTAGTTGCCTGTTCCCAACACTCACTCCCATCTCTTAGGGTCAACTTGAATCGCCTCTGTGCAGCCCTCCCTGGCCTCCTTTCCCAATCCCACCTCAAATCAATTGCTTTCTCATAGGTGACCACTGTCTTAGAAGAGGGTTATTTTGAAGAACAGATGAATTACTCTATCTAAAGTGCTGAGAACACAGCCTGGGATATATTATGTATTATGAGTGTTGGCTGCATCACCAGCATCCCGTGCTTGTGAAGTACCTTCCACAGACCTCACTGTAGCATGACTTTGGTCCTGTCACTTAACCTTTCTCCTTACTTCTTACTCAGAAATCGCTTTCTTAGTGATGCCTTACCAGCCCACCTGTGTAACACTTCAAAACCACCCCCTCTTTCAAATCCTTTTTCTGATTTTTTAAATCTTTAGCACTTCTCACCATATACATTTTAGTTCATTATCTTGTCATTATCTTTTTTGTTGGCTGTCTCCCTCATCAGAATCTGAGGGCAGTACATAGTTGTTCAATAAATGAATTAATGAGCTTGCATCACTCCACCAGTTACATCGTGAAGGCACTGCATGCTAGGAAGAGAGGAAAAATTCTCAACATGGACATGACAACTTTACATCCTCTTCTCAGCAATGGTCACTAGGGAAGGCTCTGGGTCCCAGGTAAACTAAAGCTAGAAGGCATTCTTGTTTGTAAAAGACTTGAATAGAAAACCAGAGCTGATGGGTAACATTAGCGGTAAAAGTCTATGCACTAGACTTTTCTTCTTCATAGAAATGATATCCAACAAATAGAGCATTTTCTATGTGCCAGGGTCTTTACATGTATTTCTCATTTACTATTCCCAACCCTCATCCCCATTAAACTGGGGCACACAGAGATTAAGCAGTTTACATGAGGTCAAACAGCCAGTAAGTGACAGAGATGGGATTCATACCCAAGAGTCAGACTCCAGCATCCACAGTCTTAACTCCATCTTATATGGCTAATAATATTAATAGAAACTGTATTATTATCTATTGTCATATAACAAATTACCCCAAAACTTAGGGGTTTACAACATCACAGTGTCTGTGGGTCAGGAATCTGGGTACAATTTAGCTGGATCACATTTCAGGGTCTTTTATAAGATGCAATCAAGTTGTCATCTGGGGCTGTCATCATTTCAAGGCTCGACTGGGGAAGGATCCACTTCCAAGCTCACTCACATAGTTGTTGATAGGATTCAGATTCTTGCAACATGTTGGACAGAAGCTAACCTAATTCTGTGTCAACGGGGCAGTTTGCAAAGACTACAAGCTGGGAAAGCAACAGAGACTCCAGCAGAAAGGAAGTCATCTATCACTTTTGCCATATTCTGTGCACTAGGAGCAAGTCACTAAGTGTAGCAACACTCAAGTGGAGGGGATTACACAAGAGCATGAATACCAGGAGGAGGTGAGGACCAAAGGGAGTCATGTCAGAAGCTGCCTCCCTCATAATAATTAATAGTAGCTAAGGTTTACTGAAGGCTTACTCTGGGCCAGGTAATAACCCAAGTATTTTACATATCTTAATTACTTTAACCCTCAAAATAAACCCCATTTAACAGAGAAGTTAGTAACAGGGAGTGGCATGATTACACTTAGGAGTAGAAAAAAATGAAGAATACTACTTTCTTATATTTCAACAGAACAATTTTTTTAGGATGGTTCAAAACTATTATCACAAACTGACTTTACCACAATGACATAATGGGTCTTCTCTGGCTAATGGCAACCAGTACTTTCTCAAAGTACTTCCCCTCCAGCTCTACCAACTCTGGAGGTGGGGAAGAAGAATTATTCCTTAAAAAAAAAAACCGGTTTCTCATTCACATTGTTTTTTAAATGAATATATATATTAATTCAGTTTTCAAAACTGAACTAATAATATTTTATATGAAAAGCTACCAAGGAGTCAAGCTATCCAGACGACTTACAGTGTTCATTCTAAATTTGTTTAGATCCTGTTTCTCTTTAAAAAGTGGAGGTGGCTGGCTCCCAGCTGGCCAACCTTAAAGAAAGATAAGAGAAAAGATGTATTTCCTCTGGAAGAATCCAGGCTATGTGGAATTGGGTGGAACGGGCACTGAAGCACTCAGACTGTCTATGACCCTGCCCTCAATTAGACGCCTGGGGAAGAGGTACAGTCAGTTAGGACAGGAGGGGCTGGAAGTCCGCTTCCCTATTTTTAATGGGGACTAAAGCAGTTGCTTATTATGAGAGCTGTGTGGAAGACATCCCAGATTCCTAGGCCACGGGGTGTGTGTCTATTTTCAAGCCTCTGATATTTGCAATGACACATCCTTTAAACAGCTAGAAGCTAGTTCCTGGTCAAGATAAAAATATCAGCAAGTGACTATAGATTCAAAATCCTAAATAAAAAGTGAGCAAGTGAAATTTAACTGTTTATTATTAAAAGATTAGCAACATTTACCAAGAAGGGTTAATTCAGTAATGTAGGAAGGATTATTAATATATTAACATGATTGATCACATTTATAAGTCAAAGGAGACAATCGCAATAGAAGCCAAAAGGTATTTGTGAGAATGTGACAGCTACTCATAATTAAAGAGAAAATATCTTGTGAAACTGGGAGAGAGGAAGCTTACTTTACCACGACAACAAATATTTGTGTAAATTAATATCATACTTAACAATGAAACACTGAAAGAATTCCTAAAAAGTCAGAATTCAAAGATGCTCTTCATTACATTATTATTTAAAGCACAAAAATAAAAATCTAAATATTCAGCAATCATTAAATAATTTCTGATACACCTGTAACATAGAATTATGTAGCCATTACAATCATGTCATATATGTGTATGAGATCCACATACACACAATACAGTTGACCCTTGAGCAACATGGGGGTTAGAGGCACTGACTCTCACAGAGTTGAAAATTTGCATGTAATTTTAACATCTGCCTTCCTAGCCAAGGTTCCACATCTGTGGACTCAACCAAGGGCAGATCATGTAGTACTGTACTATTTACTGAAAAAGAATCTGCACATAAGTAGATCCACACAGTTCAAACCCATATTGTTCAAGGGTCAATTATAATATATATAGATCTATACATATGTATACATAATACATTTTTAAATACAAAATATGTATTTATTTTCATAATGCTTTTGGTGCACAATTACATTTACACAAACTGTTACCAGTGATTCCTTTAGAAGAGTGGGGTTGGTAGAACTGAAGGAGGACTAGAATGGAAAGATCTATGTGAAGAGAATCTGGTGTAAAGAGTAATTCTAACACAGAAATCTGTTGCATTTCTATACACTAACAAAAAATATCAGGAAGAGAAATTAAGAAGACAATCCTACTTACTATCACATGGAAAAGAACAAAATTCCTAGGAATAAACCTACCTAAGGAAGCAAAAGACAAGTACTCCAAAATTGTAAGACACTGATGAAAGAAACTAAAGATGACACAAACAGATGGAAAGATATACTATATTCTTGGATTGGAAGAATCAATATTGTTAAAATGACCATACCACCCAAGGCAATCTACAGATTCAATGCAATCTCTATCAAATTACCAATGGTATCTTTTACAGTACTAGAACAAACAATTTAAAAGTTTGTATGGAAATGCAAAAGACCCCAAATGGACAAAACAATCTTGACAAAGAAGAACAGATCTGGAAGAATCAGGCTTCCTGACTTCAGACTACACTACAAAGCTACTGTAATCAAAACAGTATGGTGTACACACACACACACACACACACACACACACACACACACACACACACACGACAGACATATAGATCAATGGAACGTGATTGAAAGTCCAGAAATAAATTTATGCACTTATGGTCAATTAATATACAACAAAAAGAGACAATTATACAATGTTGAAAATACAGTCTGTTCAGTAAGTGTTGCTGGGAAAATGGGGCAGCTACATGTAAAAGAAAGAAATAGCACAGTTTGTCAGGAGACTGAAAATACTTCAGTATGACTGGAGCACATGAGACTGGACAGCTGGGCTAGGGCAAGATTTTACTTTGCCTTAATTTGCATTTGAGAGAGTGAGTAAACAGTAAAGAATTTTAAGCAATGGCTCAATATAGCTAATTAACAGAGAAATGCAAATCAAAACTACAATGAAGTATCACCTCACACCTGTCAGAATGGCCACATTAAAAAGTCCACAGACAGTAAATGCTGGAGAGGCTGTGGAGAAAAGGGAGCCCTCCTTTGTACTTTGGTAGAGCCATTATGGAAAACAGTATAAAGATTCCTTAAAAAACTAATGATCCAGCAATCCCACTCCTGGGCATATATCCAGAGAAAACTCTAACTCAAAAAGCAACATACACCCCAATGTTCACAGCAGCACTATTTACAATAGCCAAGACATAGAAGCAACCTAAATATCCATCAACAGATGACTGGATAAAGAAGATGTGGTACATATATACAGTGGAATACTACTCAGCCATAAAAAGAATAAAATAATGCCATTTGCAGTAGCATGGATGAACCTGGAGTGAAGTAAGCCAGAAAGAGAAAGAAAAATACCATATGATAGCACTTATATGTGGAATCTAAAGAAAAAAAAACACACAAATGAACTTCTTTACAAAACAGTCACAGACTCACAGACTTAGAAAACACACTTACAGTTACCAGCAGGGAAAAGGGGTGGGGACAGATAAATTGTGAGGACAAGATGTGTAGATACTAACTGCTATACATAAAAAAGATAAACTACTGTATAGCACAGGGAACTATATTCAATACCTTGTAATAGCCTATAATGAAAAAGAATATGAAAAGGAATATTTGTATATGTATAAATGAATCACTATGCTGTACACTAGAAATTAACACAACATTGTAAGTTGACTATAATTCTATTTTTTTGAAGATTTTAAATAAAATTAATTAATTAAATACTATAGCTTCCTCTCTGCTCAGTTGGGATAATTCTGATGGATTTTGAACTATTTCCCAGAGTTTCCCCATAGAATTAAGCTTCAGTCACCCGCTTGAGTAGCCAACTTAATAATGCACTCTTTATTATTTATCTTCCATTATCCTGGTGTTCCTTCCCCACTTTCCTGCCCTTTTGTTTCCTCCATTTTCCAAGCAAACTCTCACTCTCAAATGCTCACCTCAGGGTCTACTTCTGGGGAGCTCAAATGATAACGGGGTGAGGGGTTTCATTCATATTGCAAACTCTCAACCCTCTTTTTAAAAAAAAACTTTTGCCTTTATTTACTTATTTATTTTTTTAATGGAGGGACTGGGGATTGAACCCAGGACCTCGTGCATGCTAAGCACACGCCCTACCACTGAGCTATACCCTCCCCTCCACATCGCAGTCTACAAGAATAACACTCCCCTGGAGTTGTGCATTGCTCAATCTGTGAAACCACCCGTGGCAGCTCTGTAAATATATCGACATCTTCATTTCCACAGCAACCAGAGCAAGAAAGAAGATAAAAAATGCTATGCTTCAGTTACGAATATGATAAATGCAACCAGAAGTCACTGTTTTAAATTAAGGGCTTTAAAGCAGTAAGGAATTATAACAAATAAGGCAAAAGAATCCACTGGAAACTCAGGAAGAAAATCGTATTATAGGTCACATTCAACAGAGTAAATCTTACACCACTTGTTTTAGCATTTTTATCAAGTGCAGTATTTATTGAGCACCAATTTATAACTATGCACCTGGCACTATAATTTACGTATATAGTGAGCCCACATTCTTGAGTTCACAAGAACAAAAAGAAACAAATAAACTACATAAGCACTTAAACAGTTAAATCCTACCTAGATCTTAACTTTGCTAAAACCATTTTGTTCATGGGGGGAAGGTGAGTGATATGTATTTGCAGCCGCCTGCCCTATATATGCCAATGTACAAAATACAGAAATATTTGAGATTCATATGTCTTACAGAATCCTAATGAAGACTCTGATGTTTTAAGTTTAATATTTTGAAAGAATTTTTCCAAATATAGTAGATAAAATCAACCAATAAGCAATTAAAAAGAAACACACCAGGTAGCAGCAGCCTCTCTCAGAGACCTGTTGATTGTATTTAACAATACTAAGCACCTACTCCACGCTCAAGTCTGTGGTGGGCTGCTGTAGAGAATAGAAAGAACCATACCATATGTTCCCCGTCTTAAAATTACTTAGAATTAATGCTATTTTCGTTAGGAATAATACTATGGTAGAGCCTTTTTCTTAGAAATGATGCAAGCCAGACCAGCATGCCAAATTCTTACTTTTAAGAGAAATCCGTTGCTAACAGACACTCTCTATGTGCCAAATCGAATACTGTATTTATTTGTATTTTTAGATCGCCGTAGATTTTTTTTAAAAAGGAACTGGATTTTCATCAGATAGCCTTCTGGATATAAATGTGCAACTCCTTCTCAAATCTCAGAGCTCTGACATGATGACCTGCGTCATACCTGATGTCATTGGGGATGATGGTGAAAGCAGAAGGAGCAGATTTAGTGTTAACTCTGTGAGATTGGGCCACGGAATGGCCGTTTTCAGTGACTTTTCCTCCAACTTCTCCTAAGGCTGTGGGACTGAGGGCTGTGTAGTTGTGTATGTTCTCCAGCAAATCCTTCAAATGCCAAGCCAATGGTAAGGAAAGAACCAGAGAGGTAATTAAAAGAGCACAATGAAGATCTGAAGTTCCCTATATTACATTCCAAGTCTCTGTGTGTGTCAACTAACATTTTTATGCTTATCTTTATTAGGCATTGTTAATTTTATTAAAATAGCGTGTACACAGAACTCAACTCTTTTTTAGTGTCTTTTCTAGGGGTTCATTTTGTGTTTTATACTAAATGCTACTTTTATTTATTTATTTTTTAAACATTTTTTATTGATTTATAATCATTTTACAATGTTGTGTCAAATTCCAGTGTTCAGCACAATTTTTCAGTCATACATGGACATATACACACTCATTGTCACATTTTTTTCTCTGTGAGCTACCATAAGATTTTGTGTATATTTCCCTGTGCTATACAGTATAACCTTGTTTATCTATTCTACAATTTTGTAATCCCAGTCTATCCCTTCCCACCCTCCGCCCCCATGGCAACCACAAGTCTGTATTCTATGTCTATGAGTCTATTTTTGTCCTGTATTTACACTTTGTTTTTTTGTTTGTTTGTTTGTTTTTGGTTTTGTTTTTTAGATTCCACATATGAGCGATCTCATATGGTATTTTTCTTTCTCTTTCTGGCTTACTTTGCTTAGAATGACATTCTCCAGGAGCATCCATTTTGCTGCAAATGGCATCATGTTGTTGGTTTTTATGGCTGAGTAGTATTCCATCATATAAATATACCACCATTTCTTTATCCAGTCACCTGTTGATGGACATTTAGCCTGTTTCCATGTTTTGGCTATTGTAAATAGTGCTGCTATGAACATTGGGGTGCAGGTGTCATCCTGAAGTAGGGTTCCTTCTGGATACAAGCCCACGAGTGGGATTCCTGGGTCATATGGTAAGTCTATTCCTAGTCTTTTGAGGAATCTCCACACTGTTTTCCATAGTGGCTGCACCAAACTGCATTCCCACCAGCAGTGTAGGAGGGTTCCCCTTTCTCCACAGCCTCTCCAGCATTTGTCATTTGTGGACTTTTGAATGACGGCCATTCTGACTGGTGTGAGGTGATACCTCATTGTAGTTTTGATTTGCATTTCTCTGATAATTAGTGACATTGAGCATTTTTTCATGTGCCTTTTGATCATTTGTATGTCTTCCTTGGAGAATTGCTTATTTAGGTCTTCTGCCCATTTTTGGATTGGGTTGTTTATTTTTTTCTTATTGAGTCGTATGAGCTGCTTATATATTCTGGAGATCAAGCCTTTGTCGGTTTCATTTGCAGAAAATTTCTCCCATTCCATAGGTTGTCTTTTTGTTTTACTTCTGGTTTCCTTTGCTGTGCAGGAGCTTGTAAGTTTCATTAGGTCCCGTTTGTTTATTCTTGCTTTTATTTCTTCTAGGAGAAAATTTTTGAGATGTATGTCAGAAAATGTTTTGCCTATGTTTTCCTCTAGGAGGTTTATTGTATCTGGTCTTATGTTTAAGTCTTTGATCCATTTTGAGTTGATTTTTGTATATGGTGTAAGGGAGTGTTCTAGCTTCATTGTTTTACATGCTGCTGTCCAGTTTTCCCAACACCATTTGCTGAAGAGACTGTCTTTATTCCATTGTATATTCTTGCCTCCTTTGTCGAAGATTAGTTGACCAAAAGTTTGTGGGTTCATTTCTGGGCTCTCTATTCTGTTCCATTGGTCTATATGTCTGTTTTTGTACCAATACCATGCTGTCTTGATAACTGTAGCTCTATAGTATTTAAATGCTACTTTTAAACTATTCAGAGAGACAAGACATATAATACAAGCTCTGAAGAATTAATATTTATTGAGCATTTACTTAGCTTCACATATAAAGCTCTATGTATTAAAATTCTGTTTAAACTAATATAATGTCAGTTTATAATGTATGTAAACCTAAATAATATATATATATATGTTTAATTTTCATATTAGAATATATATTCAGTAATAATAGTCCTGGAGGGGAGAAATGGAAAAGTATACTATTGTGAGGTTCTCAAATTATTATTCTGGAAAAAGGAATAATAAGGAATAATCCTATTGATATTATGCTGACTATAGAAAATCCTAATTTCGGAAAAACTAAATGCCAACATTGACTCTATAAAGTCACGAAGGATATTTATGATAATCCTGAACTATACCTGAAATTTATCCTATTAAACTGAAAAACAAGGATTAAAATGGTACGATATTGTATAATACATTAACCTCAAACACTGGCTCACATTTTATTCACAGCTACACACACTGAGGAATTCATCTTACACATTAAGCACATACACGAAAAGGCTTTAGGAAAGTAAAGTATAAACCTGCTTGCCCCCCAAAGTTCTTGTTAGCCAGCTGAAGACACTGCCTGCCTTAACACAGAAGAGGAGGATCGCAATTCCTTCCCACTGTCATGCCCATAAGTAAAAGAACCTGGTGGAGGCTATGGCTCAAGTGGTAGAGTGCGTACTTAGCATGCACAAGGTCCTGGATTCAATCCCCAATAACTCCTCTAAAATTAGTAAGTAAACTAATTACCCTCCTCCCTGCCCCAAAAAGGGACCTGATTTGATCAACAGTGTTGGGGCTGGGTCCAGCATCCCAGTTTCACGTTATGGGAGTGATATTAGGTAAAATACTTAACCATCTCTCAGTCTTACTTCCTCATCTGTGAAGTGGAGATAATTACCGTATCTCCTTCATAGGGCAGTTGTGAGGATTAAATGAGAACATTAACGTAGTGCCTACCACATGGTAAGTGTACAATAAACATTACCTTTGGTTACCATGTTTTTTGTACAGATGGGCAAATGAGATCGTGCAACCAATGTTGACATAGAAAAATGATGTTGAAAAAGAGTTTGGTATAGAAATACCAATGTCCTTATAGGTTCGGGGCTGACAGAGCTTTCAGTCACAATTTTCAACCTTTATTCTTTCATGTCTTGCTAATCCCTTCAACCAAAACTTGAAGAGAAAGAGAGAAAAGTAAGGTACGGCAAAGCCAACAGTAAAACCAGTCCTGTGCATTCTTCATCCTCTCCTACAACTGTACTACATGGGGAAAGGCAAAGAACTTAGTACATTTTTTTAGGCAACCTCTTTGTCCTAAAATTGTTACATTTACTCCATTTAACAAATATTTATGGAGAACTTACTTTGGGCAAAGCAAAATTCTATGTGCTAGAGAAAAACTGGGCAAAAATCTAGAGGAATTTGCCTTTACTAGAATAGGAACATATACAATACAGTTAAAACACTTAGAACTTATATTAGGTATACGCAACAGAAACTGGCTTGGTATGCTGAGGATCTAATCTGTGGCCAATGTAATTTAAATTCTCAAAAATGCAAAATGAGGACACTGTACTGATCAGTACAATACATTTATCAGTCCAATAATGTATCAGTCCATTATCTGGTTCTAAAATAGAATTAAAAAAAATTAAGCTAACAACTAAATTAAAATTTGCCATGTACAGCCAGTTAAACCGAGAGGAGAGGCTTAAAATACGTATTAGGCGTAAGCCTAGAGGATATAGCCAATATTTTTGGATATATCCAAAGGAGTGGGGTTATTTATTTTTTGGTGGGGGGAGATAGGTTTACTTACTTATTTATTTATTTTTAGAGGAGTTGCTGGGGATTGAACCAAAGACCTTCTGTATGCTAAGCATGCACTCTACCACCTGAGCTACACACTCCCTCCACAAAAAGAGTGTTGATAACAATTAAGGTTTTGGGGAGTTCAAAGGAAGGGTTTTATGACCCAAGTAGTATTCTGATTCTCTATTTTAGTAACCTATAGACCTTGAGGTGGAGGAAGTGGTGGCCGACTCTCATGTGAATTAATTCAACTATGAATCCTTTCAGCAGAAAAATATGTACAAAGCGTGCACCAAAATGTTCACATACAATTAATTTTATTACACTGAACACTGATTTTCCTTATATAACTAACATTTGAAAAATCTTTATTAAGATTTATGTCTTCCTTGTTTTTTTCACACAAAAACTCACCACTTAATTCTGGAGGAGAAAAGTAAGTAAACCAAAGAAAACAAAAAGTTAGCTGTAATTCAAAAGAAAGTCTCATCGAGCAGCTTGTATTTGTCTTGATCACGAAGTTGACACTGAAGGATGATCTCTGCTGTAGCAACATGCATGTTATCTGGAACATCTGTAACAATTTCTCAGATTATCAAGGGAAGTAATCGTCAAAGGGTTTTATAGTATTTCTTGTGAATTATTGCCTACAGAAAAATTGATAAAGCTTTACTGAGCCCCCTACCGACCCACCCCCACTTCAGTTGTGGGAGCACTTCCCTCCATCACTGGACAGTTTACATGGTTATTTCTCTCAAGTATCCTCTCTCACAATCTTAAGCAACATTAAAAACTTTACCTCAGTAATTTGCAAAAGAATACATGAATGGGTTTTTCCCTCTCCAACTGTCCTTAGACTGGGGATTTGCCCCCCCACCACCAAAGTACTAACAACAAAGTAAACAACAAAGTATTTAACAGCAAAGTAAATTTGTCTGGCTGAAATTCAATCAAGTGCTTCAAGATTGTTCTTGGGGAAAGTCTGCCAATTTCTGTGCAGTTGAGAAGAGGGTCCTATACTCACATTTCTTGACAAGGTTATTTTAAGGGGCTCACTGGCTTTCCTAGCAATACGCAAAACTTCTTATGGGACCATTCACCGAAGCTTTGATGACAAAGCACCAAAAATGAGACTCATTGATGCCCAGAGCTTCTTTCTTCACCAAATATCATGTATGTTTTAGAGTAAAGCCTCCTAGCCTTTGTGCCTGAACGGGTTACAGGTTTTCCAACACACTTCCTCTCTATCCTTGGAGCAACTGGATGGGGACAGTCTCCTCTGTAAGCATCGCACATGTCCCATTTTACCATACAAGGATACTATTTTCTGCATGTGCCAAAGGACATAATGTAAAAGGTTGGGAAGCAGGGCTGAAGTTTTACTTGACAAAAAAGGTTTTCACCATTTCAAAGATATTGATTGCTTTTAAAGTTTCCAAAAGGGGTTCTTAAAATAGATGTGTTTTTGTTTTTTGAATGCCATGCTATGCACATAATGGATGGAGACCAGGAGACGGCTGGCCTCAGACCTGTCAGTACTTGTTTCATTCAGTGGCTTGCTTGCTAAAGGAAACTGCAGGAGCTAAAAATTACTCCATGACCTGCTTCAAACTAGCAGAAAAGATGCCAACAGTTTTGGAATGGATGACATCATTCAACAGAGATATGACTTCGATTTTCTTCCTCTGCCTCAACTCACAAACTGGCTTTACCATTTCCAGGGCACATGACTTCTACAAATTTTCTGCAATTGGGTGGCTGCTTTTGTTTCAAACCTTGTTGATCTTTCAGGGAAAGTCTCTTGTTCAGAGGAGAATCCAAATTTGATAAAGTGTAAGTCTTTTCTCACTCCTTTTAGTTTCTCTCTTCAAAAACCAGGCATAATTCTAAACTTAGCTCTGTTCTGTGGGATCTCGGTGAGCACTTTCAAGCATGAATGTGTTAACTCTTGATGCTTAGGTGATTCGGAAATTGTAGACATCATCCTTTTAATTTAAGAGAGGAAAGCGGAGACATAAAAGGGTAATGATGACTTGTCCAGAGTAACAGTTAATGATAAATATTTACTAAATACCTCTGCTCTTAGTATTGTGTTTGATACTATACTGATGTTTTCTGCTTTCTTAGTCAGGCTTTTATTTAGAGAATTAGCCTGACTATTTTTCAAGTTAAGAATATCTTTATGAAATAAGATATGTTAGTTTCTACTTACTGAGTATCAATATGGTTTTTAAAACATTTTCCGGCTATATTGAGATATAATTGACAAATGATTATACATGTTTAAGAAGTCGGGGAAGGGTATAGCTCAGTGGTAGAATACATGCCTAGTATGCATGAGGTCCTGGGTTCAATCTCTAGTACCTCCATTAAAATTTTTTTAATAAATAAATAAACCTAATTACCTTCACCCCCCAAAAAAGATATGTAAATTGATGCTTTCATATATATATATATATATATATATATACACATTGTGAAGTAATCATGGTAATCAAGCCAATTAACATATTAATTAGCATATTAACATCACTCCACATTGTTACCATCTTCTTTTTTTTCTTAATTTTGTGGTGAGAACACTGAAGATCTACCTATTTAGCACATTTCAAGTAGAGTTAATACAGTAGAGTTAACTGGTCACATTGCTGTTCATTATATATCCAGAACTTACTCATCTTCCATCACTAATTGGAAACCCTTGATCAACGTCTCTGCATTTTCCCCTCCTGCATAATGGTCCCAGGTAATGGCCATTCTACTCTCTGCTTCTATGAGTTTGACTGTTTTGGATTCTACATACAAGTGAGACCACGCAGTATTTGTATTTCTGTGTCTGGCTCACTTCAGTTAGCACAAGGTCCTCTAAATTCATCCATGTTGTAGTTAGTGGCCGGATTTCCTTTTCTTTTTTTTTAAACTATATAATATTCCACTGTGTGATGTGTGTGTGTGTGTGTGTGTGTGTATCACATTTTCCCTTTTTCTCCAGTTTTATTGAGATACAGTTGACACACAGCACTGTACAAGTTTAAGGCATGGAGCATAACGACTCGACAGACATGTAGTGTAAAATGATTACCACAATGCATTTCGTTAACATCCATCACCTCATATAGTTGCCCCTCCCCCCACCAAAAAGTATTTTTCCTCGTGATGAGAACTTTTAAGATCTACTCTCTTAGCAACTTTCAAATATACCATACATCAATGTCAACTATATTTATGTATCTTATAACTGGAAGTTTGTACCTTTTGACCACCTTGACCCATTCCCCCATCCCCCAGCCCCCACTCCCTCAATACTGTACACTGTGTAGACACAACATATAATAGCACAGATCTTAAATTCAGAAGGCTCAAAGGAGTTGAATTTTGCTATCACCTTGTTGAAGAACCCAAATAATGGCTGCCGACGGGTCAGGGGCTGGAATTTGGAAGAGTACCCACTTCATTTCTTGAGTATTGCTGCCCTATACCCACCTTTCATTTTTTTCCTATCTACTGCTAATGCACTACTTGTGATATTCCTGAGCCTTTTACTGTTGCTACTAGAGCATTGAAAGCTTAACCTAGAATCTTCATTGGTAATGCTAGGAAAAATCTCTGTCCCATGGTGTAATATCAGATGCACTGTGTAGGCACCCTGTCACCGCCAAATATCTCCAGGCATCACATTCAAGTGAACGAGTAATTTTATATAAGAGATACAAAGTTATCTTTGTGTATTCCTCCCTCCCACTGAGATAGGAATATATATTATATATACATATATATATGTATATGTATATATATGTATATATATATATTTTTTAAATTGAAGTATAGTCAGTTACAATGTGTCACTTTCTGGTGTACAGCACAATGTCCCAGTCATATATATACATACATATTGAGATAAGCATATAACTTCAGTAATAAAAACCAGAAGCACATTTTTGGATTCTTCCTCACATTTTACCATCCTTTGAAAAGAGGTATCCAGCAGAAAAATTCTAGAAAGTGCCCAGTTTAAGTTCCGGCTGAGTGAGAAAATAGTTTCTGTCACCACAAAGAGTTGTTAATATTAATAGATGAATAAACAGTTAAATTTCTGCTAATACCAAAATCATTGCTCATCTCAAATGGAGCATTTATCACCTTTTCAGATGAGATCTTGAATGTAACCATCCTGTACATCTTCTGGGACAAATTGGAAATAATTTTCCCGAGTTACTGTGGTGCATATCACTCCTGATTGCTTGTGGATCCAGACTATAAATTTTACTTAGTGTTCTACAAAATTAATGTTCTATATTTTTATTGATCTAATGTACGTGCAGAGATGTTTAAAAGAGAGCACCATAGGCCCCCAAAAGAGACAATGTGATTGAAAAATTATTGTGGGGAACACATACCCCGCACAACAAAGTTTCCTCTCTGCTTTTCCATTTTCACCATGGTTTTTAGAAATCAGAGTAGTTCCCAACTTCTGGCTGGTACTATTGCAACCTAATTTTTACTTCCTTATAACAAGGATGCTCAATATTGATCCTTCAGCTATTTTAAAAGGACAGTTTAATTTTTAATACTTTAATTATTTTCTTGACCTTATATAAAAGACACATGCAGGGACGTACCTCCTTTTGTACTAAAATTTCTTTTTTTAATTTTTCAATTTTTTAATGGAGGTCCTGGGGATTGAACTCAGGACCTGATGCACGCTCGGCACGGGCTCTACCACTGAGCTATACCCACCCACCTACCAGCTTTCATTTTTTGTATATTTTATGCGTAGAACTTTCAAACTATATTTTCAAACTTATAAAACGTATAGAAACAAACAGCAATTTGTGGCCTCTATTTTTGATTGGTTTACTTTATTTTTAGATTTAATGTTTAAATTTGTACACATGCATACCAATTTCTCTGGATATCTTTCCTACTTGCATGCTAGATTTTTCTTCCAGAAATGCATCCTTTTTGAATTCTCTTAGTAGAGTTTGTTGGTTACAAAATCTGTTTTTGTTTATCTGGAAACATATTTACTCCACTTTTAGTTTTGAAAGAGTTTTGCTGCGTATGTAGTTCTGAGTTGAAAGTTATCTTCTGTTAGTCCTTCAAAGATATTATCTCACTGTCTTCGGGGCTCTACTGTTGCTGTGGAGAAGTCTGCTGTTCATCTGTTCCTTACCTTCTCGAAGATGCCCTTCTTTTCTCTGGCTTACTAATCATATATCTGTTTGTTTGGGGGGCAATGCACTTTGACTATGCACATTGCAATCTGTCTAAGTCTGAATTTCTTATTAAATGTATCCCATTTGGAACTCATAGGGCCTCCTGAATCTGAGAAAGGATGTTTTCCTCAATTCTTGAAAATATAGTATCTCCTCTCCCCATTTTCTCTGTTCTCTTTCTAATTCTGTCCTTCATGTCTGTACTTTTTTGTCATTTTTTCCATCTGCTTAAAATTCTGATTCATTCTGGGTAGTATCTTTAGGTCTGTCTTTGAGTTCATTAATCCTCTCTTCTACAATGCCTAATATACTATTTAACCTAGCTATTGTTTTTTAAAATCACAATCATTATTATATTTTTATTCCTAAAAGCTGTAATTGAGATTCCTTTTAAAATCTGCCTGATCATATATTAATAGTTTCTTTTTCTTATTTATGTTTTCAATTCCACGTTTTCCTTAAACATTTCATATTTAATTTGTATTCTGCATCTCAGAATGCTAATATCTGAAGTCTTTACAAGTCTAAATTGGTTGTTGTTTTTTATTCTTTGTGCATGTTTAATTTTTTATGGTGAACTCACATTTGGCTGAATTTATTTTGAAGAAATCCTGAGGGGTTTAGATGAAAAGATGCTTTCCTGCAGAAAAGATCTCTGGTTATTTCTGCTGGGTGTCAGGAGGTGCTGCCGACCTGAGATCAGTATAATTTCTTGGCCCCTGCCATGAGGAATGTATAAGTTTCAACTCCAGAACCATGTAATAATAGGCTATACATTCTACTATTTTTACTGTTACGATGACAATAAACAGACGTTCTCGTTTGTTTATGTTAGTGCAGGGAGTTTTCTCCAGTTCACCCATTCACTGAGGCTGTAGTTTTATTCGGGGGTGGGGGGTGATGGCAGGAGTCTCCGAATTAGCTCCCCCAGTTTGTATGGGCCTTGGGACCTACTTTCTTGGACCCCCGAATGCTCTATAATCGCCAAGACTCTGGGTTCCTGATCTTTGCATACACCCCATAGTAGCCACAATTCCTTATTTAATTACCTCTCCGATTTCAGTGTTATTTTTTTTGTTGGGGGTGGATAGAAATCTTGAGGATTTTCCTTCCTTTCTTACCAGCTCCACAATGCATTTAAAAGTCTGTCTGTGTATTGGCCTTTAGCCAGTGTCTAGGTGTTCAGCAGTGGGAGAGCCTTTTCAAAACTATCTAGCTTGCTATGTTGCCAGTAGATAAGTGATAAATTGTTTAACTTTCAAACCCTTTTTTTTGTTAAAAAAGAAAAAAGTCAAGTGCTCTTACTAAGTGAAAAATCCTTGGTGTCAGTGATGTATAAATTGTAAGGATAACGACAATACTGGAGGGTAAAATTTACTGTGTGTTACTTCCCAGGTGCTGTATATATGTTGCCTCATTTACTCTAAGAATTAGGCATGATTATCTCTAAGATACAGGTGAGAGACCTGAGATTTAGAGTGAAAATAGGGTTTGCCTGATGATAAATTTTTGTGGGCTTTTTTTCCCGCTAAATAGGATTGCCTCTCTACTCAAGCTCTGTAATCACAGAATACCACACCATTTGAAAAATGTTATCAGCTATGTTTTGTTTTAAGGTAGCAGACTGATCAGAGATCAACTCGGAAGTACAGTATCTTCATCTCTTAATATTGCATCAAATTTGATCAAAACCTGGCAATCTCTTCAAAACATCATAGACCAGAGAAATAGACCAAAATGGGATATATTAAACACTCAAGGTGAAAAAGAGCTGTTTTTTGGTCTTTCAAGAATATCAGATAAGTTCCAGAAGCAATATATCTGTTTTGTGCTTTATTCACTGCTATGTCTCAAAAAGAATTCAAGACAGCTGACAAGGATGCATGAAATTCAAGATAGAAATTAGAAATAAGTGAGGAGAAAAGGGACAAGAAGAAACAAAAAGGAAAAACAGAGGAGCATTAAGATTAAAATAAATATGTATACCACTGAGCTGGTTATGAGGCAAATGGTAAATTTGACCCTAAGCTTTCTAAGGTCAACTTTAAAGCAGCTACTTGAGTAGCTATGAGTCACCATGTGTAAATAATGAAAGCAATCCAATTGCTCAGAAGAAGCACAGGTATGACGGATCTCCATGAACAGGAACAAAAGTTTCTCAGAAAGCCTCATAAAAGGGCATTGTGTAATGAAAAAAACAACCTCCAGATCATACAACTGTGGCATGTTTTGAGAGTGAAAGTAGAGCTACTAGACGTTATGCTGGGACAACAGGTGTAAACTGGAACTGTCCCCCCCAAATCAAGATGTATGCTCGTCCTCTTCCTAGTAATCGCAACTTTGTGTTTGATAAGGATATTTGATTATTGTATCCCTCAATACAAGCCGAGGATGGCACACAAAAATAGCAATTCAGTAAAAGCAGCCCTATTTGAGGTTAACATAATATGATTGGTTGTAACCTGCAGCTGATCTAGTTATAACGGGCAGATTTCAGAGCAGGATGGAGCAGGAGTAACAAACTCAAATGGGTTCAGCGGTGATGGAATTAACATGCGAGTGTCAAGTGGCCAGGTGCAGGATTATAGGGCATGGTGAGTGAGTGAGTGAAACATTTTAAAACAATATTTTGGAAAACAAAATCCATCTATGGTTTTATCTAGTTTCCGACTAAGTGACTGACAGTTGGGAATAATGGCATATCCATACAGTAGGCTTATTAGATGTCTATGCTATCTGCATTCAACGTTCAATAGATGCTTTCAAGCATTCGCCAGACCTTCATTTTTCAACTAATTCTTGCTTGTGTCTGTCACTATGTTGAGAATATTTAAAAGGGTTTTCATTTAAACTTGAACAATTTCTGAATTAATTCTTGACTTGGATAAGTAGCTCATTCTTTTGAACAGTAATCATTACTGACTCAAATTTTCCTCTGAATCTGGCTTCTAGAGAAATGCTTTTTCTTGGCCTTTCAGTATGAAAGAGCTGTTAAAAAAAAAAGTCATCAAATCAGAGGCTCCATTAGTATAAGATTCCAAACAAGGGAACTGACAGTTGGAGACACTAGTCTCGCCTCACATTGCGCTGGTCAGACCCCATCTAGTGCAGACCATTTTTGGTTTCTCCACTAATAAAAGGACACATTGACAAAGCATAGAGACCCACATGGCAACGATGCCATTTTCTCCTCTAGGTTTCTCCTCTTTTCAAGGGAACTTTTCAAGTCCCACACTTCAGTCCTGCCCTGACTCCCTTATCAACTCTTTTCAAAAGATGACTTGGCCTCAGAAGCATCACCAAGTCTGCTCTCTCTTTCAGATGTACCTGTGTCCACACAGCTCTGGTTGGTGGGAAAGATGTCCTTTCTCCTGAGTAAGACACATTCCTTCACAGGATGTCATCCCATCTACCTTCCCAGGAATCCTTTTTTGTTATTTATCCTTTATACCTTCAACTCTCCCATTCTCCAGGCTCTTTCCCATGGACATAAAAAGGAGGTCAAGTCTCCATGACCTTAAGTAAACCAGACCCTGACATTCATCTTCTATCTTCTACGCTATCTCTGCTACTCTCCTTACAGCCTCTGAAAAGGGAGCCTCCAGGCGTCGTCTTCCTCGCTCGTTTCCCGTTCACTCCACAATCTCTGGCAATCTAGATTCTGGTCCCTTCACTACTGCAACAACTCTTGCCCAGTGACTTCTTAGTTGCTTAAGCCAAACAGCAATTTTCTCTTACCCTCTCAGAGAAAATTTGTGACTATTGACATTTTTTTTAAAGTCTCTTCTCTCTTTCTCAATTTTCCTCTAACCCATCTGGAAATTCATTCTTTTTTTTTAAATATTTTTTATTGATTTATAATCATTTTACAATGTTGTGTCAAATTCCAGTGTTCAGCACAATTTTTCAGTTATACATGAACATATATATATTCATTGTCACATTTTTTTCTCTGTGAGCTACCATAAGATTTTGTGTATATTTCCCTGTGCTATACAGTATAATCTTGTTTATCTATTCCACAATTTTGAAATCCCATCTATCCCTTCCCACCCTCCGCCCCCTTGGCAACCACAAGTTTGTATTCTATGTCTATGAGTCTATTTCTGTTTTGTATTTACGCTTTGTTTTTTTTTTTTGTTGCTGTTGTTTTGGAAATTCATTCTTAATCGATGTTAGGAGCTGTTTGATCACCCCTTAATGTTGGCCATCCTCTACACAATCTATGCATGGTGGCTTCAACTAACCCCTGTCAACAGATTCCAAATCTGCAGCCCTAGGCCAGTTCTTAGCTCCTAGTTGGAATAGCCAGAGTGCCCAGCCTTCCTCAGATTCAACACGTCTACAGTTGAACTTAGCTGTCTGCCTCTATTCTCCCTATGAACCAATGTCATCACCTTCCACTCAGTTACTCAAGGCAGTCATTTAGGAATTATCTTTGACACCCTCTCTTCCTTTTCTCCTGTATCTACACTTAATTGGTTATTACATCCTAACGTCTCTTGAATTAGTCTTCTAGCCAGCCTAAATAACTGAAGTACCAAATGCACCATGCTGTCCCCCCTCTTTCCCCGTGCCCTTGCCATCTCACTATTTAGTCCTGCAACATGGAGTTCAGTTCTGCAGGGTGTTTCCCTAGCCTCTCTAACCAAGATCAGCTGTTCCTCTGGCATATTCCCATAGCACTCTGTGCTTACTTCTGTTCAGGCATTCATATCAACCCTGCAACTGCTAATTTACCTATTGGGATTCCTCTTTAAATACAGGAAAAATAATAGCTCACATTTGTTGAAAGCTGTGTACCAGGTCCTGTATTAAGTGCATTGCATGCATTACTCATGTAATCCTCACAATAATCCTAAGAAGTAGGTACTAATATTACCCTCAATTCCCAGGGAAGGAAACTGAGCTTAGAGAGGTTAAGCAACTTCCTCAGTGTTGCAGAACTATGTCCTAACCTTCTCGAGGGCAAGGATCATGTCCATTTGTCTATGAAGAGAACTCGGCAAATTATGGCACATTGTCAAGTCCCTAATAAATGTCTGTGGGTTGAATAAACATATGAGGAGCTCAGAGGACAAAACTGGGACCAATGAATAGAAATGAAAAAGAGGTGGATTTTAGTTTAGTCCAAAAAGGACTTTATATTATCTAGGACTCGCCAATGGAATTGATCACTCAAAAGACAATTAACATGTAGCACTTATCACACTGAAGAGTATTCATACATTTGCACTTTCCCCCTTGTGAACAGGGCTATATCTTACTTTGCTTTCATTCCTCAGAATCTAGCCAAGGGCTGGAGGTTCTTGGTAGGTGTTTGTTGAATGAAAATTGAATTGAAAGGCTCTGCAAACTAAAAAGTGGATATTTGTCCTTAATACCATTCGGAAGTTAAACGCCATTTTTTTTTCATTTCTTCCTTTTAATCTGCCTTTTCTTTCCAAGGAGCTTTGAGAATAAAGAGAAGATAGAGAAACAGTTTAGAGACTTCATTTGTTTGTAAAAACTCTACCAGACTGTAAGCCCTGTGCGAGTGGCGAAAGTATCTTTTACCACACTATATCCATAGTCTAGCACATAATTAGTGTTTATTTGTTGGATGAAATACACACACACACACACACACACACACACACACACACATAAATAGTGCACTCTTTGTTCTTAGAAGTGTCCCTGGAACCATATGCCACATAAGGAACTCTTTCTATTAGGGCGGAGATTGGCCCAGATCATGAAAAAATAGTGAAATTGTTTACTTTAGATCCCCACAGTGAGAGAAATGGAGAAGGGAAGAGAGGAGAAAGGCACTAAATCACAATTGTCATTTCCAACATTGAGGGAAGACTCAGCAGTAAAAAAATCTTCCTCAAAGATTCACAGACAGTAAAGAAACAGCAGGCTACCTCTGAGATTCCTGCTGAATTTAATATTATTTTTCATTTATTGATCCTAAATATCCAATTGAGAGGCTATATTTCAAAACACTGATGTTTAGCTCTAGAATACATTTATTAAACACTGTTCTGGGTACTGAGGAGACAGCTGTAAAAAAAAAAAAGAAAAAAAAGAAATTCTTAATCTTGCGAGTTCTAATGGAGAGTGGGTGTGGGAGAGAAATGATCAACAAGATATGTTAGTGTCCAAAAAAGGCAGCAAGAGGCCAGGAAGTGGCAAAGTTAATGGGACAGCATTGCAGTGGTTCAGTGCTGGGCTGGGTCCTTGGTACTACTCCAAGGGCCTGAGGGCAATTCTTGACAGTGGTTCCTTAACACTTTAAAGAGTCCTCCTTTTTGAACTGGCATTATCTAAATTCTCCACCTAAGTTGTACCAACTGCTACCTCAGGGGGCTTGCGGCTTTCCTGTCCTCTGTGCATATAGAAAACTACTAACTAAAGTTTTCCCTTAGGTATCATATCAATCATTTATTCCTTTTAAAAACCTTTCACAAATCTGTGATGAAGCATATGTCAATGTTATCACCTAATTTTCTTTTCTGCCTTTAGCTCTGTCAAGTCTATTGCAAACTCTCCTAATTCTTCTTTAGTCTTTCTCTCTCCATGCCTTTAGTAAACCAAAATAATCTCTTTCCATGTTTACCAAGCAATCTTCATCTCCTTGTTTAAAACACCCTGGATATTATTTTTCTTCCAGAAAACTTTTCCTAACCTAGGGTAAATGACGGTAAACACTACCTATTAGCAATTTTACAATTACAGCTGGGATTAAGTAATAAAACAGCAAAATACGTTGAAAAGGATTTTACCTGAAGTTTACATGTTTTATATTCAAGCTGGCTTACCAACATTTATTTTTCTCCCTAGCTTTAGTGTAAGACCTCAAGGAATCAGACTGTTCTTTGTGCTTTCTAACACAGGAACATAAAGGCTCTAATTAACATTTGGGGGGGATTAGGTTTTTAATTAATTATTTTATTTTTATTTTAATGGAGGTCCTGATGAATAAACCCACAACCCTCGTACATGCTAAGCATGCGCTCTGCCACTGAGCTATATACCCTGCCCCCTCTAATTAACATTTGATGTCCTGACAGGCTTCAGATCCAAATGTGGAGTCAATATATGAGTATCATACATGAACACCCATGCTGTTATTTTCTCTCAAAGAACCGGAAAGACCGCTATTTGCTTTTAAAAGTACAGTTCTTAATTAAAGGCTTATCACTTCTAGCAAAAGAGTATTTTTTCAAGTCCTATGAGGTTGAATGTCTATTTATATATCTTGCAACCTAAAACATTTCCATCTAGGATATCCTTTTAGCAGTTATCACGTCAAACTTACACAGTACCTTTTACCTAAGGTTTTCAAACAACTAATCTATCATTGTTGGAGGAGGTCGTCAAGAAAACATGACTGCAGGTTGGCCTACGAGCTGGACTTGGGCAATTGGAGGCTCCTCACCTTCTTCCCTGTCCTTGAAATGTGCGTTCTGCTAGACCTGCGTGGTCCCAGAAGCTGCCTCAAGGATTCAGCCTTGAGATAGTAATGTGATGGTGAGACTGTCTGCACTGGGTACATGCCTGAACCCAGTTCAGTTAAGGTCTCTATATAAGCTTTGAAGAAACTGGTGGGCAGACACAGTGATCTGGCTTGTCTTGAGGCCGCCCAAGGCAAGCCTTATACGTAAGTTCCCTTGCTTGTTAAACCTGCTGGCTACAGGTCTGGAATGGTTGCCTCTTTCTTTTGTCTCTCCCAGCCCTCTGTGTATGGGGGCCAGAGAGAAGGGCAATTTCAGATTTCGCCCAGGAAGTTCCTGAGGTTTTGAACCAACAATCATATTTAGCAAAAAAGTCTTTCACCTATTTAGAAGAGAAATGAGGTTAGAAGTATGAAATTGCTCCCCAATATTTCAAAGTAAACTAGTACCACAGCTCGTAAGATCCAAAACTCCTATTTTCGTTTTGGACTATTCCTGTATGTTTAAATATTTACTATGACTAGAATTACTATACTAGAATTATTATAAATTTTAATAATTACAAAAGAAAGCACTTAAGCTCTAGGGTTTGATCATATTGAAAGAAATATAAATGTGCTCACTTTGCCCAAGAAGCATATGAGGAATATCCAAATGTTTTATAACATTTTAACGATAATAAATGACCATGCTGGAAAAATAATTATTTTATAGTGCTGGGTCTCGGGGAATATTAATCTCATTTCAAGTAAAATTTTAACTTTTTAGGGCTGCTTCAATCATCCATGAGTGACTAAATGAAATCTCACACATGGATACACGCCTGGCTTAGGGTAGGTGCTCTGTGCACATGGTCAGACCTGAATTTACAGTCTGTTCTTCAGGAGAAGTCACATGACCCAGGACTTCCTATGCTCAGACACCATGATGCCATGACTGAATCAGTGGGTAGAGCGAGATATCAAATCAGTAAACATCCAAAAGTTTTTAATGTTTCTCACCAGTGCATGTATCTGACCCAACTCTAAAACAAATATATACTTATAATTTTTAAATTGTGGGTGATAGTTGGTTGCAATTAGTTTCTGAAATACCGACATTATAGCTGGCTTTGAAGTTCATTTAAAAAATATAGTTGTTGAGACTGACATTTTAATTTCAAGGTAAGCCTTAAGCTTACATAAATTTATAAATGGTTGGGATTGCAGTTATAATGCTTTAATACTTCAGTTACGGTCAATTGAAGTGGAGTCTTGTCAAAATACTTTTAAGCTAAGCAAACACTGAATTTAACAAGTGACATTAAAGAGTTTCTATAATTTAAAATTATTTTCCTATGCTATTCAGGTCTTCCAGGTAATGAGATAGAAAAGAATGACTGACTCCTTATGTATCTTCAGTGGCACCTAGTATTTGGTATTAGTCATCTTTGTACATTTTTTACTTTCGTAAGTGTAAACTTACTGAAGGTAATATGTAACAGACACTTAATCTTCATTGAATGAATAAGTGGACAGGCATCCAATGAGGCTATAGGAGAGGATGGGTGTCAGATTTGCTTCTATGTGCACAGTGTAAGGTACACATTTGTAAAAAGTAATCCAACTATGGTTACACAATGACTGGGTACACTGAAAAACTCACTAGTGACCAAAAAAACCCCATACCATTTAGGAAACCCACCCGTGCATGAGCGTGTGTGTGTGTGTGTGTGTGTGTATAGGTTATAAACAAACACACAGTCGAAGGAGGGTATAGCTCAGTGGTAGGGCGCATGCTTAGCATGCACGAGGTCCCGGGTTCAATCCCCAGTACTTCCTCTAAAATAAATAAGTAAATAAACCTAACTACCTCCCCTACAAAATAAACAGATGCAGAGAAAAGTGCTAATAGACCATATACCAAAGTGATGACTGTGGTTACTCCTGGGATGAAGGATGTGATTCCATGCGCAGAAGGGGCCTTAAAGTATAATATTTTAACTCTTTAAAGAGGAATAGATACAGATATAGATATAGATATAGATATAGATATAGCTATAGATATAAAACGCAACTCAAAATTAATAAGAGGAAATGAAAAGGAAAGACAACCTGACATTGGCATAGAGTCAAGAGACTAGGTCTAACCTGCTGTGATATCAGGCACAGGTATTTAGTGGCTTTTGATCTCCATTTTCACATTTATAAAATGTGCAGGTAGGATTAACTGATCTCTAGGCTCTGTCTTTTATGATGAGCTGTGAACTATCTATTATAAATCATTGCCTGAAATCATTAGATCAGTGCAGTATTAACATCTAAATACCAGCCAAATTGCTTATCATTAAGAATAAAAAACTGGAAAGCTTAATTCTACTCTTGAACCAAAGCATGGTATATTTGCACAAAGAATACAACAGGCAGTCTGAGGTATGCACCCTTAAAAGACAACACACAGCTGGGATAAGTCTACAAAAAGAATATTAGGAGAATCCAGAAAAAAATGGGCCTCTGAATGAAGAAGAAAAAAAGAAATCAGTACTAATGTGTTTGAAAAAGAAAATTTTAGTGAAGAAGTACATGACATTCTAAAGTATGCATTTTGATGCAAGGGACATTGTGAAGATGCCTACAATGTGTTTGGGGGGTGGGGGTTAAACCAAATATTCCAAGTATGTGTGCAACAGATACTCGTCCTCTCTTCTCTAAGTTGTCCTTCATCTTTTAAGTTCAGAGATGGAGAGAAGGATGAGATGATCAAGGATAAGGAATATGAGGGCCAAGATATCTATTGAATATTTGTTAAACAAAAAAAGATGTGTGTTTTTAAGCAGCCATTTCAAAGAGGCATGACCCCCTGTAAAAACAGCTACAGGAAAATGTCCTATTTTAAGGGAGAATGGTGATGATGAAGTAATGGCCACAACAGTGTGGTGCAGTAGATAAGTATATTGTGTGTGTGTGTGTGTGTGATGGGGGGGGTATGCAAGCAGGAGTGTAAGAGCAGACAAGGAGGGAGTACGGTAGCATATTACTAGAATTGACCCATGTAGAGTATGGATGGGTCTCGGAAATTAGTCCAGTTCTCACCATTTACTTTGGCACTATTTCTTAAATCCATTCTCTCTCCTCTCGTTCTATTGATGAAGCCCTCATTTCCAGTCTCTTATTATGTTGTAATAGTAGTTTACCTACTTTCCTCCTGTTCTCAACCTATATCAAGACAACTGTTTTTACCAGCTGTGCACAGTAGTAATTTACAAAGTCAAACATAAGTTTAACAAGTCAACTCTGTATCTGTCTGTAATTATCTCTAATAATTTCCTTTCTCATATTCTCATATGTTCGAATGGGATGGAAACGACTGCAGAAAAAGAAAGCCAGGGCCCAGGAACTGTACTTATCCTTGTATATATGTACACCTATCATTTACGTGACAGAAGAAAATGGCTGAGAGTAACAGAAAAGCCCAAATTCTTTAACATCATAGTTGCCTCTCCCAGACCGACCTCAGTGAAGCTTTCTGGCCTCCGTTCTTTTTCACCCAACCCGGCAAAATGGGCTCATCCACAGTTTGGGGGCTAGACACCATCCCCAAAACATGCCATACACTTTCACATCTCTAAGCCTTTGAACACCCTAGCCGCCACCACCAACTATGAACATTCCTATTTTAAGAGACATGCAAATATCCCCTGTTCTATAAAACTCCCAGACTTCTTCAGGCACAGCCAACACCTCCGTCATACTCCTTGACTGTATTAGAGTAGAATTATTTCTTTCTCCACTCCTCCCGCCCATCACTCATGAATTCCAAAACTTTTAAGGAAGGCCCTATACTTCAGTCTCTACATAGCTTCCTGTCTTAGCACATCTCCGCGCCTGGCTGACAGTCTTCCATCAATGGTAGTTTGTACGGAGATAAAAGAAAACAACAGCAACACGGTATGTGGTTCTATAGGACATTAAGGGACTTTTCTGTTATTTACAAGAGAAGATACCCATTTATGCTACTCCACGAATATTTCCTATTTCAAAAGGTCTTCAAGGCAGGAAATCTTTAAATTTTCATTAAGAACACTTTTCTGTATCAAATAGTCTCTTACATAGGAAAATCTTACAAAATCCTGCAAAAAGATGCCTAAATTGTCAAAGTATGAATTTCACACTACCTATTAAGGGTCCTCTAAAACACATTGTAATCCAATTAAGAAAGCATGTTTTGCATGGCATTCCAAATATCTATCTTAAAACTCATTTAACAATTAAATAAGAGTATTCTTCATCTTTTAATTCGAAGAATTTGTTCATATTTTTCCTTTATCCACTTGCTCCTGACACCGTATTATGTGTCAATTAAATATCCAATTGAAATCTACAGAACTCTCTGAGCACCTTAAAAACCCCTAAATCTTCAAATTTCCCTTTCTCCTAATAAGAAAGGTGGCAAAGGTCATTAGATTCCTATAAAGATGCATCGTAGTTTGTAACTGAGACTCTCCAAAACGTCCTCCCTTCAGAGGTCCAAGGGCCTGTTACTACCTGCACAGTAATGAAGACCCTTTGTTTTGGTATATGTGTACTTAACACTCTTCAGTTCATCCAGGAAATCCTCAAGAATGCCAAGAAGCCTCTAGCAGGTGAGGCAGGAGGTCTGTGGTAGAAGATCTATAATATGAGGTGACAGTAAATGGGTTGAGGGATCCCTTGAATCCTGGCAAACTCTATGGACTCCAGAAAGGAATGGAACAGACAGACAAACTGTCTTCTTGGGAGGTAGGAGTTAAGAGTGAAGAAGGAGGATATGAAAAAAGTTTCAGGTTCCCAGAGGAGAAAATGTTACGGTGAAATGAAATGAAGGTGCCAGTGAACTCTCTGACTTCTGTACCTAGCAATTTTGAAGTGCTACATAGTTTATGAACAGATCTGTTCTGTGGTTAGGTCTACATCACTGCAACAGAGATAAAAAATAGCTGGTCACCATCCTAAATATAAAACTATAAAGTAAACCATTTAAAAATATTCTAGTTCTTCCAAGTATGAAGAAGAAAAAATAACACACAATAAAATACACACATTATTTTATAGTAATTAGCTTTAGCAAATCAGAAGCTTCATTAGGGCTGGCCTTTAAAAACAGACTTTCAAGTTATTATATATTAACTTATTCAATAATACATACTGAGTATTATATTGGTCACATGCAGTGGGGGATTACAAAGAACAAGAGGTCCTTGCTCTCAAAGAGCTCACACTCTAGTGAAGGGTCGGGCACCTTTTGTTTTTAGACATGTGTACTCAAATTTTAACAACGTTTAGACCAGTACTTCCCCATATTTCCCGTGGAATACCAATCCTACCAGAAGGCCAGGTACATTCGGAAACTAGGATACACCCAGAGGATAACATAGAAGGATGCTGAAGGCCCTAAGAAGTCTTACAGAAAAAATGTTAACTTTACTTAATTTGACATTTCTCTAAATTATGTAACTGTTTGTTTTTTTTTTCCACCTCACACCTATAAACACATCATGGCACTTTCGGAAATGCTGATTGGGGCACACAGTTTAAAAAATGTATTCCTATATATTTCATAAGGCAGTGAAAACACAAACTTTTAACACTTTTCTCATTTTCAGAAAATACAGGAAACAGCAAGTTTGCAAATTCTTGGGAACTATCAAAATAATTTGAGGGGTGGGGTTAAAAGGTAGAAGGAAGAGTAACAAATAGAATAGCTTTCCCAGACCTCGGAAAACTATCTGTAATTGTAAACTAGGGCCTATAAAGACTAAAAATATCCATACAGTTTAAAAAACAGATGATTTAAATACATAATCATTTTACCAAAATCTACTTTATGTGAATATACAGTTTAGACTGTTTCCAACAAACATATCTTAATCTGCAATAAACTTTATATTCTTAATTACATGTAGAGGCGAGATATCACATGTTCTGTCTTGAATTTGTTAACACTCATTATCTTTCTGCCCTCTTCTGAATTTTGCTTGTACCTGATCTGCTCTCTTGATGCTAGCTAATGGAATCCTGGTATTTAGGCAACTCTGCTGTTTTAATTAAGAAAAAAAAACTTGGCAAAATTAAAACGGGAAAATGTACCCTCTTCCTTGTAGCTGCAGGAAAGCAGATAGGACTCTATTCTATATCATAAAAGGGCATTTGCAAATACTGCTTTTTAAAAAGCAGTACTGTTAGACCCCTGGATTTCAGTGTTGCTATATCCTGTGAAAATAACTTGTAACTTTTAAAATCTATAATTCTGATTATCTGATTTAATAATTTGTGGCCTTGTTAATAATATTTAAAATAACACTCTGATCACTGACAGTCTCTTTGCAAATTTGTTAGAGGAAGAAAATCATTGGCACATTCCTTTTCTTGCAAACATATGGTCACATGCCCGTACACGCATCTTTGATTATGTATGATTTCTTAGAGAGTTTTCACGATCACATTGCATATAAATTAGTAACAGGTGCTATAACTAAAACAAAACACTTGCATAAAGTATTGAGGAGGGGACTGGGAGCTTAGGGAAAAAAATTAATTGGTCTCTGGATATGCAGTCTCTTTTCAACACACGGTAGTAAAATTTTGCTCTCTCCGTATTTTTCCTAGGTGACAGAAAGGGCTGTCCTCACCTGAGATTATACTGTTCTTTCTCAAAAGTCATAACTTACTGCTTTTCCTCAAGCTTTTGGGTAGTTATCGTAGACAATTGTAAAAATACAGGTTTCCTTACTTCTGGAGGAGCTAAGGTAGCCAGCAGCCCTTGCAGCCTCTGCAGCTGTGGCCATTACCAAACATTCTCACCAAAGGAAGGCCCCGGCGATTTCTCGTTCACAGGCATCGTTGCTCTTATCTTAATTAACCAACTGGTTTCCTCTGCTAACTCATTCAGATGTTACTCGTAAAAGACCAGGCAGCAAACTAAACTTAAAAATAGAATAAATGAAAGAATAAATAAATAAAAATCATTCCCCTTGGGCGCCCTCTGCAAATATTCAGGTTAATATTATACATGTGCTGTTCATAGGAAAGTGCTTTAGCGATTATGTGTGCCTTCACAGGGTAAGTAGTAACACACTTATATGCAAGAGCTGACACGGCTGCTGGCAGAACCTTCAACACTAAAACCCAGCAACAGCATTTTGATAATAATCAGGGAACACTTTTTCAGATAGATTGCAGAAGTTACAAAGCCTTACAAACTTTTCCAAGCTCTTGCTGTCTCTCCATCTAGAAACAAGCAGAGACAAAGCAACATCTAGATGGGATACTAAAGAAACTAAACCACAATGGCCAGTCACCTAACCCATTTCTCAAAAGAAATTTTCAGCAATCACACTGGACTTTTTTTTTTAACTCATGCAAGATTAATGGCCTATGAAATTTCCAGGTATCCAGCTCACTCCATCTTCATCCAGGTTCCTCAGTGTTAAAACATAGCCTGAACCTCACCTAAGGAGGCCTTTTCAAGTCTTCCTGACTACTTGTCAGGTGCAAAGGTCTTCTGTCTTGGATCTATGCTTTATGTTTAAGAAGATGACTGTGTCACCCAACAAACAATTTATTATTAATTTTTGGTTTCTTATAGACACACTGTTTCAGAAGAAAGTTTTGTGGACACTTTCCACTTGAATCACCAGACTCGTGGTGGCAGTTTATAAAGAGCTCCTGGTGGTGCTGGGTCTCTCTGACAGCTGGCGGACCTTCTGTCCTAACTCTGGCCTTCTAGTCAGGAAAATTCAACCTCATGTTTCAGATATGTCCAAAAAACCTTCCAGATCTATTCCAAGAGAAGGCATCAGGAAATAACTAAAAGTTCCAGAAGATAGCACTTAACTTGCCTGTCAAGAGGAAGGTCTTGCCTCTGACTTCATTTGATGGTGCTTAACTAGATTATAATTCATCTCTTTTAAGTACAGCCCAATTTTTGCTTTCATGCTTTGAGGTTTGGTCTTGGGCACTTCTAAACTGAGTCCAAAGACTACAGAACTTTTAAGGCAGATCTTCTGCTCTCAAAATCTTTCTGCAAGGAACCTATGTAATCACTTTTCTTCCTGGAAAATAAATCTTTACTTGAGGCCTGTCTGCCAACACAAGAGAAACCAGGTCTGCTCATCTCTCTTTCATCAAAGACTGGCAAATAACCACCACCAGCATGACACGTGCATGACACTGGGCAAACCCTGGGACGGCTGCTACTTGCTGTATACCACCCTTCCCTAACCTTCTGGTTTGACTGTTGAGTCTCGATTATAAGTTGAAGAGCATCTATTACCAAAGACTGAGTAAAACTAACTTCACTAAAAATAATGAACCTGTCTGCACCTAGGTATTGCTCTTAGATTCTCAGCTTTGGAAACCCCCAAAATACAATTAACAGTACATTCCTTAAATGCTGAGTTTGTTCTCAATTACCACAAAACACTAAGGGAGAAACTCCTATGATACCAGTGTCTTTTACCTGAATAATACGTGCTATGTTTGGACAGCTAGAGGTAAGAACTTCCTTTAACGTTCAGAGTATGGCACTGGTTTATCCCGAGAAAATCTGTAGGAAAATATGCAGGTATCTGCCTTATATTTAGCAACTGATGCCCCTTAGTGTTTGAGCTATGTTGATGGGAAAGGAACTGCTTACGCTCAGCTGTATAACAAATGCCATCTGGCCCTCTGATTGTGGGTGAAACCTCCAGCTTTAACTTGTGACTTCAAGAGAGTATGATAACCTGCAAAGACACCTATTTCATTTGTCAAGGTCACTCGTACTCACGGTCATACATATTTGATCTGGCTTTGTATCTTCTAATATTTCCCAGGGGAAAACAGTCACAGCATTTGGGAAGCACAATGTGTACTTAGGAAAATACTATTCCCAGGTGAGGTCATACACAATCTCAGAAAGATAAAAAATTATTAAAATATGGTAACAATAAGGCTGCTCCTCTAACTCTGCTGAGAGATGGCCATCACACTAAGGGTCTATAAAATCCCACGGTTCGGATATCACCTTGGCCAAAAAGAAAGGATGTGCACTCTCACTGGCAATGAACGATGCCCCTAAGTTCCTGACAACTCAAGCTACATCAAAAAGAATTGGCCATGCTGCACCAGACTGAGAGCTAGGATCTGTCTACATGGTGAGGTTGAAAAATGTTGCCTGCCGTATCAGTTAAGGATGTCACAGCCTCAAGCCACAGCCATTGCAGCTGACCCCAACTATGCACCCCAAGGGGATTCAGGATGGAGAATAACAGAAGACTGGCCCTAGACAGCGAAGGTGGATAATCAAAGGAATGATTTCAGTGAACCCAGACTCTTGTATCTTCCCATACGTAGAAAAGCGCTAACTTCATTAACTTGAGATGTCTAGTTTTTCTTTTAATTAACAGTAATCTTTTGATGTTCCAACTACCTGGTTTTTGTTGCAAAAATTCCTAAATATCCTAGCTCCTCCCATACCTGTTTGGAACAGTTCCTCAGAGCAGTTTAAGAAGCTATCTCCTGGGCTTAAGTCCTTAGCAAGTCTACCGAATAAAGCATAATTTTCAATTTTTAGGTTGTGCATTTTTTTCAGTTGCCAATGGGCTGACAGCCTTTGACAGAGCATTTAGCAGTTACAAAAATTGTACAAAGTATTGTAGTGAGGCTAAAAATATTAGTCTGTATATAGCAGTAATATCTATAAATATGTTATGTAAGTTGTAGCCTTAAAATATTCATTTCAAATGATCTCACCTGATTACTAAACAGGTAGCACACACTGGCAAAAAAAGTCTAACAGTAAGTGACAAGGGGGGGTTCCTGCAGATTCTAATTTAAGATAAAGTATTGCCTAAAAAGCCCCAGACCTCATATTTGAGCTCACTTTCCCCAATAATTCCCTAAAGAAAGGCCTTTTAGCTTTTTATTCTATTTTTATTTTGCTTATTTTCTGTCACTTTCATTGATCAATGACTTCTGTTTAAAATTTTATATACCACCCTCTAAATAATAAATGATTTGGATAAATTTATTATTTTATGCATATTTGCTTAGCAACTATGATTCTGGAAATTAGATTTTATTAGCAAGATAGAAAGAATGTTCAGTGGAAAAAGCATTGATTTGTGAACCAGGAGGCTTACTGTAAAATGTTTACCTTTTAAGAATGAGCTCAATGTATGACATAAATTAACAACATCAGCCTAATTATTAGAATCTGAGATAGGCACATGTCTTCTTTCAAACATGCGCTTTTCCTTTGGTTCTGTAGCGAGTGGGACGAAGTCTTAATGTAAACGTGTACGTAAAACGTGATGGGGTGCTAACCTTCCCCCTTCGTCAAAGACAATGCATGGAATTGTGGATTTTGAATAATAAGTATGCATATAAGTCTTTACATACAAAAAAAAGGCAAAGAAATAACATATTATAATATCCATTGAGCAATTTGGAGTATGCAGTTTCTGGCTGAAGTAGTTAAGCCTTTTTTAAAAAGGCTATGCTGAACTGCAATCTGAGGTTAGTATCCTTAAAGTTCCAATTATCATACACTGGGCCACAGATAAGCTTCAGGAACCTCCTGTGGCATAAAGGAGCCCGGTTGACAGATCTTGACAAGAGCAAGGTCTGGGCCAACTCCTGGGTCCATTCCTCAGAAAGTGCAGCAAAGAGATGTGGAGCAAATAAGCACAAAGAACAGGAAGATGGCAGTGGGACTTGGCCATACCACTGTAAACACTCTGATCAATGTCACCCACAAACACTAAGCACACATTACTACGTAAACAATGGTAACACACTCATATATATCCCTAGGTATTCCCAACTAGTTGAAGAATTATAGTAGGGGCCTGTTTTGAATTAATTTAATCCCTTATCCACACATTTTCCACAGCAGACAAACTGAAAAATGATCAAATGCATTTAATTAAACTGTCTTTAAAAATCTATTGTAGTTCTTTAGAAGTAGATTTTTGCCTGTTTGCTGTAATTCTTACAATCTGCTAAACTAAAATAATATTCCTTAAACAAACTTCCAAAATGCCTTCCTCTAGAGGTCAACAACACACAAAATAAAAAGCAACCCCTGAGGTGATCCTCTAAACTTACTACTTGTCTTTAGCAAATAGAGCTTTGATTTTTTTTGGATATCACAGGGCCCTTTAAGATGCCCTGGCCTGCTGAGACCTTCTCCCTAGAAAAACGCAATAAACCCATCTTGTTTCACAGGGATTGTGGACTCCCTGGACACCATAAATAGACCACAAGCCAACTCTCTTATCTAGCTGAAAATATACCATTATTTCAAAAGACTCTTCAGAATTTGACATTGAAAACAAAGACAGTTAGGTAAGCAGGAGAGTATGAGCAGTGAGCACAGACCCACCCAGGGAGGGGCACTCCTGATATTACTACTCCTATTTTTGGTGGCCCCCACTTTAATGCAGCAGGAAAAATAACTGAGGTCAGCAAATGGCAGCGTAAAGGATGGTTATAGTTCAGTGGGAAGAGCACAAAATTCCTGCATACCCTGTAAGAGGGAAGTTTCTTTGCTGTTTCTAGCAAAGGAACAGGAGGGCCATCATAATGACCGCTGATTTACCCTGAGAAAATCTATCTTTAAATGCAGTTAAAATGAACAGACATTAGAACAGGACCTACTTTCATACTTATTTAAGCTCTCAATAATCAGTAATCGCTGTTCTTAGCATTAGTATTGTTAATAAGAGGGAAATTAAAATGTAGCAAGACATTCTTAAAATTTTCATATTTAAAACCCCTAGAAGCATTGCAGCTAACCGCAAAATAGTCAGTTATTCTGTACCCCTGAAGAACTATTCATAAGTATTTCTCGTACACATTATCACACAAATATAATGAGCATTCTTTTGAGTGCTACATATTACAAATTATGTCAAAGAACTGTGGCACTTTAAAAAAACTCGTTGCCACTGAACTATTGGTTAGAATTTTCCTCAATGCATAGCAAGCAATAAGCCTTAATAATTTTACACTGGCACTGGTGGCTTTCAATTTTGCTGCTATAGGGTGAGGGTATAGCTCAGTGGTAGAGCACATGCCTAGCATGCATAAGGTCCTAGGTTCAATCCCCAGTATCTCCATTAAGATAAATAAATAAGGATAATTACTTCCTCCCCCAAAAAAACACATAAAATTTTTTTTGCTGCTATATATGAATAGTTTTCAGAGAAAAACAAAAGCTAAATAAATTAACTTATTAAGTTAATACTACTCAGACTCCTTAAGTTACGAAGGAAAAACTTTATGAAACCTAATTATCACATAGTTTTGCATTTCGGCTTAATTCCTATTTTATTGTTTTGCCAATAAGACTGCCAACTCCTTAAGCTTTACAGCTAGTCAAGAATTAAATCTGCATTAAATACAGAATTAATGTCTTTGGGGTTTAATTGTTTTTTAATTAATAGCAAAGCGCAATGTCTGAAGTCAATGTACCAAATATTTGAAACAGAAAATCAAAATTCATTAAAACAATTCCTGTTTGCTCAGTAGTATACTTTTTACATTCACTGAACATCCCCTTTCCTTTCCCATAATTAAATTTAATTATTAGAATCATATTTTTTGTGGATCTGAACTTTCAATGAATGTGATTTAAACGCTGTTAACAGTTTCACAGCACTCTGAGTAACACTAATCCTAACATCAATCTTAACATTAACGTAATGCTGTTTTGTACACAATTATATTCAGTTGTCTCTAAACAGAATTTTGAATGCAAGTCTACACTAAACAGCCTGTTTAAGGATTATCAATGAAGAACCCTATGGCCTGAATATTTCACTATAAACTTTTAAAGCTAGCAGTTAAGAAAAATCTACTAACTAGAGTATAATCTCCTCCAGGGCCAAGTCAATTTCTCTTCCCTCACCTTTTGCCCAAGGTAGGCAACCAATAAATATTTACTCAATGATTTAGTAATCTGCACTGACAAAAATAAATATTTCCTTGGTTTAGTATTTATGCTCTCCTAGTTTTCAGAAGTTATTAAATACTATAAACAAAATACTAAACTACTATTAATGGTGATGATACTATAATGAACAGTTAGTTTGGGGCCTACTTTTCAATGATCGAAAGAGATGAAATAAATAAGAAAAACACAAATGTAGCACTTTAAACCCAGAAGAATTTTAAAAATTCAAGATTAGATAATTGACCTAAACAACCAATGAGACCAACTCTCTCAAAAAGCACATTTGGGATTGCCTTTCCAAAGAATATTAGAACTGGCAAAAAATTTAATTTTCTAGTTATTAAGTTTTATTAAAGTCTTTTTTAGTTGAAAATTATCTTTTTTTCCCATAAATTGTACTGAATTTATGTACAAAACATAACCTCTCATATCTACTGAAAAGAAACAAAAAAAAAAATCCCCCAGCACCAGACCCTACAGGGACAGAATTCAGTAATTTGTCAATAGCAGATCCAGAATATCTACATTACAACTGCCCTACTCTGCGGTAGAAAAAAACTATCACCTCACTCTTGAAAAGCTTAGTTATCAGTACTCCTTTTGAAGGAAAGTCCGTATCTATGATTTGGTACTGTCATCAAATGTTCAAATAAGACAAGTCAGTCCACATAAAAAAGTACAACAGTAGAGACAGGCTCGAGCAGCAAGTGGTGAAAGCGTTCTCACATCTTACCAACGGTTCCTGTTAAGATCATCTTTAATGAAACATAAATTTAAGTTCAATAGCCTTGTTCAACCAATTCTTTTAAACTTGGGAGTAACCTAAAATCCAAAATTTCTCCGATGAATCAACATAACAATTCTCACGTTACCTCAGCTGTTGTAATCATGACGTGACATGATTGATTTAAAATCTGGTACAGTTTTTCAACGTTTCTTAAATAAGGGAATTTCTTGATTAAATAACATTAAAACTGATAAGGATCAGAAATTCACATAAAATAAAGAAACCTCTAATTATGGTGTTCAGAGTTTGCAGTTACTATTAAAAACAACTTTGCATTTTTTCACATCAAAAGGGCTTTGTCAAAACTTATCAGAAACAGCGAAATATACAAATTGAGTTTCAACAATTTCTACTACTATTCGTAATTTTTATAGGAATATTTTCCATTAATGCTTGAAAACTTATCCAATTAAGAGAATATCTATTGTAAAACTGTCACATATCTCAAGCATTTCTTTTCCAGGATCCACCTGCTCTATGCTGCCCACTATAGGAAATGCAATATGGTAATATTATGCGCTAGGGTTACGTCTAGTGCAATCCCATTAAAAAAAAAAATACCAGGATACTTGGGTGCTAAGATAGGGTATTCTTGCAAGAGATACAGACTGATTACTGGTAACCAAGTTTATTTAATATAAAGAATATCAGTGTAAACAGACAGGCCCAGAAACTATATCTTGGTAATGCCAAGGAGTAGCAAGGAGTAGCAAGCGGGTGCGGCAGAGGATGGGGCATGGAACTTAGTGATCGAGGCGCAGGCTGCAGAAAGATGCAGTTCTGCACTAGAGGAGATATGAGGGTCAAAATCAAAATAAATACCCCAAAAAAGTCATGCAAATACAAATGATTGCTATAATTGGAAAAAAAAATTTTAAATAAATTATTCGTGTAATGCATACTTAAATTTAATAAAAATGAACCACTTCTTTCCTTAAAACTTTACGTTCCCCTTACAAGCAAATACCGTTAATAGCTTACTTTTGCTTTACATTTTTCTAGTCTTGGGGAAATCGAACCATATCAGTAATTGGATAAACATCAAGTTTTAAGGTTTTGTTTTCTTTGACTAGAGCTTATCCAAAGTGTTACGAATTTAAATTCTATCCATCAGATATCCTTTAGGACTCCATTTTGAAGATGACAGCTTCTTCTGCAGAAAAAGAATTTTTTCCCCTTTTCCCTCAGAGTCAATTCTCTCATTACCTACCACATCTTAAATGCTTTTAAAAAGGCATTAAAACACCCCAGGTCTTTAGCCTTTGATATCTGTACTGCAAAGCAAAACACACTATTGTATATACATGTGTGTATACACACAAACGCACATTGACAGCAAGCAGTGGCTTAAAAGTGGCAGCCTCTCTTTGAAAAAGAAATATAAAATGTCACCCCTCCATTCTGCGTTTCTAATTAGAAATAAGGCAATCCGGTTTGCCCATTGCAGGGTGGGATACTAGAAAATACGTCCTAACGTTTAACCTGAGACACTGTTAAAACATACAACCCTCGGTCCCGACTCGGACGGCTTCAATTTCAGTGTACGTGCCTTCGTTCCCACTCCTGCCCCATCAGCACCATCCAGGACCCGGGTCCCGACGGCGACCACCCGGGGCTGCGGGAATCCGCGAGAACCGCCCGCTCCCGGCAGCGCGGCTCCCGGCTCCGGCCGACCGCGAGTTCCCGGAGCAGACGCGTCCGGGGCTCTCCAAACCCACGACTCCGGCGAGGGGTACCGGCGGGGCTGTGGACTCCGGCATTTAAAAACTACCTAAAGTCTCGCTGCACAAGTGGCGCAGCGGAGGCCGCCGCTTGCCGCTCCGCGTCGCCCGGTGCCAGTCCCCTCGGAGCGGGCCGGGCGGCCCAGGCGACCCTCCGCGAGACCGCGGTCAGCTGCCGGGAGCGTGGAAGAGCCACCAAAGCCACCAAGACGCCGCGGCAAGTCCCCGGAGCAGTCAGCCACAGCTTTCCCTTCTCCTTAGTTACAAGTACCCCGACAGCTTCCGGCGCTCCCTTCGAGAAAATGAAAAAAGTGAAAAAGCGTGGAGGTGCTAGAAGTCGCTGGCATTTTCCGTCGAACGAGATCCCCTCGGCTCCATCCCTTAAGAAGGATTTCCAAACTCGGATGCATCCTCAGCGGAGGTATTCCATGTTGACAGATCTCTCGCCTCCCACAAAATGGGGCCGAGGAGGCGGCCGCTGTCTCCCCTATGGGCGCCGCCATTTTGTGAGGCGGCGGCGGCGGCGCGGCGGCAGGAGCCCCGGGTGTGTGTAATGGTTGAATAGAATGACCCCCTCTAGGGAATCCCCGGCTCTGACAGTTACGTAAGGGGCTGTGCGCAAGTGCGGCGTTTAGGGAATCCGCACAGCTCGGGCCTCGCAGCTCTGCGGCCCACATCTCCACCACCCCTAAAAGGACTGGTGGGGGAAGGGACAGATGACCTAGTCTCCCTCCTGCCCCGCCCCCCTCGCCTCCGGCCTTGGCCCGGCTCATCCACTCCCCTAGTCGGGTCTCCGCCCCTCACAGGCTTCCGAGACACTTTACTGGCCCCTGGGTGTCAAGAACTTCCTAGTCACAGCCTTATTCGGATCCCATTTAAGAGACAAACTTTACTTGGGAAATAAATCCATTTCCTCGAGTGAGCACCGGAAGCATGTTGGACTATATTACATAATTCTTTTCACCACCAAAGAAATTTACTCATTGGAACCACTACCTGAAATAACCCATCCAGACCTTTACTGGCCTGTGACCTTGGGTGTCGGTGACTTTGCCCGTAGTGGCCATCACGGAAATGGGAATAATGATACGCTGCATATATTGTGAAGCTTAATTAACATCTATAGCAAAGGGCTGATTCCGACACTCCTTGTAGATACAAACTTAGGTGGTAGTATTTATTGGGATGTTTGAGTCTCCCATTTAAGCAGCCTCTTTTTTTAAGCTTCAAAAATATTTTAAACTGGGACCGCATTTAAAGCATTTAAAATTAAAAACATAAGGTTTTATTCAATATTTGTTTTCAGCTTACTATCTGTAAGATACCTAAATGTAAAAATGTAAGCGTTAATTATTATCGTCAAAGTTCAAAAGATTGCTTCCCAACCAGTTTAATTACTGTTTGCATAACGCAGCACAGAATGATCTAGTTTGAGACGTGAAACCAACCAAAGGCAAGATGAATTAAGAGCATGACTCTTATTTCCACAGAACTAGGACAGACAATTCACGTTGTATTTAATTTATAGTTTGCTAAAGTTAGTTTGTGGCTAATCCGTGGAACATGTGCTAATCAGGCCCCAAAATACTAGCACAAGGCTTAGAAAAGCCGATTCTTTTAGACCTTAAAAAAAAGGTGACAGATTGACTTTATTCCGATCAGTCAATGATGTGTAACGTGAGGCGCTGCCCCTCTGGGCTTCTTTTCCCTCCCGAGCGCCACACCGGTTCTGTCCGGCGGGCGGGGACTCCGCGGAGGCCTTTCCAACAGCCGGGCCGGGGACGGGAACATCGCCTCCACCCCTAACCCTGGAACAACCGGTAGTGGCCGTTTCCCCGCGCCTCCCCCCTTTCCGCCGGCTTTGTGTGTGTGTGAAATGTGCGGCACATTGCAGATGAACCCTAAGCCCGGCGAGCCGAGTCTATTGTTCCCCGCGAGGAGCTGCCGGGGCGGTGTGGAGCCAGGCGCAGTGCCGCGGCCGGCCCTCGGGGGTCGCTGTGCGGCGCTGGCTGCCCGGTCGTGGCGGCGGCGCTGGAGGCGGCAGAGAGAGGCTGGCGGGGAGGGAAGCGGGCGGGCGGCGCGCAGCGGCTCGGCGGCCGCCGGTGCCTTCTGCCCGGGGACGCCCCGGCCGCGAGGCCGCGCGTGAATGTGTGCAAGGGCCCCGCGGAGCTGCGGCCGGAATACACGCTGTCACCCCGCTTTCCACAAACCACCACACAGACCTCCCCCTCCCCACCCCCAGCCCCGCCTGCCCCAGCCCTGCCGCCGCCGCCGCCGCGGCCGCCGAAACTCCCGGGCCTCCGGCCGCCCCGGCCCCTCACCGTCCGCTCGCCTTTCCCCTCGCCCGCTCACGCGCCTCCGGCAGCAGCACCATGTTGAATCGCGTCCCCGGGCCGAGCCGCCTGAGCCGGCGGCGCTGAGAGGCGGGCGAGAGCCGGGCCGCGGGGAGGGAGGGAAGGAAGGGGTGGGGGCCGCGCTCGCCCCGCGGCTTCGCGCGGATCCGGCAGTCGCCTGCCCCTCTAGTTTCGCTCCGATTTCTTTAAACTTTTTTAGAAATTCCCCTCCCTCCTTCCCTCCTCTCCCCCTGGCCTCCTGCTCCCTCCTTCCCCTCCTCCTCCTCCTCCTCCCCCTCCCTCCCTCCCTCCCTGCGCCGCCGCCGCCGCCGCCGCCGCCGCCGCCGCCACCGCCGGCCCATGACTGAGCCCCGCCGCCGCCGGCCGAGGAATGGGCTCCGGGCTCTGGTAGGAAGCGCAGGGAGCGGGGGGCGCTTTTAAAACACCGATCTGGGTTTTTTTAAAACCTCCTTTGAAAAAATAATGGCAAACTCGACGGGGAAGGCGCCTCCGGACGAGCGGAGAAAGGGACTCGCTTTCCTGGACGAGCTGCGGCAGTTCCACCACAGCAGAGGGTGAGAGCAGAACCGGGGGGGCAGCGCCGGGGCGAGCCGGGGCGAACGGGGCTCTCCCGCCCGGGCCGGGCGCGGGGTCCCGGCTGACAAGTGCGGGGCTTTCTCTCTCCCGCAGGTCGCCTTTTAAAAAAATCCCTGCGGTGGGTGGGAAGGAGCTGGATCTTCACGGTCTCTACACCAGAGTCACTACTTTAGGCGGATTCGCGAAGGTGAGTGGAAGTTTTAATTTGTATTTCCCTCTCGCTGGCCTCCTCCAAAAAGTCTCCTTTGACCCCGGAGTGGGCGCTCGGGGCCGGGGGGGCGGCCCGCGGGGGCCAGAGGCGTTCTTTTCGCTCCCAGCCGGTGGCACGGAGGCGGACGGCGGCGGGGCTGTTTTTGGCCTGGTGGCTCGCGTGCGCGCGGCGGGCGCGGGGCTCGGCGGGCGGGCGGCCCGGCGCCGGCTCGCGCCCTGCCCGGTGCCCGGCCGGCCCGGCGGGGTCTGAGTGCCGCGGCGGGGAGTGCGGGCGTGCGGGGCGCCCGCCCGAGCCCCGCGCCCGCCCCGCGCCCGCGCCCGCCCGCCCGCTCGCTCGCTCGCGAGTCAGCTCTGCCGCCGCTGCCGCTCTAGCACAGGCGGAGACACAGAGACACACAGACTCTGAGAGCAGTTTTCGTGCAACTCAAAATTAGCGCGGGCAGGTTTAACATCGATAATCGGCTGCGAAATGATCCCGGCAGCCGGGGGCACAGCCTCGGCCCCGTCGCCCTCGGTTTATACAGCTAACAAAAGAAACCAGGACCTGTCTCCAAATAGCCATCTTAGGCTTCAAGGCTAGGCAGAAGCTGTAGGCCTCAAAGAAGGGCCTATGGAGATGGATAGATCTGGGAGAGGGATCGGAATCGGCCCCGGCCCCGGCCCCCCCAGACCCTGCGGACGTCGCTGTCCGGAACAGTATTGATCCTTTTGAACTTTTTTTTTTTTTAGTGTAAACGGACCGCGTTGAGATTTAAAAGGGGGCGACAGAGGGACTTGCGATTGGTTATTGTCCGGGCTTCAAAAACAAAACAAACCCACCAACACCCCCCCTCCCGCCCCCCAAACAAAACAAGTGCTATTAAATCCAGGGCTCTCGGGTGAAAACACAGTGATTCCAGCAGCCCTTGCTTAGTTATTCTTACGGATCGAGCCGAATCACCCAGTGATGCCCGAGGTATCTACAGATCTCTGTAGAATGGGTATTTATCTCATAGTGAGGTTAGAGTTTTCTTGGATTGTGCACTTTCAGACAAGTGTGGCTGTGTTTTTAACAGGTTTCTGAGAAGAATCAGTGGGGAGAAATTGTTGAAGAGTTCAACTTTCCCAGAAGTTGTTCTAACGCTGCCTTTGCTTTAAAACAGTATTACTTGCGGTGAGTAGTAGTGACTCTTCCAACAGTGTTTGGAAATAAGGGACTTATGGGGAGATTTGTTTTAGCCAAAAAAAAAAAAAAAAAAAAAAAAAGAAGAAGAAGAAGAGCAAGAAGAAGAAAAAGCCCCAAACAAGAAACAAACCTTGCACACCGAACAGTTTCTAAACTACTGTTAATTTCAGTCTAGAAACATTAAATATCCTTAAAGTGAGGTTGTAGGAAGGTGAAAGTTTTCCTCACCTATTTTAGGATTGTTTACATTTTTCATACACAATCATTACAGGTGACACCACCCCCCCATCTTGGTAAACATTCTTTTGTGACATTGTTATTGATTGCTTGATATCCACAGAGGGGCAGAAAGGTGATGCTTAGTAAAAGAGTTAAGATAGTTAATGAAACTTTGTATCCCTTGGGAAATTTTTTTCTTTTGTTTTGGAAACTCCTTTGCCTTTTTAAATTCTGACTTTAAGATTTAAAAAAAAAATGAAACCTCTGTGTGGAACCGAGTCTCTGAGTGGTTTTTCAGTAGAATATTTATGCATAGCATAACATGTTGGTGCCTTAAGTGACCAGAATTGTTTCCAAAAAAAATTTTTTTTGGAATTTTTGAGTAGACTTAACACTAAAAAGGATTATTATATATTTAGGAAAATTAAGGATACTGCAAAATGGAATACTATGATTTGAATTTTCTTTCATTCTCTCTTCGTTTGTGACTGTTTATTTGACAAAGTAAAATTCTTATTCAGTTGGCTTGTGATCCAGTTTAGATAGTATATTTTGTGATTCAGCTTTAGTTTTTTTCTCCCGGGTTTTCAACTAGGAATGTTTTCATGTTGTATTTTATTATGAGGTCATCTTTTATTTTTAATACTTACTTACCTGTAAGTAAATATTACTTAGTTGGTGTTTGTTATTTAAAACTAAAATAACACTTCATATTTATTGCTTTTTAATAATGATGCTATAGAATGGCCTTTTTTAGGTAATGTGGCTTCTGCATAATTTGAGTTTGGCATTTATCATTGCTCCAAATGCAGTATCCACATGTGGATATTCTGTGTTATGTTCAGCATTCTGGAATAGGAAATGCAGTAATTGCACAGGTGTACTTTCTATTGGCTATCTTAGATTGACTTCAGGCTTGATGCTGAAGAGTTCGCAGAACTTTGTGAGGAGTTACTGAGTTACACAGAAGTCTAGAAAATGTTAAATGTGGTTAGTTGTTACCTATTGTGTGTGATGGCATGTGTCAGAGTGCATTTTTAAGTGAAAGACTAAGCCAAAAAACAAAATTAACCTCTAAAACTGTTGATTTACTAATGTAGTGGGAAGTAGAGGTTTTTATTTATGGTGATATTTACTTGCTCATTTTCATTTATAATATTGAGAGGAGTGCTGTTAATACATGTCCTGGTTTTCTGGTAATCGGTTTGAACTGTTTGAGTTTTAGACTGTTTAAAATACGTGTTTTAAAGTTATGCCTGATATTTATTGGATGATTGTTTAAAATTTAATATCCTGAAGGTACTGTAAGATACATGTGTTTCATGAGATGTGTCTTTTTCTGAAAAATTTGCATTCATACTAACAGGATTTTAGTATAATCTAATGGCTAGACTTCTAGTTTATTACAAGTTACTTAAATATTTTTTTTTCAGTTGTGATTTCTATCTTGGTATTGTATCATCCATTGATAATATTTATAGGTACTATTTTAAACTATGTAGTTTCATGATTGTTTGCAACTCCTTACATTGTTATCAGGTCAATTTTAGCTTTATGCTCTTATTAGAAGCTACATTTTGAACCATGTCCTTAGCTAAACTCGTTTTTCCTACATATGTCACTCTCCAGGTTTGTTTTTGTAGGGATGTAACTAGGCTACTAGGAAAAAAGTTGAAGCATTTGTTTTGGAAAATAAAACCATGTGAAGATTTTCATGGCTTGTAAAGAAATACAAAAGAAATATGTTAGTCAAAAATTGGGTACTCCCAACCTTGAAAGATTTTTTTCCATAGCAGTGTAATATTGCATGGTTAGAGGACATGCATTATGCTGGGTTTTTACACCTTCCTCTGAAAAATCTTAACTGGCAGATAGGATGCCAAACTTTCACAGCAATTCTGTTACTTAACCATAAGAGTGCTTCTTTATAGGAAGAAACAGTAATCAAGTGACTTTGTAAGTTCCCTCTTTGATATATCAAATTGATTATCATGGTTTCTAATGAGTAGATAATGCAGAGTGTTTTATAAATCACAAATGTAATAATTTTTTTAAAGTATGAACTGTTTCATTTGACTTATTGTAAGACTGTCATAACATGTATTTGCATTTACTCAAATTTAATATTTGCTGACATTCGTCTGTAGTTTTATTATTAATTGGATGGTTAGCTGTTAGCCTGTATTTGATGATACATTTTCTGATATTACAGACATTCAAATAAAGAAAAGCAAACTAATACGCTGCCCATGTATATATTCTAACATTTTTATGTTCGTTTTGATACATAGACAGTCATTAAATGTAGAGACTTGAGTTTAGTGGTCTGCCAAAAGTTAGCTTGATTGTGTCATACATTTATTCAGTTGTAGATAGCCTACAAAAATTTCTCAAAGTCTAAAACTACAATTATTTGTTTTAACATTGGCATTTAATTTTTTTAAAATGTAAGTGCCTACTGATAATGTGTACAAGTACTTACGTAAAGACTGGATATTTGTCATCTATGATGTCTGTATATTTTGTTTTCACTTAGTTCATTTCTTAGCATGTAAATCTCAGTATATTCCACAAATGTTTATCATTTGAATATCTTTATAGGCACAAAAGGATAAGGTATAATTTCCCACATTTTGTAGATGGAGAAGTTAAAGTGCAAAAGAAATCTAAATGGCTTTAGGGGCATTCATTAATTGGACAAAAAAGTTATATTCCTAACGTGTGTTCAGTAACATTTAATCAATCTATTATGAATTCAGTTTCTTAGTCACAAATGATTTTAAGAAATTAAAATATAATTGGAAATTACGTATGGTTTAATTTATGCCTGAGTGTATTTATACCCAATGTGTTCCATATTTACTCAGTAATTTTGTTTTTTTGTTCCGTTTTGGTGCAAAGGTTGGGGGCCAATTTACTGCTTTTATTTTTGTTAAGAATTTGAAGCCTTGGTATGAAGATTTAGGTAAATATTTCAAATGCTTAGTTGAAGAATTTTGTTTTAGCTTACTGATGCCAATGGCACAGCTATACTCAAGGTTAACTCAGTGTTTCCATTATAAAACTTGATTTTTGGGAAAGGTGATGAAATATCCTGGGCATAAAAAAATTTATTGTAGAAAACTATATTATTGGTATTCTTATAAAATGATTTTTTTTTACATGTACCTACCTTTGGAATAGTCAGAAATTTAATTATAGAGTTGCACCCACCATAGTGAATTTTCAATTTCATTGTGAATTTATTCTTTTTTTCCCCAGCCTTGGTGAATGAAGCCTTCCCTTAAATTATACCAGTAAAGTTTACATTTATCAGTTAAATAGAATGAATACACTAATGTGTTGTGTAGTTAGTCTCCACAATTTAGGTCACTTTTAAGAGAAAGACTTTTATGAATCACTGGAGGTTAAATGAAAGGATGCTTTAAAAATTGTAATAAGTAAGTAAATAAAGTAATACATTGAGTTTGTATATCAACAGAATTTATAAACATAAATTGCTCTCCTTATTCAAAGAAGGAAAATTAAAGTAATATGGAGACTGGAAGAAAAACAGTATCTAAATAAATTATTCATATATGCATTTGAAAATTAATTTTATAAACTGTATCCTTTCATTTTGAACAAACCTGATTTTGATATTTTTGGATATTCTGTTACATTTTAAAGGGCATGCAAACTTGTTGAAAGAGGAGTAGAAAGTAGAAAAAGTTGACTTATCAGAGCTCACCTAAGTTAGTGTTGTGTCTTAGAAATCATGTTTTAAAGAGCTTAAATTTGCTCTAAAGTAGAAATAAATCTCTTTCCAGGGTAGATAGTTTCACTGAGGATACAAACTAAGAACTTAACTATAACTCCTGAAAAATATTTAAATACTTTTTCTGCATTTAAATTTTCTGCCTTAGCTGTTAACTAAAAATGTCTGTTTCTAAAGAGGAGCACTCCTTTATAATCCTACGTTACACTGTGGTGGATTCAGTATTTTCATGGTTGGTTGTGTGTGAAATCCACTATAACTTTGATAGAAAAATATATCACTACTGTGAATCTTTTATATTCCTAAACCGAATGATATTGGAAGTTGGAAAAGGAAAGAAAAACAAACGTTTTAGTTCACTGAAATTTAGGTGCATTAATCAGCAAGTAAGTACTCAATACACGTGAAGTAGTCAGAGTTTTAATTAATATTTGGGAAAGGCTGCTTATTGAGCATTTTCCAGAGTGGTATAGTCCCTACTGAAGTTTACTGGTAAAAATGGGGTTTGTGTGTGTCTGTGTGTGTAGAGGGGAGGGTAATTAGGTTTTTATTTGTTTATTTTTAGTGGAAGTATTGGGAAGTGAACCCAGGACCTTGTGCATTGCTAGGCATACACTCTGCCGCTGAGCTATACTCTCCCCCCAAATGGGGTTTGTTTGAAATGGTAATTAGAGGACTTAGGGGGCAGGGTGGGCAAGGTGGGTTCTCTCTGTCTTTACTTTTCTTTGATTTGCCACCACCATCATCACCATGCTCTTGGGTGTTCAGGGTCAGTTAGCGTGGAGATTCCCAGGTTGTGCTATATGAAACACTCATTTTCCTGAAAAGTCAGTATGTTTCCTTGAAAAAAGGCCAAATGAATTTGAGCAATAAAACTAAATTTGGGTTACTTTATTGAAGGACTTCTTAGAGATTTTGTTTTGTTAGTGTGTGTTGTGAATCTCTAGATAACTTGGAGAAACACTATTGCCTCCCTCTCCCCACCCACAGTAAATAGTTTCCCAAACACCACCATGCATCACAGGGGAGTTTTTGAGGAATACCTACTACGTTCTGCGGAGCACCATTTGGGAAATTCTGAGCTAGAATGAATGAGGGTTAAGAAAAAATTTAAATATGGAAAATAATGAGGAAAATGAGAAATGAGAAGTAATTAGGTATATTTATATTGATATATATTAATGCAGATATAATTATTTTTATGGGGCTATTAGTTGCTTATTTTTATCAATGGCTGTACGGAGTTATATTGGCCATACTTAAATAGTTGTTTGAATAGGGGAATATTAAAATTATCTTGTGTTCATTGCCAGGAAAAGAAAAGTAGCAGAATCATAGATCACATTGTTTTGTTGAATGGTAATTAATTTTGTTGAAGTACGATAGTCCTGCTAAAATTTGTAATTCATAATCATGAATTTTGATTTTAGGAAAAGTTGTTTAGAAGTAGATTTTGGTTTAATGACCAAACTTCTTGGAGTTAAAATGGAGATAATAGGATTAAAGAGTATCATCAGATATTTTATGTCTTGAACGTGTAAGCATACTTTTTATGAAAAGCTGAAGTATTGGTTTTTGAGTTGAAAATAGAAGTATTGGTTTTTGAATTGAAAATAAATTACATGGTTAGTTCAGTTATCCATAGTAGAGCCCAAGAAATAGGCAAGTTGATTGATTCTTTTTATTCAGAAGTGCACAAAAAAGTATATATGCTGATTGATAGTGGTATTGGTCACCTGTTAAATAATTTATTAATGCATTCATTTAGGAAATAAAACTTTGGGGAGACCTGGAATAAAGAGATGGTTTAAAGCAATTTGTCATTCTCAGTAGCGTTCAGATTATCTGTGAATTTTATTAAGCTTTCCATGAATTGTGTTAGTAAAATTGAGTCTAACATATTTTCCTGTTTCAAACATTAAAAATATTTCACTTGTGCTTGGATACTTTTTGCATATTTATTATGTTGTGAGTTTGAGGTTAATTCATTTCCACAAGAAATACACCCTTGTGCTAAGGCCATTGCAATGACCTGTTTCTGGAACTGAGATCTCTTGGTGATATCTAAGAATAGATAACTGCCTTATTAATTACTGCTCCAAAATGATGGATCTCTACTTGAATTAAATTCTAAGTCAGTGTTTGCAGGGTCCATCTCATCTTATTGCAGGAGAATTTTGTGGTGAGGCTAGCTAGACCTGTTGTTTTGAATCTTTTATCTCATTCGTCTCTTAAACAGTTCCCTTTTCCTCTTCCTATCATCTCATTGCTTTATGGAAGTAACTGGATCAGTTGTGCTTTTGAATGCCCTAAATTCTGGATTTGGTTGACTGCTTCCTTCTAGTGTCAGTTAACCTGTTCCTCTATCCCCCCGTGCTTGTTTCCTAAAAACTGTTAGATCTAAAGGTTGGAAAAAATTCAAGTTCAGTGCTTTAGGCAGACTTAATAGGTAGTACTGTGCTTTTCATCAGATCATAAGACAGATAATGTTTAGTTGTCCCATTTTAGTGGTGTTAAGATTGGTCAGTGATTTTAGGTATTAGTTGTCTAAAATCCTGTATTTTTAAGAAGTGTGTCCCAGGTGATTCTTAAGTAAGCTCAAGTTTGAGAACAGCTGATCTAAGTATTGTAATTAAACTAATTTAGTTGCTGAGATAGCTGGTTTAACTTGGCATCAACATGCTGGCTAGGGCGACATCCAGAACAAAGCCTCCAGGTGACATCTGGCTTAGGGGCACCTGCTCAAGCTGCACCTGTCATCTCTAAGCAGAGCCTGGACACACCCTACTTTGTTTCTGGGCTCTAGAGAAGATAACAAGGACTCCACTTCAGTTAGGGTTGAAATGGGGCAAATTAACTACCAATTTGAACTTACCCTACCTGTACTTGTATAGTAGTTTGGATTTTTAAAAAATTAATTGAAAGTAAGTTTTTTCTTAATATCTAGACATTTTCTTAAAAGTGGAACTTTATAATATTCTTCCCAAATGGAATGCCGTTTATTTTATTGAATTTGCTGAATACTTTTTCTCTTTGTGAGGATTTTGTTGGTCTACCCCAGCACTGCTTAAGGGAGTTAATTTACATTGTATAAAGTCCTTTAAAAATGACAATACTAACAATAGCTTGTTTTGTTTAATGCACTTCGTCTTCATTTTTCAAGCCATTTTCATATGTGAGATTTAATTTTTATCATTTCAGATTTCAGAAGTAATTGCTGTTATTTATTCTCGAAAAATAACAGTTAGAATTTCTTTACACCACTCCAACCCTTTTCTTTTGGAGCAGATGGGCTACTTAAAAAAAGGGGGGGGGAGCTGTAGGTTCTGTCCAACTCTCAATCTTACATGTCAGCCATAATTGCCACTCGGTAAGGTTTACTTTGCAGACCACATTTTTTCCCCTTCACCTTTCCATTCCATTCCCTTCCCATTGATAGACCTGGTTTACATTTTACGAAGCCTTGTCTTATATATAACCCTCCATTATCCATAGCTAGTAAATATCTTCAAGTATATTCCATGTCCTAGGTGCATTTACCTTTTGCTTCTTTCAGTAAATGATTTTTTTTTTACTATATAATGGGGCCAAACTAAAATGTTGCTTTTTATGAAGCAGGATTTGAATAAAGTTGTATAAGAATCTATTTTTTGAATATGCATCTTAATGTGAAATAATGGCAAGTTTTTTAGTTCTTGTCTTTCCTTCTGAGTTCTTACTGTTTGGTAAATTTTTACTTATAGTGTTCAGTGGTCAATTGCTCTGTGTGCAGACATGATGTTTATTATATAATTATTATATATACATCTTTCATGGTGAAGTGTTTTTGGATGAAATTTTATTTTCTTCCTCTCCTAGCCCACTGGTTAATTTTAAGTAAATAAAGTGTTGATAAAAACATATGTGAGGTCAATAGGACCATTCTGCTGTTAAAATAGGACAAAGAAGAGACCATAGTTAGGGCCCCATGCAGAAAATACCTAACCTGTAGCACCTTAGAGATGGGGCTGGATTTAAATGTGTCAGAAATAATGCCCAAGGTGATCACACTTTCCATAATGGTTCATAGATTAAGTGACTTTTCAATGTACTTGAGCTCGTATCAGACCACTTGATACTTCATAAACAGTATTTAGTACCTTAGAAGGCTGTACCTCCAAGTGCTCTCACAAGTAATAGGTCAAGAGTGCTTAAGTGGTTTGATACAGTCTTTTTAGTTTACACCATTAAAAAGTCAAACTTCTGAATTTCTAGATAGCCCCACATTGCAATGTATTAATTCAATCTAGTAGTAAAAAACCTGATTGAGAGAGAAATGGTGAACCCATCATTTTCTTTCCTTCCTATGTTTTCTTTTTTCAAAATTGTTAATTTTTTTGCTATCTATATGTGAATTCTTGTTTACACTTCATTTATATTGACCAATTGTTATTGTTTTGCCATATTTGCTTTGTATTTTTCTCTTTATATGTGATGGTGTGTATATATACACACACATTATTATAATTGTTATTATTAATTTGGTATCATTACAGTTATAATGCCCTTTCTGCATAAGTATAAGTGTATATTACTTAAGAATAAAAACATTTTCTTACATAACAGTCGTACAGTGATCAGATTTGGAAAACTTAATGTGAATATAATCATATTATCTGTACAGACCTTATTCAAATTTTGCCAGTTGTCCCAAAGATATATTTTACAGCATTCATACCCACCCATCCCTAATCCATGATCTTGTATTACATTTAACCATTGTATCTCTAGTTCTTCAGCCTTTCATAGTATTACCACTTTTGAAGAATATGGGCCAGTTGTACTATAAGATTTGGATTTGTCTGTGTATTTTTCAGGATTAGATTTAGGTTAGGCATTTTTGGCAGGAGGCGTGTGTTGTCACTTTGTCCCATTGTTGCTGATGGTTGGTTAAGGTGGTGTCCTCCTGGTTTCTCCACTGTAAAGTTTCCATTTTCTCTTTTGTAATTAGTAAGTAACCCATGGAGACATACTTTGAGACTGTGTAAGTATCTTGCCCACCATCAGACTTTTACCCAATAGTTTTAATATCTGTTGATGATTCTTGCTCTAATCAGTTGTTACTATATTTTGATATGTGTTTTCTAACTTTCTCATTTCTTCTACATTTATTAGTTGACAATCTGTGATAAGGAAAATATTTTCATTATTTATTTATTAGATTTTTATATGATATAATAGATTCAAATCTATTACAGTTGTGCATTTTGCTGCTTAAGTTTGGCCAGGAGGAGCCATTTCATGCTGGCTCTTGTGTCTTTTTAACAAGTTCCTATTATTTTTGAACTCTTTCTTGCTTTCTGACAAAATAAGATCTGCCAGTCACCTTGTGTTTTGCTTACTCTGCTCTAGCATCAGCTGTTTCTCCAAGAAGTCCTGGTCCCTTTTAGTGTGAAATGAAATATGGAAATTAAGATCTGAGTGGTAGATGTGCTCATTGTTACTGGGTTATCTTTTCTTCCAGGCCGTTTCAGAGGAAAGAGCTAGGAAGTTTACTTATTTTAAATATAAATATGCACATTTTGTGAATTTACAATCCACACAAGATTCCTCTTGCCTTCTTCCATTCCATGTATCTCCCTTCAACTGCCTTGAGAACCCTAGTTCCCAACACTAGTATACTTACTTATCTTGTCAGTTCTGTAACGTAGAGAATAGTTTCCAAATTGTTATGCCCATACCACTGTAAGCAACAAAGCTACCAAGTAGAGTTACACATTTGTTTGCATTTCTTTTTGTGTTCAGACTGACTTTATATTGGTAATTATTGTGTTAAAAAATTCACAGTGATTAGATTCTTTATTTCTGGATGGTGTTATTCACTTAAAATAGTAAAATTCATATTTTCCCATTTGTATTCAATTTTGTGTTTTTCCCATTCTTATTCTTTTAATTTTATTTATGAATATATAAAACAAGATTCTAAAATCAAAGTTTAAGCTAAGATATACTTGGAGGTTACCCTCTTCCTTTCTTGTCTTTTCTACCCTATTCCTACCCATGCTTTGCTGGTAACCAGTAGTTTCTAGTTATCCTTCCTGTTTTTTGTTTTGTTTTGTTTTGCAAAAATAAGGATGTACATATATGCATTCTTAGTCCCCCATCTTAAAATGAAGAATGCGCTATATTTTTTTCTTATTTTGCTTTCTTTCCCTTGATGTATTTTGGCTATCACCATAAATAAATTTGTAATGTTCCTTTTTTACAGCTGCATAGTATTCCATTAGGTGGATATATCCTACTTTTTCAACCAATCTCCTACATAATGACACTTAGGTTGTTTCCAGTATTTTACAGTAACAAGTAATGTCATATAAGCAATCTGCAAATCTAGTAGCCTTATGCAAACCTATTTTCAAATTTTTTGAGTTTTATCTTTAGAGTAAATTATTAAAGGTGGGGCTGATGCAATAATTGAAGAATAAATACATGTGTAGTTTTATTAAATACTGCCAAATTCCCACCAAATTCTTTCCAAATAGGAGAGAACTATTTTGTATTCCTACCAGCAGTATATGAGAGTACCTGTTTCCCATAGCCTTGCCATCTGTTTGGTTAAGCCTTTGAAGTTTTACCAATCTGATGGGTTAAAAAATGTATCTCACTATATTGTAATCATTGTGGCTTTTTTAGCATGTAGTTTTAATATTTGGTAGTGCCATTCCCATCTCGTATGTCTTTTTTTTACAAGGTTTTCTTGGCTATTCTTTTATATTTGTTTTTCCATATGAACTTTAGTGTTAATTTGTTCTAATTTCAGAAAAAAATCTTGTTTTGTTTTGTTTTTAATGGGGGTTGCATTAAATTAAAAAAATTACCTTAGGACAACTTCATGATGATACTAAGTTGACTCTATCCAGCAACAATGAAAGTCTTCCTGTTCAAATCTTTTTGTGTCATTCAGGAGTTTGAAGTTTTCCTTTCATAGGTTTTGGGTATTTCTTAAGTTTATTTGTAAGTTTATTATCATTTTTCTTGCTATTGTAAATGTGGTTTTCTCTTCCATTATATCTTCTAATTAGTTGTCATTTATTGATACGAAAATTCATGATTTTATATTATAACCTAGTGCTGGAATGTTTTGACTATTTGTATTAGTTTTATCATTGATTAAAAAACATTCTTAGAGATACCAGTATGTTATCTGCAAACAGGAATATGCCTTAAATTATTTCTTTTGTCTGATTATATTGGTCACTGTGAAATAGTTGGTAAGACAAGGATATCTTTTCCTTGGCTTGATGCCAACCTTAGTTTGATGTTTCTAGTATTTCTTCGTTGAGTAAGATACTGCATGTCGTGTGTTCTTGATGCAGTCTTAACTCTGTATGTTCTATTAATATAGCATCTCTAGATCTCTTTATTGAATGAACAATACTGTTAGACTTAAAAGTCAGATTTAGTGATATCCCTCATAGATTTATCTACTAGTGTTTGGCTTTATTATTATTTTTTAAAATCTGTAATTATTATCTGTATTCAAGAGAGGAACTAATAGTGATTGTATACAATTTTAAATCTCATTTTGTGGCTTTTGTTTAAAAATGTTTCTCATATTCTAGGCATTTAACATATAAATAAAAATCAGCTAAAATTCTCAGTGATAACTTGGGAGCAAAATTACCCTTCCTGTCTATCTATCCATGAACTCGTTACTGTTTCATTCTTTGCTGACCGTCGCACCACTTGTTATACAAGGCAGTAATTTAATTCATTGCTTGATTTTTATGTTATTAAATGTAGTATGAACTATGATTTGATAATTGATTTTTATATTATCAAGGTGAAAAGTAACTATAGATTATCTACCCTGTAGAGGTGGAAAACAAATTCATGCTTTAGTTAGAATCAGAAATCTTGTATGTTTGTTTGGGTGAATCCATTCACATCCATTATCACTAAGTCATATGTATTATGTTTTTACATTGTATATTTGATTCTCAGAATTAGATATAATTTAGATTTTAAAGTCTTGCTGGTTTTGAGAGTTGCTTAGAGCATCCATCCTTCTTTATCCCCGTTTCCAAACTCTGGGGATTAGCTGAAGTAGATGTGTGTCCTATTTATTACCTTTAAGCAAATTGCTTGGTAATTTTCTTGGTCAGTTTTTTTTGACCATGCCGAATCTTACAGATATTTATACCAAGTTTTACACATTTAAGGAGCTAAGATGAGGTAGACATTAACTATTATATGCAGATTTGACATTTTATAGAGCCCTAGTAGTGTGGCTTATGGGGCCTGAAATCTTAGATTCCTAAAGATTAGGGCGAGAAGTATGTACTTATCACAATTGAACATGACTGGTGAATCTATCAATTCATAGCATCATCATTCTTAACTAGAAGGGATTTTAAGAAGGTAGTGTAGTACCAGGCTTTTTGGTAGGCTAGAAATAGGATATATTTTATGGTGGGCCGCTGTAAGGATAACTGACTTGCCTAAGGTCACTGTTACTGAATAATAAGAGGGTTAGAAGCCAGTTCAGTGCTGCCTTTATTATCCTAGCCACTCTATTCTGATTTAAAAGGAATAAATGTAGAAGATTGTTGAGATTTCTTTGCTATAACAAAACATGACTTTTACTTTATGATTTTACCAGCTCATACTCTCTGGGAGGCATAGGTGTTACATTGCTGGCCAGTAGCGGTGATAAATATGCATTTGATTTATCATTTGTATCCAACAGTGGTATCTCTTTCCCTTTCCTGCCCAAAGGACTATGTTGATAAGACAGATGAGTATTATTAGAGAGCCCATAGCAAAAAATATAACAATCACTGGGAAAAACCACTTTTTCTTCAGATATTCCTTATCTTGAATGTTTTGCTTAGAAAAACTTAAATTTACATATTTGATAAAGCTGGCCACTGACTTTTTTTTTTTTTAAATAACCAGGAATACTACTTGAAACTTTTCAGTCTGATACATTATTTTTTAGATGGAGACCTCTACTGGAAGTACGAAGCAAGAGATGGATTCTATTATACAGTGTAAAATATCTAGACAAATGGATGGTAGGAAGATTTATTTAAAAAATATTCACTGTAAAGTGTCCTAGAGCCTTTTTAAAAGAATCTTTCTTATGATACTTCAGATGATGATGCACTTTCAGTTTATGACATGAACTTAAGTTTTTTAAAGAGCAGAATATCAGGTTTATATTTTGGTTTTTGTTTCTTGAATTTGCCATGTGCTCAGCACTGTACTCGATGCTTTATAATACTTCATTTCTTCCCCACACCTACCTATGACATAGGTACTGTTACTATTGTCCTGATATTACAGAAGAGAATGCAGGATGAAGAGATGTAAGATCCTTGCCCAAGGTCACACAGTTAGTAATTTTAAGAGCTAGTATTTGAACCTGGGCCATCTGGCTCTAAAAAGGCATGCTATATTGTCTTCCCCCAAGTACACATGATTACATCTTTATTACAAAAGTATATGAAGACAAACACTTGAAGGGAATAAGCAAAACATAAAAATGGAGTAGTTGTGGGATCGTGGCTTTTTATTTTTAAAATCCTTCAGTGAGACTTGTGTGCTGCAGTATAGTTTATAGTATAATTTCTACAAATATTCTTCTTACTAGATTTCTACAATTTACAAGGTAGATTATAGATTATAGATGAGGAAAAAAGCCTTTAAGTATTGTTGCTGATAAGTAATGGCATCAGGATTAGAATTCAGTTTTGTGAATTATAATTCACTGCTCTTATTCTACCACCAAAGTGATGGGGGTCAAAGACTTCTTTTTTTTTTTTTTTTTAATGCTTCTCTGCCTCTTAAAGCTCCTAATTCAACACTGATACATTATAGTTGAACTCAGATCTCTTGCCATGGGGGAGGTTCTTAAGAACTCCAGTGGGTGTTGGTGGGCCTGTAAGCAAATAGGGAATCTAATTTGGGAAATTCTGAAAGAATTGAAAAATTCTAAACAGAGTGAGTAGTATAACCTCCCATTGATCTGGCCTTAGAAAATTTAACCTCTTTCTTGTGTGGTTTTATGAAACAGTCACCAAGAGTCAGTTCTAGTGTAGAATGTAAATTAACAACGTGATAAATGTGGCATTTTGTGCAATTTTATATAGCACTTGAAAATGTGTATTTTTAGGTGAAATAGATACTAATGTGTCTCTATCTCTTTTTATAAGCTGTAACAGTGTAGAATCTTGAGTAAAGTTAGAGTTGGCCCAGAGCAATACTGATTTTATTTCAAACTAGCATGTGAAGATCCAAGGATTTTGCAAAGTAATGACTATTTCTAAAAAACTGGTTATATGATAACTCAGTGGAGGCATTTTGGGAGTCAGGAATTTTCATTATTATCATAGTAGTAGCTAACATTTATTGAACATTTATTATTTGCCTGGCATTTTGCTCAACCTGCATTATTATAATTCTCAAAACCATCCTATAAGATTTATACCAACATCATCATTTTATAGATGAGGAAACTTAAGATTAGAGAAATTAAGTAACTTGCACAAGGTCACATAACTACAAAGTGGTGAAGTTGGAATTTGATCCAGGTCTTCTGCCTCCAAAGAGCAAACTTTTAACCATAGGCAGAATACTGCCCCTTTACTCATTCATGAGTAATGGCTGATTGTTTATCATTTGTCAGACAGTATTCTGTGCACTGGACACCTATCAGTAATGAAAACAAAAAAATCTTTTCCCTTTGGAGTTAGGGAAAGGAGACAGTAAACAAATAAGTAAAGCAGGGTATATTAGATAAGAATAAGTGCCAGGAAAAAAAAAGTAGATAAAGGAGACAGTTTTTGAATAGGGAGAGTATTACATATTAGATAGAGTGGACAGGAAAAGTCCAAGAGGATGTTACTTGAATAAAGATCCAAAGATGGAGCAGTTCAGGTGGGTACCTGGGATAAGAGTCAACAAACAGCAATGGGACATGCTTGGTGTGCTCACAAACAGCAAGGCAGCCATTGTGGCAGAGTTAGTGAGTAAGGAGGAGAGGAGTTGGAGATGAGTAGATCAGAAAGGTAGGAGAGAGCTGGTGGCCAGTCGTGTAGGGCCTTTGTAAAGTCTTTCCATTTTACTAAAGCCATTGGAGGACTTTGAGCAGCGAAATGCCATTATTTGGATCTCTCGGGGTGCTTTGCTATATATAGGTGAAGAGTAGGGGTCAAAGGGCAGAAACAAGAAGACATGTTAGAGGGCTAATGATTGGTTAATAATGACGATGGTTTGTACCAATGAGGTTCATAGCCCTTGAGGTGGTGATAAGCAGCCATATTTTGGATATCTAACGTTTCAGTCAAAAACTTTTTAAGACTAAATTAGCAGATACCTACTCAGATACGTACTGAGAATCCATCAGGTGTCAAGTTTCATACTTTTTCAATGTAAACTTTATTTTCCTTGATTATCATAGCATAGTAATGTAGGCGCTCATTGTACACAATCTAGAGAATGGAAGAGGAAAATAATGAGCACTATTAATATCATATCTTAAGCATGTTTTCCCCTAATCTTTTGTCATAAGGTTTGAACTGAAAAATCTATCTACAGTAAGCTGGCTCTCCTACTGGAATGTCAGCTCCTTTAGAGCAGGAGCTGCACCCTTTATTTCTGTGTCTTTGGTACCTAGCACAGTATCTGCTTCAGTACTGCTTGTTTTGTTTGAATTAATTGTGTCAGTCAATTGGGTGCCATATCCTTGCACATTCTTTGAGGAGATACTACGGTTTTTTCATTTGTTTTGAGGTTTGGTGAATGGGCAGTAAGTGTTGGTAGACTTAATGTACTCTGAACTCCAGCCATGCTTATCTATTTATAGTTCTCCAAATATGCCAAGTTTTTCTCACCTCTCTGCCTTTGTATGTGCTGTTTTCTCCACCTCAGACTCCATTGCCACCTTCTTTGCCTGGCATACTCCTACCCATCTTTGAAACTTAGCATAAATGTCACCTTTTCTGTAAAGCCTTTTCTTCCCAAACAGCTTGAAGTGATCCTTCTTTATGATCCCACTCCCCCATTTATACCTCTATTATAAACACTGCCGTAACGACTTCTTCATGCCTGTCTTCTTTATATAGTGCTGTGAGGCCAAGGAAGTAGGGAATTAGTTGTATGTATCTTTGTAGCCTCATCATAAGATAATGCTTATTAGTGCATAGGAGTTAGTGTGTGGCCAATGGAATCAATGAATGAATGCTGGAAAGGGTCATTGGAAATAAGAAAAGAGGGAAGTTACTTTGGTTTGAGGATAGAGAGGGGCTTAAGGAAGATCCTTTGTATCAAAAGACAAGCTGGATACGGATAGGAAAAAAAAGAGGGGCGAAGATGGAGGATTTTTTTAGGTATGAGGAAGGGGAAATGAGGGTATGCATGATGCGGTTTTAGTTGTGTAAATGAGCACTGCTGCATCAGAGGGTTTGTGCATGTGACTGATGGAAGGTAAGATGGGGACCAAAGATTGGTACCGGATGGTGGAGGATTTTGAAATCAGGTCAAGGTGTTTGACCTTTATTATTCCATGTATAGTAAAAATGTGAGATTCTGTTGTTTGTTGTGTGTTTTTTAAATTTGTATATACATATTTTTTTATTTTAGCAGAACAAATTCTTGATAAAAAAGATGTTTGGGGAACATTAATCTTACATTGGTGTAGCTTTGAGTTAGGGGAAAGTAGTGGCAGGAATGGCAGACAGATCTGCCTGATTTGATTAGAAAATGGGATATTATTTTTATTGAGTATTCAGACAAAATATTATCTGAATTATTACTTCTTTGTTGCATTTTTTAAATCGAGGTTATTTGACATAATATTATATTAATTCCAGGTATACAACGTAAATGATTTGATGTTTGTTTATATGGCAAAATGATAACCACAGTAAGTCCAGTTAACATCTGTCACCATATATAGTTGACTTTTTCCATGACTTATTCATTTTATAACTTGAAATTTGTATCTTTTGATCCCTTTTACCCATTTCGCACCCCCTACCCTGCCTCAGGTGACCGCTGATCTTTTGTCTATATTCATGAGCTCAGAGATTTTCTCTTCTTCTTTTTTTATTCCACATATAAGTGAGATCATATGGTGTTTGTCTTTTTCTATCTGATTTCACTTAGCGTTGTGCCCTCAAGGTCTATCCACATTATTCTATATGGCAAGATTTTATTCTTTTTATGGCTGAATAATATTCCATTATATATATGCTGGAATGAATATATCTCACATTTTCTATATCCATTTGTCCATCAAAGGATATTTAGGTTGTTTCCATGTCTTGGCTATTGTAACTAATGCTTCAGTGAGCAAGGAGGTGCATATATCTTTTTGAATACTGTTTTATTTTCTTTGGAAAACTTCTTACTTTATTTCTTAAGAAATAATAGACAAGAAAGTTGTATTCAGAAGTACTTCAGAATCTTGTACTATCTTTAAAGTTGTTGTAATAAATTCCAGTTTTTATCAGACTGTCAATTTACAGAAGATCAGTCATTAACACAATTTAATAATAGAGCTATCAGATTAAAAAGCTAAATCTTAGGTCACATTTTGATGAAAAGGACCCATTACAGGTAAGCCTCTTTTTTAAAATTAATCTCAAATGAATAGGATCTTGAAATAATGTGTCATGTGATATGTGGGGCTTATAGGCACTAGAAAACAAACAGTATTTCAGTATTTTCACCCTAATTCTTTACTTAGGTTGTTTGAGATTGGGTGGAAGTGGAAGACTAAGTGTGAGTCTTATAGGAACCTTTTTCTCCTTTAGATCATACTTGCAGTTTTCTCCTAATGGTTGGTCAGTGTCTGACTAAAGCTGTGATTCCTCAAGCAAAGTGAAGTGAAATGCAATAATTTTCTGTGAATTTGATCAATATAGAGATCAAACAGGTTAATAGAATTCCAGTTGCTGGCAAATTTGATAAACCAACTGTTGCTGTACTTTATTTTATTTATTTGAGTGTAGATCACCATCATAGTTTACAGTCATGTGAAATTTTGGATTATATGTAGATTACTAATTCATTTTATCTTCTATCTCTGTGCTGGAAGGAACTTTTTACAACTTCATCACTGAGTTCACTTTTTTTTTTTTCCCCTTAACAAGCTCTAGAACTCAGTACTTTTGCTTATTAGTTCCAATAACTTAGCAATCTTTTTTCCTTTCTGTTTTTCTAAAACCATATGCTATAGGGTCTAGTGAGGATAAGTATATACTCATGATGAAAACAGGCTGAACTGAAGACAGGTGCACATATTTGATACATTTAGAATTCTTTAGAATATGTTTGCTGATATTGGGCATTCCTGGATACATATTTGTGTGACTAGTATGTGTGATTAAGAGAAAGGGATTATTCTGGAAAGAGTGTTTGAGAGTTAGGAGAGTGGTCTAGTGGGGTGTGCTCAGGATTATATCTGATCAAAATCTTCTCCTGAAAGGGCTTTGCTATTACCTGGAATCTTATTTTGACATTAAACTGACTTGATTTGGTTTGGACATTACTATATTTCTCCTTTGTGAGTGATTTTTTGTTTATTTCTCAGATTCCACATATAAATGAAATCATAACATTTGTTTTTCTCCGTCTGACTTAATTCACTTTGCATAGTACACTCTAGATCCACTGCTGCAAATAGAGAAGTTTCATTCTTTTTTATAACCCAGTAATATTCCATTATATAATATTCCACATATATTATGTATTTATATATATCTCACATCTTTATCCATTCATCCGTTCATGAGCATTTGAGGTGCTTTCATATCTTTACTATTGTAAATAATGCTGCAGTGAACTTGGTGGTGCATATATCCTTTCTAATTAGTGTTTTTGTTTTCTTTGAGAAATACCCAAGAGTAGGATTGCTGGGTCATGTAGTAGTTCTGTTTTTTAATATTTTGAGGAATCTCTGTGTAGTTTTCCACAGTGGCTGTACCAAGTTGCATTCCCACCAACAGTGCACCAGTGTTCCCTTTTCTCCATATCCTCACCAACACTTGTTATTTTTTGTCTTTTTGATTAATAGCCATTCTGACAGATGTGAGGTAATATCTCACTGTGATTTTGACTTGCATACCCCTGATGATTAATGATATTGAGCATCTTTTCATATGTTTGTTGGCTATCCGTATTTCTTCTTTGGAAAAATGTTGTTTGCTTTTTTGATGTTGAATTGTATTAACCTCTTATCAGATACATCATTGGCAGACATCTCTTCCATTCAGTAGGCTGCCTTTTCATTGTGTTGATTGTTTCCTTCACTGTGGAAAAGCTTGATCTAGTCCCATTTGCTTATTTTCCCTTGCTTCCCTTGCCTAAGGACACATAACCAAAAAAATATTACTAAGACCAATGTCAAAGAGTACTGTCTGTGTTTTTCCCCAGAAGTCTAATGGTTTCAGGTCTTACATTTAAGTAAATATTTAATCCATTTTGAATTTATTTTTGTGCATGGTGTGAGAGAGTAGTCCAATTTGATTTTTTTTTCCATGTAGCTGTCCAGTTTCTCCAACATCACTTACTGAAGAGGCCATCTTTTCTCCATTGTATATTTTTGCCTCCTTTGTCATAGATTAATTGCCCATATAAATGGGCTCTCTGTTCTGTTCCATTGATCTATATGTCTTTTTTGTGCCAGTACCATACTGTTTTGATGACTTTAAATTTGTGGTATAGTTTGAAATCAGGAAGTGTGACACCTCCAGCTTTGTTTTTCTTAAGATTGTTTTGGCTATTTGGGTTTTTTTGTGGTTCCATATAAATTTTAGAATTATTTGTTCTAGGTCTTTGAAAGATGCCATTGGTATTTTGATAGGGATTGCATTGAATCTGTAGGTTGCTTTGCATAATATGGTCATTTTAACAATATTAGTTCTTCCAATCCATAAACTTGGTATATCTCTCCATCTGTTTGTGTCATCTTCTGTTTCTTTAATCAATGTCTTAGAGTTCTCTGAGTACAGGTCTTTTACCTCCTTATTTAGATTTATTTCTAGATATTTTGCTCTTTTTGATGTGATTGTGAATGAGAATGCTTTCTTATTTTCTCTTTTTGAAACTTTGCTGTTAATGTATAGAAATGCAACAGATTTCTGTTTGTATCCTGGGACACATATCGTGCTACATTACTGGATTCATTGATGAGTTCTAATAGTTTTCTGCTGGCATCTTTTAGGATTTTCTGTGTATAATATCAAGTCAAACAGTGGCAATTTTACTTCCTCATTTTCATTTTGGATTCCTTTTATTTCTTTTTCTTGTTTGGTTGCTGTGGTTAGGACTTCCACCTACTGTGTTGAATAAAAGTGGTAAGAGTGGGCATCCTTGTCTTGTTCCTGATCTTAAAAGAAATACTTTTAAGCTTTTTGATGCTGAGTATAATCTTAGCTGTGGGTTTACCATATATGGCCTTTATTATTTCAGGTTTGTTCCCTCTATACTCGCTTTGTTGAGAGTTTTTATCATAAATGAATGTTGAATTTTGTCAAAAGCTTTTTCTGCATCTATTGAGATGATTTTTATCCTTCAGTTTGTTAATGTTGTGTATGCTATTGATTGCTTTGTGGGTATTGAACCATCCTTGCATCCCTGGGATAAATCCATGTGATCTTGGTGTATGATCCTTTTAATGTGTTGTTGAATTTGGTTGCTGATATCTTGATGAGGATTTTTGCATATATATTTATGTGATATTGGCCTGTAATCTTTTTTGTGGTATCTTTATTTGTTTTGGTATTAGGGTGATACTGGCCTTATAGAATGAGTTCAGAAGTGTTTCTTCCTCTGCAGTTTTTTGGAATAGTTTGAGTAGAATAGGTGTTAATTCTTTTCTAAACGTTTTGGTAGAATTCACCTGTGAAGCTATCTGGTCCTAGACTTTTGTCTGTTGGGAGTTTTGTGTGAATGTGTGTGTGTATGTGTGTGTATGTGTGTGTGTTTAAATTACTGATTCAGTTTCATTACTGGTAATTGATCTGTTCATATTTTCTGTTTCTTCCTGGTTCAGTTTTTGGAGATTATACATTTCCAGGAATTTGTTCATTCTTCTTGGTTGTCCATTTTATTAGTATATAATTGTTCATAGTAATCTCTCATGATGCTTTGTATTTCTGTTGTGTTGGTTGTAATTTTTCCTTTTTCATTTCTGATTTTCTTTTGTATGTAATCTCCCTTCCTTGTCAGAAGTTTTTGAGTAATTTTTGATTTTTTTGGTCTTTGAAAGGCTTAAATTTCACTCTAGTATGTTTAGGTATAGACTTTTTTCTTATTTTCTTAGCACTCTATTTCAGTCTGAGATCATATATTGAATCTTGTGGAATTCTTGGCCATTGTTTTTTCAAATTCTTTCCCTTCATTTATTCTTTTCTTTGCTTACGAAGTTGTTGTTCGATAGATATTGACATTTATACTACTTTCCCTGTGTCACTTAAACTTTCTGTTTTAGTATTCATCTTTTTACTGCTTTATGATACTCTGAGACATTTCCTGGATTCAGCCTTGATTACTAAGTTACTTTTCACTTCTATCTATTCTGTTTATCCAAATAATCTAAAAATCCTTTATTTCAATAGTTATATATATTTTTATAGCCAGTGTTGTCTTTGTTCTTAACTGGTTATACCTGCTTCATGCTTATAATAGTTTCCCGTGTCTCTCTAAGGCTATTTATTATGATTATTCACAAGTGTGTTTTCAATTAGTTCTGCTGCTTCTTTAAGTTATTTCTGGTGCATTTGGGTGTGGATGTGGGTATATGTGTACTCTCCTTGTATTAGTGATGCTCCAGTGTTTCCTTATTTTCCCCTCTGTTTGTTACTCTTTTATAATCCTCAGATGCTAGTTAATCCAGAGGATGATAGATAGACATATAGTGAATTCAACCATTCTTGGCATTCTACCCACATGTTGCTCCTGTTTCTGAGGAGCACTTCTCTGTATGCATTGCTTACATTAGTAGGGTGCATCCCTCTCTTGTTTGTTTTAGTCCTGATGTCTGGCTGTTTGTACTGATTTTCTACACTAAATAGCGGTAGCACGGGCAATAACCTACCTAAGAAAATCCAGCCTAATAAAAAGGTACACGACTAGAATTCCTAACTGCAGTTTATTCTCCTAATCAGTGGTTGCTGATTTTCATATGCTCTGTAACTCCTTAACTATGCCCTGCGATTATCTGTTTCCTAAAGTGTTGTTGAACTGGATCCTGAGATCTAGCAATGCTTATCTTAGTGTCATCTGCAGAGTGGGTTTTGTAAGGAGGAGCCAACAACCAGCGGGTGATGCTGGCCTTTTATCTTTTCAGGGACCAAAACCCGTATCTTACTTTTACAGGTAGTGGCTATAAATTTCTTTCAAGTTCTCGGAACATCTTGGAGTATCTGGATATTCTATGAACAGATAAGAAGGAAATAAATGTATCTTTAACAATTTATGTCTCTTTCTTCATGCATAAAGTTTTGCTGGTTTGGTTACAATTTGTTTTGAAAACCTTTTATGATAGGGATATAATTGACTTGCAAAGTATTGTGATCTATAATAGCTACATTTATTGAGTGCTAACTGTGTCCTGGGTACTGCACCAAGTGTTTTTTGTATATAATGTTGGGGAAAGACCGAGATGATTTCTCCAGTGAGAAATTTTAACTTAATAGATTTATAAGAATGATGGATGACTCTTGACTCTTGATGACAAAAATTATACTGAGATAGTTTAGCAACAATAAATTTCATTAAAGTCATAAAATGTTTTGCCTGTAGAAGAGGGAAATAATTGAAGAAGGCAATTCAGAGATTGTTATTGAGAGAACTGAGATGTAGAGTGTTTGCCACTTTTATGGGCTTTCTCAGTTTTTTTTGGTTTGGGGATATATTTGGGTTGACTATACAGAACCATTTTGTTCTTAGAGGATTTAATATTTGTAGATTATTGAGAATAGAAAAGATCACCAGAAAGCTATTCACCTTGTGCTTGTGTGTTTTGTACTAGATGTGAAAATAGGAAATAAACAAGAAATCCTTCCAGCTTCCTAAAACAGTTTGTGTTCACTAGTTCTTATCTAGTTTTTCATCTAAAAGGCTATTATGCTTAACTGTTTAAATTTGGCTTTAGAATGAACCTTTAGATCTAGCCTTTACCTTAAAGCCTCATTTTCTACTCTTATCTTCTGCTTCCTGATTATACTTGCTGGTGGAACACAAACCAGTGATTGTATGAAATATGAAATGAAGAAGAGAAGACCTAGATTAGAAAATTGCTGGCTTTGTGTAACTAGTTTTTTTTTGTTTTGGGGGGTTTTTTTTTGCTTAACATTATTTAAACAATGAAACTGTTTTTCCCAGTTTTTTTCTTTTTTATTAAACACAATTTACACATAGTAAAATTTACCCTTTTTGGTGTACTAGTCTGCCACTTTTGACAAATAGAAACAGTTGTATAAGTACCACCAGAATGAAGATATAGAACCTTTCCATCACTCCCAAAATTGCTCCGTGTCCTTTGTAGGTCAGGCAAAGTCCATTTTCTGTCCCTGGCAACCACTAATATGTTTTATGTCCCTGAAATTTTACCTTTTTAAGAATATCATATTAATAGAATCATACCATATGTAGCCTTTTGAGTCTGGCTTCTTTTACTTAGCACATTGCATCAGGGATTTATACATATTGCCTGTATCAGTAGTTCATTTCTTTTTATTGCTAAGTAGAATTCCATTGTATGGCTATACTGCAGATTCTTTGTCATTTCCTAGTTGAGGGAGATTTACAGTGTTTCCACATTTTGGTGGTTATAATTACTATAAACATTCTCATGTAGGTGTTTGAGTGAACAGAAATTTTCACTTCATTTGGTACATACAAGGAGTAAAATTACTGGGTCATTAAGAAAAAAGATAATGGGTCATAATGGAAATATATATTTGATTGTATAAGAAACTGTGAAACTTTTCTAGAATGGCTGAAGCATTTTGCATTCCTACCAGCAATATATGAGAGTTCCAGTTGCTCCTCCTCTTTGCTCAAGTTTGATATTGTTAGTTAGTTTTTAAATTTTAGCCATTTTAAAAGATGTGTAGTAGTATCTCATTGTTCTTTTAACTGACTAGTAATTTTGAGCATTTTCTGTTTATTTGCTATCTGTATATCTTCTTTTTTTATTTAAAAATTTAAAAAATTTTGGTGCGGGGAGGTAGTTAGGTTTTTAATTTATTTTTATTTTAATGGAGGTACTGGGGATTGAACCCAAGAGCTTATGCATGCTGAGCATGCCCTCTACCACTGAGCTGTACCCTCCCCTACTGTGTATCTTCTTTAGTGAAGTAGCTGTTCAAATCCTCTGCACATTTGTTTTTTGGTTTTTGTCTTATTATTGAATTTTGTGAGTTCTTTAGACATTCTGGATATAAATCCTTAATCAGATAGATACATGATTTGCAAATATTTTTGCAAACTAGCTTGTCTCTTTTTCTTCAGTATTTTTTTAATTGAAGTATAGTCAGTTATAACGTGTCAATTTCTGATATACAGCATCATGTCCCAGTCATATATGTATATACATACATTCATTTCCATATTCTTTTTCATTGTTATTACAAGAAATTGAATATAATTCCCTGTGTTATATACAAGAAATCTGTTTTTTTATGTATTTTTATATATAGTAGTTAACATTTGCAAATCTCAAACTCCCAAATTTATCCCTTTCCACCTCCTTTCCCCTGGTAACCATGAGATTGTTTACTAGGTCTGTGAGTCTGTTTCTATTTTGTAGATAAGTTCAGTAGTGTCTCCTTTTTTTAGATTCCACATATGAGTGATATCATATGATACTTTTCTTTCTCTTTCTGGCTAACTTCACTTAGAATGACAATCTCCAAGTCCATCTATGTTGTTGCAAATGTCATCATTTTATTCTTTTTTATGGCTGAGTAGTATTCCATTGTATAAATATACCACAACTTTATCCAGTCATCTGTTGATGGACATTTAGGTTGCTTCTCTTCTGTCCTGGCTATTGTATGTACTGCTGCTATGAAATTTGGGGTGCGTGTATCTTTTTAGAGTTCCCTCTGGATGTATGCCCAGAGGTGGGATTGCTGTATCATATGGCAACTCTTTTTTCAGTCTTTTGAGGAATCTCTGTACTGTTTTCCATAATGGCTGCACCAAGCTACGTTCCCACCAGCAGTGTAGAAGGGTTCCCTTTTCTCCACACCCTTTCCAGCATTTATCGTTTGTGGACTTTTGAATGATGGCCATCCTGATTGGTGTCAGGTGATACCTCATTGTGGTTTTGATTTGCATTTCTCTGATAATTAGTAATATTTTGCATTTTTTTCATGTGCCTATTGGCCATTTGTATGTCTTTGTTAGAGAATTGCTTTTTTAGGTCTTCTGCCCATTTTTGGATTGGGTTGTTTATTTATTTTTTATTGAGTTATATGAGCTGTTTGTATATTCTGGAAATTAAGCCACATCATTTGCAAATATTTTCTCCCATTCTGTAGGTTGTCTTCTTGTTTGCTTATGGTTTCCTTTGCTTTGCGAAAGCTTATAAGTTTAATTAGGTCCCATTTGTTTATTTTTGCTTTAATTTCTATTGCCTTGGTAGACTGCCCTAGGAGAACATTGCTAAGATGTATGTCAGAGAATATTTTGCCTATGTTTTCTTCTAGGAGGTTATAGTGTCTTCTCTTAAATTTAAGTCTTTAAGCCATTTTGTGTTTATTTTTGTGTATGGTGTGAGGGAGTGTTCTAACTTCATTGATTTACATGCAGCTGTCCAGTTTTCCCAACACCACTTGCTGAAGAGACTGTCTTTTCTCCACTGTATAGTCTTGCCTTCTTAGTCAAAGACTGTGTGTCTGTGGGTTTATTTCTGGGCTCTCTTTTCTGTTCCATTTGATCCATATGTCTGTTTTTGTGCCAGTACTTTCAATATGTTTTTTAAAAGCAGCTTTATTGAGAACTAATTGATATACAATTAACTGAACATGTATAATATATCCAATTTGGTAAGTTCTGACATTTGTATACATCTCTGAAATCATCACCACAATCAAAATAACACATCCATCACCCTAAGAAGTCTCCTCCTGCCCCTTGGTAATCCTTTTGTCCCACCTATCCCCAGGCAACAAATAAATTTTTTTTTACAAAATAACAAGTTGGTTTGCATTTTCTAGAATTTTATATAAATGAAATCATACAATATGTACTTCTTTTTTTCGGTCTGTTGTCTTTCACTCAGGAAAATTCTTTTGAGATGCATCTATGTTGTTGCATGTATCAAAGTTCATTGTTTAATTGCTGAATGGCATTCTGCTGTATGATATACTCAATTGGGTTATTTTTGATTTTTTACTATCACCATGAAATCCATTGTGAACATTTGTATGTAAACCTTTTAATGGATTTATACTTTCATTTCTCTACGAGTGAAATGGCTGGGTAACATGGTAAGTTGTATGTTTAACTTTTTAAGAAGCTACCAAACTGATTTTCACTGTAATTGTAACATTTTACATTCCTATGAGCAAGAATTTTAGTTGATCCACATTTTCACCAACACTTGATGGTCAGCCTTTAATTTTAGCTATCCTTATGGATGTGTAGTAATAGCTTATTGTGGTTAGAATTTGCTTTTTCCTAATGCCAATGATTTTGAGTACGTACCATGTACTTATGTGCAATTCATGTATCTTTTTGTTAAGGTGTCCATTCATATTTTCTGTGTACTTTTTTATTGGGTTATTTGTTTTTCTTATATTAGTTTTGAGAGTTCTTTATATATTCTGAATACTATCAGATACGAGATTTGTAAATATTTTATTCCAGTCTATAGTTTGTCCTTTGTATTTTTATGAGTAGAGGAGGGGTTTTTTAATTTTGACATAGTTAAATTTATAAATATTTTTTCTTTCAAGTACCATGCTTTTGATGTTGTATCTAAGAAATCTTTACCTAACCCAAGGTCACAAATGTTTTCTCCTGTTATCTTCTCGGTGTTTTATAGCTTTAGGGTTTAAAAAGAAAACTTTATTGAGGAATAACTGACAAATATAATTGTCACTACATGATGATTTGATATACATATACATTTTAGAATTATATATAGTATTAAATTTTACATTTAAATGTATGATCTGTCTTGACTTAAATTTTGCATATGGTGTTATGTTTGGATTCTTTAATACTATCATTTTCCCTCTAAGTAATGCCCTGGTGGCATCCCACAAACTTTGATTTGTTGTATTTTTATTTTCATTCCGTTCAGCATACTTTTTGATTCCCCTTTTGAGTTCTTCTTTGACCCACAGGTTATTTAGACGTATTAGTTTCCAAATATTTGGGGGTTTTCCAGCTGTCTTTTAGTTAATGATTTCTAATTTCATTTCCATTGTAGTCAGAGAGCATACTTTCATGCTTTGAATCCCTTTAAACTAATTGAGAGTAAACTTGTGATCTTGAATGTGGTTTATCTTGTTAAATATTCTGTGTGTAATTGGGAAGAAAGTGTATTCATTCTGCTCTTGCTGGTTGAAGTATTCTGTAAGTATTAGTCAGGTCAAGTATCTTGATAGTGTTGTTTAAGTTTAATATTTCCTTCTTGATTTTCTGTCTACTTGAGAGAAATATTGAAATTGCTGGCTATAACTGTAGATTTGTCTGTTTTACCTTGCAGTTTGTCAGTTTTTGCTTGTTGTATTTTTGAAGCTCTTTTAATTTTGTACATAAACATTTAGGATCCTATGTCCTCTCAGTAAAATTACTCTTTTTTGACCAAGAAATAGCCTTCTTTTTCCTTGGTAATATTGTTGATTTGAAACCTACTTTGTCTCTTAATATAGCCATCATTGCATTCTTTTGACTACTGTCAGCATGGTATATATATCTTTTCATTCTCTTACTTTTAACCTATTTCTTAGATTTAAAGTGTATTTCTTGTTAGCACAACATGGGTGGTTTGTCAGTGTTTTTTCTCCTAATCTGACAGTCTCTGCTTTAATTGGGGTGTTTATATTTACATTTACTGTGACTAATGATTTGGTTGGGTTTGAATTCAACATCTTGCTGTTTGTTTTCTATTTGTTTCGTCTGTTCATTGTTCTCTTTTTTCTCTTCTGCGTCCTATTTGGTTGAGTATCTTTGTTTCAATTTTATCGCCTTTGTGTATAAATTATAACTTTTTTTAGAGCTTCCTTTAACTTACTCTAGTCTAACTTAACTGTAGCTAATAGTCTAATGATATTACACATATAGTATAATTACCTTCTAGTCGTGTACTTCCATTTCTCCTCTCGGCCTTTGCGTTATTATTTTCTTATATTTTTCTTCTACCTATGTTGTAAACTAAGCACTCCATTGTAGTTAGCTGTAAAAAACAGTTATCTTTTAAAGAGATTTAAGAAAAAAAATCTTACATATTTTTCATCATTACCATTTCCATTTCTTTCATCGTTTTGTTGTAGATCCATATTTCCATAAAATCTGATCATTGTATTCTATCTTGGCTGAAAGTAGAAGTCCCATTTTTTTTTCCTTTTTAACCTCTATCTGTAGCTGCACCTTTTGCTTGGGGGATTTAGGATTTATTTATTAATTAATGAGTTTCAGTAGATACACTTTTAGGTGACTTACTCTATGCTTTTTAGTTTTAGTTTTTGTTTTTTTGGGTTTTTTCCCCCAGGAAATCTTACATTACACATTTAAAGATAGTTTCCATTCTTCAGAGATAGTGTAAATAAGAGACTTACTCTTTTATGTATATACTTACCTGTTGCTTACCCAAATATTTCATTATTAGATTTATTTAGTGTCTTATGGATAATCCTGTCATTCAGCGAGCTCAAATATTCTAATATAAGACTAATGTGTCGATTCAGTCTCAAAATGACATGTTTGTTATTTTGCTTCCTCTCTCCCCTCCCCATATAGAGAAAAGTAATTCTGTGGAATATATTTTTACTGGTCACTTAGGACCTCTTGATAAATGGAAATTCCTGGCAGAAATGAAAACTAGTTCATCATGCAAAATGTAGCTTTTAGTGTTTAGGATCTCCTTCAGTAGTTAAATTTAAGTAATTGTATCTCAGATGGCTTAAAGCCATGCTTTAAGTCTGGCTTCAATAAATAGATATTGTCTTCTTTGGGAAAATTAGGCAGGTGAAAATCTATATTTACAGAAGAGGACTGTAACTTGCGATTTTTGTTTAAATAGTTTCTTGTAGAGTTACTTGAAATGTTTCTTCCATGATTTGAATGATACAGTATGTGAGGAAATCTCTAATGACTGGGCAGGAATGGCAAGTCAGAAACCACTAACAAACTGGATTCTGGGGAGGGTGGCAATAGTGATGGTGTATGATATGGAATATATCTGTGGAAATGTAGTTCATACATCTTTCTTGTTGGGAGCATAATGAAAGAACTATTTCGCTTTTGTTGCTGCTGGTAGTCATCTCCTATTGTGGGGAAAGGGGGATAGTGAGGAAGATTCATTAAGAAATTATTAAGAGACATTTGAATTTGAGATTTTTGTTGGTTAGCCCACTTTGGGAAGGATGACATGAGGTTCTCTGTGGACCCATTTCCCAGTGAATAGTGAAATTGTATTTAAAAAAGCAGTCATTTAAAGTCTCTGGAAATGGTCCTACAGGCATATGCCAAATGAAGAAAGAAACTCTGCTAAAACATGGTAAAAACAACCGAAGTCTGTGGTATTTGAATCAAGACTGACTTCCTCTTTCCCCTTTTCTAGGTTAGTAAGATGGAAGCTCCAATCGAGACTGGTCCAGACAAGGACAAACCTCCTAGTCCAGCATATCCTCCTGAGAGCAGCAATATGTCAGCTTTTTTCATTTGGTCCCCAGCTATCTGTTCCCGAGACTAAGTTTTGAGCAAGTGAGGCTGAGAGGCAGGGACTCACTTCTGTCTAGTTCCCATTTGTGCCACAGAGGCTCTACTTGTGTGCAGTGCCGCTGAGAATACTGGTACCCCAACCAGTTATACCTCAGCTCTTAAGGTAGCAGTTTCACAGGGGGGGAGGCAGGTTGAGGAGACCTGAGACTAACTGCTCCCCAACTCTACCAAATGTTCAGGTCCCAAAGCTGCATTGTCACTTAAAAGTCTGCCACTATCCCTACCCCCAGTTTCAGAGTCATGGCTCAGAGGAGTTTGCCTGGGAGGAGAACTAGGCTGTAAACTAAAGAGTTCTGCGTTTCTTTCCAGTGGAAGTAACTTTATTTGCAGCACTATGTGGAGAGGTTCAAGCTTAAGGGTACTCTGAAAAAAGTGGAGGTTATGAAAGGCAATTAAGGGGATATTGGTAGATACATTAGAAATAGATAAACTATAGACTGCCTAGTTTCAGAAATAACAACTGGAAGGAGACCTCTTGGGGTCAGAATAAATATCTGACAATGACCTCAGGAACTGTCCATTCAGATGAGCCCAGATTTGTTTGGATCAATCTGTGGAGCAACTTTTGCTTCAGGGCATTGTTGAAAACAATAGAGCAGTCACCTGGCAATTAGCAAGGCTTAACAGCTGAGTTTGGCCAGGGAAAGGAATAGGGAGCCGTGCCAAAACTGCTGTCTTCTCATGGTAACTTTGAGAATAGCCAAGACTGTACCTCCTGAAGAGGAACGTCAGGCTTCACACTGAGGGAAGATGGTAGAATAGACTTCACTGAAATGATCCAGCCAGTGATTAAATAAACAAGTGAATAATAATAACACCAGAGGGAGGCAACCAGTCTCCAGAGTTGTTGCAATGTTGTATCTAAAATGTACAGTTTCCAGCAAAATATTATGAAACATGTGAAGGAACAAGAAAGTATTATCCACACATCAGAAAAAGAGACAGAAAACAGAAATTGTGAAAGAAGTTGACCAGATGTTGATTTACCAAAGATTTCAAAGTAGTCATTATAAATATGTTCAGAGAACTCACTCTTTGAGAATTCACCCAGTGTGTGAACCCAGAGAATTCTACTTTCCAGTAAATAAAAGAAAAGATACCGTAATTTTAAAAAGTAAGGAAGTATAATGATGATACATATCAGATAGATAATATCATAAAGAGACAAATTATAAACAAGAACTAAGTGGAAATTCTCAGTTTAAAAAGTACTAAATAATATTAAAAACTCACCAGAGAGACTTAGTGATAGATTTGATTGGCAGGAGAAAGAATTAGTGAACTTGAAGATAGATTGATAGAGATTATGCAATCTGAAGAACAAAGAGAATAAAGAATGAAGATTAATGAACAGAATCTCAGAATAATATGGAACACCATTAAGAGTATCAACATACACATGATGGGAGTACAAGGAGAGGAAGGGGGGGAAAGAGCAGATAAAAATATTTGAAGAAACAATGGCTAAAAACTTCCCACATTTATTGAAAAACATAAATCTGCATATTTTGGGACCTCAGCAAACTCCAAGTAGAATAAATTCTTAAGAGATTGAAGCAGACTCATCATGGTAAAAATACTGAAAGTCTACAGTTAGGAGAAAATTTTGAAAGCAGCAAGGGCAAAATAACTATCATTTAAAGTGAATCCCAGTAAAATTAATAGTTGACTTCTTACCATACAGAGGCCAGAAATTCAGTGGGGTAATATATTCAAAGTACTTAATGAAAAAAGCTACCAACCAAGAATCCTCCATCCAGGAAAGCTGTCCCTCAGAAATGAAGGTGAAATAAATACATTCCCAGATTAAACTGAATTCATTGCCAGCAGACCCACCTTGTAATCAAATGGCTCCACATAGTAATTTGAATACACAGACACACACACACACAAAAGCACCAGTAAAGATAATTATATATATAATATGTAATAATAATATAAAAATAATAAAAAATAGTATAGGGGCATATTTCTTCTCCTCTGAACTGATTTAAAAAGCAGTTGTGTGAAACAGTGCATATATAATGTATTTTGGGCCTGTACAAACACATAGAAATGCAGTACGTGTAACAGTAACAGCATAAAGAAGTTTTATGGGAGCAAAGCTGTGTTGAGCTAAAGAAATAACACCAGATTGTAACTCAAATCTGTAGGAACAAATCAAGAGAACCAGAATAGATAAGTAGGAGATTAATATGACAAAATTTATAAATATATACTTGTTCTCTTTTCATCTCTCAGCTTCTTTAAATGTAAATCATGAAAGTAATAATTATAATAATTAGTATAATAATTATAATATGTAGATTGAATAATAACATTTTGTTGACTTTGTAACATTTATAGATTGTATATGTATATCAATAATAGTACAAAAAGGGAGAAAAGAGCTGTATAGGAGTAACATTTCTGTATCTCACTGGAGTTAGCATAAATCTGAAGCTGAATGTGATAAGATATATATGGCAAGCCTTAGAACAAACATGTGGAAATAACAAAACAAAACAAATAAGTCAATGAAGAAGATAAAAAAGTACTTTAGAGTCACTTAATGCAAAAGAAAGTAAAGCAGTAAAGGAGGAAAAGAGGAACAAAAAGATATGAGACACATGGAAAACAAAAAGTAAAATGGCAGACATAAATACAGCTGTATCAGTAATGATGTTAAATAAATGAGTTAAAAATCCAACCTAAAGTTGGAGGTTTTCAGATTGGATTGAAAATACATACAGGATCCAGCCATATGCTGTCTATAGTAAACATTTCAGGTGCAAATTTACAAACAGATCAAAAGTTAAAGTTTGGCAAAAAATACATGTAAACAGCAACCATAAAGAAGCTGCAGTGGCTACACTAATGTAAAACAAAATAAACTTTTAAGTGTTCCTGGCAATAAAGAGAGATTTTGTTTGATAAAAGTCTCAATCTATCAGGAAGCTATAACAATTATACATATATGATTCCAACAACAAAGTACCAAAAACATGAAGCAAAATCTGATAGAAATGAAGGGTATAATAGACAGTTGGACAACTGTATTTGCAGGCTTCAATACCCCACTTTCAATGTTGCCTATAACAGTTAGGCAGAAGATTTACAAGGAAATGTAAGTCTTCAATCGCACCATAAACCAACTATACCTAACAGACATCTGTGGAACCCTCTACCCAGTAATAGTGGAGTATGTACTTGTCTGAAGTGCACATGGAACATTTTCCAGGAAACACTGTCTGGCAGGCTGTAGAACAAATCTTGGTATTTTGAAAAGACAGAATTAATACACAGCATGGTTTCAAACCACAAAGGGATGAAATTAGCAATCAACTTAAGGAAATTTGGGAAACTCACAGACATGTAGAAATTAAGCAGCATACTCTTAAATAATCAATGGGTCAAAAAGACATCAAAAGTGAATTCACGAAATACTATGAGATGCAAAAAATGAAGACAAAACACTCCAAAACATGACTGCACCCTAATGCAGTGCTTAAATGGAAAGGTGTAGTTGTAAATGTATATTTAAAACAAAGAAAGTTCTCCAGTCAGTAACCTAATCTTCTACCTTAAGACAGTGGAAAAGAAAAGCAAACTAATCCTGAAGCAGGAGGAAGTAAATAATAGAGAGCAGAAATTGTATGAAATAAAGAATAGTAAAGCAATAGAGAAAATTAATTAAATGAAAACCTGGTTCTTTGAAAAATAAACAAAATTGACAAAATTTTTAAGTAGAAAGACTGTTTCCATTGACTAAGAAAAACAAGAGAAGACTGAAATTACTGGGATCAAAAATGAAAGATGGGGCTTTTTTTTTTTTTAACTGAGTGTAGTTGATTTATAATGTGTTCGTTGCAGGTGTACAGCAGAGTCATTCAGTTATACATTTTCATATTCTTTTCATTATAGTTATTGTAAGATATTGAATATAGTTCCTTGTGCTATCCAATAGGTACTTGTTGGTTACTGTTTTATGTATAGTCGTGTGTATTTGCTAATCCCAAACTCCTCTAATTTATCCCTTCTGCCTTTTCCTTTGGTAACTATATGTTCATTTTCTATGTCTTTGAGTCTGTTTCCATTTTGTCAATAAGTTCATTTGTATCATTTTTTTAGATTCCACATGTACGTGATGTATGGTATTTGCCTTTCTCTGTCTGACTTTACTTAGTATGATAATCTCTAGGACATTCATGTTGCTGCAAATGGCATTGTTCTCTTTTAAAAGGCTGTGTAGTATTCTGTTGTACGTATATACCACATCTTAACTGTCAGTGGGCATTAGGTTGCTTCCATGTCTTGGCTATTGTAAATAATACTACTGTGAACATTGGGACAAATGTATCTTTTCGAATTACAGTTTTTATCCTTTCCAGATAAATGCCTAGAAGTGGGATTGTTGGATCATATTGTAACTATTAAGTTTTTAAAGGAACCTCCATACTGTTCTCCATGGTGGCTGGACCAATTTACATTTCCATCAACAGAATAGGAGGGTTCCCTTTTCTTCACACTCTCTCCTCTCCAGCATTTATTATTTGTAGACTTTTTGATCATGGCCATTCTGACTGGTGTAAGGTGATACTTCATTGTGGTTTTGATTTGCATTTCTCTACTAATAAGTGATGTTGAGCATCTTTTCATGTACCTGTTGATCATCTGTATGTTTTCTTTGGAGAAGTGTCTATTTAGATTCTTTGCCCATTTTTTTATTGAGTTGTTTAATTTTTTGATATTGAGCTGCAATGAGATGTTTATATATTTTGGAAATTAATCCCTTGTTGGTCACATTATTTGCAGTTATTTTCTTCTTTCCATAGGGTGTCTATTCATTTTGTTTATAATTTCTTTTGCTGTACTAAATCTTTTAAGTTTAATTTGGTCCTACTTGTTAATTTTTGCTTTTGTTTCCATTATTCTAGGAGATGGATCCAAAAAAATATTGCCACAATTTATGTCATAGAATGTTCTGCCTGTTTTCTCCTAGGAGTTTTGTGGTGTCCGGTCTTACTATATGGTGTTAGAGAATGTTTTCATTTCATTGTTTTACATGGAGCTGTCCAGTTTTCTCAGCACTACTATTGAAGAGAGTGTCTTTTCTCTATTGTATATTCTTGCCTCCTTTGTTGTAGATTAATTGACCATAACCATGTGGGTTTATTTCTGGGCTTTCTGTCCTGTTCCATTGATCTATGTTCCATTTTTGTGCCAGTACCATACTGTTTTGATTGCTTTAGCTTTCGTTACTATCACTCCTACAGAAATAAAAAAGTTTGTAAAAGAACAGTAACAGTTATATGCTAATAAGTTAGATAATTTGGATTACATGGACAAATTCCTTGAAATGCACAAACTACCAAAATCAACTTTAAGAAATGAGACAATCTAATAGATCTAAAGCATGTAAGAAGATTGGATTAGTAAAAACAGCAACAATAACAGCAGCAGTAACAAACTATCCACAGGGAAAAGCCTGGGCTAGATGATTTCACTACTGAGTTCTACCAAAAATTAAAAGAAAAGTTAATTCCAATTCTTCATAAACTCTTGCAAGAAATAGACTTAGCCGGGGGCATGTGTATCCTGTTACCTGGTAGAATAGAGAGGGTGACTGTTGCATCGGGCAAGATCCCTGATTTGAGCAGAGACTTCTATTCATATAGTGACATCCTGAATTTATTATCCTGTGTCTAGTTGATAAGACTTTAGTTTATATACATCCTTAGAGAATATTGTATTGACTGAGTGGCTTTCTGAAAGGTAGATTTTTTGATGATTGAATCTGATGTCATTTCAGACTAGTGATGTTTTGAGTTTACAAGACAAAAACAAATACTAGTTGCGTTTGTTGGTTTAATATATCAGTCTGGAGGTTTTGGTAAATTCTCCATTTTCAGGTTTTTAATGATTTAATTTTTAGTATTAAGATCTGTTACAAGAATAATGTATCCTTATATATTCCTTCTGTCATTTTGCTTAAGGTTAGGGTATATGATAGGGCTTAATTTACTATTTTTTTTTAAAAATTATAGTTTTTTTTTAAATTTATGTTTTCTTCTTTACATCTTAACACTTTTTCCAGGAGACTTTATTTACTTTTTTATAGTCTAGTTGTCAAAGATCATTTGAGTATATTTCATTTGAGTGTCACTAATTTTTGATGTTGGTAGGTCAAGTATTATCTTTTTCATCTTTGTGTGTGTGTGAATATATGAATTATGGCGCTTTTTTTTTTGCCATTTGGGATATAAATAGTGACTTCCCATTAGTGTCCCAGTATACAGCACCAGTGGAACTCAGATGAATATTAAGCTATTTCCCTTCCAGTTTCCTAAACTTTTTTGTTAACTATCATAGGAAGCTGGTTGTTTAGACTGCTGTCATTGCCAGTGCACATGGAACCATACGTTAATATAAAACAATAATAGGAATAGCCAGTACTTACTGAGTGAGTACTTAAGTATCAGGTAGTGTGGCCAGAGAATTGTAGCTAAAATCTAGATTCTTTGAAGACACTCTGAATTTACTGCTATTCTTGATCTTAAGCTAAGGCTGTGGTTCTCAACAGGGGTCAGTTTTGCCCCCCAGGGAACTTCGGCAATACTTGGAACATGTTTTATTGCCATAATTGACAAGTGCCACTGGTATCTGGTGGGTTTAGGGGTGATCCTAAGCATCTTTTGGTACATGAATGGCCTCCCACAAATTATCTGGTCCAACATGTAACAGTGCTGAGACAGACTCCCTGGATTTAGGTGGTTTTGCCCTATCCTATCAGCAGTGACAAAGATTTGAGGGGAAATGATGCTTTCTTCTAGTGTTTGATTCAACTATGATATTTCCACACCAGTATTTCTAAACTGGGCACCAGAATGTCTAGCCATGGAAAGCTTTAGGCGTCTGTCATCTAAGGGAAAACCTAGAACAGTTATTTTGGATCAATGCTCTGTATGCCTGACCTAGTCTACCGAGATGTCTATTTCTCATTCAAGTGAGAAAATAATTTTAAGTTTTTAACTATTTTTCTCTTAGAAGCTGATCACTCCTTATGAAAATTGATTGATTCCTATTTTTGTAAGCTGATGCTCTGAACACCAGTATTTCATGGAAGGAAGAAAGACATTATAAAGCTCTACCATATTAGAACTCTCTACATATAAGGCAGAAGAGAGACAGTAAGTCAATATTAGCTCAGCCAGTGTCACGTGAGCTAAATGGTTTAGTGAATCCATGATTCAACCTACATATGTCTGACATAAAATCATACTATGTTTATTCTGCTACCCGACAGGTGCAAATAGAGCCTAGTTTAAATGTATTAAAGAACTAATCTTTTCATTTTGTAAGTTATGCGGGACTCTTTTTTTCTCTGATCTGCTTGAAGTACTTCATTGCTGACATTTATGTCAGTAATTTCTTGCATATAAACTGTTAACCTTTTGAAGAATGTTATTAACCTCTGTTATTATAGTAGTCATTGGTGATAATCCAAATGGTACTTTCTTTGAAAGATTTTACTTCCAGTAAATAATTAATACACTGTTAGGCAGGAAAGTTTTGGCTTCCAGATATTTAGATTTGTATTTATTTCTAATTAGACAGCTTTGACATGTTAAATTTTTGTTTTAGACAGAATAGTTGGCAAAACTCTACAGCAGTGGTTCTCTTAGGCCCCTAGACCAGCAGCATCCACATCATCTAGGGGTTTGTTAGAATGCAGATGTTCAGACTGAGCACATCTCAGACCTGCAGAATCAGAAACTCTAGGGTTAGAGCTGAGCACTTTGTCTTTTAACAAGTGCTCCAGGCGATCTTGATGCATGGTGAAATTTGGGAACTGCTCTACAGAGATTGTCTGTTGAGGTGCGTTTACTTGATTTTAATGCATTGCACTTGTTCTCTTTTTGTTACTACCATGTTTTAAACCTGTATTATTTATAGAAAGATAAACTGTCCAAATTAAATGACTGAATTGAAGTAGCACATATAAAGTATTTTTAAAAAGAACTTCTTAGGCAGATTTGAGAAATATGTTTTCAAGGGATCAGGATAGTTATTTGTATAAATCACCATGAAATAAAGCCCTCAAGAGATGTAATTCATACTCCTGCATTGTGGAAATATAATTGTTTGGTACTTAAGGGCTGCTGAGTTAAACAGACTTCTGAGGCATGAAATCAAGGAATATTTAAAGAAAAAAAATCACACACACACACGCTCCCATAGTAACTTTTAAAATGGAAAGTATGGTGATGGTAAAAGATCTAAGAGGGAGTATGCTGAAAAGTGTTAACTGTTTAAAGAGAAAAATGTCTTAAACTATACTCTAAAAGGTCATGGTATAGTAAATGTATATAGTGTAAAGATATTATTTTAAATAATGATAAAAAAGGTTTCCAGATTTGGGTACACTGTTAGCCTGTTTGAGGATTGTTATTTTTCGGTTGTAGTTTAATTAGTGCTCTAATTAATGTATACATAATGACTGAATTATCATTGAAATTAGTTCGTTACCTGTAATATATAGGAGATAAAATAACATTACATTTGCAAAGCTGTGCTTTCTTTAGCTTTCATATCTTTGGGCTTTGCTTCTTATTGCAGAAACAGTACATGAATATTGAGGTATTCCAACTGATTTCAGTTTTTCTCTCTATAAGTTATATTTTTTCATGTACAGGCTTTACTACTAACCTGTAGCTTGAGTCTGATCCCTGAATCCTTTTCAATTCGAGGTGCTAATGTGTCTTACATTTATTTTAGTTGATAGACTAATTTATATGTTAAATGTTAGTTTAGTTCATACATTAGCCTTTCTTAGTGATGACTTAGGTTGTAAGGTCCTAGGTCCAGGGACTATTGCCTTTAAAGTTAATATTACACTGAACTAGTAAGATTTTGATAAGGTAGACCATTCAGTAATTTTGCTAATAAGAATGATTATATTCCAGATAATGCCTTTTTTTTTTCTGACAATATTTTACTAAAGATTTAAGATATAGATGGCAGACTAGGGTAACCTGTGTTGTTAATTTGCTGATTTTGTTTTAATTCCAACTTTGGGACATCTAACCCCCATAACTCTGGATAGAGGCCAAGGATATTTGTATTCTGTGTAAAAAAAGAATGGTCATAACTTAGATGTCTGTTAGTGCTGTTTCTGATACCAGTAGTATGTAGGCAGATAGAGAAGGCAGAGAGAGGTAGAGAGATGGGGAGGGAGAGAGAAATAGTAATAAAAAGATTACAGAGAGAGAAATAGTGATTAAGAAAACTACATGATCTGGATTGATCTGTATTTGCTGTGAGGTTATACACAGTAAATGTAGTTTACTATGCAGTGCATTTATTTAGATCAGTAAGAAAATGAATTTTTCTAGGATTTATATTTAAAACATTTTTATTTAAGTTAATTAAAAATGTAAATAAATGACTGTTCCTTTACAAAATAATAATTTGTTATATTTCAGAATTAAAACTCAAAGACTATTTAAGCATCCAAATTCAGTGCTTTGGAAAACAATGGGCTCTTTTTTCATCTTGAAGCTAATATTTGTTAATCATAGAAAACATGGAAAATTCTAAAAAAATATTTGGAAGAAAATAAAAAATCACCTGTCATTCTGCCATTCAGAAATAATCACATTAAATGTATTGTTGTCTTTCCTCCCAGTCTTTAAAAAATAAAATTTTTTAAATCGAGATCATTCATATCCTTCTTTATTATTTTTTAACCAATGTAATTGCAAGAACTTTTCCATATCATTAGTCTTTCAAAAAATTTTTATAGTTGCATATTTGTATGTCACAATTTCATCCAGTTTTCTATATTGTCAAACATTTGAGTTACCATTTTCTTTCTGATATTGTGCAGTGAACCTTCCTGTTCATAAATCTTTACTTTATAAATCTGTAAATCTGTGTCTATGTTTGATAATTTCCTTTTAGATTCCTAGATGGAGAATTACCGAGTCAGAGAATATGAATGTTTTCAGCATTTTCAATATGTATTGCCAAATTGCCATGCAGAAACACTGATTTAATTTAACTTTCACCAGCTGTGTGTAAGATGCATATTAAGGAACAGCCTTATCAGCACTAGGTATCATTATTGCATTTAAAAATCATCATCAGTTTCCTTCATGAAAATTTGTATTTTATTCTATCAAATATTGTCAGATACTAAAATTAATTTTATTTTATATTATAGTTTAAACTGGAGTAATTGAACTATAGGAAAGTCATACCTGGATTTTATCAATTTAAGTTAGAATGTAATTTAATAGGAAATTTAGAAATATTTCGTCATTATAATGGGCTGAGAGTGCATAGAAACCGTTTCATTATTATTATTATCATCATCATTATTGAAACAATACAGTTAAAAGCAAGAGAAAATGCATACTGAGAAGATATTTTTCTACTGTGGAAAAATAAGTGCTTGCTATTTTTTCCATCAAGTTTTAGTAATAGCAGTTATATCATAGGGTTTTAAAAGCACTGCTTTGAAATTAGACTCTAGTGTTTTACTCAGATTATGCTTCTCACTTACTTACTATGTTTATATTGGATACATTTTCTAGTTTCTAGGACTCTGAAACTTATCTATTAAATGAAGATTAAAAAGAGTTCCTTTAAGGATCGTAATACATATAAAATATTTAGCAGTGTACTCGGCAGTTGGTTAATGCCACATCAATGCTAGTTATTATTTGGGAGATTTTTATAGATTTATTTATTCAACAGATACTTACTGAGCACTTAACAGTGTGCAACATACTTTCTGGACAGCCATGGAACAGATTAACAGATCCTTAATGGAACTTATATTGTAATTAGGGATTAGGGGGGAATGATCATTATCTTGTAAAATAGAGTAACCACAAACAAGAGTTTTAAAAACTTGGCATAAATGACTTTATGAATAAATGGCATTATAAGTAGATTAGGTAAAGAATGAGTTCTGCCTTTTGAGGGAGGACTACCTTTGCATTGAGGCCTTTTGTTTTCTGTTTAATTTCTATTCATTTGAAAGTGATGTGATTAGTATCTGCTTTTCTTTACTTGGCAAACGCAGGCTGCTGGAAAATAATGTATCTGATTTTTACAGTAATTCATGTTGGAATTAATACTGTAATTTTTTCTCTGAGAAAAGAAGAAATTGCTTTGTTGAGAACTAAATAGAGTACATGTATATTTTGAAATATATTAATAGAAGATATTAGTTTTCTAAGCTAATAGCAAAGTGTTATAAAATTGGTCTAAAAATGAGAGAAATGTAGTATTTATTATTAATATTCATTTAAAAATACTTATAAAATAGTTTTGAATCCCTCTAAATCTCCCACCCCAATAAAAACAGCACTGCAAGAGAATGTACTAGTTATCTATGGATGCATAACACATTATTCCAAAACCTAGTACTTAAAACAACAAGCATTTATTATTTTAAAGTTCCTATGGATTCTGAATCTGGGTACAAGTTAGCTGTGTACTCTGGCTTAGAGTCTCATAGTCAATCTGTTGCAATCAAGGCATTAGTTAGGGTGTTGGCCTGGGCTTTATCAACTCAAGGTTTGACGGGGGTAGGGGGATGGATCTGCCTCCAGGCTTACTTAAGTGGTTTACAGAATCTAGTTCCTCATAGGCCGTTGAACTGAGGGCCTCAATTCCTTGCTGTCTGTTGGCTGGAGGCCTCCCTAAGTTCTTCTTCATAGGGTAATTTGTAGTGGCTTCCATCACTTTCGTCACACAGTGCATGGAAGTGGGAGAGCAAAAGAAAGTAAACAAGATGGAAGCCAAAGTCTTGATGTAATCTAATCTCAGTGTCATCCCATCACTTCTGTTGTACTCTGATCTTAGAAACAAGTCAGCAGGTTCGGCGCACACTGGAGGGAATTAAATGGGGTTTGAATAGCTGTCTGTAGTCAAGAATAATTAGGAGCCTTCTTAGAAGCTGCCTACCACAGAGAGCAAAGCGAAACATCCACAGACAGCATCTATGAAAAGCTAAGTAAGATACTCCTATGAGCTCTTAATACAAGAGGCTGGGGGCAAATCCCAGTTGCAAGACCTGAGCAATCTATGAGGGAGCATCTGACAGACAAGAAGATAGGAAAACCCTAAAATACTCTAAAAACCAAAGTATTCTACAAGTACCTACTAGAAAACACAGTGGACCATTCTGAGGAAAGCAAGTGGAACTAGATTAGGAGCAAATAATACATGGTAGGGTTGAAGGGGTTGGATCATCTAGGCATTATGAATTCTTAAAACTGTAGCCAAAGCTTCCCTCCAGGACAAACCCACACTGAGAGGAAGTTGCTGGAATAAAGTCCGAATGGAGCAGTACAAAGACAGTAGAGATAACAGGAGGAGGTTCAGTTAAAAGGAGAAGATTCAGTTAAAAGTGAGGGAGAAGGAGCCAGGAGATCTCAGCAAGCAAACTACCTTTTGAAGACCGTATAAAAGTAACAGAATGAACTTTGAGATGTTAGAAAAGCTCTGCTGAATCATCCCTTCTTCTAAAAGTCCAGGAGAAGCAATTTTATTTAAAAATTAGTGATAGAAAATGGTAGGAGAAAAACCCAAAGTTATTATAAAGGAAAAAGAGAATAAGAAACAAAATGACTTTTTAAATATAGTGAGTGGAAGTTGAGAAGACATGCCCCCAAAACAGATGAGTGCTATAATCTACTGTTTCAAAACAAGCTGAAATAAATTAAGAAATTGATGTAATACATGAAAGAAAAAAATCAGGATTAGAAAAAAATTAGGTGATAGAACTCAAGAAAAAGGAAAAATATATAATTTCAGAGTTCTATAGGTAAAAAAGGTGAAAGGTGAAAAAAAATTTTAGTCAAAGAAATAAAAGAAAGAGATAAAAGATTCAAGAGGAAGCAGCAAATATTCAAAATAGAGATGATACAAGGTATGGAAAATGCAAGTCCCTGTAAAAGAAAACGAAAGCAAGGAAACTAAACAGATACTAAAAAGTGTAATTCAGAAAAATGTTACTAAAGTTTAAAAAAAGAGATTTGAAACTGCATAGTGAAAGGGTATACTGTATACATGAAAATACTGACCGAGAACAATGGCAGCTAATACAAATGAAAGTAAAATTCATGAACTTTAAAGAAAAAAAAAGTCTTTTGGATACCAAGTAAAATAACCTAAGTGATCTATAAAGGAAAGAGAATAAGATTGCCGTCAGACTTTTTAATGGCAACTCTTTATTCCAGAATAAATGGGGTAATATATTTAAGACACTCAAGGAAAGAAAATGTGAGCCAAGGGGTAATATGCAGATACAGATCCAGCAAAATGACTTTCAAATATGAAGGCGCTGAAAAGTCTTTATTGATATGTAAAAAAACTCAGAGGATGTTGTTTTCATGAGCTCTTCCTGAAGAATTTTTCTAGAGAATAAGCTGGATAACTCTTCCTTGTGGAGGCTGTCCTGTGCCTTGTAGGATGTGCAGCAGCATCCTTGGTCTCTACCCACCAGCTTCCAGTAGCACCCGATCTCTAGGGTGACGACCAATAATATCTCTGTATATCCAGATGTACCTTAGAGGGCGAAATTAACCATAGTGGAGAACCACTGCTATAGAGAAGTGTCGGGTGTTGCTACAGAGAACTTGTTAGTACATTACTGCACTTGATCAACCATGAAGACCCACCTTCAAATTGTAATATAAGGTAATGAAGACCTAATAGAAGAAATTAATCAGCCAGGATAATGCCATTATAGATTGGATTATATATTTCATATGCTTTACTTATGAAATGGGAGATTATGTGTGTTGTGTGTGTGTATATTTGTGTGTATAATCTATAGGTAATTATACTTACTGGATTAACCCTGAAATCAAGTTAGATGTAATAGACTAGCTTCAGAGAAGATAAAGTAGTATAGTGTAGGATATAACAAAAATTTGATTAATAGAATTTCAAAATTAAATATACATTTTTGTCCCATATTTAAAAGTCGTAGTTTTTAATTTACCATGTTTTCAGTATTTTACATGTTAACCTTCTGTATATTTTCAGCATATCAAAACTTTTTAAAAAAAAGGTCCTCTTGATTGTAACTTGTACTACTTCTGTGGAAGGACTTACTAGATGGCGTATAGGAAAGACACCTTTTTTAGGCACATATACTTGTAAGTATATAAGAAAAGCACTCACTTTTTTTAAACTTTTTTTTTATTGCGTTATAGTCATTTTACAATGTTGTGTCAAATTCCAGTGTAGAGCACAATTTTTCAGTTATACATGAACTTACATATATTCATTGTCACATTTTTTTCACTGTGAGCTACCGCAAGATCTTGTATATATTTCCCTGTGCTATACAGTATAATCTTGTTTATTAAGCACTCGCTTTTAAGTACCTACTTACCTCAAGGTATATAGAAAAGGTACTCTTCTAGGCATAACACTGAAATAAGAGGATCGAAAATATAGGGGTAAGTATTGTTCAACCCCTAAATGTCTACGTGACATTTCTTGGAGCTTTTAAACTTGTGTATCAAAAATCATCAATTATGCCACTCCTAGGTGTGAATGTTTTCATTTGCAGCTTCTTTGATTTCATAATGAACAAATGTTAAATAATAAAATTCATGTGGTTGAAGTTTTCCTTACTTTGAATTTTCTCTGGGGTTTAAAATTTTTTTTCCAGTTAAGGATAACTCAGGTCTGAAATTTTATTGGAATTGAATAGTTTGTTCAATAAAACTAAACATTTAGAGCATAAAATGTTTATGTTCATTATATTTTGGAAAAAGTTCACATTATCAGCAGTCATTATTTGCTAACCTTGCATTTAAGTACTAAGTATCACAAGTTAAGTGGATGTATTTTCAGACAAGATAAGGTACCTCCACTTAAGCTGTTATAGGCTTTTTTTTTTTTTAAGTGCTTTATTGGTTTGAAGAGTCTCACCATAATTCTGGTTTTCAGGCTTTTAAAAATGGAGGTGATCTCTGCTGATTCAATATAATTCATCTCCTTTAGGCCTTGGCATTTCACAAACTGCTCTATAAGATGTGAATAGGTTTGGATGTGGGGATTTCCAGAAGGATCTGTGAATCTGAGAAAAACTGCGTATTATATCCTACTTAAAGATTGACTATGCACATTAACATATTAAGTGCTCTTAGCTAAAGAAAACTATTTAACCCGTACTTCTCAAAGTTAATTGATCATGGAGTCCTTTTTGGATTTATTAAGATCTTGGAGGAGCAGGTATTTTTGTGGACCAGTTTTGGAAGCACTACTCTAGTACAAGATGAAACACACTGCTTCCTTAGCACCTGTTAAATGACAAGTGGAAGAGTGTGTGAAAAGTATTAACAAAAAAGTTGTAGGGAATTAAAGGAAAAATTTGAGGGTGAAGAAGGATGTTTTAAAAAAGGGAGGGAGTAAGTTTGAGGATGTCTAGCTATAAATTGAAATTCTGGAACTAAGGAGTTTGGCGTATGCTGCATTAGTTCTTTTGTAAAGCTTGTTACGTGATATAAAATGAAAGTCAACAGAATTAGAAATTATATTGATAAAGCAGTTTAACTATTGAATTGGTAAGGTTATTAATACTAACCTTTTCCATCTTGTAAAGAAATGAAATGTTACCCATTCTATACAAGTTGTATTATTTTTGTATATATTTGTGTTCGATTGTGTTCAGTGACTTTGTTCGTAATTGTAATATTCTTGATTCACTTAGAAGCAGACTATATAGGAAGGAAGAGTTACTTAAACTCAGTTTTCTTTACACAGCTGGTTTACACACAAATGTTCCTCAGTCCCCACAGTCGGTGTTAGTAATTCATCCCTTTTTCGGGTGGGGAGGCTGGTTTTAAGTGGTTGTGGCTTGCCTGGTATTATACAACTAGTTATTTAAGAAACTGATACTTGGAGCCTCGGTCCTTGTATTATAAAAGATTACCTAATTATGAGTAAACTGCTGAAGTTTGTCATGCACATTAAACAAAGGCAAACCTTGTTCTAACCAAAAGTCTTTGTTGAGAAGCCTGTCTTCTACTTTTCTTGATCTCTTCCATCAAAATGAAGGTGGTGGGAGATGAGATAAAGGCAGTAGACCACAGAGATAAGAGCACTAGAGTGCTCTACAGCTAAACTTAGCTTTCAGCTCCCACTCTCTCAGTGACCTAGTCTTGACCTTGGGCAAATTATTTAACTTCTTTAGTCCTCAGTTTTCTAACTTATTAAATGGTTTTAATAATACCTACCTCATAGTAAGTGTTTCATAATTGGTAACTACTGTCATCATCATAATCATTAATTGTATGTCGTGAGAAGATTCAGTTAGAATTGAATTTCTTTGTCTGTGGCACAGGAATCTTTGCCTCTTCCCCTGTTAATTTACTTTATAACAAAGAGCAGTGATCTCCGATTCAGAATGTCTAAATGAAAGGCTTTTGGTTACTGGAAGAAACCTTAGATGGATTACTAGTCCTCAGGACTTATATTTTATTATTATTAAAATAGGAATATTATCCTAACATGAAGATCCAATGAGATAATGGATGATACACTATGTATGATACGGAGAGGGCCATGAAAAGAAAAACTGTTTCAAAAAGCCTTTATTGAATGCTTTACTCTGTGGAGACACTTGTCAAACTCTGAGTCACCATAAAGAATGTACAGTTATAATTCTTAATAACTATATACTGCTATACAATTTATATTCGTAAATGTAATTTAAACTATACACATTTTTTCTCTACAAAATACAGCTTTTCTGTTTCTAGTTCATCACCATGAAAAACAGAGGTAATAAACAAGTTGATTTGATCCTTTGGGTTACTTAAAGTAAGAAGAACATAACCTGAAGGTAGAGAATCCTGGAGAAAGCTGCATAGAAGTGAAAGGGTGTGGATTAATCCATAAAAGCATGGTGACCATATTCTTTAAACCAAATCTTGGAATATATATTCTGATACAGTTGACAGTGTGATTGAATATTTGAAACTTGTGTTGCCTTATAAAATACAGAGATAACCACTGTCAGCTTGGTGGTATTGGCATAGATAGTACTACTCAGATCTGATATTCCATGGGGCGTGTACAGGTTTGGAGAACGAGAGTAGTTGTGTTAAGGGAAAGCCTTCTTCCATAAGGGAGTAGAGAGGAAGGATGAAAAGCAGGTAGCAGTCTTTCCAAAAGAAGATAGTAATGCCTTTCATTTGTGTAGTGCTTAAGAGTTTAGCAAGTGATTTTTTTTTCATATGTTTTTTTTTAATTCTTTTTTGTTTTGGGAGGAGGAGGTAATTGCGTTTATTAATTTTTTTAGAGGAGGATACTGGGGATTGAACCCACGACCTCGTCCGTGCTAAGCATGCGCTCTACTGCTTGAGCCATGCCCTCCACCCTCTTTCATATGTTTTTTGATTTAATCCTTACAGCATTGTGAAGTATTTGGAGTACTCCTAGTACTATTCCTTGTTTGGCAATTTAAACTTAATTTTAAAAAGATGTACAAAGTTTATTTATAAGCCTATAATTAAAGAAAAGAGTGTTGTATAGATTCTATTCCTGATCCACTTAGTATTCACATGATGGAATTATAATCATTTCTCTAATGCTTTTGCCAGTCTTTCGTTTTAAATTTTTTTCAAGCTGTCTAAAGTTCATTTTTCTCTCCTTGAATTGGAAAATTTTTAAATGGACAACCAATATAAAGCTAGGCTTTTCATACTTACTACCCAGCTTAAACTTCAGAATAATCATATATAGATTATTATCCCCATTTTACCTATGCACCCATAGTCACATAACTGTCATGAGACAAAGCTAGAGTCTGAAATAAGATTTAACTCATTCCAAAGTTTCCTCTTGTTTTTCTACCCTGCCTATCAAATTTTATTTTTGTACACCTTGCTTTTCTTATCAGATCTGGCATTTATGGTGTACATTCAATATTTAAATTTGAAACTTTAGAGACAGCATATAGTTTGGTTCTTTCACGTTACTTTATTAGATACCATTAATAACTTTAATGTAGTATTAGCAGCTATACTTATACTATGCATAACATATAATATGTTTCACTGTATTCATTGTCTCCTTTACGACAAACAATGCTGTTAGGTAGGTATTATAACTGTCTTACATGTGGGGAAACTGAAGATGAGATAAGTTAAACCATGTACCTCAAGTTCATATATCTAATAATTGTCAACATTGGGATTCAAATGTAAGTTTGATTCTATAGGCCATACTTATATTGTATTTAAACATATTTTTATGGCCTCAGTATTTTAATAGAGAAATTTATGAAATCTTTCAGAAGATATGTGAAAGTTTATAACTTTTTTCTCTCGGCATTGTCTTCCTGAGTAATATTTTAAAAGTAGTCCTCCAAATAATTGTGAATGATTACTTTTTAAAATTAAAATAAACTTTTAAATAACATTATTCACGTATACAACATAATGATTTGATATTGTATATATTTCAAAGTGGTCACCACAATAAGTCTAGTTAACATCTATCACCATACATAGTTATAGCACTTTATTTTCGTGATGAGAACTTTTCAGATCTACACTTTCAGCAACTTTCAAATGTGCGATACAGTATTATTAACTATAGTCACCATGCTATACATTACATCCCTATGACATATTTACTTTATAACTGGAAGTTTGTACCTTTTGACTCCCTTCACCCATTTGGCTCACCCCTTACCCCCACCTCTGGCAACCACCAATCTGTTCTCTGTATCTGTGAGCTTGGTATGGTTTTGTTTTGGTTTGGTTCCACATATAAGTGAGATCATATGGTATTTGCCTTTCTCTGTCTGAACTTATTTCACTTAACATAATATCTTCTAGGCTCATCCATGTTCTTGCAAATAGCAAGGTTTCGTTCTTTTTATGGCTAAATAATATTCCTGTGTGTGTGTGTGTGTGTGTATTATATATGTGTGTATATATATATACATACATACATATATATACACCACATCTTTATCCATTTATTCATTGATGGATACATAGATTGTTTCCATTTCTTGGCTATTATAAGTAATATTGCAGTAAACATGGGGGTCCATATATCTTTTCAAGTTGTGTTTTTCCTTTGGATAAATACCTAGATGTATAATTGCTCGATCATTTGGTAGATACAGTTTTAATATTTTGAGAAACCTCCAAACTGCTTTTCATAGTGGCTGCACAGTTTGCATTCTCGCCAGCAGTGCACAAGGGCAAGTGTTCCCTTTCCCCCCACGTCCTCACCAACACTTGTTATTTCTTGTCTTATTGATAGTAGCCATTCTAACAGATATAAGGTGATAATCTCATCGTGGTTTTGATTTGCATTTCCCTAATGATTAGAGATACTGGGCATCTTTTCATGTACCTGTTGGCCATCTGTATGTCTTCTTTGGAAAATGCCTATGATTCAGAGCCTCTGCCCATTTTTTAGTTGATTTTTTTTTTTTTTTTTGCTATGAGTCATGTAAGTTCTTTATATATTTTAGATAGTAACCTCTTACTAGATACATGATTTGCAAATCTTTTCTCCCATTCAGTAGGCTGCCTTTTCATTTTGTTGATGGTTTCCTTTGCTGTGCAGAAGCCTTTTAGTTTGATGTAGTCCTGCTTGTTTATTTTGGCTTTTGTTGCCTTTGCTTTTGGTGTCAAATCCATAAAATCATTCCCAAGACTGGTGTCAAACTACTGCCTGTTTTCTTCTAGGAGTTTTATGGTTTCAGCTCTTACATCCAAGTCTTTAATTCATTTTGAGTTGATTTTTGTGTGTAGTGTAAGATAGTGGTGAGATATATATTTGTAAGTATTTGCCAGGGAAATGAACTAGAGTTTGATTATGAAATGAACTATAGTTTGATTAAGAAAAAGGATTATAATCTTTAGGAGTTAGAACAATATATAGAACCTTCTCATAAATCTTTTCTTGTGAAGATTTTTCTTGATTAAGAGATGTAAAATAGAGCAAAAAAGTCCATTTATAATATATTTTAACACTTGAGTTTATTCAGTTCTATGTGTTAATAAATCTACTTTATGATCAGTCGCTTGAGGTTAAATTTTTTTGGCTTAGGGAAAAAGTGATCAGTCGCTTGAGGTTAAATTTTTTTGGCTTAGGGAAAAAGACAACTTTTCTAAAAGCTAACATTTGCTTACTTGAGTATTAATACGTAGGAATGCAAACAGTGCATCATCGTGATTCCTTTTGGAAGAAAAGTCTCATCAGCTTAAGAGATATTTTATATTCCTTAGAAAACTAACAATAATTTCCTTAAGAGTTCCTTGATATTTGTTTATGTAATAAAAGAGGAAAGGATAACTTTTGGTTTATTATATGAAACCTATTTTTACTCTTCAGAATTGTATCTTTAATAGTACTTACGAAGTTCAAGCACTGACTACAGATAAATCTCAAATGGATGTCTTAATGCATAGCATTCTCTTTCCATTAATACCTGGAAAGAAGATTTATAGGAATTTCCTTCTATCACAGTGCTGCTATTGGACGAAAACCAAAGTTCATGATTATGTAGATCTTTCCCCCTCTCTTTTAAAGGAGATCTCCTATGTTATCAGAAACATTCAACTAACTTTAGCGTCTTTCTAAAAAGTTTGAAGAAAAAACATATAGAAGAAGAAATTTTTAAAAATATTTTTTATTGGGAACTTCTCTTTGTTTATTCTTTTTCTCCCTTAGAGTATGGGTGTTTGTAATATACAGTGAAAAGTTTCAAAGAAATTCCTTTTTTCCTTTATGTTCCCTAAACTGAATGATTCCCAGCATCTTTGTAAAAAAATTATTTACAAAAATTTTTTAGCAGTGAGAGAAGGAATTTTGGGAAAAAAAGGAGTATTATTTTAAAGTATATCATGATCTGTGTTGTTCGAGAGCTTTCTTTTTGGAAATTAAATGTAAACTTACAGGTAATCTTTTATGAGAGTCTAGATGATAGTCACTTAAAGCAGTTCTCTTTTCAGAAAGGGCTTTGTATGTATTATCAAAGGACCACAAACTTCGAGTAACACGTATAAAATGTGACTATTCTGTTCATTTGCTCTCAATCAATTCTGCTGATCTGATATTCAAGCACACCCCAATAACTGTTATTCACTCATACTACGAAGTTCAAAGTAGTGGATAAGTTTATGGATTCAGTGAATAGAGAAACTGGCTTCAAATCCTGACTCTAAAATTCACTACCCTAAGTTTCAGTTTGCTCATCTGTAAAATGTAACTTGACAACATGTGACTCTTTTATATGCCATTCAGAACATCATCCTCCTCAGTTGCCTGCCCTGGTGCAAGATTATTTTTTTGTTTGCCTGTTGGAGGACTGGGGCAGTTTAGGTTATATTTAAGTTAGGATGTGGAGTCTCTCTTTTACAGCCCTTCCACTGGGCCAGTAATTCTTTACTTATCTTTTGTTTTTCTTTTCCCCAGGTGTTCAATATTTATTGAGTTCAATATAATATATATCTCTACCTTTAATTTTTTTAATTGAAGTATAGTCAGTTTACAATGTTATGTCACTTTCTGGTGTACAGTACAATGCTTCAGTCATGCGTGAACATACATATATTTGTATTCATATTCTTTTTCACCATAAGCTACTACAAGATACTGAACATAGTTCCCTGTGCTATACAGTATAAATTTGTTTATCTATTTTATATATACCAATCAGTATCTGCAGATCTCGAACTCCCAATTTATCCCTTCCCACCCTATTTATCTTTTTATTATTGAGTTTTTGCATGTAATTGTATTGTTGTCAAAGGATGTGGTCTGTGTGATCCTAGTTTTTGATATTTGTTGAGACTTTTTTTGTGGCCTAGTATATGGTCACTTTGTACATATTCTCCATGTGCTTGAGAAGAATGGATATTCTGTAATTTAGATATGTCTGTTAGATTGAACTTGATAATCATTTTACCCTTTTATACCTTTACTAATATATTTTTGTCTGCCTGGACTATCAACAAATAAAAGAGATGCTTTGAAATCCTTGTCCATCGTGGTGGATTTGTAAATTTCTGTGTTTGTAAATTTGTAAGTTCTAACAAATTTTGCTTTAAATATTTTGAGGTTATTTTATTAGTGCATAAAAGTTTAGAATTATTATATCTTTCCAGGAAATTGGACTTTTTATTATTAAATAGTGGCACTCCTTAAACCAGATAATATTGTGTGTTTTAAACCTGTTTTGTCTCCTACTGATAATAGCAGCTCCTGGTTTATATGATTAGAATATACCTGTTATAACCTTTGAACCTTTCTCTGTACTTAAGAATTAGTAATCTTATAAATAACATATCTCTTTATTTTGTTTCTTTATTCAGTTTTATCTGGCTATAAACTCTTGAATTCATTAATATGCATTTTTATTATTTTTGGACAGTGCTATATTTAGACTTGCTTTTACTGCCTTACTTTTAATTGTTTATTTTTACTTTAAAAAATACTTTATTGTATGTTTTGATTTATTTGTTTTTTATTCCATTTATAAACACACCTGACTTAGAAATTGTTATATTCTATTTCTGTCATTTTTAGAGTCTTCCCTGGGAATGTGGAAATATTGCCATATGTATTAACAGAGTCTTAAGATGTTATTTAAATAACATTATAACATCATCTGCTCTTGAACAATAAAAGGACGTTAACACACTTCTACTCTGATTATCTTCGTTCAGATCATTGATTATGGCTTCCTTTTTTGTGGCTCTTAATACTGTTATTCTTGGACAGTTCAACTTTTTTTTTTTAAGACGTTTTCTTCATTGTTTTATATGAACAATGTTGAGTTTTGTCAGAAATATTTGTTTGAGCAAACATTGGTTAATAGACATTTTATAAACAAAAAAGTACAGAAGACATAAGTATAAACTCAGTGAATCATTATCAAGTATAATGATCACCTAGGGGTCACCATTTATTTTTTATTTGAATATTTTGAAATTTTTTATATTTACTTGTAGTTTATCAGTTTACTTGTTCACCATTTATTTGACCCTCTAAGACTTTCCTTCTGGTATTATTTTCCTTCTTTAAGTACATCCTTTAGCATTTCCTTTAGTGTATGTATTTTGGCGATAAACTGTTTTTTGTTTGTCTGAAAATTCTTTTTTTCATCCATGTTTTTGAAAGGTAGTTTTGCTGAGGACATGATTTTCTATGACAGGTCTTTTTCCTAATAGAACTTTGATGATGTTATTATACTATCTCCCGCCTGAAGTTACAGGTGATGAGTCAGCATCAGTCCAGTTGGCAGTTCTTTGTTGATGATCCACATGTTTTCTTCAACTACCTTTTAAGATTTTTCTCTTTCTTTGGCTTTGTGAAGTTTAGTTACAGTGTTCTTGGTGTGTGTTTCTTTTTATTTATTGCGCTGGATATGTATTTTCTGCTTGTATCATTTGGTCTTCCATCAGCTCTGAAAATGTATAGCCATTATCTTTTTAAATCTCTTTTGCTGTATTATTTATTTCATCCTTTGATGACTCTAATGGCATATATCAGGCATGTATTGGACATTGTTATGTTTTTCTTGTTGCTTGCTTGATTTTCTAACCCCACATTTTGATTTCTTTAAATATTTTCTCCATGTTTATATTTTATATCTGACCAATTTATTGTAGTTTACACTGTCTCACTCATGGTGATTTGTTTCCATGTGTGTTTAGTGACCTTTATGACATCTTTATCGTCATTATTATTTTATATTACTACTCAGAAAACCTGGATGCCTAATCTGAGGCATTTTCTTAGAAAAGGATTTGTATTGTGTTACTACTGACCTGGGACTACAGCTATCTTTTAGAGTCCCTAACTTAATATTGGAACTTCTTAAGAAATCTTAATTTACTCAGCATTAAAAATCGTGGTATTTCAGCCTTGAAGTAATTCTTAGATATTTCAAAATATTTAATATATCACCCAAGGTATGATACTTGAACAAATAGTCAGATTACATTTATACATAGAAAAGCAAAATCTTTTATTTATTGCCATTTTATTAAAAAAGCACTGACATGCTATGTACCAAGTAGTCACAGTTGATCAGATTTGCTATTTTCACTGCTTTCTTCAACATTGATTTGAGATCAAGAAGCTTACTGTTCAGTCACTGTGGAGAAAGTTTGGCAGCTCCTCAGAAAATTAAACATAGAATTACCCTAGACTCCAGCAGTCCTGCTCTGAGGTAGTACCCAGAATAATTGAAAACAAGTATTCAAACAATTTGTTCATGAATGTTCACAGCGGCACTGTTCACAGGAGCCCCAAAGGGGAAATAACCCAAATGTCTATCAACTGATGAATGGGTAAACAAAATATGATATAATAATACAATGTAATAGTATTTGGCCATAAAAAAGGAATGTACTGGTAACATATATAAAAATGAATGAACTTTAAAAACATGCTGTGTAAAAGAAGCCAGACACGAAAGATCACACATCATATAATTTGGTTTTCATTAACTATCCATAATAGGCAAAGTCACAGGAACAGAAAGCAGATTCATGGTGTCGGGGGTGGACGTAAAGGGGAAGTGAGAGTGACTGTTTAATGAGTACGTGATTTCCTTTTGGGGTGATGAAAATATTTTGGAACTAGATCGAGACAATAGTGCACAGCATTGTGAATGTTCAAAATACAATTGAATTGTACACCTAAAAATGGTTAATTTTATGTTATGTGAATTTTACCTTAACAATAAGCATATTGTTAGTTTCTAATTGATCCTATAAAAGAAAGCAGATTGTGACAATGGATTCATGTGTCGCCTCCTTGATGCACTTGAGGATAATGTTCCATTAAACTGCTTTTGGCTGACTAGACAAATTAACTAACTAACTAAATCTTATCCTGTAGCTTGGATTTTCAGTGATAAATACAGTTGAAATTTGTTGAGTATTTCTCTTTCATATACAGTTCCCTGTGTATGCTGAATTGATTCGTACCTTGTGCATCAGTGGTTTGTAGTGTAGTGTCTGCAGATATACACGTGGGATAGTAGTTGCTCTTCCAAATCTTACGTCACTGATATTATGTGACACTATCCAGTATCATTTGTGATAGATTTTTGCCAATAGTCTCTTCTGTTTTTCTCTCCAATCGTAATATTTGTCAAGAGGTTTGTGTTTAGTTTATAAGGTTCTTAACAATTGAGTAAATTGTGCTTGTTTCTCTGGTGAGGAGTGTAACTTAAATGAATGTTTCTTTAATCTTGCTTTCGCCTCAGTTTTTGGACAAAATTTGCCAGTTTCTATCTGGAAAGGATTTGGGGGTGGGAAGTTCTGTTGAAATTCAGTTGGCTTGCCAAAGAGGTCACTATTTTGCTTGAAAGCAACAAGGCTTCAGCAGCTTTATTATCAATCACCATTTGTTAAAGTCTTACTGTTGATCATATAGTTAGCTCTAAGGGCGTATGGGTGGTTAGTTAAATATGATCTAATGTATAAAAATGATTGTAGCTTCTGTTTGGCACTTTTCTTTTTTGATGTGTATGAAATCACCACACTTAACAGATTTGTTTGTCTCAACAGTATTCATGTTCTGTATCACTGGAGTCATTCCCTATGACATTAATTATCTTAATCTCCATGGTAGGGTTTGAAACACTGTTTTTATCAACATTTCTGTACCTCAGTGAATACCTTGTCAGATGGCCATTTAATTTTGTGAATTGAAGATATGATGAAACACAATAAGAATAATGAAAAAGTACAAATTTACCAAGTAAACAGTAATTTTGAAACTCTGACTATAGACAAGATGAACTGAATGCTAGTCCTTGTAACTTGTGTAACATGTGTTTGAACATAGAATGTAACAGGATTTCTGTGGAAATAAGCGTTTTACATTTCAATTTTGTGACACATATGTTCAAAATTGCTTGTCCCACCAAAAACTCCAAATGGCTAGTGGATCACTTCATAATTTCCCCGGACTGACAGCTATCCATCCTGGGCACTCCAGTGCCTTAGTTTATTGTTTTCCAATATTAATCATTCACATAACCACTTTGACAATTTTTTTGTATTCCATATTTTACAGTTATGATTAGATTTGGATTCAAATAGCAGAGACCCCATAACAGCAGTGACTTAAACAATAAAGTGTCTTATTTTGCCATCACCTAGAAGTATGGAAGTAGGTGAAAAAGGACTAGTGTAGAGGCTCTTTTGAACAAAGTACTCAGGGATCCAGGCTCTTTTTATCTCATTACTCTGCCGTGCGCAGCCTCCATTGCCAGGGTCACCTTACAAACCTGGATGGCTTCTTTAATTTCAGCCATCATCTGTATTTTAGCCAGCTGGAAGCAGAAAGGAATGAAGAGAGCTGAGAGAGTGAGTGCCAGCTGTCTTTTAAGAAAGGTTCCTGGAAGCTACGATAGGTAACTTTGTTTAGATCTTAAGTTGTCCAGAACTTAGGCACATGTCCCCACCTCCATATGAGGAGCCTGTGAAATGTATTCTTTATTCTGCTGGCAAGTGCCCAGTGAAGTTTTGAGGGTTTTGTTACTGTGGAAAATTTAGGCTCTGCTATACTATGTCACCTCTACTCTTATTCCTTAATATTTTTCTTTAAGTTAAATCCCTTATTACTTAAATAACTATTTAAAACACAAGTAACACATCATCATGTTAAATAGTAACACCCACCAGAAAAATAAGAAAACTTTAAAAATCTGGTAGAGTGAAAAGGCAATAATGAGCCCAATTCCCTAGATATTTACTCTGTTAAAAGGGGAGATTAGAGTTAGATACCAAAAAAAAAAAAAACTAGCATCAAACTGTTTTGATATGATAAGGATTGAAAGTAAGGAGAACCAATTTTATCACCATGTGAGTCAGTGTTAATTTTCTGCATCCTTACCATTTTGTGTATGCTCCCCGAGAACATGTGTGCACGTGCAGTGTGCATGTGTCTGTCTATACAGTAATATACGCAGATGTACACTTTCACTGTTTAATATACAGTTCTAGAATGAAGCAACTTAAATATAGTTATAAAGTTGTTTTATAGTTTAGCCTTTTGATAGTTTATGAAAAAAATTTTAGACTTTTAATCAGAAGACAGGTTATGTTTTGCTTAATAACTCAATTTTCTCAAGAAGCTTTGTGAATTTTTCATTTGAAAATGAAAATGTTCGTATTTTTGTATGCTGCATTTGTATATTTTATTGCTGGTCCTTTTAATAGCTACACTGCTGGGTGACTTTTAAAAAGAAAACAGAAAATTATGCCTATAACTGAGTTGTAAAAGAACATTATCATTATGTTTCTATAACTAATACTTTAATTTTATCATTTTGTATCTTGATTTTAAAAGCATAAAGACAGGATATCAATAGTATGAGTCAAACAAAACTCAAAAGATACTAGAGAATGTGAACTATCGTAATTATATTGTATAATTACTGGATTACATAAATGTTTAATTAAATTAGAACTAGACCATCATTACCTGATCAGCATCAAAGAAAGTATAAAAACAAAGAAATTCAATACTTTGTTTCTAATTGTGTTTTATTCTTAGGAAATGGATTACACTGTGACAATATTCTGTTTATAGAAGTATTTATGGGTTTCTATATAGTATTTATATTCAATGGAGAATAAAAATACCAGAATTTCTTTTGTTTGTAGGTAGGTTAAGTTTAGATCCCCAAGGGTTGGTGCATTATCTGATTTGGGAAGAAACTAAAATGGCATAAGGGAAGTTTGGAATGGATCCAAAGGGGATCAAAGTTTGGATAATGGACCAGACCGTATGAGGAAAAGCAAGAGAAATGGAGATTTTTAAATCTAGAAAATAAACTTAAGCCCGATTTGTGTACTTAGCAAACACTTATTGAATACCTACTATATGTTCAGAATGTTACTGTTCTCTCCAATTATTACTACAGATTATCAATAGGATATAAATTTTGGTAGAAATAATATAGACTGGGGAAATTAATGACTCGAAGAATTCAATTTAGCTGAGTTAACATTATCCCCTACTGTATGCCAACACAATACTTGTTTTGGAGCAATGAATAAGACAGACATTACAAAAGAGATACAATCAAGATAATTGCTGTGCCTTTCTCCTGTCTTAGGGTTCCATAACTTTTTTGATTATTGTATTGTTATTTTTTGTATGATATTGATTCAGCTTGTCACTTCCTTCCAGTTAAATAAATGTTTTAATTTGATTTGGATTAAGTTTGGGATTTAATCCCCCGATTTTTCTCTTCTTCTAATTTTCATACAGATGAACATAAGGAAAAACTGTTATTTAACCCATCTCTGATATCCAGAATAAAATAACTTGCAAGAGTTGGTGGAGATTTATAAATAAAATAAGTATTATACCTAACAATTTAATTTGTGGTTATCAGATTATGTTTTTAGTTTTGAATGATATATTCTCTGGATGTCAAATTTTAAATTTGCTGTTATTTGCAAAGAGCACAGTGAAAATTTGTTACCTCTGCTTTCCATTGTTTCTGGTGAGTACTTAAATATCTTCCTTGCACCTTTGAAGAAATTCTAATTTTTCTTCTGACTGCCTTTAATAATTCTTTTTGTCTTTGGTTTTCAGTGTTCTTACGTGTGATGAGCAGGTACATGTGAACTAAAAAAAATTCTGTCTCCTTTTGATAATTCATCTATCTGGAGCTCCTTTTAGTGTATTTTTACTTCTGCTGTCTTTTGTTTTTATTGGTTCTTCCATCTGTTTCCTCCTGAGTTCCTGGTTGTATCTTGAGTGTATACTGGATTGTACTTGAAAAACATTTATAGACATAATTTGAGACCTGAAATTATATTGTCTTTCTCCAGAGTTTATTTAGGATAGTTTGCTTGTGGCAGGAGTTGGGGGCATTAGCAGTCTAGGATCACTTTAATTCAATTTTCTGAGCCCCGTAAGTGACTCCAAATTAGTCTGTAGTCTCTGCAAGCCTCTTTTAGTTTTTGTTCACCTAACTACTAGAGTGAAATTTTCAGAGTCACAATTGAAAACAGATGTTTTTGTTTGTTTCTGCCTCGACTCTCACGGCTGTCAAACATACTTAGCAGTCTCAACCATCTTTTTCTATAATTCTCTCAGAGCACACCCCAAATGCTAAGTTTGACTTTCTGGATTTCTGTCTTCTCTCTTGGTGCAATAAGTCTTCACTACTTTCTCACTCTCTAATGCCTTTGGGAAATATAAAAAGTGAATATTTATATTTTCCAGTTTTTCTGGTTCTCAGTAGGAACATGACATGTTCTGCCATTTTTGGAAGTGAAAGTGCCCATCAGATCTTGGCGTTTCTTTAAAAAAAAACAAACCTTCAAGTGGGGTTTTCATTGGCATGTCAAACATTTCTGATTAAATAACAATCCAGTTTGTAATTTCCAGTTTAATATATATTCCAGCAATTTCCAGTTTAATATACTCTTTCATTATCTTACTTGAAAGAAGTCTTAATGTGTAGAAAACAGTAATAATAAAAAGTTGCATATGTGCGTTTTAGCTGTTTCTTTTATCAGACCCTACTCTGATTTTGAGAAATTGTGAATTGATTTGCTAATATTACTATATAGCAATGTATACTCAATTTTTCAGCACAGTGCAGTCTTTTCAAACAGTTCCTCAATACATTTTGTTTTCACAGTTTACAACTTCTTGTAAGGAAACATTTGGATTTAATTTGGGGAGAGGGGATAATTAGGTTTGTTTGTTTGTTTGTTTGTTTGTTGATTTTAATGGAGCTACTTGGGAATTGAACCCAGGACCTTGTGTATCCTAAGCATGTGCTCTACCACTTAGCTGTACCCACACCACTAATTTTTTTTTTTACTACTTTGAAGCAGAGTAATCTGTGGTTGATACTATTTTCTATGTATTCAAATGTAATCTTTTTTTTAGAAATGAGTGTGAAGTTTCTGATAGAAATGTCATAATAGTCCCTAGACTGGCCAACATTGCTTACTTTTTAACTCTTTGTGGTAAAATTTAAGCTTTACACAATATTCCTAAGGCAAAAACTATTCTAAGTTTCTACAGTTGCCAGCACACATACCTCTTTCTCCCTTCATTCTTTATGGGGTGTTTTGTTTGTTTGAGGGGGGTTGTTTTTGTTTTGATCTTGTTTTGTTTATTGGATGGTTTGGGCAGATTGGGCAAAAGATACTTTGGGAAAGCAGCATCTTGTTAAACTCTTCAGAAAAGAATGTATAATCATTTTCTAGATGGTATCATTTGATTATGCTAGGATTTTTATTTCCGTTGGAGGCAGGGCCTCTGGACTCTTGGTTCCCATTTCCTCTGTTTAGAAAGGATATTCATGAGTCAGATATTCATTGGGAATTTCCTAATTTATTGGAAATTCTTAATTTTTACTTTTAATTGTATTAGATCAGTGTTTCTCAGTGGACACATTATTGGCTTTTGGGATGGCCCAGATCTTTGTGCGCTGTAGCATGTTCAGTGTCCCTGGCTCCTGCCTCCTAATTACTGGTAGTGCTCTCCTGGTCACTGACAAACAGAAATGGCCCCACACTTTTCCAGATTATCCCTGGCATGGTACTGCCCTTAATTAAGAATCATTGAAGTAGATCAGCAACTTCATTACAATAGCTTTTTACTGCTTAATTCTTAGATTCAGAAAGATGAAGAATATAGTCATGTTTTTAAAAAAATTTTTTATGTGTTTTTTTTGGTGGGGAAGTAATTAGGTTTGCTTGTTTGTTTGTTTAACAGGAGTACTGGGGGTTAAACCCACGACCTTGTACATGCTAAGCACGCACTTTATCACTAAGCTATACTCTCTCTCCCAGGAAGATGGTCATGTTTATTGCTTTTCGGTACTACATGCCTATTCAAGTTTGATTCTAATTTGTTCTCATTCATTATATAATAAGCTATATCAGAAATCAAATTAAATGTTTTCTTTTTCTAGGAAGATTTATTACTAGAGATATTTAACTGACCATATAGCCTATGATTAGTGTCATATATATATACACTTTTATTTAGATACACTAGTACTAGTGTGTTTTTATTTTTTGGTTATTAATTACTTTTTAAACTTGTTCAAAAATATGGAAATTATGTAAATGTCATGGAATAGAACCCTTTGATCTACCTCTATATATTATGCATTTTTTACTAAAGTTGGAAGTAGATACTTACAGAGGCACAAGTGAGTGTGTCGTTTGCAGGAAGAAGACGAATGAGAATTCAGGCAGATAGGTCAGCACGGGAATAGTAAACTTGGGTTCAGTGATTAGAAAGACTAGTCCTTAAGTCAGGCCTCAGATAGCAGCACCAGGGAGAGCTCCAAGCGCGTTCTTTATTCTGATGATGTTATCCTAACGGTGGAGGGCATTTGTCCTGTGTACTTTAATTGGTTAAACAAGCGCCGCTCCCCTGAGGATAATAGATTTTTCTTCCTCATTTGGCCAGAGCCTTCAGTTTCACTGTCTGAGGTCAGAAGACAAAGTACAGCTATTCAGTAATGAAACCAATTTATATATGTGGTAGAACTGATTCTGAAAAGGAATTCCATGATGTTCTGTCTACTTAGCTATTATTTTTGTCTTGAATAATTTAGCATGATAATCCTTATCTCCTCTTCTCTCAGCTTTCCAGAGGGCTTTCACCACTCGTGCTTTCTTCCCCCATTCCAGTCTGAAACTTACTTTCTTGTAATTTCCCACCTCTGTCCTTTTTTCTTAGAATTTTAATATTCAACTGGTTTATAAAATCTGGAAGAGTTCTTAGATTATTTAAGAATGTAAGTAAATGTTATATTTTGTAATCATTCAGAAATAAATCTAGACATTTATGAAAGGTGTGTTTTACTGTAGAGATATATTACATCTTGTGTATCCTCTGTGTGCCAGTATGTGCTAGTTCCATCCAGAACCTTCACTCTACAAAGGGTAATTTCTACCCATTGTATAACCACCTCAAGTCTACTCTTCCATATAGTTACTGCTTTGCAGCTAAACACAACACTCCGTGATGGTCTCTAGATGATCTATTTCATTTGTAAAAAATTCTCTTATATCCTCAATCTTAAAGAGCTCTGCCCTGCTTTCTTCTTTCTTCAGTCTTCCTCTTTCTCCTTCCTACTCCTTTGGACCGTCTCTTTTTTCATACTTCCCTATTCATTTCCTCTCTCTCTTTTTCCCTTCTTCTTGTCCATGTCCTCTTTGCTCTCCTTTTCCTTCTTCCTTTTCTTCTTCCCTTCACATCTTTCCTATTCCTTTTCTGTCCCTCCTGTCCACTTCCTGTCTCCCTCAGTCTCCTTCCTTTTATTTAAACTAAAATCTCTCTTTTATCAAATAACACTGTTACTACCTAGGTGCCATCTCAAGAAATGACCACATTCTCTTCTATTGCTTTAAAGATTTATCACCTTGCTTAAATCCCCCAATTTCTACTCCTGCCATCTGTGCTCTTTTTAGATAGTCTTCTAATACACTAAGAAAATAGAAACTGGCATGTATGATTTCTTTTTAAGCTGTCTTTTGCTACCACTTCAAAATGATCTGTATCTTAACTCACCTTCTTCTCACTCCAGTCTCAGGAAGAATAACTTCTTTACCTGTACTCTAGTTTTTCCTTGATAAAATAAAAATAAAATATATCCACTATAGGAAATTTAGTAACTATAAATAAATTTTAAAAACTTAAGTCACATAATTCTAGCACAAAATTACTGTTAACAGTTGGTGGTATAAGCTTTAGGACTATTTTTTTGCAGGTATTTAATTATAAAATGTATATTTTAAATAGAATCAGTTTGTTGCATTTTCTAGTTTTTTATTACTGTATCTCAAATATTCTTACATGTGAAAAGTATTCTTTTACAATGCCATTTTTATGGGCTGCATAGAATTCTCTTGCATAAAACTTAGTGAACCAGTTTCCTGTTGAATAATTAGATTGTTTTTCATCTTCAGAAATGATGGTAGATGGCCTTTTTTTTTTTTTTGGAAACTCTTTGAATATATCTTTAAATATATCTTTGAGTAAAATGTTTATTTCCTTAGGGTAATTTGCTATAGGAAAGATTTCTGACGTAAATGGTATTCATATTTTTAATGCTCTTAATGCATATTATGAAATATCCCTCCAGAATGGTTGTACCCGTGTATATTTCTACTTTGTGTATGAGTTGCTGCTTACCTAAATCTTTCCCAAAATTGGGTATTATATTTCAAAAAAATCATTTCACATTTTAAATTTGTATTTTTCTTATAAAATAATTCTTTGTTGTTTAAAAATCATATCATTTGTTCATTTTTTAAAAATTGCAGTATTGGTTCTTTTCATAATGATTTGAAATAGTTTATGCTCCAGATGTGTGTGTGTGTGTGTTTCTGCATGAAATATTTTTCCAGGTTGTTGTTTATTACTTAGCATTGTGTTATTTTTTGCCTTATAGAAGTTTTAAAATTTTTATGAGCTGCATATATTACTCTTTCTTTGTGGTTGCTTTCTCTCATGCTGAGGAGGGCCTTTTCTGTACTCTATAAATATATTAATTTTTATCTTCTGGTTTTTTATTTTGTATTTTAAAATTTACATGTATATCTCTAATTCATCTGGAAATTAATTTGGTTTATACAGTATGATGTAGGAATTTATTTTTGTTTTCAAATAGTGAATCTTTTATCCCAATATTAATTATCGAATACGCTGTTTCCCACACTTGTACAAAGTGCTACCTTTTTATACTAGACCGTGGCCTTCTCTGTTCTATCCCATTAGGTCATCTCTTCATTCTGTTTTAAATATTGTACTTTTAAATAGATTTGTTATTTATAATTAGCCCTTTTTATTTAAAAAGTAATCAAGAGCAGTTTAAAAACAGAAAAGAAAAGAAAATTACATGAAGGGTGAGAAAGTTTCTACTATAAAGGTAACCACAGTTACAGTTTTTTTAAAATTTCATTCATGAAATACTTTGTTCACATGGAAGTATGTAGCTGATCTCCTTTTTAATACATAGGTAGAAATATACCGTATACATCATTGTTCTGTACCTTTAAAATTACACATCAGCATGTATAGATCTCTCTCTTTTTTTTTTTTTTACCATTTTATAGTAGTTGAATTTAAGAATCTAAAACAATATTTTCCTGTTGTTTCAGTGTGTACCTTTTTTTCTAGTCTTTTGTACTTACAAACTGCTGTCATGTTACACATTCTTATCCTGTGTTTTGCCAACATGTGATAAAGGATAAATTTCTAGAAGTGAAGTTATTGAAATTTAGTACAGTCCTCATTTCTGACTGCTTCATATCTATATACAGTCCTTCTCACACATACATTTGAAGAGAACAAAAAAATAAAAACAATAGTTAATTGAAATGATTCCTCTTACACCTGTGAATGTACTTACTATATGCTCTCCAGGGAGAGAAAGCCCAGTGTTTCACAAGTTACTCCATCCAGCTCTAAGTCCAGGATCTCCAGGTGATGTCCTCTAGACATCTGTGTTTCTCAGACTGTAATTATATTCCTAACAGTAGAAAATTGGGGGCATACTCACCAATGTGTAACTTAGTATAGTTAGATAGAAATACCTAAAAGGAAATTTTTGTTTGATGATAAAAGTGAAATTATATTTTAAGTTTTATTTATATAGCCATATAGAAAGCTTTTGTGGTCTTATTTAAAAGTATGTTTATTGATTTCATTGTTTATTTGTTTCCCCCATGAGGGTGTTAGCACCATATATATGGGGATATTGATCTGCTTTGTTTGTTCAGTATTCTAAACATCTAAAACAGTGTCTGGCACGTAGAAAATGCTTAATAATTATTTGTTGAATGAATGATTGAATACTATTTTAATCAGAGCAGTAAGCTTTAATTTTTTAAAAAATGTTAGTATAATAGTTTGTCATACATTGGTTCAAAAGTCTATTTCTGTGTTCAGTTTATTTTGATTCTTGCTTTTCCATAGTGAAAGTATGACCCATGGATGAAAGTAAAACGTGAATGCAGTCATCATTGTGTACAATTAATAAATCATGATCTTTCTTTTTTTTAAATTCTGTCTATTAATTATACATTGTTTTTCTGTTGAGTTACTTAACATTCTTCCCTGAGGTCAATTTTTCTTGCAAATTTTGGAATGCTGTCAAATTTTTACATTTTTTATAAATGGATTCAAATCAGTTACTGGACAAGTAAGGATAATGGTAGACAAGGTAAATCCAAATCTCTGTTTTTATATTCTCCGAAATCAGTAAAGATCAACAAGAAGAACAAATAAAACTATATAAACCCACACCCTCGATGTAGCTAGAAGACAAAATACTACAAACTTCAAGTTTCCTGTGAGTAGAAGAGTAAACGTCAAATCCCAGCAGAGAGATTTCTCTCTCCTGAAGCAAGCATTTGTGGAGAACAAGGGCAATTCTGAAAATCTGTGGAGGAAACTAGTATTGCTCTAAAATTACCATTGGAAAGAGAAGCCTTATCTTAAGTACAAAAGAGTCCTGCTAGGTCAGAGCACTGACCATAGGTCCTGGGCTTAAAAGTGTGTGTGTTTTGAGGACTGTAGTCTTTGGAAGGTATTTTTTCTGAGGGAAAAGAAATTTAGAGAGGAGGGAATGCACCTCTGGAGATTAGATAATGAAGGAAAAGAAGCAAAAGGGAGTAATTTAAGGTCCTGCAAAATAAAATAGAAAAATAAAGTAATTTCTATATTACATGGTAACTGGTCATATTTGCCTTTGTCCTGTAAGTCTTTGACCTAGTCATCTTAAGTCTGTGCCCCAGGGCATAGAATTCACTACAAAATAAGTTAATGCCAAGTTGAAGACAAAGAAGTTACAACTTGCCCCACTTTAATCTGTACCTAATATTGAACTAAGGAACGTAGTTTTCTGTGTTGCCTGATGAGAGAGTGACTGCCGTCTGTATTCCCATATTTCACCAATCTTGAATTAAATATGTAGTGTGCTAGGCAGATTACTGTAAGAGTTTAGTAGAAACCTGTTTGATTAATAGCTATTTGAAGTGATGTTATTGACTATGAGAAGAGAGGGAAATGTGCAGTCCAGCATTTGTAGTTTAAATGTGTAACTGTAGTTTAAAACACAGTGTATCTTAGTATGTAAACTCAGAGTCATGATAGAAAATTTAATCTGAAGACCTAGACTTCGAAATGTAACTTTTTATTTTAGCTACTTTCTCTTGTCTATTAATACTTTATAGTTTTTGGAAGTATAGCTCTTTGAAAACCAAAAAAAGACTTTGTGCTTATTTATTGAGAAGGACAAGAGATCAGAACTGGATGCCAAAACCTCAGTTGAACTAAGAAAGGTTGAGTCTCAGTTGGAAATATTTAATCATGCATGAGAGCAAGTACTGATCCTCGAGCCAGGGAAATAAAAAAATTTTAAATCATAACAATTTGCCTAAACCATAAATTTCTGGGGATTGGACTTATATGAAGAATGTGTTCGGAGGAATAGGGTTAGAATGTTCCAAGGGGCTAAGTGTCATATTTTAAGTATCTTATGAGAATTTAAATTATAAAGGGTTTTATGTATATAATATATATTTACTATTTATTTTGAATATCTAATACTTATATTGTTGTCAGTCACTTCATTTTGCTTATTGCTCCATTTTGGGTGTTCTGGGAGGGAAAAGATAATAGTCATGTTGTTTCTTTACTAGTAACATTTTCTCCCCCAGCTGTGATAAAAAACAAATTTTAAATCTACCTTATAAGTAACAAAGTTATAAAGAGCATCTTAAGCATATTACTAGCGTAAGGTTTAGATTTAAAAATTCTACATCGTCATTGTTATTTTGAATGTATTTAAGTAAAAATTATTTAATAAAATTAATTATTTTTAGTTCGTTTTTAACCATTCCACAATGAGTTCAGTTCTGAAAGACCATGCTTTCTAAAATACTTCTTTCAGTACTGTTGCTTCTGGGATTTCAAGAGATGTAGATAATCCCTCATTTGTAGGAAATGTCACATAATTTTTGAGCAGCTACTTGTGTCCAAATTTATGTATACTCTTTATGACATCAGCATTAGAAATTCAGAAAGAATAGTCTTGATTTATTACCTATTTAAGTCCATTTTGAGTCTATACTGGAAAGAGACTGCCTCTTTTTAATCATCTTTTTGTTTTCTTTTGTTTTATGTTTTTAGACTGTAAATTCTATCTGCTGGGGCACCGCCCCAGGATCATGGTGAAACGTGTGCCGCTGCATGCTCTCCTCAGTGCTCAAGGGTTATATCTGGGCATGTGTCTCTCCTTTTAATATCTCCAACAGAAGAGGAAAGTGTTAGATTCATTAGCTATCAAGCTGCCAGCTAGGAAAGAGTTCCTTGCTCAAACTGAGCTTATATGAAGAACTTGGAAGGAATGGAAAGAGACAGTTTAATGCCTTTCCAGGGTCTTAGATGTGTATTATTGTGCCTTGTAAAGCTGGAAGGGGAAAATGAGGAATGGTACTGATTTTCCATGTCATTAGTTTTTATATTTGTGAATTTATAACTTATTTTCATCCCACCTTGAAAGTTAAGGTTTGGTACTAAAAACAAAATAATACTTCTGAGGTCATGCTATATATTCACTGATATACCCCTCCGTCATCTCAGCTGTCTATAACTGTTAACAGCGAAGGGTTGAGTAGCTGCAGGACTTTTAAAATAGTGACTGATGGACTTAGTACCTGTCTTGGTCAGGAGTAGTGGAAGAATTGATCTATAAATAATCACATTTAGAACTTCTCTATGATAAATGTAAGTCATTGTATTAGTGAGCTTAATAACTTCTTGTGAAGCATAGTAATGAGCTTGGAGTTACAGTGCTTTGTTTGACAGAGGTTTGACCAGTTATTTCCCCATTTTAAAATCTTTCTTGGAATTTTGTTATAAACTGGTACATGATGATATACTATGAATTTGGAATTCAATTCTATTTAATGTTAGACCATACACAGTAATGGTGATACAGTGGGGAATATAGGAACTATCTTATAAAGTGATCAAAATACATTGGGCACATCACTTTTTGATGGAAATTTGGCCATATTTCTGTTTACAGTGAACATGTCATTTCTGATGTCTGCCAAGAGAAAAATATTCAAATAAGTACAGTGATTAAGCTTATTGCTGCATAATTTGCAGTAGCAAAAAAAAAAAAACAAAATAGCTAAATGTATTACTAAAGATCTAGTTAAATTAATAGGATCAAATGTATAGCTGTTAAAAAAGACTGAGGTAGTACTGTATGTATTGACATGCTCAGATCTCACAAATATGTTGTTAAATAAAAATAGGCACAGAAAATATGCTATGCACGTGAACCTGTGGTTATCTCTGATGAGTGAGATTGGAGAGGCCAGGGAAATCTTATTTTCACGTGTTTTTTTACAGTGACCATGTATACTATTTTTTAATCAGTAAATAAAATGTACTACCATTCATTCACATGTAGTTGTTCTTTGATACTCTTTACTTTTATATTTTCATTTGACTAGTGGTGGGGTCTTTTCTGAAAATGTAAAAGCACTTAGAACGATTGCATTGAGTTTGTCTGCAGTGTTACTGCTGAAATGACTGTTCCACTAATATAAGAGGTTTGTGGTATCTTATTATTTTTAAATGTAGGGCCTTTAGAAGAGGAAAACAGATATATGTGGTAGAAGTTAAAAAATAAGATGTTAATCTGTTTTTAAATCTCTACTGTGCTGTTTTTCTATTTCAGTTACCTAGAAAAGTACGAGAAAGTTCATCATTTTGGGGAGGATGATGATGAGGTACCACCAGGCAATCCAAAACCACAGCTTCCTATTGGTGCAATTCCATCTTCCTACAATTACCAGCAACACAGTGTGTCAGGTAAATATCACTGGAAAGGAACAAGGCATAGGTCCACAGTTTTGAATTAGGAAAATAGACATCATTCAATGAATTAGTCCCTTACTTTGCATATAAAAATCCTTAAAGCCTTGGGGTAAGGTGCCTTCCAAAGATCAGCACCTAATTTGGTATGAGGGCCCTTTCTATCACAGACTGCGTATAGGGCTTTTAGCTGAAGGAATTTTCAGAGTTGCAGGTACACCTCTGCTTTCAGGTGAAGTTTCTTATTTCTTTGGCTAAAGATGAGTTTATCCTGAATAGTCACTAAAATGAGAAGAGGAAGGTCCTGTTAGGATTAGGAAAGCCAAAAAAAAATACTCAACTAGCATCCACTAGATTGTCTGATTGCCAGAATTCCCAGCACCAGAAGTCCTCAGACATGTTTCTAACTATTCAGCTATTTTCCTGCCATAGTACTAGGTACTGAGATTTTTTTCATTTAAGTCATTTTTGTAATGGTTATAGAGGAATCTGCAGCCTAAAAGGACTCATATTGAGAGTAGTCAGGTTGAGAGTGTAAGAAAAAGATTCTTGAGGCAGAGTAGATAGGAGTTCAGTGTTTAGTGACTCTAGGGGTTGATGACTAGGAAGAGAGCTCTGAAGAGATAAGCATCTCTTTTGTTCGGTCACCAACATTTGGCCCAAGAAGAAGGAGATATGTCTTTTTCAAGGGTATGTTCTTTATGCAATGTACAATTATCTGTATCTGTATTATTCTTCATTGGTACCTAATCCCAGTCTCTTAGTTAATCCTTAGATTTAAGCTCTCTCACTTATGCCAGTATCACTGACTTTTTTGTTTTACTTTCCATTATCTGTTTTCAAAGTTTCCTTCATGTTGAATTTGACTCTACTTCTTCTCTAGTCAGTAATAGCTGAGGAAACAGTGATCCCCATTAGAAGAGGCTTCATCTGATACTTTTATATAATGGGGCTGCGGAGGGGTGGTGGCAGTGGCAAGTGCAAACCAAATCTAGCTTTGTTTTTAATTAGAAGTTACTGCCTCAAGAACCAGTGTTAAAAGAGAACACCATCTGATGATCTTGCTAATAGTTTAATCTGGTAAAATAAAATAGAGTGACTTGTTAGAAGATATGCTTCCTGTTCCTAAAAGGGCTAATGACCACTGTCTAATTCAAGGATGTTATAGAGGGCATTCCTATATTGAATGAGACATTGTACTAATGGCCTTTAAGACCATCTTACAACTCTGTGTGCTTCCATTACAGTGACAGCAGGACTGTCCATTCTTGTAGCTTAAACAGAGTTTAGTTTCTATACAGTTTCCCAAACTGACCCGTTTCTACATTAAATCTTGTTTAAAATGAATTTTTTTCTGAATCTATTTTTCTCCACCCCACCCCACCCCCCAATTAAAAATGATTTACTTTAAGAAAGAAGTGAAATATTTTTGGTATTTCAGAAGCATAGTGGAAGTCACTGATAGAGCTACACAGTTTAAGGGAATGACAGAATTGCTTAACCTGGTGTTATAACTCCTTTCTGGTATGCTGTCATAGGTCTGTCTTTTTTTTTTTTTAAAGAAGAATCTGAACAGTTATGTAACATATGTAGTATGTTTGATAAAATCAGGATTGGGGAGTCATGAAAGGAAAAACTAGGAATTGCTGGGGAACATCAGACTACAGTATATCTAATTCAAACTGGAAAAAGAGGTAGTATTTCAGGGCAGCATTTATGAATGTAAGGTGCTTCTCATTTTTCTAGAAGGAGCCATAGAAACATGACAGTATTCTGAAAATTAACATGATTATCAGTATACAGAACAAACCCTTCACTGATGATACTTTTCAATTATCAGTAAGGAGACTATAGTAAGCTTCATAGCTGTCAATTTGTGTGTGTGTATGTGTGTGTTTAAATAAACACCAAAATAGAATTACATGGTGATAGATTATGAGCCTATAGGAAATTTCAGTTAGAACCTTTAAAACATTTGTGTCTATGTTTTTGATCAGCCAGCCTTACTCTTCTTGTAGGTTTGGATTAATATATTTGGATAAATAAATTTATCTAGAGATGCTTTTATTGTTGATACTAAGAAAAGCTATTCTAAAACAATATTTTGAAAGATAATATAATAAATTTAAAGTGGCAGTAGCTCCAAGACATTTAGCATGGATTGCAGTTCTACTCCTAATTATCATAATAGAATATTGTACATTGATAGAATATGGGACCAAATTTTCCTTTAAGGATCTTGACTCTTTTTGCCCAGTGACATTAAGTGGCCCAAAAAATATTAGGTAGATTTTGCTTTGAATTTTAGGATTATTAAATATTGACATCAAAATATGATGTCATTTATTACATAGTTTTTTGCACTTTTCCTTGCCATGAATACCTCCTTTTTCTATTCTTTTCCCCTTGGCATTGATTTGGATATAATCATTTATGCAGGATTATAGGGTAGATTATTAAGGACTTTTTGTTTATATTTTCTTAAATTTTAAAATTGAAATAAGTTAATTTTTAATTAAAGTTTAAAATTTTTAATTTACTTGCAATACCTTTAGTAGAAAAATTGTGAAAGACAAAATCGACAAATGATAACTCACTGAAAGTAATAGAATGTAAAAGTTTACAGCTGGCCAGGATTTTAGTGATCATTTAATCCAGTCCAATCATTTTGGCCAAAGGAGGCGGAACATCCTATCCATTTGTATTTTGGGTACTTAAACTCAGAAAAGTTTGATACTGGAAGATTAACTTTTTTCATTTTATCAGTTGTAATTGAGCAAAGATTTTCCTTTACATGTCTCAAATTCTGACAGACATTTGAACTACAACAGTCACTGCCAGTGTCAATGGAAAGAATGTACTGTATGATTCCTGCGATGTAAACAGCACTCCAGGAACAATCCTCCCTTTCCCTTACACTGAAAACAAAAAGAAGTGATTGCCTCCGATTAAATTAAGTTTGTCAGCAGTGATGCGTCCGTATAAACTTTGAGTCAGGAATGTTAAAAATAGATTTCCGATCCCATTCTGATTATAAAATTGTACCTATTCAGTCATGTCTCCTTGGGGATGGGAAGAGAGGCTCTGAAAATCTGGTAAGCATTTTCTCCTACATTACCTTAGGAATCTTTACCAAGCCTCCTATAATTAAAGGATTTTCATAATTATCATATTTATTCATTTTATTTTAATTCGAGATGTCTTTGGCAAAGTCATTCATGTAAGGATGTAATGAATTGAATATGTTATGGCATCTGTCATTCTTCACTAGCAAACAGAACAATTCTAAGATCATATTGATATTTTGTAATAATCTGTAATGAAAAAGAATATGAAAATGAATGTATATATGTATATGCATGACTGGGGCATTGTGCTGTTCACCAGAAATTCACACATTGTAACTGACTGTACTTTAAGAAAAAAGATCATACTGAAAGCACATAGACAAGACTGACAGTTGTTGAATGTGGGTTCCAGCTTTTTTCTGTTGAAATTTGCCTGAAAATTTTGTGGAATCTTAAAACTTAACTGTTGATGAGACTTGACATCTCATGATTAATTCCAGTGTGCAGTATAGAAATATAAAAAAATCTGTTCCTCTATTCACAGAAGTTACATTTTTTTCCAGATACTTATTTGATGTTATTTATGAGAAATTTCATTCATCAGGATTATAATGAATGAACAATGTATTATTGTTCAAACCTAAATATTGGGAAAAAATCTGTCATATTCATATATAATTGTATTATGGCACTTACTCAAGAAACTCCTAGAATATTGTAGCATTGAAGAGGTGTCTCCTCAAATATTACACTGGGAAATGAAGAAATTTCTTACATGATTTTCTTCTGTAGCATGTTGTGACAGTAGGTTCCTATTTCCATTCCATTTAGTGACATTTAAGTTTTTTTTTAATCTGTATGTCTCTGAAATATTTTATCTGGCAGTTTTCTAACTCTTGTTTCTTGCCTTTTCCCATTAAACTAGTTAAATCTTTATGTGAAAAATGTACTAGGGGTATATGTTTCAGGACATAGCTTCCAGGGCCTAAACTGCACCAGTTAGAGTCAGTACTCATAGAAATACAGCATTTTCTTATATGCATGAATTTCTTATATGTATTATGATTATATATTACTGTCCTATAATCCCATCTTCCCTACCTTCAAAGTTTTTAAAGTGTTTTAAATTAATTCTCCTACATAAAATCTTTATTACCTTGGGTTAGGATAAGATTTCTTAGGACACGGAAGTGTGAACTGTAAAGGTAAAAATGTTTTTAATCAGACTGCATCAAAATGAAAACTTCTGCTGTTTGAAGATACTGTTAAGAAAATGAAAAGACAGGCTACTCACTGTATTGGAGAAAATATTTACAAAACAAATATTAGATAAGTAACTCATATTCAGAATATTTTAAACTAACAATATTAAATGCTGATAAGGATGCAGAGCAACAGGAACTCTGTTCATGGCTGGTTAGAAAAATAAGATGTTACAGCCACTTTGGAAAGTAGTTTCACAGTTTCTTACATTGTAAAACATATACTTATGCATAACCCAGCAATCCAAGAAAAATGAAGAAGTATGTCTGCACCAAGTCCCATATGTGAATATTTATAGCAGCTGTATTCATAAGTGCCAGGAACTGTCCAAATGTCCCTCTACGAGGAAATGGGTAAACAAATTGTTATAGCCATGCTATAGAACAAAGGAACCAAGCACTGACATACACATCAAAATAGATATTAACCTCACAAGCATTTTTCTAAATGAAAGAAATCAGAAACAAAAGGATATATATTGAATAATTCCATTAATTTGGCATTTTGAAATAAAACAGAAAGTACGTCAGTGATTGTCTATGGGTAGAGGAGGCGATCAACTACCTACCAAGGAGCATGAAGAAACTTCTTCAAGGTGATAGAAATACTTTACATCTCCATTGTGATTGTGATTGTGGCTAAAAGACTATGTGTATCAAAACTTACAGAACTAGAACTAAAAAGCATGAATTTTACTATGTTAATTATATGGCAAAGAATCTAACCTAAAAAACTAATAGTCCTCCCAAAATTGGGTAAAGAAGGTAGGCAGTGTGTCTAAAAACATGATACTGTTAAAATTTTCAAAGGAACCAATTTTCCTGGCTCATAGTATATAAAAATCAGAATAAGTCCCTTGAAATGCAAGAGTACAAGGTGTTGATTAGGCAAATTAAAGTAACAATAACAATAATAACTTGGCAATGATATCCAAGATAATACATACATTTTTTGTATGTTAATACCTTTTGAGGAATGTAATTTGAACTTAAGTTTACAAAGTTGAACTCTGAACTTACACTCGGTTTATATTTTGTTGAAGAAAAGAAGCTTCTGTCCTGTATTCAGAAGATAGTAACCATAATGGTTTCTAATTCTAAACTTAAGATGTTTTTGTTTTTATCTTTGTTAGATTATCTGCGTCAAAGTTATGGACTGTCTATGGACTTCAATTCGCCAAATGATTATAACAAATTGGTGCTTTCACTATTATCTGGACTCCCAAATGAAGTGGACTTTGCTATTAACGTATGCACTCTCCTATCAAATGAAAGCAAGCATGTCATGCAACTTGAAAAAGACCCTAAAATCATCACTTTATTACTTGCTAATGCTGGGGTGTTTGACGACAGTAAGTTTTAAGCTTATCATATTGTGTGATCATTCTATTAAAGGTGTTATAGATTTATTTGAAGGTTTTTAAGGAGAGAAATACTTTTTATTAGTCAATATAGAAGCAATCTTTATTTGCTTTTGTTATATTAAATGTATTATTTAAAATAATGAATGTTTGGATTTTTTTAACCTTAAATATTTGAATAGTAATTTAGCCTCACTAGAGATTTTGAAATTAAAATTCTGTTTTTCTTAGAGTAAATATGGGTTTATTGATTTGAGAAGACTGTTTGAAACAAAATTCTGATAGAGAAAACTAGGACCTGGAAGAGATTGTTTTTCTGAAGTCTATTACTGTTAGTCTGTGCTTATAATTTTTAACCTAACAGTTTAGGTCAATGCGTTTGAAAATTTGCTGCCTAAATAATCAAAATAAGAATTACCAAGTATTTCATACTCTTTTCATTTGTAGAGTTTGCTAGTTGTAGGTTTTATAAATCAAATTCTTTATTTTCTGTGAAATGATCTCATAGTAAATCTAGGTTACTCCTCAGACCAAATTGCTCATTTCTCTAATTGTAGCTCAATAGTTTAATAGAGATTTAGAAAACAGATTTTGAATCTTTTTTCCTGCTTATAATTTTTCTTTTTAAGATATCTATCAGTTGAATGTTATTTGTATAAAATTTTTTCTTTTCATCTACCCCAACACCATTGTAACTTGTTTTACCAGAAGTATATTCTATTGAAGGATTAAGGTACTGATATATATTGTAATTATTTTATCACACAAGAAAGTATGTATACAGCACAGTAGACACAGTCTGTGAATTTTTTATGGTATCTTATAGATTCATGAGTATTTTTGTTTTTAAATAGCAACATGTTTGCAAATGAGTTTGTTTTTCTGCAATTTCAGTTGAGTCAGTAGTGTACTTTTCAAACATATTTTATTTGGATTATCTAAGTAGGATTTCTTAAAGTTTGACATGTACTTATTTTGTATGAAGACATTTTGAAATTATCTTAAACAAAAGTGAAAATTAGTTTCTTACCCTGTCTGAAACTGTTTTTGGTTTCATGGAGGAGGAACAAAGATCAATACTTCTCAGTTTTTATTGTAACTTTGAAGATCTAAATTTGGTCAATGTCCATCTCACTTTCGTGTTCTTTGCTTCCTAATATTTTATTTTGATTTTTTAAAGACATCTTTAAGCATTTAATGTAGAATGGAGTTTAAAATTATTTCACGTTTCTTAAAAATCTTAAAATCTTAAAAACCTTTTTAAAAAGAATAAATATTCTCAAACCAGAAGAATTTTAGTGAAGTCTTACCACTTAATTATTGAATAAGGATTACATGTATATTTATGATAAAAGTGATCTTACCAGTTTTTGGTGCACTGAGGTATGACATTCTTTAGACACTGTTTATCTTCTTGCATTCTTTAGCGCTTTTATTTATCTCAGACTACGTTATTACACAGAGTAGCAATCTCTAAAACATGAATAATTTAGTGAATGCTATTTAAGGAGTGCTTCTATTATTCCAATCATCAGAAGTTTAGAATTCCAAGGTTCATAGGGACTTCATGAAGACCTACCTTATACTTAAGACAGTGGTTTTACATTATGAAAACAATTCTTTTGAGTTTGAGGATTAAGGATATATTTAATTAGTAGATATATTTTATTAGGCTCTTGAGAGGTTTTGATTTTTTGTTTTTTAGGGCATGGAATTTTCATTGAGAGATAAATGTAGATACCATTTCCTTTGAAATTGTGGATTGTTTATACATTTTGTGTGTTTGAAGAACAATAATGTAAATTCCATGTGGCAAAAATTTAATTTTTATTTTATATTTCCATCCAGTATTCTTTTCCCAGTGAAGTTTTTCTTTGTAAGGTTTTTTTCAGGACAAACAAACAAACAAAATCTTGTCTCTCTTTAGTGGTGTGTGGGCTTCATTTTTCTGGTTAAGCTGCTACTTATATGTAAGTTTGATATTTTATGAAATTCTTCTTTAGGTTGCTATAATTAAATTTATTTATTAGAAACTTTCACATCTTTTCTTTATATCATGTCCCCATGACCCTAATATCAATATAACATTAAAATGTTTCTGTTCCTCACCTTTTTAAAATACTTTTTCAATGAAAATTTTTATTCTAACCTAAGTACTTTCACAAACTTTAATTCAATATTAAGTAAATACTAGGTCTATACTTAAAGGTTTAATAAGACTGCAAAGATTCAGTAAATCTTTTACAACAGAAAATGTATCCATTTATTATGCTTGTCACAATGCATCCATTAAGGAGATTTACTTTCATATTTTTAAAGAATTACATTCATAAAACTAGTTTTTCAGTTAACAGTTGCCACTAGTTTTCTTTTGCACTTGAAAACCAGTAGCTTTTATTACCGACTACAGATAAATACAGATGGTTGATGAAAGTACTTACCTAATTTTTAAAGGGAGATGCTTATTGTGCCACAGCTTAATGTTTTAAAGTATAACACAGCATTTGTTTTATACTTTACTGTCTGGTCCCATAACTGATGATATGAGTTAGCAACATAAAGGAGAAAAAAGTGACATAACATGTACCTACCTATATACCTTAACCTTTGTTGTGAGTCAGGTCAGCAGGGTGCTATTAAGAAGAAGCTTTTGTGGGGAGGGTATAGCTCAAGTGGTAGAGCACATGCTTAGCATGCACGAGTTCAATACCCCAGGACCCCCTCTAAAAATAAGTAAACCTTATTACCTCTTCTCACCAAAGTAAAATAATTAAACAATACAATAATAAGTAAAGTGTAAAAAAACAATATGCAGTTTTTGAAAATAGGTGGTTTGACTTTCCTCCTAAAACAGCTTTATCAAGAAATATAAACAAGCTGTAGGGCTGTGAATGTTTCTTAAAGGAGATTTCATTTGTGGGAAGTAGTTACAAAGAATGCCTTGCCCAATAATATTTGAAATATGTATTACACAATTTTTTTTGACATACATATGAAGATTTAAAGTTCTCACAGTCTGGCAATCTAATAGCAATAGTATCAGTTTCACTTTTTAATGTTTTCTCTTCTACAAATGAAAACTAGTGCAGAGTAACTATTATAGTACTCTTCATTGTTTTCCTTATTGTCTGTAAAACTATTATGAAAATGAGTTGTGTATTTTTAGATTGTAGTGACAGAAACTTTCTTGAAGTCTATAATTTAAAAATTATATTTCAAAAGAAATTATCATGACTCTAACATTTACTATGAAACAGTTTTCAGTGTACGAGATATCTCAAAATGTATTTTTACTCTTTTTCCAAACCTACCTATTAAGGAACTAAGTGAAAGAAATAATTTTATTTTACTGAATATATTATTTATTCTTTTAGCTTTAGGATCATTTTCTACTGTATTTGGAGAAGAATGGAAGGAGAAGACTGATAGAGATTTTGTTAAGGTAATTGATATAAATTAAAATATTGAACTATTGAATTACATGTAGCCCAAGGATCAATGGTTGCTTATTTTATATACAAGTTGTGAATAAGTTGAGTTTAAAAAATACTTTAAAATAGCAAATAAACAGAAGTAAAGTTTTTATTTTAGTTATACATTGATTTCTGAGAATGATAAATCTGTAACAAAAACAATAAATCCCAGAATACCCAGACTATGAGGAGCAGTCTAGGTAACTTCCTTGTGATTGTTTTCCAGTTCACATAATCACTCTTCAGCTGTGTCTACTATGGCTCTTGACTTGTTTAAGTTTTATTTTAGCAACTGTGTTTTAATTTCTAGAATTTTCACTGTATGTTTTCAAATTTGCCTATTTTGTTCTTTTATGCTTTTATTAATTTTTAAGATATATATATTTAAAATATCTTTTTACTAATATAATTAAATTATATATGAACATAAATTAAAGTATTATTTTACATATAAAATGTAAATTAAAAATTAAATATATGTCTACATATACAAACACACACCTGATAATGCTAATATCTAAGCCTTTTGCAACTCTAAGTCTGCTGACTCTGTCTCATGGTAGATTATTCTTTTGTGTTTTGTGATGTTGGTTTATAAATTTCATCAGACTTGTTTCTGTGGGGTTTTTTACAGATTGGATAGAGAGTATTTCTTCACTTCTGTGTTGTATTTGCCAGCCACCTGAAGGGAAATACTGATCAGAATGACTTTATATTTATTTCTTTATTGGAGATTTGTCTAATGACTTGATAATAAAAACAAATCCATGGAAGTTGTGGAACAGGCTAGTAGTGAAATATTTAGTGGATTGTTTTCAACTCATATCAGGTAGAATCTCCCTTTTTTTGAGAGTATTATATCTTCACATTCCTCATCATGATACAGAGTTGCCTTTCTAATTTCCAACTTCAGGCTGACCCCAAATTCTATATCCTGTCCTCCACCCAACCCATTAAAAGCCAAGTTTCTTGGTTGTGACTAGGCAAATAATTTCTTTAACTTCAGAAAATTGATGATTAAGGTGTAAGAGACACAAAAAAATGCATTAAAGTTACATATACAGTCACAATGGAGAATGGGGTTTGTCAATATAATCAATAATCACATAAAATTAAGACACAAATATGTTGAAGATGGATACATGATTACCTCAGTTGTATGTTTTCATTAATTTCTGTTATTTATATCTGTTCTACGTATTATATTTTTTGGATTTAATTTTCTGCACTTTTTCTGATTTCTTGAGGTGGTACCTACAGTCACTGATTTTTGTTTTTGTTTTTTCTAATACAAAAGTTTAAAGCCAAATTCCCTCTAAGCACAATCTAACTTTATTCTTCCAATTTTGATATTTCATGTTTTTATCATAACTTAGCTTAAAGTATCTTCTAATTTCCATTATGATTTTTCTCTCTGGTACATAGATTACTTAGAAGGGAATTTTCTTAATTTCCAAAAACATGAAATTTTTTTAGTTTTTTTCTTAATATCTAACTGAATTTCAGTATATTCAGAGAGAACATACTGTATATAATTTTAAACCTTATCAATGTTTTCACTTTTTATTTGGCAGTGTAGCATTGATCAGATTTTATAAGCACTCCATGTGTCTTTGAAATAGTATATACAGGCATACCTCATTTAATTATTACACTTCACTTTATTGCACTTTGCAGATAACATTTTTACAAACTGAAGGTTTGTGTTAACCCTGCATTGAGCAAGTTTATCAGTGCCATTTTTCCAATAGCATGTGTTCATTTCATGTCTCTGTGTCCCACTTTGGTAATTCTTGCAATATTTCAAACTTTCTCAGTAGTTTTTCTATCATTATGTTTGTTTTGGTTATTTGTGATCAATGATCTTTTATGTTACTACTATGATTCGCTGAAGGTTCAGATGATGATTGGCATATTTTAGCAATAAAGGATTTCCTAACCAAGGTATGTACATTGTTATTTTAGGTATAATGCTAATGCTATTGCACACTTAATAGACTAGTATAAACATAACCTTTATATGCACTGAGAAACTAAAAAACTTGTATCAACTCACTTTAGTGCAGTATTTGCTCTGTTGTGGTGGTCTGGAACCAAACCTGCAGTATCTCCGAGGTACGCCTGTATTCTGGAGTTGTTGGGTGTAAGTTTATGTATGTCAGTTAGGCCACAGTTAATCATGATGTTCATATTTCCACATCAGTACTAGCTTTCTGGTCTGTTTCTTCATTTATGGAGAGGACATGTTAAAAAACACCTGGTTTGATTGAGGATATGTCTCTTTCTCCTTAAAAATTAGTTCTGTAATACTGTGTTTTTATATTCTCAGTCAGTGTTATTTACTGCACACATATATAGTTGTTCTGTCTTTCTGGTCAGTTGAACATATTATAAAGTGACCTTTTTACCTTCAAGTTTCCTTTATCTTTTTTTTAATTTTTTTGTTTTCAGTCTGATATCAATATAACTACATCAGCTTCCATTTGGTTCGTGTTTCTATGGTTCATATTTTACTTTCAGCCTTTTTTTATTGTTATATTTTAGATGAATTGTTTTGTAAACAACATATTTTGGCTTTTCTTTTTTCCCCCAGTTTTTAAACTGATGCATTTATTCCATCTACATTAAATGAAATTTTGATGTAATTGTGTTTAAATTTACCATGTTTTGAACTAGTTTCTATATGTCCTGCCTGTTTGGTTTTGTTTTCTTTCCTCTTCGTAGCTTTTTTGTATTAATTTGACTGAGTATTGCTTATTATTCAATTTTCTGCCCACTTAGTTATTTATATAAACTTTTAATGTTCTCTCATTGATCATACTGAAGATTATATTTTAATCCCTCCTAGTTTAATAAGTTAGTACTTTTACTATTTCTTTAGGTAGTTATAGGGACACTGGAATAACCCCATTTCTGTTTACTTGTTTCTGATTTATATTTTACTTTTAGTATGTGTCTTTGCTCTTTTTCAGGTCTCTTAAAAATAGAATCTTAAACCATTGGTTTTAAAATTTTTTTCTTGTTTAAACTTCAGCATAGAAAACTAAATTCCCTTTATAAACTGCTGTAGCTGTATCCCACAATTTTTATGTTTTCGTAATCATTTAGTTAAGATATTTTCTCATTTTATTTGTGATTTCTTCTTTGATTCATGGGTTATATAGAAGTAAGGTGTTTAATTTCTGTTTGTTTTAAACTAGCTTTTATTATTAACATTTACTGTCACAATCATTATTATTACTGATTTTTACTCACATTCCATTGTTGTCAGAGAATATATTCTATATCATTTCAGTTTTTTTAAACTTATCAAGACTTGTTTTATGGTCAGCATATGGTCTTTATTGGTGAATGTTTTATGTACGCTTGAAAAGGATGTGTGTTAAAGTGTTGTTGGACGTGATACTTTTTTGATAACCGTTAAGGCAAGGTCGGTTACAGTGTTGTTTAAGATTTCTATATCATTAATGCTTTTCTGTATAATTGTTCTGTGGTTTCTGAAGAGATAAATGTTGAAACTATCAGCTATAATTATGAATGTTTATATCGCCTTTGAGTTCTGTCAGTTTTTTGAACCTTTCATGTATTTTGAACCTTTATTATTAGTTGCATGTACATTTTCTCGATGGTTTAGCTTTTTTTAATCATTATGAAATATTCCACCTGACTTCTGGTAATATTCTTGTCCTGAAGTCTCTTGTCTGATGTTATTTATCTACACCAGCTTTTTTATGATTTATGTTTTCATCATTTATCCTTTTTCATTGCTACGCTTTTCATCTATAGTTTTATATATAATGTTTCTTATAGATGGCTGGGTTTTATCTTAGTTATGTGTCATGTTTCCTACTTCCTTTATATATCTAGTACTTTTTTAAATTAGATGTTGGTATTGGGACTATTGGCATTATTTAGTGTTTGGATTTTTCTATCTTTGAAAAATGTTGACAGTTGTTCTGGCATGCTGTTAATTGATACATGGATGATTGTTTTTAAGCTTTGTTTTGACCCATACAGATTAATCTTTACTCTAGGAAGAGCTTATCCCTATTCTTAAAGTTGGCCTTTTTTTGTATTTGAATTAGCTAGGTATATAGTGAGTTTTCTCTATTTTTAAGAATTGTTCAGTTACAGCTGCTTGGTAGTTGTTTTTTCACTTTTTTCCTTGGCATTTTGGAGTTTGTGCACATGCGTAGCTTAATACTTAGCGTTCAATTTGAGGCATCCCTCTGCAGATTCATTGAGCCCTTTGTCTTCATTACTCCTTCTTTCTTGCAAATTTTCTCTCAGATTCTATCTGTGTTGGCCTTGCTGAACTCTGATCAGTTCTTTCAGTTTAGCAATCACTGTGACCTCTTTGGTTTGTTGTCTCTGTGTCATTGTCTAGAAGAGTATCCGTGTAAAGATATGGGGCAATCGTTGGGCTTGACTCCTATCCTTCAGTGACTACAGTTTTGTGTTGCTTATTGTCTAATCCCTGAGAAACTTTTTATGCATATTGGTTTATGATAGGATGACTATTCAGTACCAGTTACTCCATTATGGCCTGTGCAAAATTTTCTTACAAGTGTTTTTCATAGATTTTAATTTTACCTGTATTTTTACCCATAAAACTTTTTTAGTATTTTATATATGCACTAGTTATTTTGAGTTAAATCACATCTACTTTTTCATGCTTTTTTTTTTGAATGTAGGTTTGTAGATTGTGAGTTTGTTCACTTTGCATTTGCATTTGTCAGAAAATGTTTTTTTTTCACCTTCATTCTGAAGAGCATTTTCACTTTGTAAAGATTCTAGTTTGGCAAGTATATTTTTCCATCACTGAAAATATTATATTGTCTTCTGATGTCCATGATTTCTTTACAAAGTCTCCTGTAATTTTAGTTGTTTTTCTTAAGGTTATCTGTCCCTTTTTTTGCCTTTGCATTTAAGATTTTTCTTTGTCTTTGCTTTTCAGAAATTGTATTATGATGCTCCTACACATTTTTATTTATCTTTTCTTGGAGTTTGGACTGCCTCTTAAATCTGTTGTTTGGTGTCTGTTAGTTGATTTAGAAAATTCTCTGCCCTTTCTCTTCAAATATTATTTCTGCTCATTCTTTCTCTCCACCTCTGGAACTCCAGTTATTTTTATGTTAGAACTTTTCACCATGTGTGTCTTGAATGCTTTTATTCTGTTCATCCTTTTGTGTCTTATGCTTCCAACTTGGTATATTCTTCTGCTGTCTTTTCCAATCACTGATTCTTTCTTGAGTTGTATCTAGTGATTTATTGAGCATAAACACTATTTCTAGATATTCTATTAGCTGTAAAGTGATCTGAAAATATCTGTGATTCATATTGGTAACAGTTTCAGAGGTACTGCTAATTGTACTGTGGTTTGATTTCTAACATTCAGAGTTGAAGAAAATGGTAAGGAAATGCTAAATCTTAGTAAGAGGTTAATTGAACATAAAGATGTCATTTTTTCCCCCCTCATTCCAAGTTCACAGATGCCCTGATTTCTTTCACAGACCTTTCAGGGATCTGTGGACCCCAGGCCCAAATGATACCTTATTTAATAAGTACTTTATAAACAGTAGAAAATCAAGCATTATGTCAAAGAATTAAGTACATAGCATATAATGATATCTACCTGAACTAAAAATAAGTAAAATATTATAGTTTTACAGCATGTGTGGCTATTTTCAAAGTAATAGACTGGTTGTTTCGTATTGTCAGAATTAAATGTAATAATTTCTCTTTACAGTTTTGGAAAGACATTGTTGATGATAATGAAGTACGTGACCTCATTTCTGACAGAAATAAGTCTCATGGTAAGTCAGTGAGAAAATATTTTCAATAACTTTGAAATATCAATAATAATAAATGAAATATCGATTTAAGTAAAATAATTTTTTCTATTGTAGAAGGTACATCAGGAGAATGGATCTGGGAATCTTTATTTCATCCACCTCGAAAGCTGGGCATTAATGATATTGAAGGACAACGGGTACTTCAGATTGCAGTGATTTTGCGAAATCTTTCATTTGAGGAGGGCAATGTTAAGCTCTTGGCAGCTAATCGTACCTGTCTTCGTTTCCTATTACTTTCTGCACATAGTCATTTTATTTCTCTAAGGCAATTAGGCCTTGATACATTAGGAAATATTGCAGCTGAGGTAAGCATGCGGCAGTAGCTCAAAACAGTTTTTATAGTTAGCAATAATATTTACCTTAAAATTTTAGGATGTGGTGGGAAGGGTGTAACTTGGTGGTAGAATACAGTGCTTAGCATGCACAAGGTCCTAGGTTCAATCCCCAGTACCTCGATTAAAAAACAATAATAATAGTAATAAACAAATAAACATAATTATCTCCCCCAAAACAAAATAAAACAAAAAAAAAGAAAGAAATTCTTTTTTAAATTTTAGGATGTGGGATGATTATATTTACCATAATTATAGAATACTAAATGCCTGCATACAGTTTTAGTCTGAAGTGGTATTACACACTTTTGTGGAAAATAAGAAATATTTGAAATGATGCTCCAGATTTAGTGATGGCTGTTCTCACAGTAATTATATTTTTAAAGTTATGCAACATTTTTCTGTTCATTTTTATTAAATTTGAAATACGTAACTCTGAAGGAAGCCTACCTCAACAATAGTATCCTTTCTTTTTTCCAGCTTTTATTGGACCCTGTTGATTTCAAAACTACTCATCTGATGTTTCATACTGTTACGAAATGCCTGATGTCAAGGGATAGATTTTTAAAGATGAGGGGTAAGCGCTAACTTAAGTTTCTTATTGTCTAAAGTATGCAAGGTGTTTTTTTTTTTTTAATCATCTTTTAAAAGACAAATACATGTTTGTGTGTGTATGTTTTTCAGGCATGGAAATTTTGGGAAATCTTTGCAAAGCAGAAGATAACGGGGTTTTGATTTGTGAATATGTCGATCAGGACTCATACAGAGAGATCATCTGTCATCTCACTCTACCTGATGTGCTGCTCGTAATCTCAACACTTGAGGTGCTATATATGCTCACAGAAATGGGAGACGTGGCTTGCACAAAAATTGCAAAAGTAGAAAAGAGCATAGGTGAGACTAAACCAAAGAAACATTGAAGTTATTTTCTTTATTGAGGAAAAAAATGTTTAATGTGATGCCGTAAAAAAAAAATCACAATTTGTATCTGCAGTTCACCGTTTATTTTGAGGAACACCCTTTCAGACACACTGGTTTGTGTTATTCTTTCTGCCTGATTTAGATACGCAAGAAGCTTCTATCATGTATAGAGAATAGGGTGTATGTGACTGTCAGTAATCTTTATTTCTTCTCTTTATTTCTTTTACTATATATTCAATTTGAAATCAGCAGACTGCTATGTCTGACTCTCTGGGGAGCAGGACTGTCTGTTCCAAGTGGTCAGCTGCTGCTATTAAGCAAGTGAAGCTGAGTGAAACAAGCTTCCTTCTGTTCCTAGAGGTGCTTGTGGTGGTACCATCCTTAAAATCAGCGACCTCACCTTCTTAGTGTGTTGTCAGTTTTAAACACACTTACTAAAGCATGTCATGTTAACATTTTACTCAGTGAGTCAAATGATTTCTTTCTTTGGTATAAATACTAAAATCAGAGTTAATAAAGATTTCGCTTGAAAAGTATTATTACTGAGAAATTAAGATGTCACTTCCCTATCAGTGGTTCCTAAATCTGGCTACACATCAGAATCACTTGGGAAGTTTTTTTAAAATGAAGATACCTAACATCCACTCCAGAGCTTCTAAATCAGTCTTCAGAGATTGAGCCTAAAAATCTTTTTCAAAGATCCACAGATAATTCTGATGTACAGTGATTCACAGACTGGCGTTTGAGAAGCAGTATTCAATACAGCATGTGTTTTTCAGCGATGTCATTGTTTTACAATATTATTGACTAATAACCATTGGTTTTTAATTTATTTTAGACATGTTAGTGTGTCTGGTTTCTATGGATATTCAGATGTTTGGCCCTGATGCACTAGCTGCAGTAAAACTCGTCGAACATCCAAGTTCCAGTCATCAAGTTTTATCTGAAATTAGGCCACAAGCTGTAGAGCAAGTCCAAACCCAGACCCATGTAGCATCTGCCCCAGGTCAGTGCTTTTATTTAATCTTTTTCAGTGTGGTTACTGGTATGTCAGACTTAATACTAAAGATAAATTTAAATATGCAGTGCAGGGAGCTGACATTCTTCAGAAGAAATAGGCTAAATGAGAACTTGAGTATGTACTTTAACTTCTTAGATATTATACACTCCAGGAGAGCAGCATCAAGGTGAGCACAGAGGAGGAGAAGTATAAGAGAGAAATGAGGTTGAGAAGGATGTAGAGTAGTGTGAGGGGTTCGATATTCACAGTGGTGAGAGCATTAAGTGCCCCAGCGGGCTTCTGGCTTGTGAGTTTGGTCTTTGAGAATTGATAGGCCAGGAATAGGTTAATCATACATTGCCTTCTACTTCTCTCAGCTGGTCGTCAGAATACATAAGTGTCATACTCGCGTTATTCCTCAGTCTTGGATCAAACGCCACAGAATCAGAGCTCAGGATCAGACGTGTGTGTGTCCACAAACACCAGAGCAGCACGTGTACCTGCACTTTTGCACTCTTCCTAGGATCCCCTGGGTCAGTTCTGTTTAACCCAAACATCTTTAATTAGAATTCAGACCTGTCTAATAACCAACATTCTCTTCAGCCCTTGGCCTTCTTTCTCCTGGCTTGTTATGAGTTACGGTTTTTATACATTAGTACTCTCAGTCTTTTTGTGCTCCACCTTCATTTGTCCTAACGTAAACAAGTCATCTTTCACCTCACCTGCTCTCTCACCATTCCCAAGACATTCCTTTTTCCTTGGAATTTTTGGGGGTTTTTTTGTTTGTTTGTTTGGTTTGGTTTTTAATGGAGGATGCTCACTTTCTCAGTTGATCTTAAGACTTAACAGTTACCACGGAAGGTGTGTATCATGAATTTCTTCAAATTCTTACCCATTCCTTACAAACTTATTAGCATCAGAACTCATTCTCCTTCAGCTTCCCCTTGTCTCAGGAAGAGCTATTAACTACTTCTGAATCTGTGCTCTGTATATTAGTCTTTCCCAACTCCTCATTCCTATATCTTAAACCTCGCTTTCTTTACCTACTTCTTCCTTTTCAGCCTAGAAGTACATTCAGATCTTTCTCAACCTCTCCCACTACCCTAAAGCAAAAATCTCATTATCCTTAATCTTCAACTACCACATCTGTTTAATCACCCAGTCTTGTTGAGTCTTCCCAAATACCCTGGCCTCTTCAGTTGCTAGTACTTATGACACAGTTCGGACTCTCTCCAGCTGTCTTGTTCTTCTCTCATTTAATCACGGCCTGTCTCTCTTCTACTTTAACTCATAGTATCAAAATTATATACTCTGTTTATACAAAGTATGTAATATGTATCACATATTTCACAATTTCCACTATGTCCTTCTGCAGTATATGATAGAATTGTATCATATGTGCATCTAACTTACTTGAATTCAACCAACAGAACTGAGCAAGTAATAGAAAGCATCAAAACGTAGGTAATTTTGACTGCTGATCTATTCAGTGAGCTTTCGTTTACAGGCAGTAGGTGTTAAAGAGCCAGTATTTATTGAGGAATCAACGACTAGAATAGTAATAGTTTCTCAACCTTGAAAAAGAAATAAAACAGTTCATATTGCCAGTTAAGTGAGGGGAGGGGTATGTTCTTATCCTCAAAGAAAAAAACAGAAGATTAAATTAATTGAGGGCCATAGAGAAACTGTATTCAACAAAGAGTGGAATTAATAAATTATCAGTGATAGACTGAACAATAATGGACCATTTGAAGAATATTCAAAAGTAATTTTGATGAGAACTGTTTTTTGCCTTATTGCTGACCTGTGAGCTTAACAAATGAACCCACCCTCCAACCTAATATTTGGTCCTCATTCGGCAAATGGACAGAATTAAATATTGCAAGTTGTGGCTTGCTTGCATATACAGTAATTCATTGATGGAGGTTTGAATAGGCCTCTTAGGACCTAAAAGAGTTCATTTTTGAGCTGGTGGGCACTTTATTACTTGCTCATCGTGAATGACAACTTTGAATTGTTTGGTAAGTTACCATTTATAGTTTGGCCTTTTCCTCCCATAGTTTGTTTAATACTGTTTTCAAATGGAGTGGTCATCTTCAAACTTTTTGCACGTTTTCCCTCATCACTATAAAAACTTACATAACCTTCTACCCATTTTTAGGTTGCCAACTAAATTTTTTCATCATAATTTAAATAGTGATAAATAATATGTTTTTGTGTATATTAAATTGATACCTTAAAATAAAAGTTACAACATCTGTATCCAGTGGTACCTTGATACTTAGCATCATCCATTTAAAACAATTACACAAACTCTTAATATTAGAAATTTTATACTGTCCCTCTTTTTCCTTAAATTCACATCGTCACCCTATAGGTGCTTATGTAGACATTTCAATTTAAAAATTTTTAAACATTAGCAAATACAATACAGTAGTAAACAATAGTAAATATATTACTAATTTTTATAAATAATTATTCAATAAAAAGTTAAGTTATTGAAAGTTTATCTCTTAATGAGATGGGCAAGACTTTTTTCCCTAATTCTCTGGAAAGTACTACTCTAGTGTGTCTAAATGAATATTTTTATTGCCCGAATAAAATTCCGTTCAGCATTAGTTTTACCTGTTTTTCCTTTTTATAGATTTAAGTTGGAAATATAGTTCACATCAAGAAATAGATAAGGATAGAATTTATAATTCTTTGAACTTCCCCCAAATTATCTAAAAATTATTAAAATTATATTTAATGATCTTCTGACAACTTGAGCTCTTGTTTGATTTGGTTGAAATCAGATAATTAACAATACTTGACTTGCAAAAGTATTTGTTGTCCAGTCATTAGATATGTTTATTTTTAGGTTTATTGAAAATATATCAAAAAGATACTAAGATATGACTGTAAATTGTACTTGCTACTCTTACTTAGATGCACTTTGTTTAACCTGATATATTCAGGGAGTGGTTCTCAAACTTTAGGGTGCATCAGAGTCACCCAATGGGCTTAAATACTGATTTCTAGACTCCATACCCCGAGTTTCTGATTCAGGTGGACCTGAGAATTTTCATTTCTGACAAGTTCCCATGAGATGCTGATGCTGCAGGTCAGGGGACTGTACTTTGAAGATCATGAGGCTAGGAAAATTTAGTGTTCAAGACCAATACAGTGTTTTTTTGATAAAGTGCTTGTTAGTGTACGCATGAATACATATTTGTCAAAACTGGCCCTGCGCATTTACCTCATTCGATTATGGAAAATGTCTGCCACATAAACTAACAGACAAAGTTAGTCTTTTTTTTTTAATAGTTTTTTTTTAATTGAAGTACAGTCAGTTACCATGTGTCAATTTCTTGTGTACAGCACAATGTCCCAGAAAGTCTTTATTATCAAAAATATCTTGCCTCACTTTCTGTTATTCAGAAAAAGTCGAACTTTATTTTTCAATCCAAGAAAATGTCAATTTGTGTTCCCATGACACCTCCTTATTTCAGAATTCTAAAACAGTTAAACTTGACTTGAGTTTGTCATGTGAATGAAATAAGATGCCACCGCCTTCAATATTTCTTTAAAATATTCTCTATGCTTTGCTTACACAAGATTCTGCCTCAGAAGTAATGCACTCCTTTACAGTAGTTGAGGGATAAAACAAGGAAGGACATTAAGCAAAACTTGTCATCCCTTTATAATGTATCTGAATTCAGAACACACCAAAGGGCCACAATACCCAATTTCTAATGCCCAACATTGCCCTTAACAATAATACATATAAAAAGCTGGGATAGACAGGAAGCCCTACCCTTAATACCTTGATTAAAAGAGGGTTTGTGGACACTAATGTTTCTCCTTCTCCCTTTGGTGTTGCAGAGGTTTTCATGCCACCAGCGTCATCATAGCTAACGTTTATGTAGCGCTTACCATGTGCCAGGCATTGTTTTAAGTGACTTACGTATAAGCTCCTCTAGTCCTCATAATGATCTGTGAGGTCAGTGTACTGTTACTTTTCCCCATCTTATAGACAGAGAGGTTAAGTAATTTGCCCATGGTTACACAGCTAGTGAGTGGTGAAACCCTAGAGTGAGCCTCTGACTCCAGGGTCATGCATTTAATCATACCTTACAGTGCTCTAAAGGATTAGTGAGAGTTAAGGCTTTCTATTCCAAAATGAGAGAAGAGCAGTTATCAAAGAGGTCGTATTCTCAGGCAAAGCAGTTTTAGGAGGGAATAGATACAAAAGTTGAGTATCTGGAAATAGATCCCCTTTAAAGTATAAATGGCTTTGTACCCTTTGGAATGTGTCCAGATATCCTGAGGATGATGCTTCTCAGTGTGTAGCCACTTTTACAGTAATTATGCATTTCCAGTTTATATTCTTAATTTAATTGTGGCTGCATCCTTCTTTATGCATTATTTATAAAGGTTCTCATAATTTCAACATAGTTTCTAATGCATCATGCAGTTGGTTGGTAATTGACTGAGATTTCAGTCTGCGTAAGGTATACTGTCACAGAACAGTTGATGAAGAAAAGGGGAGACGACTTCTAGGTTAGGATAGGTTTAGGCCCTAGAAAGATATTTTCTGTAATAGTGTCATCAGGTTAGGAGGAGAAGAAAAGGCAGGCTGGGGTTGCACAAGGAAAATAATTTTGGTTCTAATTGTTACGTTCTGTTAAAAATCAGGATATCACAATATAGCCTCTGAAGTGTGACACACACCTGGATTCAAACTCAGCACTCCTAAAAGAAGGCTTTCCAGCTGCACCCAGCTCTGCCCTGTGTTCCTTTGTGAACTTAATCTCTGAGCTTTAATTTTTTCATTTGCAAAATAGAGATAATTAAATTTAGATTTACATATAATATTAAAACAAATCATGTAAATGTAAATGGCTTAATAAAGAGTAAATGTTTATTACGTGGCTGGTTGCTATTAGCTGTATCTTGGTGGAAGCCTGGGGGCCTCATCAGACAGAGATCAAGATTGCTTCAGATTATTCACAGATTGGGCTGTGTTGTGGGACTCGTCTAGTTCTAATAATTTAGAAATGCATTTGTTTTGTTTGAGGGTTCTGAGAAGTTTTGCTAAAGTGTCACCTGAAAAAAAGTAGGTACATTTTCTAAGTTTAAAAACTATAAATTAATGATGCTGATTTAGTCATGAAACAATATAACTCTTATCTATGAATGTGTAATACTCATATTTTATTATAAATTTATGAATAAGTTATATAAACTTATCATAACATGACTAAGTTTATATTATCTCATATTTTTCATGTTTTCATTAGTTCTTTAGTATGTAACATAAAAGTTAGCTATTTGTTCATCATATGCAGAAGTTTTATATATACCACTTATAAAGTTCATGTTAATCTTTTAAATCAAAAGTGAAGTTATTTCTGAGGCAATCTCCATCAGTAACTAAACTGAGAGAGGCTTATTTACTGATGTGTTGTGCTGTGTGACCCTGGGCTAGTTATTTTAATCACTTTGAGTCTCAGTTTTCTTATCTATACTAACCTCACAGAAGAATTAAGAAAGATAATATATGTAAAGTATTTAACTCAGTGTCTGACAAATGGAAAAAATAAGAGTTTATATTAGTGAAATAATTCATATTATTGTTATTATCTGAATGATTGTGAGATTAAAAAGATAGTTCTTATAAAACATCTAAGGCAGTGCCTGGTATAAGATGTGCTCCATTATGAGTTTCTTTCTCAAATTTGTACATTTTCATTATGTTTCTTCCCCCTTTTAAAAGGTGTTCTTTGTGAATATTAATTGGTTCAGTATTCATGAACTAAATATGGCATATAGTGACTACGTTTTAAAAAATGATGTAGCTAATGTATTTTTTTCTTTAGCTTCCAGAGCAGTTGTAGCACAGCATGTTGCTCCACCTCCAGGAATAGTGGAAATAGATAGTGAGAAGTTTGCTTGTCAGTGGTAAGTGGTTTATTTCTATTAAGGCTTTATCCTTGGGCAGAATGAAGCAAAAGAGGAAAGGAAATGTATTTTAGCAGTCATCCAGAATGTTTTATTCTGTATTTCTTTTTAGTTAGAGCAGGATATCATTTATACAAAGAAAGGACAATGTAAAATCACTTCACCTGTGTTTTGAAATAATTTGAAAGAAAAATATTCATCAGAATCTTCGGAATTAAATTAGTGTTTGACTAGAGTTTCATTAAACTACACCACTTCTTTTCAAGTAAAATTTATGCTAGACTTATCTTTGACTTTGTAGAAAATAAGGTTTGTCAGATTGTAGAATTTGTTTTTCTTAAATTAATGTTTTATTAAAAAAGTTAAACTGACTTAAAGTAAAACCAGATTTTTCGTTAAGTGTCTCTTCTTTTTCATCAGAAGCAAGACTTCTCATTCATTGCTAGTTAATTTTCCCTTTTTATGAGTAGTAAGGGGAAACTAATCAAGTGATACAATGGCCAGTATGTCTACATGGACATAATTAACTTGAAAATGGTATTTTCTTGAGAAGACTGAGTAGTTACATCTCAGCCACTTTCTGAAAAAGATAAAAATAGACTTGGTTAGATTTCATTTTGTCATGGTTCGTTGCCTTTACTACATTGTTTATGAATTTCAACTTAAATTCTTTAGGAGTTTAACAGACTGAAATATAAAGTCACTTTTCAGTGATGTACTACTTTAAAAAATTTCTTTCCTTGATCCCTTCTCCCCCATTCTCTAACATTATTTTTCTCCCATTCCATGCTTCTGTCACTCTGTGTTCCATATTTTTGGTGCTTTCGTATCTATGTTCCTATGACAATTTTCTTTAGATATTTTCACTTTGCTTAAACCAGGTTTATGATTTTAAATATCTCTACTTGCTTTTTTTTCATGTTCTCTATTGTTACACCTTGACCCTTTACTTGATGAATCTCTTCCAGTAATATTTGGAAATATTTATGTTCTACATTGAAACAAAAAAGTTTTTTGTATCTGGCCTTTTTGAAAACTCAGTACTCAAAGTGTTTTGACAGTTGGAAAACGTATGTACCACATCCACTGTAAAATGTGTATGTTAGGTATAGACTTGGTCTTATAAATCCCAATTGCACATTTCTGCCAGTTCTGAGCGGGAAGAGGAGAGAAGCATTTTACAATTATTTTATCATAATTATCGTTTAATTTGGTTAATAAGAAACAGCTGTAAGTTGGCCTGTTATGTAGATGGTGAGTCCTAGAAAGAGTCCTACAGGGATAACAAGGCCTCCGTTCCTAACTTAACAGATGGACGTCGCTGTACAACAAACAGACTGAAGTTTAAATTAGTCTGTAATGGATTAGGAATGGAAGTCTCTAAAGTGGGGGGAGGGGAGGTGTGCAGCGCGGGAGGTGTTGTTTTGGGGAGTGGTTAAAAGCTTTGGGAAAGTATTCTGAAGAAGCTTGATCTAAGTTTAACTTTAGTTCAAGTTTTCCTTTGTTTTTCGTATCACCGGTAACTCATAATTGGGAACTTCTGTTATTTTTTGATTATTATAAAACAGGAACCTGTATTCACTGAATAAAATTATTTATTGTAGAATATTTGTTGCCAGCAGACCAACCCTGCTCTTGCTGGGATGTAAATACACCCCAGTTTTTACATTTGTTGATGATGTTATTTTAAATACTAAAATCAGTATGATTAATTAGTTAACCTCTTTTTGTTTGATTTAGTCTATCTAAAACCTGGCATGTATTTTTTGCTAATAACATATGAGATAGTGAAATTTGATTAATAGACAATATTGGTTTATAACATGTTGCTTTCACATAGTTTTAGTGTAAATAAATATGGACTCTCCTATAGTTTATTGCATAATGCCATGTATTTTTCTCCTCTTTTAGGCTAAATGCTCATTTTGAAGTAAATCCAGATTGTTCTGTCTCTCGAGCAGAAATGTATTCCGAGTACCTATCAACTTGCAGTAAATTAGCTCGTGGTGGAATCCTAACATCAACTGGATTTTATAAATGTCTTAGGTAGTATTTACAGTTCTTAACTTTAAGTAAGGTTAATTTATATCTCTTACAACACCTCTTGCTCTTTAGAGGAAATGCCACCTATCTATCTACCTATCTAGTTTTAAATATTTCCACTACTTGAAATTTTGTTTCAGTTACATTGTAATGTAGTGGAAGTTTAAATACAAAGGTATTTTGGAAATCACATCTGGTGTTTGTGTTTGCACATTATGAGGTTTATCAAAGAAGAAAAGGAAGAAATTAAGTTTACCTTTTTTCTACCTACTTTTATGTGTTAAAGACATGACTTTTGCCCTTTTTAACCCTGAGTAGTCTAATATCTGTCTTCAAGTGTGAAGACTTTTTGGCTTTTTACAAAGTTCATAAAATAGGCATTGCCTGGATGCAGCCTTTTTGTTAATTATATATAAAGGAGAGTTGTTTAAAACCCAATAATATTAATAAATAATAATTTTTAAAATTAGAGAATTGTTCTTTTATGTTTGATCCCTCGCTTCCCAGCCTTGCAGAGCATAACTGTATGAATCACTCTGGTTCATCCATAAGTAGCCCTGAATATACTGCTGCTGTGTATCTAAACATTGTTAGGAGTGTTTTTGTTAATGTGCTAGTTAACCAAATTGAGTCTGCGTTTGCTTTACAGAACGGTCTTTCCAAATCACACAGTGAAGAGAGTGGAGGATTCCGGTAACAACGGGCAGGCGCACATTCACGTAGTAGGAGTAAAGCGGAGGGCGATCCCACTTCCCGTTCAGATGTACTATCAGCAACAGCCAGTTTCGACTCCCGTTGTTCGTGTTGATTCTGTTCCTGATGTATCTCCAAGTCCTTCACCTGCAGGTATTAATTTTTAATTTGTGTTTTAAATGTTAGTGACTTAATAAACTTAATGAAGATGTATCTCATATACATTTAAGATGTATAACGTTTCCTTGTTTTTCAGTAACTCTTGTTCTGTTATTTTATCATATTCATATGATGCAAACTTGTTTAAAACTATTTTCTTTTGACTTAGGTAAAATAATTCCTACATTGGAGCTTTTCAGTCATTTAATTATGAATTTTGACCCCCATATTTTCAGGAATCCCTCATGGACCACAAACTGTAGGAAACCATTTTCAGAGGACTCCTGTTACCAACCAGTCTTCAAGTTTGACTGCAACACAAATGTCTTTTCCAGTGCAAGGTGTTCATACCATGGCACAGACTGTTTCAAGAATTCCACCAAATCCTTCAGTTCATACCCACCAGCAGCAAAATGCTCCGGTGACTGTCATTCAGAATAAAGCTCCAGTTCCTTGTGAAGTCGTTAAGGCTACAGTAATCCAGAATTCTATACCCCAGACAGCAGTTCCTGTTAGTCTTGCTGTGGGAGGAGGAGCTGCCCAGAGTTCTGTGGTTCCGAATCACAGCACAGGGCCACAGCCTGTTACAGTTGTAAATTCCCAGACATTGCTTCACCATCCACCTGTGATTCCACAGCAGTCTCCATTGCACACAGTGGTTCCGGGACAGATACCTTCTGGCACTCCTGTCACGGTAATTCAGCAGGCTGTCCCGCAGAGTCACATATTTGGCAGAGTACAGAACTTACCAGCATGTACTTCTACAGTTTCACAGGGTCAACAGTTAATCACCACGTCACCCCAACCTGTGCAGACTTCATCTCAGCAGACATCGGCTGGTAGTCAGCCACAGGACACCGTTATCATAGCACCCCCGCAGTACGTAACGACTTCTGCATCCAACATTGTCTCGGCAACTTCAGTGCAGAATTTTCAGGTAGCTACAGGACAAATGGTTACCATTGCTGGTGTCCCAAGTCCACAGCCCTCAAGGGTAGGATTTCAGAACATTGCACCAAAACCTCTCCCTTCTCAGCAAGTGTCATCCACTGTGGTACAACAGCCTATCCAACAGCCACAGCAGCCTGCCCAGCAAAGTGTAGTGATTGTAAGCCAGCCAGCTCAACAAGGTCAGACTTACGCACCAGCCATTCACCAGATTGTCCTTGCTAACCCAGCAGCTCTTCCAGCTGGTCAGGCAGTTCAGCTAACTGGACAACCAAACATAACTCCATCTTCCTCACCATCACCTGTCCCAGCTACTAATAACCAGGTTCCTACTGCCATGTCATCCTCTTGCACCCCTCAGTCACAGGGACCACCCCCTACTGTCAGCCAGATGCTGTCTGTGAAAAGGCAGCAACAGCAGCAGCATTCACCAGCACCCCCACCGCAGCAGGTGCAAGTACAAGTGCAGCAGCCACAAGTGCAGGTGCAGGTGCAGCCACAGCAGACGAATGCGGGAGTTGGCCAGCCTGCTTCTGGTGAGTCAAGTCTAATAAAACAGCTGCTGCTTCCAAAGCGTGGTCCTTCCACTCCAGGTGGTAAGCTTATTCTCCCAGCTCCACAGATTCCTCCCCCTAATAATGCCAGAGCTCCTAGCCCTCAGGTGGTATACCAGGTGGCCAACAATCAAGCAGCAGGTTTTGGAGTGCAGGGACAAAGTCCAGCTCAGCAGCTACTGGTTGGGCAGCAGAATGTTCAGTTGGTCCAAAGTGCAATGCCACCCACAGGGGGAGTGCAAACCGTGCCCATCTCGAACTTACAAATATTGCCAGGCCCACTGATCTCAAATAGCCCAGCAACCATTTTCCAAGGGACTTCTGGCAACCAGGTAACCATAACAGTTGTGCCAAATACAAGTTTTGCAACTGCAACTGTGAGTCAGGGAAATGCAACTCAGCTCATTGCTCCAGCAGGAATCACCATGAGCGGGACCCAGGCGGGAGTTGGACTTCAGGTGCAAACGCTTCCAGCCACTCAAGCATCTCCAGCTGGACAATCATCTTGTACTACTGCTACCCCCCCATTCAAAGGTGATAAAATAATTTGCCAAAAGGAGGAGGAAGCAAAAGAAGCAACAGGTTTACACGTTCATGAACGTAAAATTGAAGTCATGGAGAACCCGTCCTGCCGACGAGGAGCCACGAACACCAGCAATGGGGATACAAAGGAGAATGAAATGCAAGTGGGAAGTCTTCTAAATGGGAGAAAGTACAATGACTCAAGTCTACCTCCTTCAAACTCAGGGAAAATTCAAAGTGAGGCTAATAATCAGTGCTCACTAATCAGTAATGGGCCATCATTAGAATTGGGTGAGAATGGAGCATCTGGAAAACAGAACTCAGAACAAATGGACATGCAGGATATTAAAAGTGATTTGAAAAAACCTCTAGTTAACGGAATCTGTGATTTTGATAAAGGAGATGGTTCTCATTTAAGCAAAAACATTCCAAATCACAAAACTTCCAACCATGTAGGAAATGGTGAGATATCTCCAGTAGAGCCACAAGGGACTTTAGATGCCACTCAGCAAGATACTGCCAAAGGTGATCAGCTAGAGAGAATTTCTAACGGACCTATATTAACTTTGGGTGGCTCGCCATCTATGAGCAGTACACAGGAGGCTCCAAACGTGGCAGCACAGCCGTTCAGTGGTACTGATTTGCCTAACGGACCTCTAGCTTCAAGTTTGAATTCAGATGTGCCTCAGCAACGCCCAAGTGTAGTTGTCTCACCACATTCTACAACCTCTGTTATACAGGGGCATCAAATCATAGCCGTTCCCCACTCAGGATCAAGAGTGTCCCATCCTCCTGCCCTGTCATCTGACGTTCGGTCCACAAATGGCACAGCAGAATGCAAAACTGTAAAGCGGCCAGCAGAGGATAACGATAGGGAAACAGTCACAGGAATTCCAAATAAAGTAGGAGTTAGAATCGTTACAATCAGTGACCCCAACAATGCTGGCTGCAGTGCAACAATGGTTGCCGTGCCAGCCGGAGCCGATCCCAGCACGGTAGCTAAAGTAGCAATAGAAAGTGCTGTGCAGCAGAAGCAGCAGCAGCCGCCGTCCTACGTACAGAATGCGGTCCCGCAGGTGAGTCCTCCTCCTCTCACGTTCCTCTTGCCAGAATCCTGATCTGTCACTGTGGTTTCCCGGGGGAAATGCACTGTTCTCCCGTGTCTCACCTTGAAGCGTTAGCCATGTCAGCTCATCAGTGTCCTCATGCTGCCGTGCTCTTTTATTTTTTTCCGTTTTTCATAATACTAAACAGTTTTCAATTGTTAACTTTAGCACGTGTTTAAAGAATCTATTTTGTAGACCCAAGTTAGAGAAGCTCTTGTAATCTAACATCTTTCGGAGAATTTAAAAAATGTAACTTAGTCTCCTTTTGGTGTGGGGGTAGGAGGAGGTTTGCTAAGAGTACTCCAGAGGGGAATTTCTGTATTTAATTTTGACATGAGTGTGTTTTTGTGACTCTTTCCAAATACTTTTGTTTCAAAAAAAAAAAAAAGTGAATCCCATAAGAATCTTATCAAGTGTGTTCTTGTTATATTTATGTATTGAATTAGTTGCCTTTATTCATTAAAAAGGTTTATTTCTCATACTTTCAATTTGTTTCAGCTCTTCTGATACTTCAAATTTTGTATCTTACTCCTTTGCTCTACTTTCCTGTTTCTCCTATTCCCTTTTTAATGTCTACTGTCCCATCTCTGCATGGCTTAGTAAATACAATGTTCTCTAGGATCAGTGCTACTGACTAAATTGAGGGTCCAGTCAGCCTGTAAAGACTTCAAGGACAATCTTGTATGCTGTCTCCTAGATTATGACTTCTTCATTCTCTCTTTCCTAATGACTGCCTGGCCAGAACTTTGTGTGTGTTGCCAGCTCTGCTGCCTCTCTTCTGGCTTGGGCTTCTTCTCTGTACTCGCGATGATGACAGCAGATCTATGGCCGTTGTTGTATTGGGACCAAATCTAGATGGCAGGGGAGGGTGGGGGAGCAAAATGAAAGATGAAAACAAAGAATTGCTTGCTTCAGAACACTTCATCCACTAATATGTATCTTTCTTCATGTGAATGGATAAAGCAGGAAAGTGCTGCTCTGGGGGCTAATGAGATCTTTAATTCATGTGTTAGTAGTGCTTAGATTTGTTTCAGGGCCCTTAAATAGGTTGCGTGTCCTTCAGTGGATATTATATACAAGGCTGTAGTTAATACGGAGTTTTGGTAGAACATACTTTTTTACTCAAACTTCTGCAAGTTGAGTTTTTCATTTATTTAAGCGAACTAAAAAAATTATAATAGTGCAACCTCTAACATATAATAAGCATTCAACACATTGAGTTTTATATATTTTTTTATATTTAATAATTTACCAGTTCATCTTGATTATGTTGACTTGACTCTTTTTTTGCCTCTTAGGCTCCTTTATAATCATAAAGAGTTATAATAGAACAAGCCAAATTAGAGAAAAAAAACTCCATTACTGTGGAATTGTTGAATCAACCCTAATTTTTTTGTCCTTAATCTTCCAGTGTGGTTATATTCAATAATGATACCTAAATAACAAAAAAATAAACAGTATTACTCACCAAGAGTAGGACCTGTGTTAGGAACTTTGCACTAAAGGGTTTTCTCATTTGATCCTCTAGGCATCTGTTAGGTAAAAATTGTAGTGACTCTTTTAGACATGAGGCCTCAAGGTGCTAAATAACTCACCCAAGGTTACCAACTAGCATGAAGTGGTGCCAAGACTGAAACCTGGGTGTGTGTCTGAAACCAAAACTCAGGCTTTTTACCCATTTCTCCACTATTCTAAAAGATTCCTTTGTAAAGTTCTCGATATCCCTTTCAGAGCAAACATTATTTTAACTACTAGAATATAAGATGTGAGTACCACTGAATGATAATTTTAGGATATTAATGCTAAAACTGAACACATTGGACATATATACATCTAATTCAAGCCATAAAATGAATGTCTTTTATTCATAATCTGAAAAAATATGTATTAAATTTTTATGTATTCTCCCCAAGAATGTAGTTTATTTCAAATAGCGACATTCTTAACATTGTTAATCAACTATACGTCAGTATAAATAAATAGCCACATTCTTTATTCCTAAAATTCGTATTTGGTTGGCATGTAAAAATTTTAAACTTTGTAAAGAAAAAGAGACATAACATGCATGGTGTCTACAAGAGTGAGAAACAGAAAAACCGGGATTCGTATGTGTAGCTCTCAGCACAGTGCCTGCTTCACAGTCTGGCACTCAGTAATGGTGCAAGCGTATTTTATCTTCACGTATAGGATAAAGTACCCACAAAGGCTAAAGAATTATCAGTGATTCAAGATGGCATCCCAAGTCTCCTTTGAAGGCTAGGCTGTCGTGCCTCTTTAAGAGCCTGCTAATAAAAAACCATTTCCACTGTTGCCCAGATTCTTTCCATTTCTTTATGTACTCTCACAGTTGCATTTTTAGACCTTGGTTTGACACTATTTGATTCACTATTTGAATTGGTACCTTAAAGGGACAGATGAAATAGAGAAATTTAAATGTGATAAATGCAATTTTTCAGCCATACCTTGTTATTTCCACCATTTCAAGGGGTCTGGATGTTAAGGAGGCACTTTTAACCCAAGAAGGGACTTTGAGACTTGCAAAACGCACAGGGCTAGAAAGACTGCAGGGAAGTGTCCCTGCTGAAAATGGCTGACAAATAATCCTTTCTGATACCGTTGTTATTTAATCTTTCTTTTCTCAGTTTTGTTCTTTCTGACTCCCATTAATCAGCTGTATTAATTTCATTACAGAAAAAATACTAACAACAAATAAAGGAGAAAATATATGAAAGTAAATGATACAACCATAGATTTTGTATATAAGTAGTATTTAGCTGGGTAGTTTATATAAATACACAGTAAATTGTACTTCAAGGCAGCATTTCTTTATTCCTAGCTGCTTATTTCCAATGTTACATTTGCAGGGTAAAGTGCAACAATATGGATACTGTTTCCTGCAGCCCTACTCCTTTCCACTCTTCATGAGTTGGTAACTGCTGGAGCCATAAAGCCAGATTAGCATATAAAAGAATAAAAATGAATTAAAAATGGAAGAAAATTAGTTACATATACTTACCTGAAGACTTGTCCTTTTCAGGAACATATAAAACACATGCTGAATATAGCTGAATATGTTAATCCTGTGATTTGATGCCATGCCAAATTCTTGTATGTAAAAATAGTTAACTTAAGGATGTACCTACTTAAGACATTTTAGAGATGCTGCTCCTCAGTTCCCTGTCCTTCCCACACAAGTCATTTCTCATATGGTGCTGCCTAGCACTGGATATTGGCGTATTCCTGGTCCCTTTCTTTCTTTGATAGAGTTTAAAGTCACTCAACCCATCAGAAAGCATTTCTGTAGCCTCAAGAGGGCGGCATTTGGCCATAGCCATAGACAATCATTTTAGCAAGAGACACAAGAATGTCATTTTAATTTTTTTTTAAGGAATATTACTGCTTATGGAAAAGAATTTGAAAAAAATATACGTATGTGTGTGTGTATGTATGTATATGTATCACTGACTCACTTTGCTGTATACCTGAAACTAACATTGTAAATTAACTACACTATTAGATTTATAGACTTGTACTAGTACAGTGTAATAATTAAAAAAGGCATTGCCACTAAACATAATTTTTTTATACATTTCAATGTGTTCTTACAAAACAGGCTTGGTATGTATTGATTATCTGAATTTATACTTAATGAAAGGAAAACACTTGATAGTTTGAGAAAATGAGGGAATATTAGAGCAGAAAGAGTTTTAGATATTATCTTGTCCAAAACCCTAATTTTTAAGAGTTGAAGTAATCTTCCCACACACAGAAAGATCTCTTTTCTGATGATATCTATTGTATTAATTCTGTTCTGTAAAGATCTTTACTATATCTAGACTGAGTTAATCTCTTTTACATCATTTAGAGTAAATCTAATTCTTGTTCCTATAAGCACTTAAAAGTGTCTTTCCTTCCTCTCTCCTTACTTATCTCTTCTTTAGAGTATATTTTCTTAATTCTTTCAGTTAGACCCTAGGTGTCATATTGTCTGGTCTGTTCATCATTCTGTGTGTCTCAACCAATTCCATTTACTAAGTAGCTTTCAAAATGTGTAGCTAGATTTGAACACAGTATTTCATTACTAAGTAAAGAATTTATTTTGAGAAGAATAAATTATGACTTTGTAGTTTTTCTAACACAAATTGAATGCTAAAATTTTAGTCTTATTCTAAGGCTTTTAAAGCTTAATATTAATAAGAAAGTAAGCATTAAAGAACTTAAGATATTGAGTTCTAGATCAGAAGATGTTATCCATATAATCTAGAATTTTTAGCTGTAATTTACTCTTGAAAAAATAATAAAGGAAGGCAAGATTATAACTTCTTAATTTTAACAAAAAATACCTTTGCCAAAAACAAAACTGCTACATTAACATTTTTAGATAATTTTACTTCACAAAAGGAATCACATTCATTCTTTGGGTAATTTTACCTTTTTGGTCACACAGTACTGGAGATGTCCTATAATATGAAAAATTAGTTCTTTCTCAATAGAGTAAGGAATATACCTCAAAAGTGATCATTCCAAAAAAAACATGACTTTGAGACCTACTTTTACATTGATATTTGAGTTAAGAGTTATGGCTAATGATGGGGCAGTTCACAGTAATGTTAAGAAAAAGTAAAATTTTATATCCTTAAAGAAATATATTTTGCATCTCATGTAGAAAACCTAGTTCTTAAAACATAATTTATGTGGTACTTGGAAAAAAACGTGCAATACAATACAAGCAACCTATTTAAAAAGTAGCTTTGTTGAAAGAAATGTATATCTTTTTAATATAGGAGGAAACCTAAAAATATTAACTCCTGTGATCAAAGAAAATATGTCTTGGAATTTCTCACTTGATACCTTCTATAAGTACTTTAATTCTTTTTGTTTCATTGATATGTTTAGCTCTATTTAATTTTTTTGCTGTCATTTGTTTACTTTTTACTGTGAAAAATTTTAAATATACACAAAGGTACAGCCAGTAAGCCTCTATGTCTCCAAGACCTAGCTTTAAATATCACCATTTTGCCTTTTTAGTTTCATCTATTCTCCATCATTATTTTTTCCTGAAATACTGAAGTAAATCCCAATTATTACTTTGTTTCACCAGTGAATACCTTAGTGTATATTTATAAGTACTTTGAAATATATGTAAATATATATATATCCATAATATCAAGTCACACCTAACGAAAGTAGTAGTTTCTTAATATTATCTGACACCCAGTTCATGCTCAGTGTTCCCTAATTTTCTTTTAAAATGTGGTTTTTAAACAGTTTGTTCGAATTAGGATCCACAAGTTTTCTACACATTGCATTTGGTTAATATGTCTTTTATTCACTTTTAATTTAACAGCTTGGATTAACTTCAGTCATCCTTGCCACATCCCTCATTAATCATTAACAATTGGGGTTAAAATACCCTATGATTCCTTGTTACTAAATTTTCTGTGTGACACAACTAAGAGTTCCACGATGAAGGAAAAAATAGGATAGAACTCTGTTTTGTACTTATACAGAAATAAGCTTAATTTACAAATATGTGACAAGATAGTCAATAAAATACTTCAAGTAAATGGTACTGGTATAGGGAACTGGAAAGTTCATTCAAACTGATCCTCTTGGTTACTCCTAGTTACTAGAATTTTCTGGATTTTTAGTGCAATATTTTCATTTCAAGGAAACGATTTGACTAATTTTTTGGTAAATAGATTGGTTCTAATGTTATCTTCCCTTCCTTTGTCTCTGACCCTCTTTTTTCCCCACCCCCCAGCCCCACTTCTGCTTTCTCACTGTTAGTCTTCATGGCTTTGAGAATTCGCAGGTGAATGATTGTCAGATCCATGTTTCCAGCTTTAATTTTTATTGAGGATAATTGTGCTTATTGATCTGTCACTGTTCCCAAAGTGAACTCATCATCTTTCCTCCAAAAATATGGTTTCCCTCTAGACTTCTCTGTTAGCATAAGTAATAGTAGTAACAGTTACCACTTAGCGAGAATCTTGAGCTAGGCTCTTCATGTATAGGTTCTGTAGTCTTCTTACTGTCCCAGAGGTTAGATTTTATTACTTAACATTTTACAGATGAGGGAATTGAGGATCAGAGAGGTTAAGTAGGTTGCCCAGGGTCACATAGCTAGTTAAGAGGCAGATTGAAATTTTAAGTAAGTCCATATCCTATCCATGATACCTGTACTGCCCTAAAATGCATGTTTTTCATGCATGGATGTGTTTTCTTACCAATATTATAAAATCATAGGACTGGGACTCTGTTATAGAAACAACTTCAGTCACATTCCAAAGTAGATTTTTTTTCTTGGAGCTTAGAACTCAAAGTTCTTATGAGTTCACATTTCTGAAAACTTTGTCTTTTAGCATTTTATTTTCTTTCTTTTTTCATTTTTATGCTATGGCCTTACATTTTTGTGTTATGGCTTTCAATAATATATTTTCAGCAATTTTTAACTTAGTTTTGCTCCACTATTTCCAGTAATACCTTATAAATAAATATATTTAATATTTTCCCAAAGTTTTAATGTATTGCCTAATGCTTTGAAAATGGTGTGCTACCATTTTTGTGAGAAATTTAATATTATTTTTCTTTGTGGTATATGTGTTATGAATAAAATCTGAGTTAATGCTTCAAAGGAAATGTGTTGCCTCAAATTATTTTAAGCTACATTATAATTATTATATGTTTTTCAGAGAGGTGGATGGGAGTTAGAGGAGGAAAAAATGCAGCTTATGTTTTAAAGGCTTATGCCTGCAGTTAGAATCCTTTTACTTGTAAGAGCAACTTTAAAGACTAAAGTTGTTAGTTAATACAGCGTTTACTGCAACGTAATTTCTACAACATTCTACTTATATGGTTATATCATTTCTAATGTATGAAATCTTCTTTGCTTTTTACTATGTATTGTTTTATGTTATTAATTCAAATCTAAAAGGAAATATTATAAAAGAAATAATTTGCAGTTGGTTTTTTTTTCTTGTGAAGAATATATGTAAATAAGTCAAAAGGGTGCATTTGTAATATATTTTTTCTTGTTTTAATCTAAGTTGTGTTTGTATCCAATTTTGTTAATATAAAAAACCTTAATTCTAAATAATATATATTCATGGCAATAATAACAATATGATCTTGCCTCTGTGATTCATATGAAATGAATTTGACTTCTTAAATATATTTGTAAAATTTGTTATCTTTTTAAGGAGTTTCTGAAAAATAATCATTAAAACTACAAATGTGAATTTTATAGTTGGAAGTGCTTAGCTATCAATGTAATCAAGTTTATAAGCCTATACTGTAAGATAAGAACATTTTTCAGTGTCATTTCACAAACTGTGTGGTTGTGCTTTTTCACAGAACACTCCTATGACACCTTCACCAGCTGCACAAGTGCAGAGCCAGCCCAGCGGTTCTCAGCCTTCTCCCTTCAGTGCATCTAGTCAACATGGAGAACCAGTGAGAAAACCTGGTCACAACTTCATGTGTCTGTGGCAGTCTTGTAAAAAGTAAATGGCAATTTTATTTGATACACAAATGTTCTTTATTCTGGAATGCTTTTGTATTTAGATTTCTGTCATCTGTAGTTTCATGAAAATTTTCTTTGGAAACCACTAACTTTTAGCAAAAATACTTTATGTTAAAAGTGATATTTATGTAGATCCCATGGTACCTAAGCTAAGAAATGTACATAAGTGGTGGAAAGAGTTTCACTGCCTAATGGTAATTATTAAAGAATGTTTCACTGTTAGTTTTTAACGAAAGAAAATCAGCCAAGGATTTGATTATATCTGGCTATGAAAAGAGATAGGTTTGTAGAGGTGATTTGAAGTTAGTGGCAGCTGTAGAATTTCTATACAACAGAAACTTAAAGGTAATAATCTGTTAGGAACAATGATTTGTCTTAAATAACTAAAATGAGCAGTGACTGGACTTGACTTACTGAACAGGGCTTTCTTAAACTTGAAGGAAAACTTGAGAATAATCTCAGTTCCTTTAACAGTACTCAGCTAAGAAGCTTTGCCCTGTCACTTTTTAGAGCTCTAGGACTAAAACACTTGCCTTCATAGACAATAATATCCTTCATTTCTTAGATCTCACCAATTACCTTTCACTTTTCCTAAGTAACTACAGTAATTACCATACCTTTTAAAGTTATATTTACTATTAATAAATTTTTGTGATATAGATACTGTATTTCACTGTAAACTTTATATACAGATTTGTAGTAAGATTGTGGCTATCAGTGTAGCCTAAGGATTATTGATAGTACACAAAGTATCTTTGGACAGTACGTATCAATCTCAACCCATTAGTGAGGTCATGAAATCATTTTGGCAGGTCTACGAGGAAGGTTTTGCTTGTTTTTCTTTTCAATGAAAAAAGTGAATAAAATATATCAGATTCCATTATGTTGGTAAGGGTAAGTATTGTTTCCAGTTATGTATGCATATAATATGTATGTGTGTATGTAGGTCATAATGTAAAATCTGCCAGAAAGTTTGTTTAAAATGCTTTAGGTTGTCTCAGATTATTTCCTTCATTTATTTTATTCAACCATCTTTTTTGTTTATTTGTTTAAACGTTGTAAGTTAATTTAAAACTTTTTTCACTGATGTCAAATTCTGTTCTTTCCCCTATTTTTGAGATTCTGTTTTTATTTTTCCATAGCAAATAATAGCCATTGGAGTAGGTAGTCAGTTAATGCTGTTTGTTGACTAAACAGTTTGAGAATAGCTGCTTTAGATGAAGGGTTTAGAGTATTTCAAGAAGAAAAAAAAATTGCTGGAAGAATTAGTGAACCTAAGTGTGCAGCAGTTTCCCATCTTGCTAGTAGAATAAGTGTTACAGAATTTGATGACGCCTCTTCTTTTCTGGAAGGGATAGACTCAACAAGACTTCTTAGACCCTATCAATTTTCAAAGCCATTTTTAGATACTGAATTGGTAATGTGTTCAGTTTGATTCTAGGAAGTAGAAACACAAAGATCACTCTAAGCTTTTAGGGAAGCAGATCCAAAAAACAAGTAAATTCCAGTTTAAATTACTGTAAAGAGATAGTTTTATAGCATTATTGGCAGCATAATGGACAGTTAATGTAATGCTGGGATGGTTAGAAAAGTTTCACTATAGACATTGCTTTTGAGTTGGGTATTAAAGAATGAATAGGAGTTTGTCATGCATAATAGTCCCAGTTAGAATAGCAATGCAGGGAATTAAGGAAGGAGCTAGTTAGGACCATCCTAGGATATCAAGAGCATAAGGACATGAAGAGAGTAAAGAATTTTATTATAGTGGTCCCTTCATATCTGCATCTAAGGATCCCACCAACCATGAATCAGAAATATTCCCCCAAATGGAAAGTTCCAAAAAGCAGAACTGGAATTTGCAGTACACTGGCAACTATTTCTGTAGCATTTACATTGTATTAGGTATTATAAGTAATCTAGAGATGATTTGAAGTATACGGGAGGATATGCTTAGGCTATATGCAAATATTTCACCATTTTATACAAAGGACTTGAGCATCTGCAGATTTTGGTATGCAAGGGGGACCTGGAAACAGTCTGCAGTGGATACCAAGGATGACTGTATACATTTTCAGTTTCAATTTCGGGAGGAAAAATACATGTCATAGCTTTTGTCCCTAAATGGCTATGCTCTAATTTCTTTCATGTCAGATTAAGAATATTATGAATCTTTCTTTTTCTATCAGATTTAGAACTGAAATTATTTCCTTCACTGATGTATTATTGTCAAATGCAAAGTTGGAATTATTGAATACTTTTTTCTTTGCATGGAATTTAAAGAGACTTTGGGTATACATTGAACTTGGTTATAGTTCTGTGGTATAACCATACTTTACATGGTCTTTTTGTAGTTGTAATTCTTCTTTTTTATGTGTAATATAGATTCTTTTATTTATTAAATTTTTAGTAATTTTATTATTTTTTAACATTTACTGAGCCTTGCTCAATTTTATATTTTAAAAAATTTTTTGGAGAGGGAAGTAATTAGGTTTGTTTCATTATTGTTTTCATACTTCACTTTATACATGAAACTAAATTACAGTTGGATCAAAAAGTTAAAACATTAAAGTAGCAGAAGGTAACAAAGTACTATGAGTACTATTTATACGTTATTATTAACTGAAGTCCATAGTTTCCATTAGGATTCACTCTTTGTGTTACATAGTTCTGTAGATTTTGACCATGCATAATGTCATGTATCCACCATTATAGTATCATACAGAATTCTATTACCACCCTGAAGATCTCCTGTGCTTCACCTATTTCTCTCCTCACTGCCACCCCTCCTAACTTAGGCCAACTACTGATTTTTTTTTTTAATATCTCTGTATAGTTTTGGCTTTTCCAGAATGCCATATAGTTGGAATCTATGCACTATGTAGCCTTTTCAGACTGGCTTCTTTCACTAAGCAGTATGTATTTAAGGTCCTCCATGTCTTTTGTGGCTTGATAGCTGATTTTTATTGCTGAATAATATTCCATTGTATGGATGTACCAGTTTGCTTATCCATTCAACTATAGAAGGACATTTTGGTTACTTTTGGTTTTGGACGATTATAAGTAAGGTTGCTATAAACATTTGTATGCAGGGTTTTTTGTGCACATAATTTTTCAACTCATTTGGGCATATACTTAGGATTACAATTCCTTGATCATAGGTAAGACTAACTTTGGCTCAAGATTGAAAAAAACTGTCAAACTGTTTTCCAAAGTGGCTACACCATTTTGCATTCCCACCAACAATGAGGGCTCTTGTTGTTCCATATTCTCAGCCAGCAATTGATATTGTCAGTTTTTTAGATTTTAGCCATTCTAATAGATGTGCCATCTATATCTCTGTTATTTTAATTTGTGTTTCCTTAATGACAGAAGATGGTGAGCATCTTTCCATATGCTTATTTACCATCTGTATATCATCTTTGGTGGGGTGCCTGTTTGGATTTAACTTTTAATTGGGCTGTCTGCCGAGTTTTTAGTAATCCGTGGGTGTTAGATTTTGTCAGATGCTTTTCCTACATCTACTGTTACGATTATGATTTTTTCCTTCTTTTAGGCTATTGATGTGATGGATTATATCAATTAATTTTTGAATGTTGAAGCAGCCTTCCATACCTACAATAAATAAATAAAATAAATAATTTTTTTTCCAGTTTAGCTTAAGATATTGTTATTCAGTGCTCTCACAGTTGGCCTCAGTGGCCTCAAGGTAGGGGACCAACAGTGACAAAGTGCGTCATTCATTTTTCATTAGTATACAGATCTTTTTATACATTGTTTGCTGATGTTCTTCTTGGTGATTTTTACATCTGTGTTTATGAGAGATACTAGTCTGTATTTTTCTGTCTTTGTGAGGTTTTAGTCCTAGGGTAATGCTGGCCTCAGAGAATGAATTAGGAAACATTCACTCTGCTTCCATTTTCTTGTAGGGTTTATAGAGAACTGGTATCTTTTCTACCTTAAATGCTTGGTAGAATTTACCAGTGAAACTATCTTGGCCTAATACTTTTTTTGGAAGGTTATTAATTTATTGATTCACTTTCTTTAATAATTAGAGGCTTACTCAGATTACCTGTTAATCTTTGTGTGAGTTTTGGCAGATTGTATATTTTAGAGAATTGGTCCACTTCATCTAAGTTACCAAATTTGTGGCATAACATTACTTATAATATTCCTTGATTAGCCTTTTAATATCTTTGGGCTTAGTAGCAATAGCACTCCTTTCATTTTTGATATTAGTGATTTGTGTTTTTTTCTTTTTTTCTTGATTAAACTAGCTAAAGGTTTATCTCTTTCATTGATCTTTTCAAGGAACTGACTTTTGGTTATGTTGATTTTCTCTGTTGATTCCCTGTTTTCATTTAATTGATCTCTGCTCTGATTTTCATTCTTTCTTTTCCTTTGCTTGCTTTGAGTTTATATTGCTCTTTCTCTAGTTCCTAAAGTGGAAGCTTAGATTATATATTTTAGGTCTTCTTCTGTAATGCAAACATTTAATGCTGTAACTTTTCCTCTGTATACTAAGTTAGCTATATCCCACAGATTTTGATGTTATATTCATTTTCATTTAGTGATATCTAGTTTAATTTCATTGTGATCTGAAAGCATACTTTATATGATTTCTGTCTTTTAATTTGTTAAGGTGTGTTTTATATCCCAGAATGTGGTTGGTCTTGGTGAATGTCCACATGAACATGAGAAAAATGTGTCTTCTGCTATTGTTGGGTGAACTATTATATAAATGTCAATTAGATCCAATTGATGAATGGTGCTGGTTGGGCGAACTGCATCCTTGCTGAGTTCTGCCTGCTGGATCTGTTGGTTACCGATAGGGGTGTGCTGACCTCTCCAAGTGTAATGGTGGGTTTGTCTATTTCTCCTTGCAGTTCTGTCAGATTTTGCCTCATGTTTTGATGCCTTGTGTTAGGATCATATACCTTAAGAATTGTATGTCTTTGTGAAGAACTGACCTCGTTATCATTAGGTAATGTCCCTCATAATATCCTTGCTCTCTTGTCTATTTTTTCCTGAAATTAATGTAATTAACCCAGCTTTCTTTTTTTTTTTTTATTAGTGTTACCATGGTATATCTTTTCCTTCCCTTTACTTTTAATGTATGTCTTTATATTTAACTATACATTGTTTTTTTATTTATTCTGCCAATCTCTTTGTCTTTCAATTATATTTAGACCATTCACATTAAACTGACTGTTAATAGAGTTATGTTAATATCTATCATATTTGTAAATATTTTCTATTTATTTCACTTGTTTTTGTTTCTTTTGTCTTCCCAAGTTATTCTGGTTTTTTTTAGTTTTGAGTACTTTACGTGGTTCCATTTTCTCCTCTCTTAGCATATCAGTTTACTTCTTGGAAAATTTTTATGGTCGTCCTAGAGTTTGAGATATATATTTACAGCTACTCTAAGTCCACTTTCAAACAACAGTATACTACTTCATGGATATTTTGCATACCGTAGAGTATTTTTCTTTCCTGGTGTCCCGTATGCCATTGATGTCATTCATTTCACTTACCCAAAAGCTATAGTCACTAAATACATTGTTGCTGTCATTTTAAACAAACATTCATATATTAGATCAGTTAAGAATCAGAAAAATAAAATACTTTATTTTATCTCCACTTATTCCTTCTCTAACACCCTTTTTTCTTTATATAGATCTGAGTTTCTGATCTTTCTTTCTCTCAAAAACTTCATTTAACACTTCTTGTAGGCAGGTCTGCTGTGCACATGCACTCAGGTTTTGTCTGTCTGAGAAAGTATTTCTCCTTCACTTTTGAAAGGTAATTTTGTGGACATAAAATTTTAGGTTGGTGAATCTTTTTCTTTCAGCACTTTAAATATTTCACTCTACTCTTTTTCCTTGCAGGGTTTCTCAAGAGACATCCAGTATAATCTTACCCTTGCTCTTCTCTCAGTGAGGTGTTTTTTCCTCTGGCTTCTCTCAAGACTTTTGTCCTTCATTTTTAGCAGTTTGAATATGATATGCATAACTGTGGGGTTTTTTTGTTGTTGTTTTTGTTGTTTCTAACATTTATCCTAATTGGTGTTCTCTGAGTTTCCTAGATTTGTGGTTTAGTGTGTCATCAGTTTGGGAAACTTTTCAACCACTCTTACTTCAAATATTTCTTCTGTTTTTTCTCTTTCCTCTCTTTTTGCTATTCCCAGTACACATGTTACACCTTTTGTAATTGTCTCACAGTTCCTGCATAGTCTGTTTCCATTTTTTTTCATTGCTTTTCCTCTTTATTCTTCAATTTGGGAAGTTTCTATTGACATATCTTCAAGCTCACCAATTCTTTCTTCTGCCATGTCCAGTCTACTGATGACTGCATCAAAGGCATTCTTTATTTATGTTACAGTATTTTTTATTTCTAGCATTGTTTCTTAGCATTTTCATTTCTCCACTTATGTTACCCATCTCTTCTAATATGCTGTCACTTTTTTCATTAGAGCCTTAGCATATTAATTATAATTATTTTAAATTCCCAGGCTGATCAGTCCAGAATCTCTGCCGTGCCTAAATCCGGTTCTGATGCATTGTGTCTTCAATCTGTGGTTTTGTTTTGTTTTGTTTTAACGTTTAGCATGCCTTGCAAATTTGGTTGAAAGCCGGACATGTTTTATCAGTTAATAGGACTGAAGTAAATAGACCTTTAGTGTGAGTTTTATGTTTATCTGGCAAGGAGTTACGCTTTATTTAACATTTGCTATTGTATTTGGGTTTCCTTAGAAACCCCTTGAAAAATAGAGTCTGTATCTTACACTCTCTCATATGTAATCCACAGTTACTATTACTGAAGCTGTTGATGAGCTGATACGGTATTGCAGAGGGGAAGCATTCTATAACCTCATGATTTAAATCTCACTTTTTAAAATTTTCAGGTCTAGAGGCTATGACTGAAGAGAGTTTTTTAGCCTTTATTTTTCTCCCCTTTTGCGAGACAGGGAGTCTGAAGGGGCTCAAGTTATCTGATTACTCTTCCCTTATGTCAGATAAGGCTCTGGTAAAGTAATTTTTCTTGAGGGCAGGCCTTCATTAAGGAGAAAAGAACACTCTGGGCATATTTAAAAATGATTACTTTCTTCCTCTCCCTGCTGGAAGTGCTAGGGATTTTTTTGCCTCCATTCTTCACCACGAGAACCTGCGTTCCTGGAAGCAGAACTCAAAAAACTGTGGGCTTCCCCACAGACTGGCCCGTCAGGAGTTTTTGCCTTTCAGGATAGTCCCTACCAGGCCTCCATCAGCTCATCAGTTACTGCTCGGTATTCCTACCACTTACTCACCAGCAATTATTTAGGATTCTTTGTATTCAACTCTTGGTCTAGTTTTCAGGGAAACAGTTTGCCTTGTGACCTCAGTTCTCTGATGATTTTAAGAAGAGTTGTTAATATTCATTTTGATTAGCTTTTTTCTTGTTTTACGGATGGGGGTGATAACTTCCAAGCTCTTTATTTGAGCAAAGACTAGAGGTCCTTATTCTTACTTACTTACTTACTTACTTATTTATTGGAAGGGTGGGTAATTAGATTCACTTATTTATTTAAGTAATGGAGGGACTGGGGACTGAACCCAGGACGTTGTGCGTGCTAAGCACACTCTACCACTGAGCTCTACCCTCCCCCCTAATTCTTTATTCTTATTTATATATTGTCAGCATGATGTTAACTGTTAGTTCATAATTGAAATATAAAATGTGTGATTACATTTTGTCTTTTCTTTTTTTTAAAGAAAAGATACCCCCAAAATTCCCTGTAATAAAAAGTTCCTATGAACTGCTTTTTAAATTGTGAGTATTTGGAGAATAGCGCTCAGTGCCTCTGGGTAGCAGGAACTTACATTCATTGTTTTTACTACTGTGCTTCTTGGCCACAGGGTTCTTTGAGTGGGCGGAGTCAGGATTAATGAGAAGTTGGAGCGAGCCCCTCCAGCTTACTTTAACTGTAGGATTTCTGCTTACTGCTTTCTGTATAAGGGTTTTAAGTCATATTTTGTTTGCAAAAATGGTTCTACTGCTATAAAGACATTTGAAAGCCATGTTTTTAGTATGTTTCTCCACATAGAGGCCTCGTTTGTAGCCACTACCGAAATGATGGAAATTTCCCTCCCTTTGGGAGAGACAGAGTCTTTGTTGTATTTGTATTTAGAATTGTGTCACTAAAGGTCAGACCAGAAATTTAGAAGATCTCAAATTTATTCCAAACACTCATTTCCGGTGGAAGCTGTTCTGCGTAGGAACCAGGGACGTTTATTTGTCCTAATAAACCTGATATTCTCTAACTACCCTGGGATCTCCTCAGGTGATGTTGAGGTTCAAACTTCTGGGTTCCTGCTGAGCCTTATACCATTGTAGTTCCTCCTAAAGATTCTAGCATAGGTTTTATTACTCCTGCTATACAAACCTGAATAATACTTTTGTATCAGGATGAAGTTTGAGTAACAGTTGGTCTCATGGGAAATAACAAAATAACAACAACCATCAACCTCACTGTATGTCACAAATGAGTAAAAATTTAAAGCTACTAGAATATGTATTCTCGATAAAGGTGCTTCTACTTCATCTTGAAATATCATCCAAAATTCATGGTAAATTTTTAATTTTTTCTAGTAACTAGTTTCAGAAATATTTTAGTCATCTTAAATAGTAAAGTGAAAAAAAATGAAATATTTAACAAGAACTGATGGAAGTTTTATGCATTTTATTTAATGTAAAGGAGCGTCTGAAGACCAACTGAGTATAATACATAAAGCTACCATCTTGGTTATGTGACAGTGTTTGGTAAGTAAGATATTCAGAGTAGAAATTTGTAGATAACTATGCCTTCATCAGTAACTGCTTACTTCTAGTTAAGGTACAGTTTAAGTTGAAATTAATAAGATTGATCAACAGCTTGGGTTACATGGAGTAGGAAAATGAAATTCATTTTACAGCATCTTTTGCCTAAATTTCGTGGTCATAAAACTAGAAGATATCTTCAGAGGGTTGATACTTTGACCTCTGAAAGTTTTTTTGTGTTTGCACAATGTCTGGCACATAAAAGACTTTTAATTAATATTTGTTGAGTACGTTAAATAATGAAGATTAACTAGCTTGATTCTCTAGTGAGCAGTTCTTTGCTAACCTAGCTTATTGGCATCATGCCTTTTCAGTCGTCAAGAAGATAACAGTTCATCATCTTGCTATTTTTACCTTTATGAAAGATTTTATTTAAAAGCTCTAGAATCCCAGAATATTTTGCTAAAATACATAATAAGCCTTTATAAATGTGAGGTTAATTTCATATAATAGTATTTTTGATAACATTATTTTGAGGAGTATGTGTTCCTTGGGTCTTAACTATTGATCTGCCATAAATAAAAAGTATTTTTAGGAAAAGTTTTAATTTCCTCCACAGTTTATGGCAGAGGGTTTTTTGTTTGTTTGTTTTGATTTTTGTCTTTTTTAAAACCTTAGTTACTTCATTCTCCCAAACACTGACTACCAAAGACTAAAGATGATGCCTGAAACCAAAAAGTTACATACCATGAAACAAATTTGCCAAATTCTATTGAAGTCCTTTTCATTGTTTAGTTAGAATATTTGGGAAAGAATTTCCTAGGGTGAGAGTCTAGCCTGTAGTTGATTAATAATCCTTATTTCGTCTTTGGAAACTGTGTACAAAATAAAGAGAATTAAGTACCAAGGCTAATCTCAAACCTAGACTTCTTTGAGAATTTGCTGGCATTTAAAAAAAATTTATAGCATCATAGATACTGTGTATAAAAGTATAGTGCCTCAATTTTTACCTAGTAGGGAATTTATACACACATTATCCAAGTAAACAATCCTATATCCTAGTATAGTAGGGAAAAATCAGGCCTTTAGTGTGAGACATTTAACGTGTGTCTAACCCCATGTTCCGTGGCTCTTGAAAGTTATAAAAAGCTTGAACGCTTATTCCCTCAGCAGTAAAGTGGGGATAGTTTTGCCTTCTTCAGAGAGCCATCATAGAAATCAGATAGGATGATGTTTGTGAGTATACCAGGTACAGAGTAAGTCCTGAACAAACATAAGGTCGGGTAGGGAAGGTACTTGACATGGTGCAGCTTTGTCAAGAACAGTGTGAGTTGGTATACTGCCATGGCTTTCAGGCAGTTCAAGACCAAAGTCTCAAATTCACTTGTATGCTTTATTTATCTCATTAAAAGTACACAAATATACACATCGCCACTTATTTTTATCTCCAAGCTTATGTTTAGTTTATTAACTATAATACTGCAATGCCTAAATTGTGCAAATCTTCTTCCATACTACTTTTCAAATATGAGCTATTGTTTTGGCCCATATTCAGATTTTAGTGGAGGGTTCACATTTTAAAAGCATATTTAAACAAGACACCTGAGAGTACATTCTGTATTTTGCTATGTAAAGTATGTAAGTGCATCACAGAACAGTGGGTTAGTAGGAGTTGGTGCTGGAGGATCAAACAGCAAATATAGAAATCCTTTTCTCTATTAGTTATTAGTAATATTACTATTACTTATATTTTGTTATATTATTGATATTGTTACTTATTAGAAGGTAAGGAGGCAGAACCAAAGTCAGTTGGTTTTGCCTGTCCTCCATTGGCACCCCCTTCATCTCTTTGAGATGTTTACCATAATTTGATTGGTACTGGGAGTCAGGACATCTTTTCCCCTCCAAAGCCAAAAAAAAAAAAAAAAAAGACTAAATATTTGCTTCTTTCCTCCTTTGGCAGCTGAGGAAGTCAGTCAGTTGTTCCTGTCTGTCACTTTGAATAAGGACTGAATGGGACAGAGAAACTGAGAGTGGAGAATTCATTCCTGTAGTAACAGCATTGTTTAGTTTCCAAGAACACAGATAACAATTTTGGGCTGTCCAGTTTGCACTTGTAATTTTTAGTCCTGTATTAAAGCATTAAGTTAAATTAATAGTGAAGTTAGTCGTCTTTTTACATTTTGAATTTTTACAACTGGATATAATAATATTGGGTGTAGTCTCCCAGCACGGTGGTTGCTTTGGGCTTTCCCCTCCCCAAATTTTAGCAGCTTTTTAATAAATCTTTGCATACAAAATAATACATATCTTTGAAATTTCTATTGCCATAGAATATTATCTATGTAGAACAATTAGATGTCAAGGGTTGAAGTAAAAGTTAATTGTTATACAACTAATAATACAGCTTTTTTAAGTGAAAATATATTTGCAGTGTAGATTTTCTGATACATATTCTCATTTATGTGCATTTATTATCATTTAAATGCACATCTTGCTTTTAAACTGAAATTTTCCTGCAAAATACATATCCCATGTGTTTTAAGTCAAATTAAAATTTTTTTGCAGCAGGAGGGCTATTAAGAGGGACATGGAATACTTTTTGGTCATTAAAGAAAAATAGCCTGCCAAGAATTTGAGCAATTAAAACAACTCTAAATGAAACTATCTGAACTGAAGTGCTGTTTTCAGCCCTCTTAGTTGTGTTTTAAAGACAAAGGGAAAAAGCTTTACAGTTACAGATGTTTGTTTTTAAATCATTCTTTTACATATGGTGAATTATTAAAATATCATAATATATAATGTGTATTATTAATATATATAGCCTCCTACATAGATTTCAGGCTTTTAAATAATAAAACCTTAAGATAGTAGAAAAAGCATGCTTTATTTACTTCATATGTTTTCATGATGCCTAAGAAACTGTTTGATGGTAGGAAAAGGGATAATAATAATCATGGTATAAATTACACCAATAAAGTTATTACTTTAGGTTTTGGCTTTTAAAAGTTCTGATAGAACGTGTTTAACCTGAAGTGTTTTCTTAGGGTAGTTGGGGTCAGGAAGCTTGTACCTAGTAACCTTATGGGAATAATTTGTTCACTTGAACCAAACAGCTTTTCACTAGGGTAAATGAAAAAAGAATTTGGCTGAAAGGGGTTTCACTGAAAGAATAAAAGTCAATCCTGAGCTATAGATCGAATTCTTTAAGTGATGAATAAAGGACTAGATACTATAAATTGTATTGATGATGAAACTGAAAATAATATATATTTTCGAAAGGTGGCCAATGACTGTGAAAACAAGTGTCAGATATAGTTACTGTAATAAATGTATTAGGTATTAATTAAATTTTGTACCACTTTGCCAGATACTATAAATCTAGTTTCTATCTTTTGTGAAAGTAACAGGACCAAAGAAAAAGTGTTTCTGTTGTTTTAGTTGGAGTAGCATATAGATTGTTACACTTAAGTATAATATTCCGTAGAAAAGAAAAGATAGAAGGTGCAAAAGAAGGGATGGTTTATGGAGGAGCACAGTAGAATCCAGTATGTAAGTGAAGGAGTTAACCCTGGAAATAGTGGCCACTTCTGGCTCATATCCAAGGGGAGGAAAGTATGAATGATGACAATTTTTAATATAGAGAAAGAGGAAGTTAAGGAAGTTAAGAATAATAGGGTAAACTTGAGTTCTTTCAGTAATAAGCCTTTTTCCCCCAGAGATATAAAAGTCCCTCGGTTCACAAATTCACACTAATACAGGTAAAGACAAGCTCAAAAATAGTAAGATAGAGGTTCAGTGTTTGGTTACCAAAGGTGAAAAGTTTGGAGCAGTTTCTCTGGGGAGTGTTTTCAGGAGCAGATATTAATAAAATGAGTTGTGAGTAATGGGGAGGGTCACTTGATAATAAAGAGCATTCACTTGGAGGTGGACTCAAATTTACTGAGCAAGGCTTGACAGTTTAGGAATATTGTGGGAAAGATCTCAGGGTAGATGACTGGTAAGATGAGCAAGTTTAAAAAAATAGAGGCTACTAGTGCTTACCCCTGCGACCCTGCTTCTGCTGACCATGATGGTGACGGCTTTCAGTTACTGTTGGCATGCTGTTTGCCAAATAATTTCATATGTATCACCACATTTAAGCCTCACAACCACCATGAAAGCTAGATTACTAGTAAGTAAAATGAATTTTAGTGCTTCCAACCTGTGGTTGTGCCCTCAAACTGTGTGTGTTGGGGGGGGGGCACCATTCACATTGTACATGCCAGAAATTATTTATTACAACACTTTTCCAGCAGATAGCAATAAAGGATCCTAAAGGAAGGGCATTCTTTTAATTTGCACATGGCAGCATAGAGCCTTACTGTGGCAGCAGTATATGAAACTGTATTAGAAATGGACCCCGTTTTGTTTAAAAACACATATACACAGAGTAGGCTTAAGAGACATACACCAAAAGGTTAGCAGTCTGGATATTTGAATCACAGGGAATTTTTATTTTCATTCAGATGCTCTTTTGAAATTTTTTTGATTTCTTTAAATGAACATGCTGTTTATTTTGGGAAACGGGGATTGGTTATTGATGAAAAAGTAGCAGTAAGGAAACCTGCTCTAGACGCACTGCTGAGCAGTGGTGGTGTCCCACTTCGTGCCTTGCCCTTCTGCCGTCCCAGAAGAGTTCTCAGGATTCTGAAAACTCACTATTTTGCATTGAAATTGCATTTGAGCATTTTAAATCCAAATATTTCATACAATGGATTTGGAAACCTTAACTTCTTTCCCCTTCATATGATCCTTACGGCCATCCTCATTCATTGTTTTAGAACTTCACCTTGCACCACAATCAAAAACTGGTTTGTATGACTTGAATAGTTAGATGAATAGAGAGAAAATGGACTTAGGTTGAGGGGACAGGTAGTAGATAAGAGGGAAATGATTCTGGGTTAGGCAGGTAAAGTGAACACGGAAACATTCATGTTGTCTTAAAACCACACACAGTGTTGTATATAGTTGGTATATTTACTAATTTAAATCTATTTAAAGGCGCACTAACTTTTTCCTTTTCTCTTGTGGCTGGTAAATTAATCAGTTTTACGTATTGTAAATAAACTTGATTCATTTAATTACTGCAAAGTAGTTTAAAAATAGGTGTCATTTTGACTAGTAGTGCAATAGGGTTTTGGTTTATGTGCACGTGTGTCTGTGTGTGTGTAAACAGTTATACCTTTCAACTGATAAATTAATAGTATTTAGATAAATTCTTAAAAGTACAGTAAGAAATGTCTTGTGACAATTGTTAGAGATCCAGTCATATTTATTTCATACTAACGAAGTAGCATTGTTAGTATTGAAAATTAAAAGAAATTCTAAAACTAAAAACGTACCTACTGATTGTAGTTTCATAGTAAACTTTTAAAAATCACATCTCCGTGACGTACTTATTTTATAACTGGAGGTTTGTACCTTTGACTTCTTTCCCCCATTTCACACCCACCCTGCCTCATCCCCTGCCTTTGACACCTCCAGTCTCTTCTCTTAACCTATGAGCTGGGGCAGGGGTCTGTATTGTTGTTTTCCTGTTTTACGGCTTCCACATATGAATGCGATCATAGGATATGTATCTTTCTCTGCCTGACATATTTCACTTAGCATGATTCCCTTGAGGTCCATCCATGTTGTCACAGATGGCAGGATTTCATTCTTTTTTATGGCTGAGTAATTCCTCTGTATGTGCATCTGTGTGTGTGTGCTCACGCTCACGCACGTGTGCATTTTTTTTTTCCATTCATCTGTCAGTGGACACTTAGGTTGTTTCTGTATCTTGGCTACTGTAAATAATGCTGCAGTGAACATGGGGCTGCATGTATCTTTTCAAGTTACTGTATTCATTTATTTGGATAAATATCCAGAAGGGGAATGGCTGGATCATATGGTAGTTCTATTTTTAATATTTTGAGAAACCTCTATACTGTTTTCAACAGTGGCCGCACCAATTTACATTCCCAACAACAATGGACAAGGGCAAGGGTTTCCTTTTCTGCACATCCTCAACAATACTTGTTTATTTCTTGTGTTTTTGATAGTAGTCATGCTAACAAGTGTGAGGTGATAGCTCATGGTGGTTTTGATAAGTGATGTTGAGCACTTTTTCATGTACCTGTTGGCCATCTGTATGTCTTCTTTGGAAAAATGTCTATTCAGAACCTCCAATATTTTTTTAATTTTGGGGTTACTGCTGCTGAGTTGTATGAGCTCTTTGTATATTTTGGATATTAACCCCTTATCAAATATCTAATTTGCAAACATTTTCTCCTATTCAGTAGGTTGTCTTTTCACTTTGTTGATTGTTTTCTTTGCTGTTCAGAAGCTTTTTAGTTTGATGTGGTCTCTGTTGTTTATTTTGGCTTGTTTTATTTTTATTTATTGTTGCCTTTGATTTTGATGTCATATATACAAAATCATCACCAAAGCCTATGTCATGGAGCTTACCACCTATGTTTTCTTCTAGGAGTTTTGTGGTTTCAGGTGTTACATTCCAGTCTTTAATCCATTTTGAGTAATTTTTTTTTGTATGGTGGTTGAGTTGCGTTCTTCTGCATGTGGTTATCCAGTTTTCCCAACACTGGGAAATTATTGAAGACACTGTCTTTTTTCTATTATATATTTTTGGCTCCTTTGTCACAGATTAACAGACTATATATGCATGGGTTTATTTCTGGGCTCTGTGTTCTATTTCATTGATCTATGTGTCTGTTTTTATACCAGTACCATACTGTTATGATTACAATAGCTTTATGATGTAGTTTGAAACCAGGGTGCATGATGCCTTCAGCTTCTCATTTTTCTCAAGATTGCTTTGGCTCTTTCAGCTTTTTTGTGGTTGCATACAAAATTTAGGATTGTTTGTTCTATAACTGTGAAAAATGCCATGGAATTTTGATAGGGATTGCATTGAATCTGTAGATTACTTTGTGTAGTATGGACATTTTAACTATGTTAATTCTTTGAATCCATGTTAGTTTCATGATAAACTTTTTGGAAGTATTTATACAGATGAATATAAATGGTATGAAATATGTTATCTACAGTGATTTTTGACATTGTCTTTTATATTTCAGTATTCAGTTATTTTGATGAAAATTTATTTTAAAATGCCTATCATTTCCTAAAGGGAGTCTTAATTTGAAATATTATATATGTGCTCCACATCAAAAATTAGCTCAAATATAGACATATTTATCTGACATCCATAAAATATTAAATCCTAAGAGAGCTCTGCCATAAACTTTAAAGATATTGACTGTACAAATATTTAAGTTACTGATTAGTAATTGAAGCCTTTTGATGTATTCTTTGCTGTCTGGACTCCAGTATTCTCGCTCATTGCCATGTAGTCTAATAAGGGAGAATGGTGTATGATTTTCTTCAGTTTTCTGTTCTGGGCCAGAGACACTCAGACATTTGTATTAATAAGCCCCAGGGTCTAATTCCAGGGTCTTTGAGTGAGTAAGGTATGATGCTGGAGAAATGAGAGATGTGACTTTTTAAACATGGATGGACATACAGAATGTGAATTCAGGTAAAAAGTCAGACTCCAAAATTTGAAGCATTTAGATTGTTAGATTGAATATACTAGAGTTTATTATATGTAATTTGAAATCTAGTAAATGCTTGAGCAGCTTCTAAAAGCGCAGTCAAGTATGGTATTTGTTTATAAGATAATGTTCTATTGTGTTTTAAAATGAAATTTCATTTACTTTCGGGAGATTCTTAGCTGACCTTGATTGAAGGTAGGGAATTAAGAATGAAACAGTAAGCTTAAAACAGACTACCAGAAGTGATCAGAACAGTTGAGTACTGGAATGTAAGCAGAAGGTTTTAAAATATTCTTTGAAATAAAACGAACTTGAGATTTGTTTGCACTGTTTTGCTTAATATTTCTGTATATTGGTCTGGAGCTTTTGAACTAGGAGAGCAGGTTTTCTACTTTAAAGACTCTATCTAAGTGTCAGAAAATTTCTGCTGCTTTTATTTTTTGTAGGTGGTTTCAGACCCCCTCACAGGTTTTCTACCACGCAGCCACTGAACATGGAGGAAAGGACGTATATCCAGGGCAGTGTCTTTGGGAAGGTTGTGAGCCTTTTCAGCGGCAGAGGTTTTCTTTCATTACTCACTTACAGGTATACACCTTCTTAGTGCTATTTGATCAGTCACTCGTTTGGTTGCATTAAAGATCATGATGCATATGTTTTTTTCTTCCTCTTTCTCAAAAAGGACAAGCACTGTTCAAAGGATGCCCTGCTTGCAGGATTAAAACAAGATGAACCAGGACAAGCAGGAAGTCAAAAATCTTCTACCAAGTAAGGGACTTGGGTTACTTCCTGTTGTACGTGAAGAAAAAAAACTCAGGAAACTAAGCAAAACATAGTAACAGTGAAAGGCAACTTAGCGTGTTGGAGGACGGGAATCCTGGGTTCTAGTCCAGCTCTACCTTAACCAGCTACGTATGTGATCCCTGTTCTAGGCATCACTTTTCACACTGGCTGGACCACATGTGGTACTTACTACATGGTCTCTTAAGTACCTTGTAGCTCTAACATTTTGATTCTACCTTGTAGACAAGTCATTGAAATAACTGCACCCACGGATGTGTAACTGCAGCTGCGGAGGGCCGCACACAGGGATTTTTGACATGTAACTTATGTTGCAGTATGTTTAGTTTTGCTCAGATTTGGAGGAAGTTAATATTTGCTACATCAGTTACAATAAAAATTTTTATCACTTGTACGTAAAATCTAATAATCATTCTTATCTGTATCCATATACAGATACCCTTATCTGTAGACATCTATATGTAGTACAGATAAAAACTGGTTTGCAGTTTAAAGATTGCTTTTATGTTAACTTATTTTAATTGTGTAAAAAGCTACCAGAAATATCCCCACTTTACCGATGCGAAACTTGAAGCACTAAGGGGCAAACTGAACTTTCGAAGTCCCGCAGCTAGTTACGGTGTTAGAGATCCGTTTTCCCCCCTGCGAGCCTGTGCTCCCCCACTTGCCTCCTCATGGTACAGCAAACACGGATGCAGCTTTTCTGCTGGGTGAAGCCTAGAGCAGTTTGAATCTGATGTAATGTAAAATCTGTCTCTGCAGTCCCTCCATTCTGTATCTTTCCTCAAGGACAGTAGAGCTACAGTAGAGCTATACTGAAAGGATTGATTGAAATTAGTAAATAATGATGAAAAATAAAGTGATGCAACAGAATAATAGTTTGAAGTGTAGTGGTTAGCATAATTCCATATTATTGTCATACTAGGTTATCTTTTCCTGGGTGACCTACAGCTGTACCAGTGCATTCTTAGATTTTATTATTTTACTCTTGGGTACCATTCAGCAAAAATAAATTGCGGCTCAAGTTGTAGACTATTCTTTGTTAACATCTTTACATTGCATTCAGAGAAGTGAACTCTACGACTTTGATACTATGTTGTATTTATAGATGAGCTGCACCAGAACACTGTTGTTTGCTTTAAAGTTGATAGATTGGAAAATTAAAGACTTAACTTCTCCTTGATACAAAGAGCCCCTTTGCCTAGGCTGACACCGAGTGTAAATATTAACGCTGGTCCCTTGGGAGCTTTTATTCATCCTGTATCCAAAGTTTCAAAGCAACCACTGTAGGGGTTGGCAGGTTGGTCATTGGCTGTCAGTCTGTCTGCAGCCGCGTGTTAACGGTCTCTTCCTCTCCCTCGTCAATTTAGGCAGCCAGCTGTGGGGGGCACAAGCTCAGCTCCCAGGGCGCAGAAGGCCATTGTGAATCATCCCAGTGCTGCCCTTATGGCTCTGAGGAGAGGATCAAGAAACCTTGTCTTTCGAGATTTTACAGTAAGCAAGCACTGAAAGCCTTATCTGTAAAGGTGTGAACACTGTATGATTTAGATCTTCATTCTTTTTCTTTTCTTTTTCTGTTTAAGGATGAAAAAGAGGGACCAATAACTAAACACATCCGACTAACAGCTGCCTTAATATTAAAAAATATTGGTAAATATTCAGAATGTGGTCGCAGGTGAGTAATCTGTTTCCCATAGCCAGAGTGACTTCAGATTGTTTTACTTTAAGTTAATAAGCTTAGATATCTGCACTTCATTCACTGTTTTTCCCATCAATTTTTTGGATATACCCAAAAGCTTATGTCAAGGTCAGGCCACCATGGACTCATAAAAGCCAAAAAGGTAGTTTAAATAACCGAAAGGTGTTCTTTTGACTTGTTTCATTAGGTTAATTTTCTTGCTGGTCATAGAATTTAGAGCAAAAAGTAGATCCACTGAAGAGAAAACTTAGGCTTTTGCTGGAAGGAAAAATGGACTGATCACTTGAATCATGTGGGTTAGAAAGGAATTCAGTTTGATAATCACCATTTTAATGAAACCATCAAAGTCATATATACGCTAAGATTTACTGTAATACTGTGAGGTTTTAAAAGTTACTTTCTGATGGACTAAAGAGAGAACTCAGGGTTTTGTGAACCTATAGAAACTGGGGACAGTCATTCTGACCCTTGAAAGAGCAAGTGTGGATCTGTCGCCCTTGTTCCCCTGGAGGCGTGAAGCTGATCTCCTCATCTCCCCTCCGCCCTCAGCTGGCCCGGCTCAGGCATCCGCGTGAGGGGGTGTCCTCTGATGGCACCTCGCCTTCCGGGTGGTGGTTTCCTCTGCTAGTGTCTCCTCCCACGTCCTGTCGGTCCCATCTCCTCAGTCCTCAGTGCGTCCTCAGTCTGCCTCAGTTCTCCTCTCCCCATTTTACACCTCGTGTTAATTAGGCCTTTGACCTTCCAGCTGGATTTTCTAGACATAAAAACAGTGGCATCAGTTACAAAAAAAAAAAAAAGCAATGAATTTAACTTTAAAACTTCTGTAAATTAAAGGTGAATAAAACTTAAGACTAAAGTTTCAAAAAGTTTTGCAGTGACAAAAATTTCTGTATTTATTGTATCAAGTATTCTCACAGATGAATAAGAAAAATCCTTAACACTCAAAAAAAAAAAGCAGTTTTTCAGGGGAAAAAAAAAAAGAAATAGGAAGGCGTCATCACCAGCATCTCCCTGCTCCTTCCTGCTCTTCTTGCCGTGCTCCCCTCCCACCCCTCCTTTTGCCCCATAGGCCACATTTCACTTTCAGCCAGACTAAACCACATGCAGATTCCTACTCACGCGGGGCTCTTTCCTGCCGCGCTGCTGGACCCTGTTCCAGTGCTCACACCGCCCCCCATGCCTAGAATGCCCTTCTCCCCATGTTGCTGGCCTGCCGAGTATCCGCAAACCCTCCATGATTCAGCTCCGACACTGGCTCCTGGGTGCTGCCTTTCCTATGCTGGGTTTCCCTTCCCCATCCAGTTGGTTCTTCTCTGTTTTTATAACACGTCTGTCTTGTAACAGTTCATCTTACTGTTTTGTAAGTATTTTTTAATATGGCTTTTCCTCCCTACTGACTTATGTGCAGACTTTCTCTGATTAATCTGCTAGTACATTAGAGATAATCCCTGCTTCCTATTCGTTCTTCAAGGCTCAGCCCCAGCCTCCTCTTCCTTTCCTGACGTCTCCCTCACTGCCCACCTCCGACCTGAGGTGCACCCGGCGCATTGCATGTTACCACCTCACATGATGAGATCTGTGAAAGCAGGGGCTGAATATTCATTTGTGGTTTTGTGTCCTTGGTGCCTAGCATAGTGTTGGGAATGTTAACAGTGATTCAGTAAACATTTGATTGATTGATAGATGGAAGGAAAGAAGGTCTCACAAATTCATTTTTCCCTAGAGTTCTAATCTGGCATTTGTGCATACATTTGGAATTCTGAAAGTAATTTTATCACTTTTTCCTCACATTCAAATTGCACATTCTCAGACTTACAGCAAAGCCACTTTGGCTAGGTCTAAAGTAATTATTGAACCAGAAGTTTTCATCTGAATATTTTTGTTTTGTTGTAGATTTTATTTTATTTAACTCTAAACCTTTCAAATGTCGTTGGCATCTTTAATTGCTATGATCTTAGACTAGCAGAAGCAAAAGAAATAAAATAATCAAATTCCTCCCATTCACCTACCCAGTCTGGGTTGAAATCCCCATATAGAACCTCTATTGAACATCTCTGGTGATGGGTAGTTTTGCTAGAATACTGACAGAATCTGGCAAAACCCACATATGTGAAGAAGAGAGTATAGGAAATCAGATACTGCAAAAGATAATTCTCTGTTGATATATTTCTCATCTCTGGTGGAGTAAGTTATAGGGTGTGATTTTTTTTTTTAAACCAAAGCAAATTCTATTTGCAATAAGAAAATTACAGATCAACAAGAAGATATATGGAAATTTACTTTCATTCTTATAGTGCAGTATACTGAACATTATGAAATGTCAGCATTTTTTTCATTTCAAGTTCAGAATCTGATGGAATAATGCAAACTGTTTAAACACAATTTATCTCCTTTCTGATTAAATTTGAGCTTTGGAGAATTGCAATATATTTCTCATCTTTTTGATATATGTAACTTTTATCTGTGTAATACATGGGTCTTACTCAAAAATCAAATGATACTTCTCTTCACTAACAATGAACAAACTGAAAAAGAAATGAAAGATTCTATTTACAATAAATCAAAAAAGTAAAATACTTAATCATATTGACCAAGGAGGTGGAAGGCTTGTACACTCGGAACTATAAAACACTGCTAAAAGAAGTTAAGGAAGACATAAATAAACGGAAAGACATCCTTTGTTCATGGATTAGAAGACTTAAATAGTTAAAATGACAGGGATGGGGAGGGTATATATAGCTCAGTGGTAGAGCCCTTGCTTAGCATGCACGAGGTCCTGGGTTCAATCCCCTGTATCTCCATCAAAATAAATAGGTAAATAAATAAACCTAACTAACTCCCCCTCAGAACAAAAACAAACAAAACATAAAATAAAATGCCAATACTGCGCGAAGCAATCTATAGTTTCAATGCAATCCCTGTCAAAATTTCATTGAAATTTTTTGCAAAAAAAGAAAAATCTGTTCTAAAATTCATATGGAATCTCAAGGAAACTTGAGTAGCCAAAACTATCTTGAAAAAAGAGAACAAAGAGGACTCACAATTTCTGATTGCAGATTTTACTGCAAAGTTATAGTAATCAAATAATACACTGTTTTTAATGACATAAAGATAGACATATTGACCAGTGGAACAGAATGGAGAACCCAGACCTAAGTCTTTGCATATTTGGTCAAATGATTTCAATAAGGATGCCAATTCTCCATTCAATGAGAAAAAGACAGTCTTTTCAACAAATGGAATTGGGAAAATTGGAAATTCACATGCAAAAGAATGAAGCTGAAACCTTACCTAACACCATATACAAAAATTAACTCAAAATACATCAAAGACCTAAAAGTAAGAGCTAAAACTATAAAATTCTTAGAAAAAGCTTAATGATACTGGGTTTGGCTATAATTTCTTGGATATGACCCCAAAGGCATGGATAATGAAAAAAAAAATAAACAAATTGAATTTCATCAGAATTAGAAACTTGTGCATCAAAGGGCAACCATCAACAGAATAAAAAGGCAGTCCCCAGAATGGGAGAAAATAATTACAAATCACATATCTGATAAAGGGGTTAATATTTAGAATATATAAATAACTCCTAAAACTCAACACCAAAAGCAAACCAAATAAAAAATGGATGAAGAACTTGAATAGAAATTTCTCCACTAGATAAATGGCCAAAAAGCACGTGAGAAGGTGCTCAACATTACTAATCATTAGGAAAATGCAAGTCAAAACCACAGTGAGGTACCACTTCATACTTATTAGGGTGACTACTATTAAAATCAAATAACAAACAAAGAACAGAAGACAGTTAAGTGTTGGCTAGGTTATGGAAAAATTGGAACACTTGTACATTGTTGATGGAAATATAAAATGTTGCAGCCGCTATGGAAAAAAGTAGGGCCATGCATCCAAAAATTAAACATTTGATCCAGCAATTCCACTTTTGGGTATATACACAAAAAAATTTAAAGCAGGGAGTTGAACAAATATTTATGCACATTGTCATAGCAGCATTCTTCACAATAGCCAAAATGGAAGCAACCCACGTGTCCATCAACAGATGACTGGATAACTAAAGTGTGATGTGTGTATGTGCAATGGAATATTACTGCACTTTAAAAAAATAAAATTCTGATACATGCTACAGCATAGATAGACCTTGAAGACATAGTGCTAAATGAAATAAGCCAGACACAGAATGACAAATATTGTATGATTCCACTTACGTGAGGTACCTAGAAGGTTCCTAGAAGAACCAAATACATAGAGATAGAAAGTAGAACAGTGGAACAGCCTCCGGCAGGAGGTTTGGGGAGGGAAGCAATGGACAGTTCTGTTGGTAATGGGAAGATGAAAACGTTCTGGGCATGGATAGTGGCGATGGTTCAACAGCACTGTGAATGTACTAAATGCCACTGAACTGAATGCTTAAAAATGGTTAAAGTGGTAAGTTGTATTATTTCTATTTTACCACAATTTAAAGCTGAAAACAACAACATAGGAATTTGGGGAAAATGGGGAGTGACTGTAAATGAGTATTTGGGGTAATGAAAATATCCTAAAATTGATTGTAGTGATGGTGGCACAGTTCTGTTACTATACCAAAAACCACTGACTTACACACTTTAAATGGATGAATTGTATGGTATGTGAATTTTATCTCAATAAGGCTGTTATAAAAAAATAAATTTTTAAAAATTAAATGGTAGTAAAGAGCTTTTGACAAATTATAGTAGTCCCTTGCTTCCACTTCCAAGGAAGAGCTTTCAACAAGATAAGCTTATTTTTCTGGTATTTGCCTCCATGTTTCTAAATAATATGCTTATGTTACTATTCCTTAATTTACCTATTTTACACTTTACCTGTTGAGTCTTTTTCTGAAAAGCTGAGTACTGGTAAAACCTCTCTTCCTCATGCTTTTCCTTTCCTCATAGCGTTGCATCCCAGTTTGGGGTTGAGTCTTAAATCGGACGCTGTTACAGTGTTTGACGCTGAGCCCGCTGCTACCGTTACTGCATGTCTTTCTCTCCCTCTGTTTGCCTGGGGTTAGTGATTGTCTTGCTTCTTGATTACAGCTTGGGTTTAATGGTGGTTTTTTCATATATTTCCATCAGTGTCTTTCAAGTCTGTGTATAAGCTACCTAAAAACTTAGACACAGTTATTAAACCTCTGTCAGTTCTGTGTTTGTTTTTTTTTTTTTTCCTCCTTGGAAATTGTCCTTTATAGTCTGGACAGCTTGCTTTCTAGGCCTGGTACACAGCTGTTCTTGGAAATTCCTTCTGTGTTTCTTGAATCCCACTTACTTCTTTTACTTGATTTACTCCCTCATTGAGATAAGGCACCTCCTCCAATAATTTCAAGACCCTCTGTCTGAAAATGTGTTAGTCTACCCTTACTCTTGGTAGTTTAGCTAGAGAACCCTAGGTTGAAAAATCACTTTCCATTCAAAATCTGAAGGCATTGCTCTGGTGTCTTCTAGCCTGCAGCTCCGATGTTGGGAAGCCTGGTGACATCCTGGTGCCCATTCCTTTGCGTGGGATCTATTCTTCCCCCCTCTGGAAGTCCTCAGGTCTTTCTTTTTTATTTCCGATATTCTGAAATTTCACGCTGATGTGGTTGCTGATTTCACGGAGACGTTGCTCTTGGTGTGGGTGTTTTGTTGTCACTGAAGTGGGCATTTCATTTCAGTGAATCCTTTCAATCAGGAGATTCATGTCCTTCTCAAATGGAAGTTTTCTCGAACGTCTCTTTGTAATTCCCCGCTGCCCATTGTCTCCAGTCGCTGTTTCTTGAACGTCTGTGGTTTTGGATGCTACACCCTTGTAGATTGATCCTCTAATTTTCTTTTCTCTTTAAGCTTTTCATTTTTTCTGTTTAATCTGTTTTCAGGAAATGTCCTTGACTTTATTATCAAATCTGTTGAATTATTACATCAGCTATCATGCTTTAACTTCGAAGAGCTCTTTTTCTCTTTCTGAGTTGCCAGTTGTCGCTGTTTTGTAACATCCTGTTCAAATGTTGAATGCAGTGTTTTCTCATCTCTCTCTGAGGACATTAATGCCAGAATTTTTTAAGTTCTTTTCCCAGTATGGTTGCTGTTCACTCAAAATTCCTTGAACGTCTGAGGATTTTTGGCTTTATTTTATTTTTAAGAATGAAATACTGCAAGCCAGTTGGAAGCTCTGGGTGCATGGTCCCCACGTGTCACTGGTGATTGCCATTTTAGGATGACCCCTGATGAGCCGCTTTGTTTATTAGAAGCCCCTCAAATACTAGTCTCTGTAAAGATTGTTTCCTCAGGGAAGAATCTCTGATTTTCTTGCCTTCGGAGATAACTTGAAAGAGAGTCTGTGACGTTGTGTGTTCTGGAACAGAATGGGGGAGGGGGGACCAAGAGGCTCCCACTGTGTTCGAGTGTGTTCACTGTCACCCACTCCCAGTTCTCCCCCCAGTTGATCCCTAACCCTCTAGCTGTCACACTGTCTATGTCTCTGTAAGTCCTAAGCCTTTCTGGTTTAGTTTCTCCAGAAAATAAATTTCTTCTATTCATTTTGGGAGGGAAAGGAGAAGAACTTATATTCAAACTGCTTTATCTTCCTAGAAGCTGATTTGTCTTAAATAGTTTTCACTTAACGCTACTTACAAATTATTCCTCATTATCTATTTAAGTGCATTAAAGTGACACAATGTTTATCCTTTGTTAAATATATCAAAACGATAAAGGAGCTTTTGAAGGAGCTTTTGAAATTTGAAATTAAGAAGAATATTTTTACAACAAAAAGGCATATTTCATGTTTTATCTAGTGAGGGTTTAATTCTTTAAAGCACCCCCAAAATAAAAGATACTAATTTATATCAAAAAATGAAATTGTTATTTTAAAATCACCCTGGAGATTTAAATTTAGTCTTTCTAGTTTTATCCATGTGACATAAAATAAAGAGTATTTTTTAACATGCGACTGTTTATCAGTTTGGAAAATATGATTTTATTAAGTTTGTGAAAGTAAAGGCTTTTTTCTTTGTCAAAATGTCCATTAATTATAGAGGGAAAATAATTTGATTCCACTTAGTAAGTTATTTTTAAATCAGATTTTTTGGGCTATTTTTTCTTTTCCAGGAAAAAAAATGTAGAAATTTTATAGTTCAGTTTAAACTTTTGATAAATCTTATCTAAAGAAAAGTATAAAAAACAGAAGTGTAAAGGTCAGTGAATTATCACAAAGTGAACCACACCTGAAACCAGCCATCCAAGTTATGAAACAGAGGAACACTAGAACCACAGAGGCCGTCCCGGTGCCCGCCAGTCTTTGCCGCATCCTCCTCTGTGGGGCCGCCATCCTCATCTGTAGCACCGTAGATGAATTTCACCTAATTCTGAACTTTATATAAGTAGAATCTTACAGTATA